>NC_137639.1:25550643-26155643 GCF_963383615.2 Lipophrys pholis | reverse complement strand
GCTGAAGGATCCCCCTTGTTTAATAAACTTTTGAGTTTTTCACCTCTCTAAACAAACGTGGTCTCGTGTGTTCTGCATCTTGGGTCTGCCCTCCCGGAACCATGACACATCTTGACTGTTAAGATATTTATGAGTGTCATCTGCTCCAGAAAATGGTCTGAGAATGGATTAAACGTTTGAGTTCAGAGGCAACACAGCTCTAACATGTCAGGCAGCTTACTCTTAATGTCAAAATGAAAAAGTCATGGCATCCCAAACCATAACGGTTGGTTTCACCTGAAGGCTGCTTCTATTAAAGTCTTTCCAGAGGTTTGATTTGGCCATGAGGTGGCAGTGCTGATGATCTGAATCAAAAGTTTGTAAAAACCTGTAGTGAAAGCTGCAGGTAGTTTGATGTGAGTTTTGTGTAGCTTGAGGTCATGAGTGGGAGGAAACTCATCACACAGTTTTAGAGCAGATGAATTCCCTCTTCACTTGCATGCACCATGGCTCAAGTCTATGTTCAGGTTTTCTTTTTGTTGATCCTGATAATTATGTCTTCAGAATACAGAGGTGAGTCTATCTAAGAAGGACTTCTTTATGATTTACTGTCTTGATGTAACCTCTTACACTGTTATTCTTTGAAGTTGCCTCCACAGAGATCCAGACTGCTACAGCACATGAAGCTGTTGCTCTCCTTGGGGTGAATTCAGCTGAATTTGATGCACAAAGCCGCTACAGAGTCAAGGTGATAAAGTACACAACAGATAATGAACCGATGGTCATCTTTGAGTGGCCCAAAAAGGCTCAACAAGATCAACGAATGTCCTGGGAAACAGATGAAAACGGACTGATGCATTTTCATGTGAAAAACCTGCAAAAATTTGATGAAGGGATGTACAGCTGTGAAATCTGGCAAGGATGGGACCGTGTTCTGATGAGAAACACGACTTTGAAAGTAAAAGGTAATGTGGAAAGATTAAATTACTTCAGTGTTTAATGATAATCTTATATAATCTGAAGATGTTTCATTATCTGTCAGACTGCAAAATCCTTCCTGCAGTGAAGGTGAAGCCCGGCTCCTCCGCCAGGCTGCAGTGCTCTGTGATCATCACATCAGAGGAGCGAAGGCCACCCATTGTCTCCTGGGCAATGCTGAAAGGATCGAACCACGTATCTGTTGACTCTCAGAGGGTTGAAATAGGCGACACATCACTGATAATCCAGAATGTGAGTCACGGCGACAGCGGCTGGTATCGATGTCGTTATGTTCTTGGACAAACTAAGTACTGCGCCGACGTCCGTCTGAATGTCCAAGGTAATTTGTACCATTATCAAATGTTACGTTTGGTTTTGTCACCGACAGAAAACATAACATCTCTCTATTTCCTGAAGATGCAGAAGACACATCTGAAGCCACAACAGCCCCAAATACCCCGACACAAGCCCCAAATACCCCGACACAGACTCTGCAAGGTCAGTTTGCTTTATTATTGTTATACAATTATTAAAACTACACAGATATTATCTCAAGCACTGTGTTGTAACAGATGACGTGCACTTCTTCTAGGATCACTCCAGCAAGCTGAGAGCAGTGCAATTTTGATCACAGTGGTAGTTTCAGTCAGTTTTGGGTTGATGGCTGCTGCCTTGTTGGGATTATTCTTTTACTGCAGACAACAGAGGAGGAAAGTTACAGCGCAGCTTCAGACTGCAGGTTTGATCAGACTCGTATCTCTTTCAGCCATATCAATTTACTGAAATGATATTGTAATTTAGCATTTTTGTTTATTTCCAGGTGCACCTACAATGATGGTGAACAATTATGTAAATTTGAATCCATCGGATTCAGAGGGTAAGTGAACATTTTACAAGTAAGATCTAAAAGTCAAGCATCGTCAGCTACCAAACAAATACATTAATAGTCAGAGTCACAGCAAACGCACTCTCTACACAGAATTATTGTTCAACAACCACGCTTCCACTTCATTTATAGTATCAGTTCTCAAAAACACCAACTCGACATGGAAGGGCGTGGGTTTTTTCTGCACAACAAATAATTTCTGAGGTTTTCAAAGTGTAACTTTGCTGATGAAAGACAGTCAGTGTGGGTTTAAGTTTGAAAACCCGATGAGAGTAAATTAAAACTGAAATTAATCCTGGGGTTTAATGGTGACTTTAATAAATTGTAATAGACTTTGCCTATGATGTATAATAGGTAAATGTTAATTTTTACTTATTGAACATTTAAATACACATGACTCTCAAACACAAAAATAAAACTTACAGATGCTAAATTGAGTGTGAGGAAGACGACAGCCTTGTTTGTGTCTTAATAGAAAGACGCGTTCATGTAGTCTTTTAAGGAGGTCAGTACAAATGTACTCAAGGACAGTATTTGGGGAACAGAAACAAAAGACCGCCCATGAAAGCCATAATGTCATCGCCGAAATGGAGGATAAGTTTATCACAGGACACACACTTTATTTAAACTCATGTCTTCGAGTTGTGCAGATACACACTTTTCCAATTGAGGGAAAATTAGAAATACTACCGTACTGTAACTACACTACTGAATGTATTAATAACTTAAGTTTTCCTGTGACTCGGGTTCCGCCTCAGAAAAGATGTACCAGAGTTTACACGTGTTTCAAATTATTCACAAAAGAACCCAGTTTTTTTTTCCTTCTTTCCTTCCTTATCAGAACTCTTGCTAGTTTAAATCTTGACTGACAACTTTTTTTTTTTTAATATCTCAGATACTGAATACCATCGCATCAACAGTGTTTATTACTCTGGGGATGAAAGGCTGCATACCTGTGAGTGTTAATCTAATGTCATAACCACGCGTCTGTTAAATCATATTCGACTGAAAAAATGTGACTAAATTCATTTTCTCTCCTTTATCACAGTCAACTATTAGGTCAAGTCAGGAAAAGGAAGATTTTTTTTTTACTGAATTTCCACAACTTGGTGTTTAATCTGGATCATCGTTGGACTGAGAACATTTGTAGGATCTGTAACCTGCCTCTCATGAGTCTCGTATTATTTCATGTAATCGTCTGTGTTGTAAGTATGAAATGTTTATTGTGTTATTTTCTGAATGAAATGATGGTGATCACAAGTAAGGAAGTTGAAAATGTCAATCAGCATATATTTCTTCCTGTGACGAGAGCGTGTGCCGTTTCAGACCATTTCAAGAGCCAATAATTGTTTCCATTTAGTTCACAGGCTGTAATACATCATAGAAATCGTCTGTGGCTTGAGCCACTTCTCTTCTTGGTCTTGGCTGCTGTTGTTCCTCGTGGTTTGTGTCCTGAACCACATCGTAAACGTGCGTCTTGAAAAGAAGAATAGAGGCGTTAGTGCATCATGTTTGCCATTAATTCCTCTTGCTGCCTTTGATTTCTTCACAAGAGAAATGTTTCAAATGTTTAATGCACAACTTGAGCTTCCAGCCGCTGAATCATGGTCCCGGCATATGTCGTATATGTGTTGTGCAAATCTGACGATGTTCTTTGATCGGAGCCACGTCAATGAGAAATCTAACACGTTGATCTAAACAAATAAATATTCCAAGATTTTTGCAAGCCAAAGCATTTCATTTTACCATTCCAATACTTGACGGCTCCTTTGCTGCAAACAGAAATGAGGGACAATATTACCATTTTCATCAAGGTTTTCAAATCAGTATTACGATATAGTGACGGTTTAAGGGCGTCAGTTTTACCCAGATTCAGTACCTGCATCCTTCTTCTTCATGTATATGTAGATTCCTCCGGCTGCAGCACATAGCAAAAGGCCCAATGGAAGTAATAACCATGCAGGAGTCTGAAGAGCTGAGAAAAGTAAAGGGTTGATTTAAATGTTTGCTGTCCTCCCGTGAATCTTCCCTGATCATTAAACATACTTACAGTGAACGCCCTTCCACTGCTTTGACGCCATCACTTCCCCCTCTCTTTGAGCAGAGCAGGTCGTCTCGTCGCTCACTGATCCAACAGAGAGAAACAACATCCTCACAATCGTCTTGTTGACAGTCATCAATTCACTCTGCCGACCCCCGTGGTTCCTTTCAGACCAAGTTAAGTTGAAATCTTTCCCACATTGTGCAGCACATGTGAGCACACAAATCAGGGTGAGATTGTCTCCCCCCGGTCCAGACGCTGCAGTAACTGGAGAAAGCATTGCATCGTCTTAGAGATCAGACATTCTGTGAGTTCTAGGTGCTATTTACAGAGTTTTCTCCTCTCACCATCAAGAGTGTGCAGCACGATTTCATTGAACACCCGTCCCTGACCACTGGACTCTGAGCATTGGTAGTGTCCAGCATGGCAACCTTTGACTTTACTTATGACCAATGACGAGTCCTTCATTATGTCAGACGACCTTATTTGGTCACAAGCAGAAGGGTCATGATCTGTCAGAGGCTTTTCACACAAAGTCCACTTCACGGTGCTTTCCACATCGAGAGAGGAAGTGCGACAAGGCAGCGAAAGAGACATGCCAACTGAAGCGACCGCTTCCTCCAGGCCATCTAGGGAAAGTGAGCTTGTGTTACACTTCACACAGCGTAAACCACCACTTTCATTTGGAGCAAGAAAACATCAGGGTACTTTTTAATGTTGTCGTGTAGCTGGTGACTTTGAGCACATCATTATGGGTGAGATGGCATTTCCATTTCCTGTGATGGTCAGTTGGTTTTGTAGTGAATTTCAGAATAGAGAAGCAATCAGAAGGATTCCTAAACTGGAACCGGTCCCCTTTTAGTGGTGAACCATCCTCAGAGCTCCACCTCATGTGTACTCCTGTCGTGTTGTTGCAGGGCTCATATCCTCTATACCTGTTGAGGACACACTGAAGCTCTATTGTTCCCTCTTCAGGATCAGACTTATCAGTGACTGTGTAAAAAAAAAAAAAAAAAAACCCCATCAGTAACTGTTTCCGTCCTCTTCCGAAAATATTAAACACATATTAAACTTTTTAATTAAGGACCCATATGCATCCTACTTGGACACAGCATTAAAATGAAATACATAATTAAATTGAAATACATAATACATATATAATAATCTGTAAGTACTGACAACTCCCACATTTTCTTAGTGCCAAAAAAACTGCAAGTACTTTCTCAAAACATCAACATTTATTGAAGATTTCTTTTTTTACAGAACCTAATGTGAACAAAGTGAAATTTCCTTACTATGGACATCGCTGTCATACATTCAAGTTCTGAGGGAATAGTCTAATGTTACGACAGCTGGACGAGATACAACTTCCATCCATCTCCTATTCTGTTTTTTCTAACTCAATCCATCCGCCTATTTCTTCTCACGTCGTAAAAAGTCATCCGAGGAACCATTTAAAAGGCCCACAACTGTGTGTTTGATATGCGTTATAAATACATCCCTAACAAAACCTACCTTGAAGAATCTTAAGGGAAACACTTGAATTGAGCGTTCCACTGTCACAAGTGTAAATCTGTGCGTCGATCAGCCGCAGGTTATTAATCTGCAAAGAGCAGTCCCTCATCATATCTCCAGCCGTCACCCCAGGTTCAAGCCTTTCTTCCATGTTCCACTTAACAGAGGAGCAGGATTGAATAGGAGATGAGCCGCATGGCAGAGTAACAGTTTCTCCTTCTAAGGCAACCACCAGCAAAGGATCTGCTAAGAAAAACAAACGCATGCATTCATTTCTCCAAATGGCAAAAAAAAAAAACAACACATGGAAATTCACTTGTTTAACCTCAATTACATGTCACATATTTTGGTGTCATCTATATTATTGTTAAAGATAAGTAGTTTTTATCAGCAAAAAACAAACAAAAGTGAGACCACTCATAAGAGACGACTCAACTATTTTCTGAGGGGATTTCAGTAAGTGTGCATAGAAAAGATTTTTCCATATCACCATTAGGATGAGGTCCTGCTGCTGCCCGTGAACCACAAAGAACACAAAGTCCTAACAAAAATAAAAGTTTCATCCTCCACCAAAAAGGCTCTTTGCTGCTTATTGCAAAATCCTCAGATAACACAAACCTCTGAGGAAACTTTCTTCAGGAAATGACACCAAGAATCGTCCAAACAGGAAGCTACAGTCTTGTGTTCTGTGACTGGTTTTTATGAAGCTGTAACTCAAAAAGTGAACCTTTGTGTGCACATCTTTGTACAATCATGTACTCATTTGTAAAATCATGTTCCAACATTTATAGTAAAAGTGAATAACCTTAGGCATTAAGCTGTGTGACACTATTGCTTCATTGTGCGTCGCATGTTGTTTCGTGTATGTCCACTAAGGGGCGCTGTCAGATCTATTTGAATTTATAGTTCGTGTCGGTAACGTCTGTGTGGATCCAGATATAGATTTGTAACTTCACACAAACACTTTGTGGTGGTTTAAAATTGTGTATGATATACAAATGAACGACCAAGACAAATTCAATGTCAAGAATTGAAAAAAGAATTGAAAAAAAACCCCCAAAGTTATACATGAAGAAAAAGTTGTGTGTGAGTGTGTGTGTGTGTGTGTGTATATATATAAAATGTGTTGGTTTTTTTTCTCGGGAAAGCTTTAAAAAACATCTCTGCACACAGAAATAAGACATATATTACATTTCAGAGTCTCAGATGTAAGTGGCAGGTCTGGGACGTGCTTTAACTTTGAAGGACTTGACTTTGAGCACGACGCTGGCGACTCCTGTCAGGTCAGGCAGAGCGGCCTCGTCCGCAGCAGGGATGAACTGGAAATCCCTCAGCAGGTAAGCAGTGAACAGGAACAGCTCCATTTTAGCGACAGACTCCCCCAAGCACAGCCGGGCGCCCCCTCCAAAAGGGATCAGAGCACGGGGGGAGCCTCCTCCTCCTTCCAAGAAGCGCTCTATAATAAAGATGATTATTTCAGGTCAGACAGGTGAAGTTACAAAGATGCTCTTCACTTCAATATTTCAAGCAGCGACCTGGTTTGAAGCTGTATGGTTCGTCCCAAACTTCAGGGTCATGGTGAGCGCCGAACAGGTTAGGAATGATGACCGTGTCCTTAGGGATGAAGTGACCTGCGATACTGAACACAAGTATGAGTTCTACATAAGCCAGAATGGGTCATGAGGTCATGTCAACACTTTTTTTACTGAATGGTATTGTTTTGTATTACGCTCACAATGAATTCAGTTCTTAAAATGTGTGTTAATACTACTGACGTGTCCATCGTTTCACTGATGGTCTGCTGTGATCCGCTCCAGTGCCCTGAGCGGTGTAAAGTACTACACTGTGGAAGATGGAGGGCTGAATGTACAGGAATTTAATTTGATAAGTTATTAGTCCCACCCATCTCTAATTCATTTTAATGATGAAATCTTTTAGAAAAATGATGGGAAAAATGATTAGAAATGACTAGGAATTGCATACCCCTTACTCTCGTTTATTTTCCTGTGCCACTGCGTCAGCTTTAAACTGTCCGGCATCCCTATAGAGAGCCCCAACTCATATCATGCTTCTGTAACAACATATCAACATGAATCCATTGTGAACTACTTTTTTTTCCAATAGTTGGTTCACATTATTGGTTCGAAGCAAATCTTACTTCATAGCCATGTTTAATGTTATAATACATTCCAAAGCAGTATCAAATGTGTCATGTTTTTCCAGTTATCATGCTCAATTATTCTTATCAAGCTGTAAACACAAAGAAATGTCTCCATGTCAATTGTGAACACGTTAAAAGCCAATCTGTAAAACCACTGACATTCTTTTCTATTTTTAAACTACACATGACTATGTTGTTTAAATGTCTCTTTGAGTCAGAACGTTCCTAATATTTGCATTTGCATATTTGATTGAGATTTCACTACATTCTGGACAAAATATAGAAACTATTTAAGAGGTAATTACAAAAGAAGAAGCTGCAATTAAACAGCCCAGATGAAGAAATGCAGACGGCTCTCATAAAGTTATGGAAGCAAGTCAAAAGTCATGGCAATAAGACTTCAAGTGTTCTTTCCCACTCTTCATTTGGTCCCTGTAGCTCAGCTGACCTGCTGTCTCGGATGGCTCTGTGTGGCACTGCCAGAGGGGCGACGGGCCTGAGTCTGAGCACCTCGCTGATCAGAGCGTCCAGGACGGGAAGCCTGTGTCTGTCGCTGTATTTGGGGTATCGTTCCTCCAGCACCGTACAAAGCTCCTCATACACCCTGGTCTGCACCTGAAGCTCAGAGAGAGAGAGAGGCAGTGAGATAAAAGTTCAAGGTTTGTACGTATTTTGTTTAATGAATTTTTTTTTTTTATAAATGCGGTGCCTCTGGTCTGTGCAATAGAAAGGCCACAGTCCAGTTGAGCCAGGCGGCAGTGGTTTCTGTTCCTCCGATGAGCAGGTCCACTGTGGCCATGTGAACATGAACATCGGTCAGGACCTGGACACAAGCAGGCATCAGGTTAAACTTGAAACTCCAGTTCTTTCACCATTGTACCGAGAAATGATCATAGGATTCATAAATAAATACTCGTAATCATTAAATGCCCGTACCTCCTCTTGTTCTGCGCTGTGATGTTTGCCGAGGCCCTGAAGGAGGGATGCAGTAATGACTTCCTCATTTTTATCGTCTTCTAACTGCAAAACGTGCATTAAAAACACACACACACACAAAGACAATATGCTTTATATTAGAGCAGAGGTGTTAGTAGGTAGTAGTTTGAGTTTTCCTTTAAACTTTTATACAGAAATCACAATAAAATGGGAAAAAAAAGTTGGAATCCTCAACTATTATACTTTCTTTTAAGCACTAAAAGCATTTTAGGAACTTAATTTATCTTTAGTATGACGGAGACAATTTAAAATTGCGTAAAATGTAGTGCCATGTAAAAACATTGAAGGATACTATCTGAAGATATGTAGGGCAAAAGTTGAGCTTGATTTTTAATTTTTTTTATTGCCTATGGATCCCAACAACTATTCATATCAAATTTTTCAATTTTGAAGTCAGAAATTCAATCAAAAATGACTTGAAACAAAGCAAGTGTCCATGGAGTTAGGGGTGGGGAGATGTGAGGATTGGAATGTTGCAACCCTACGTCATCTTTTATAAAAACTCACTTCTGTGATTACAGATTTGGCCTCTTAGATTGTAATATATTTGATATATATAATTAGATATATGTAATATCTGAGCCTTCAATGTTGGTTTTTACTTCAGTCTATTTATATATATATATAAAACCCAAAAATCAGATATTATTTCAAATGTTTGTATTGTTTTTCTTTTCCAACCTTGTAGTTGTTGATGTGTGATCTTATGATTTCATCTCTTCTGGCCACCTCCTTGAGCAGACGGGCAAACACGGGATTGGGTAATTTCTAGGAGAGAGTAAATGACAAAATGCATTCAAATCCTGTTTCTGCTCTTGGATATAATTTGAAGTCTGTAGGTGGTGCATGTTTACCCTTAGCAGTGGGAAAGTGTCCAGAGCTGAAATCCAGGCGGAGCCCCAAAGACCAACTATTTCATTCAGACAGCTGTGCAGCTGCTGCAGCTCTGGAGACGTCTTATCATACTAGAAAAAAAAACCCAAAACATACAGGAAGCCATACTAACAAAATAAACAATTCAACAATTTCTACACTATTTCAAGTCAGACATTCATACTTCTTTCCCGAAAGCCAAAGTAGTGATGACGTTACTGGCTGCCACCGTGAAGTCATCTGCCAGATCTACAGCTTTGTCTTGATAGTCTATCAAAACCTAAAGGGTAAACAAGCCCAACTGTCACATCCACCTGTGGCGTTACTTTAGAAATACTCAAACATTTAGCTGTCGGTCTTCACAAATTGAAGCAACGATTTTCCGTACCTTTCGGAGTTTGAGTGCCTGTCTCTCGATCACATCGTGCAGGGACTGCTGGCAGCAGCGCCGCAGGGCGCCGTGTACCAGACTGCGATGTGCCCTCCACCTCTGGGTGTAGTCCCCCAGGGAGATGTTGCTTCCTCCCCCAGACACAATATCACCTGATGTGTATCAGGGACACGTCATTAGGACAACAAGCAATAATCGTTGTGGAGAAAATAACAAAATCTGAGAACTTCACCTGTGTAGGAAACTGGCCTCCCAGCAAAGTCAGACCATTTCTTCACCAGCGCTTCTTTTATGATTTCGCTGCTATTAAGCACCACCATGGCTTTAAAGAAAACAGACAAGGCAGTGAAAAATGCATCACCTCACATCGGAACTTGCTGTAATGAAGCTGAGTGAAATCCATTCGGAAAAATAATCACTTGTGTTTCCACATTTGAGGCGGTAAATGTTTCCGTAACGCCGTGCCAGATTGGTCAGGTGGATCGGCAGATGGTTTTGTGTCAGCTCCATCATGTTGCCGATGAGGAAGGAGCCGGTGGGGCCGGGGATTGTAGAGGGACATGAGGAGCGGGGAAGGAACTGGTAGAAATACTGCAAGAGTCTCGATTCAGCTTCAGGACAGTTAGAAAAAAAATCATCTGTTTCAAATTTGTCCAGTTTAACAATTTGCATATAACGTACATGTCAAATATGATACATTTAAGAAGATTAAGCAGATATTTACCTTTAGATTGGCTTTCCTTGGAGTTTTGCAGCACATCTTTCTTTCCAGATCTCTGGATTAGCACCATTAAGAGCAAAACCAGGAATAATACAGCTCCCACAGTCACCATTGATACCTCAGCTACCATTTTGTGTCTGCTTGCCGGTGTTCACATCAGAAGATCAGTCACCACACTGCACTTCCTCTTTATAGTCATGTCATGGGCTTGTTGCTTGTCAGTTGAATTTTGTGGTGCTTTTTTTCTTTTTTTTTAAACTCCACTCAAGGACGTGTAAATCTAATTTGGGTCAACCTATCTGATGAGATGAATGTAAAACTCAACAAGAGGCAGGCTGATAAATGAGGTGACGTCGTACCGAAGGGCATGATAACACGGCACTGTGGACATGACGGTCTGTTTGCCTGTTTTTTCTACTCAAAGCAAAGTAAGAACCCGTTGATGTAAAAGTTTTGGGCATTTTTATTTGACTCTTTCAAAGAACAAAAACAAGAAAACAAGACTCTTCAGACCCATTTTTTGCCACATTTATTCCAATGATGTGAGACAGTGCATATTCAATTACAGTAGTAGTGGGGTGGCATACCGTGGTGGTGCACAAGAAGATATTAAAATAAAAATGGGTTGGATGGATGGGTCAGGCAGAACAGCAGAACACTATACAAAAGGTCACAATAAAATATTTCTCCACTTATTTTTGTTCTATTTCCCATGAGATCAGCTCAGAAATCCCATCAAACGTACTGATAGCTGTTGCTATAGCTATCAAATCCAAAAAACATGCAATTTCAGTTGAGGGCCAACATGCAGATCTGCTGTCAGTTGGATTTCTGGATTCATAATCTGTCAGACATCAGGTTTTCTCGCTTAGCCATGAGTTGCGGGGGAGAACCTGGACGGTCTGAACTTCATCTCAGTGAAGGGGATGGAGGAGTCTTTTCCTTTCCAGTCTATCCAGACGACACCCTGTATCAGAAGAGGAATTGGAAGATCAATTTAATTTAGCCAGCGTGAGGTGTCTCAGATAAGATCTAAAGTTCAGGAACGATTAATAATACCTGATTATCACTGTTGGTGCCATATAAACCATTGAGGTTGGTCTTGTAGCAGTTCTTGTACCACCAGCCTCCCATGTAGGCCCTGGCACAGTGGATCCCCAGAGGATCAGGGTCCTTGTCTCGGGTTGAAAATGGACGTCCATTGTGGTACCTCATAGAGTCACCTGGCAGAGGAATGCATTACCATTTAGATTGACATTGTCAAATGTTTAAGAATATCCACCTTTCACAGAAGGTTACCTGCTGTCCCCGTGTAGCCAGACACTGTAAGAGCATATTGCCTCTCTTCTGAATCAATGGCGAAATCGGAGTAGTGAGCGTAAGCGGTATGATTTCCTGACTGCATGTCCACTCTCAAACTCACAGGGCCGACACTCGTCAGGTCATGCAGGAGCTCATTTCCTGTATGGATTAGGGAGAGAGCGTGTGGTTTTAGGCAGATTTACCAAAAACTACTTTGACCCAGATGCAATATTAATCAGCGTTCGCTATAACTGTACCCAGCCAGAACTCTTCACTCAGGTTCCCAAAGCCCGCCCTGTATTCACTCCAGGTTCTGTAGAAGTCCGTTTTGCCATTCATCCTCCTCTGGAAGACCTACAGAGCAGACAGACATCAGTCGAAACCTGTTATATTCATTCATCCAGGTTTGACTCAAGTAAATGCAGTGTAACTCACCGTCCAGCCGCCTCCGTCAGTCTCCATGTCACAGTAGACTCTCACTGCTCCACCCTCTTTTCCTTGTGGGTAGATGTCAACTTCTCCGGACTGTAAGGCTCCATTCAGAAGCTCCTGAGAGCATTCAGTTGGGTACGAGAACCGGAGTTTTCCTGTATGGAAATTAAAGGAAAATGTTTAGTTTAAAGATGAAAATGAGATATCTTAATATTTGAAAAAATTGGGTAATTTCAGGTAAAATACCTGTGATGAATTCTGTGGTAACAACAGACGTGTAGTGTCCATCAATCTCGCCTTGCACCAGAACAATGTAGCGCGACATGGGCAATAGGCCTGTGAGCTTATACTCTGTGATGCTGGGCTCCAGGAACAACTCCTGAAATGAACCCAAAAAACAAACACATGGAATTGAACGTTTGTCACCTTCTTCAAGTAGTGGCTCTTTTCTTTTGTTGTTGTTTTGTAAAGACATGCCGCAAAGGAAAGACTGGCACTCACCTTTGGCTCTTCTCCTACTACCTGATAGATCACTCTGTAGCTGTGATAAACTACGGTGGTTCTCCAGGTTAGCACCGCAGAGCGAGCGTTGACCTCACTGGCTTTGACCACTAGGAGACACAAGAAATTCATTCACTTTGACTTACATGCACGCAGCAGTTTTCAAAGTGTAGGAGGACCAGATCCCCACCAGAACTTTAAGCAGCTCCGAAGGCCCTTCCCGCATTTGGAGAACCAAATGCATGTAACGACATTTTTATTTCATGAAAAATGTTCCTCTCCCTCTGCTCACCATTTGCAGTAGTGAATGTCGTCGCGATGGCCATACTCTGAAGACTGTCTTTTTGGCTCAGCACTTTAACAGTGTACAGGGTGCCTCTCTGCAAGCCTCTAAGCTGGTGCTCCACCGAATTTCCTGACAGCATCACTGTCACGGTCACATTCGGGGCTGTGGCGGAGTGAGAAATTGAAAACACTTAGCACAGTCATTAGCGCTTTGCCACTAATGATTAGCTGAACCCAGCCACACTCACTCTTGGAGGACTCATAGCTGATGATGAAGCGGTCGACTTTTCCCAGACTGGGAGTCCACTGCAGCAAAGCCCTGGTGTCTGTCACGTTGACAACTTGAAGATGTGTTGGAGGAGCAGGCACTGCAGCAAAGACATTAAATCATAACAAATATCAATTTCCATGTTTACGTGCCAAAACAAAAGCAACCAAAACTTCATACATAGCGTGTCTTGGAGTTTACCTGTGGTCATGAGGGCTGTAAGCATGTCGCTCTGAGCACGGCCTTGTGTTGCACTGACTGTGATGATGTAAGAAGATCCAGCCGACAGTTTGGAGAGAGTCACACTGGACTGCTGAGAGGACACCATCACAAAGCGGCTCTCACCTGACAACATGATCACAAGCCTCACAATCAGACACTTAATCCACATGACGTTAAAAAGATTCCATGATTACAGACTGTAGTTAGCAGGAGGTTTGCTGTTTGGGAACATTCAACCTTAAGATGTCGTTCAGAAGCAGTATTTGACTGACCAGTGACAATGTTGGTATATGTGACCCTGAAGCTTGTGAATGTTGCCTTTGGTTTGGTCCAGGAAACCGTGAGAGAAGACTCTGTCACATTGCTGAAAACCATCTCTGTCGCTGGCTCAGGGCCTAACAAGAGAAAAGTGGATTTTTAAAAATGATTTTATTAATTGTTTCCAGAATCAACTGTGGCTCTGTTGGCAGACTTTTGTATAAATTACCTGTGGTTGCGATCACTCTATGAATCTTTGATCTTCTTTCTGCTGTTGTGCCGTACACATGGAGCACATAGCGTGTGTTTGCACGGAGATTGCTGAACTCCACATTGCGCACGCTGCCGGGCACCACCATAGAGATCCTCTTGGTTTCAGCTTTGCCTCTTGATCCGGCAGTTTTACCAGAGAAAGCCGTTGTGTTGGCGCTCTCGATCTGTACCAGGACGTCAGTTGAATTCTTAGTTGTGTAGAGCTTCTCTCCATCGAGAACTTCCTCTTCGAACACCTCATGTTCGTCGTCTTCACCATCTGCCCTCGGCTCTCTTCTGATCACGGTAAAGTTTTTGAACATTCCTTGAGGTGCAGACCATGTGATAGTAAAGCTGTAGGAAGAGATATTCACAGCTCTAATAGACCCTAATCCCGACCCTCCAGTCTTCCTAGTGCTCACCCCGGAGCCATGGATCGATGTTTTGTCCTGAACAGCTTTAGTCTCATCTGATGTCGCTGTATATGTTGTATTCACTATGTACTGACTCTTCTGTGCATTTTTCCCTTTGCCAGTCTTGCCAGTCTCAGTTTTTCTGTTGTCAACATTTACTGTGTCTACTTTAGTTATCTTAATTTGTTTTTGTCCAGATGACTGAGTGGTGTTCTTCTCTGCCAGAGTGGACTGCTCCAGGGACCCTTTGGCTGTTGTCGTTTTGTTTGCCCCGGTGACTTTAGTGAGAATGGTGACAATTTTAGATGTGCCATTGATCTTCTTTACATTGCTCTGCGTTACGTTATTCTGAGGTTCATCTCTCAGCTGGTCAGCTTTAGAGGCTGTCTTACTGCCTTCCCCCTCCTTCACAAGCTTGGGATCAGCTTTTTGCACAACTTTTCTTGTAGACAGGATCGTTGTCGTTCCTTTACGAGCCTCCACTTGCTTTCTTCCATCATGTTTCAGGAGAACTTGACCAACTGTTGGGCGAATGGACTTTGTAGTGCTTGATGAACTCTTGGTAGTTGTTTTCTTTACTATTGTGTCCTGCTTTGCTTGTGTTTTCGCAACACCTGCTTTGGTAATAGTGGCTTTAGCATCTGTCCCTTTAGCTTCAGAAACTTTCTTCTTCTGGAAGACTGTCTGCTCTACTCTGGTGGTTTTCTCCTGCAGGTTTTCCTTGTTTTTGTGCAGGGTCACTGTCTCCACTGTTACCTTGGCCTTTCCTTTGGAAACCTCTGAAATTGCAGAGTAGAGTGTGGAATCAGTCAAAGAACAACCCCCCCCCCCCCCCCCCCCCCCCCCACACACACACACACACACACACAATAGCAATAGCATCTGACTTACTTTTATGACATTCAACTCCTTGTACACACTTGCTGCAGTCTGAACCCATGAATCCCTGGTGGCAAACACATTTGCCCTTCTCACATTCTCCATTGCCACTGCAATCATTTGAACAGTTTGCTGAACATGGACCTGTGAAGTAACAAAAAAGAGTTTCAATTATTTAACCAAATCTATAATCAGTCATAATAAATATGGTGAGAAAAAGGACATTGTACATTTGTTTTTTAGACTGGACATCTCCTCTTCCAGGCGGGCCACACGTCCTTTCAGCGCAGCCATCTCAGCTTCACATCCACCCGTGCAACCACCAGGCATCAAGCTGATCTTATGCGTCATCACCAGAGGGGCACCGGGCTTCAGCTTCAGCTCCTGCTCCTTGGTATTACTCGACTCACAGCCGTCACTGATGACCACCTTGATTGGCTGTGAAGGGGCCGGTTTTTCTTTAGTGGTGGTGGTGGTGGTAGGAGCTTTGATCGGGTTGGTCTGGTTGGTAGAAGCTTTCTCAGTGGCTGTGGAAACCTTTCCTGGCAGCACTTTGGTTGCAGTGGGCTTGTCTTTTGGTGTTACATCACTGGTGTGGGGAGCTTTAGCAACAACAGTTTGATTCACGGATCCTGCTTGCTTGGTTTTGATGGTTTTTGTGCCGCTGGTAGGCACTGATCTCGGGGCTGTTGACTGAACATTTTGAACTATGGAGGGGGCAGCCTTGTCTTTGACCGTCTTTGCTACACTCCCCGAATGAGATTTTATTGAAACAGTCTGATTGACAGAGTGTTGGGGTTTATCTTTGGAGGTTGTGGCAGTAGTGGCCAGGGTAGACCTTGTGGAATTTGACTGAACATTTGAAGCTAGTGAACTGGACTTGCTTTTAGCATTTGATGTGTTATCTACCGTTGAAGGTCTTTGGTTGTGAGCTGGAGTGGCTAAAACTGTCTGATTGCCTGTGTTTGGCTTGGGGGCGGGGTTAATGGTCTGTTTGGCAAGGGCAGCAGTGGTTTTTGGGTTTGAAAGGGTGAAAACGGCATTGGGTTTGGTAACGTCGCTTCCTGTGGTGTCTCTCTTCTCGTTGGTCGTGGTTTGAAAGGAGGGAAATGGGGAAAGAAGGAGGAGAAGTCCTAGAAAAAACAACATTTTGATCCAGCAGCTGGGACCAGAAATGCTTTAGCCGTTGGAGGGTCTGTATGTATGTTACTGTAAAGCTATGAACTCCTCCCTCTATATTTCTGAGACCAGTTTGTTGAGAGGATTTTGCCAGGTCTCTCCTGGAAATAGAAAAAGAGAAAGATGTGAATTATGACCCAGTTTAAATGCAGGAAATATGTGCAGTCGCTTTGAGAACAGTTTCCCTATTTTCCCGATGAAGGGTTTAAATGAGCATACTTTATTTTTTTCTAACATCACATTCACAGAGGTCCCATTCACCGTGGATGCCCGTGCCTTCATCTAGCTTACCTTTCAAGATAAAAGTTATAAGATTTGTGAAAGCTTCTGAAGCGAATTCATTAATTTTACACAAAATAATTTTATGAGGTATAGTTTTATTTCATTATGTCCTGTGATCAGAGATACAGTATATCACTGATTGATATTTGTCACTGCTTGTTAAGATATTCCACTTTTTAAGCAGAATAAAACAGGTAGTGTATCACAAAAAACACATTTTATATATATAGTCCTTGCTACAGGTGAAAGTAATAAAATTAATTCAGAACTGCACAGAATAATCAGCAGAAAAACAAAAAGCTGATCCTGCTGATGAAGGAAGAAGGAGGTGAGCGGGATAATCCAAAGAGTCTGCAAGTGAGACGAGCAGCGAGCTAACAGAGCTTCACTGTACGGATCTCGGGGACACTGTATGTCTTTCACTATACAGACGGTTACATAATCTGCTGGACCCACAGCTCATAAAACAACTAAAAGAAGTAAAGTCCTGCAGTGTCTTCAAATCTGGAGAAAAACATGAAAACCATGCTACAGATAAACATCTTATGATACTTTGCAACATTAAGAGACTATTTTATGATCTTGCATTAGTGTGCATTGATTATTTGATCAATGCTTGACTGACCTAATGGGTAGTTATTATTTATGAAGTATAAATCACACAACCACATCTCATCTCGATGAAATGAAAAATGTGTCACATTAAGTGAAATTAAACGTGGCACAACTACACATGGACTCAGAACTAAATGTGTCCGCTTGTGTATGATCTAATTCAATAAAATTCACATTGCAACTTTCTTCTGTTATTTAAAACCCAGAAAATCCCCATTTCTATACAGGCATTGAAAACCGAAAGAAGAGCAGCCATTGAAGTGAAATACAAATTAAATTCTTTTAAATGATTTGTGTTATCATGATAATTTTATAAATACAATCCAGAAAAAAAACAACCCTGAACTTACCAGAGTAATCAATTTGTTTTCGGCTTTATCTCTGTCTTTGAGTTTCTTCCTCCATCTGATAGGGATAGCTCACTGGACTTGATGCATCTGGTCTGGGAAGAGAGAGGTGGGAGAAAGGACCACTACTGGAAAGGAGGAGAGTGATAAAATCGGCTCCTACTTAAGGAGCCCCCCTGTACACCTCCCCACCCTACACCCCTGTACGCCCCTCCACCACACCCAGTGGTCCCACTCACAACCACCACGGAAAATATTTGTATTGGACTCCTAAAAAGAGTGGAATTTTTACACAGATTTGTCTATCTAATATGGTCACTTACTGTCTTGGAATCCACTGCATGAAGAAAATACTTTAGGTGTAATGCGCAGTTTGGCGGTAAATGTGCAAATGTAGTTTTCACCTGGACATATTCAGGCTCACTAATTTCAACATTTAACACAATCACATTTGTAGACTCTTTCAAATTGAGGCGCTTTTTTTTTTTTCACTTTTAGGACTTGCTTTGCATGGCCGGTTTTACTTATGTCACTGTCTGCTGGAGGCAGTTTGACTTATGCCAGACATCACTACCATCAACACAGGCCTTTGATTGAATAAAGCCCTGGTCTGAGAATTATGATTCAGCTGGAATACACGCTGCAACACTGCAGGTATTCAGTGCTGACTCTGGGGGACAGGAACCTCTCGCCATATGAATTGACTGTTTGTTGGAGGTAATGAGATGTAACTACGTGGGAGTTATGTAAGTGACCAAATATCCACCAGATTTAGGGAATGCTATGTGGAGACGTTGCATCTTTGACCAAATGGCCACCCACCATCCCACCTTTTGTAAACCACATGAAGACAAGTCGATCAAGTTTCAGGGCAAACGGGGCATGTCGAAGTGACATTCTCCTTGTGCAAAAACAATAGCTTATATAATTGCAAATTTTTACACAGAAATATATATGATACAGTAGGGCTAACTATTCCCCATAGCAGCTTTGCCACTGTGATGAATACTCATATTCTACTGCTGTTATGTCTAAATGTGTCAGTGTGGGCATGTGAAAAACCCCTCACACTAAAACATTTACCACTGGATATTTTTTGCTGCAAACATGTTGAATTTGTTGTTGGTACTGCATGTTCTGAGCTTGAAAGATAAGTACGCCACAGTCCACTGTTGCATCACTGCCATCTAGTAAATAATGATTACATAAAAGAACCATACAAATGTAGGTTTTGTGGTCATTCCAAGTCTGTGGGGGCCGAAACTTTACGCTGAGCCAGTCAGCGCAGTGAGAGCGCAAAGCAAAGAGCCGGTGGCAACTTTTTGGGACATTTGTATGTAGGCTGTGGTCAAGATAAGTTTGGTTGGACGCAGAAGGAACAAAATGAAGAACACACCTTAGCAAGGCAAAGAAGATCCTCCAAAATGAGAAATGGCTTGAAAAACAGAAAAACTATTACATACTATAGTTCATACCACTGATTTGTGTGGCTTGTATGACAGATTACTAATGACCTGCATCACACACTTAATATAATTCATTTCCATAATTCATGCTGTAAATCATTCTGAAATTATTGAGAGTAATACTTAAATACACTGAGACAAATGTGTCACATATTGTGGCCTGTTAATAAAAGGGTAACACCCATCATTATTTGTCTGAATTAAGATTGATCATCGATCTACATATTGTGGATGAATGAAGGCGCTCACATAACAGATTGAGTAGCCTTCATATTGAGGTGAAAAACAAATGGTGATTGTCTTTGAGTTGTGTATTCCTGAGTGGGTGGTCCCAATCCGGCTGCCAGAAACATCTCCGCCTTCACTTTACCCTTTCCTGTGCCTTTGACCACCCTCACACCGCTGACCCCATCATGGCCTTTGGAAAGATGGCTGGACACACCTTCGACAGACGAATGCACACCTGAGAAAATATGCCTGATCATACAAGAGCATTTCCCCCTTGGGCAGGTCTTTTTTTGCTGCTTAAGCACATTTGGCATGTGACGGCCCATCAGTATTGGACCTGGTGTATGTGGCTGTACACCGAAACCATCGTTGCACCACTGATGTCAAAGCATCTTTTGTTGTGTGCATGTACTTTTAAGTGTTGTACAAACCAGCTGCACTGTCAAATGTCAAATAAATGTTGCACGTATTGCTCCTGAAAAATGCTTTTGCTACCGGAGCTGCTCTGCACTTAAGTCCGTGTTCACACGTGTCCACACTGCTTAGTCATGACGCATCGCTGACTAGTTCTGAGGCAGCGAAAGTAGAAAGATCATCGTTTTAAATGTGCTGCTTGTAGCCAGATGAATATATGTGTTGCTGAAGTCTCAGTATTTATGTAGTCCTTATTGATTCAGATTTAATGAAATGTCTAATGGTGAGGCTGAAACAGTGCTGCCATTGATCCGGCTGTGATTGAAGTGATGGTCAGTACCCCCGTGTTGCTTACATTGGACCTGGCCTCAGAGATTAGAATAATATAAGCACATAAGCCTCTGCTTGTTCCTGGCGTCTTCAGCCACCCCCTCACCCCCTCACCCCCCCTTGCTTTCTCCCATTACCTCCCTCTGAATTTCGGTTTTTGAATGACATGTGTGCGCCCGGGACCTTCAAATGCTCATTTCTGATCTGACCAGAGCGTTTGTATCAAGCCTCTCCTAACATTTATCTGCTTGAGGGTCTACGAAGTGCTGATCGATCCACATTTTGTCACCCTGCAACTCCAACACAAAGGCAGCAAATCAGCCTCATGTGCTCAGAAGCACTCCTCCCTCCACCATCACTCCTCAGCCTGCAGATGTTAAGCAGAAGGGAGGGGAGGGGCAGCTTCACCTTGGGTTGACTGAGTACAGAGACTCCTCTCAGATCCTTTGCTGCCCGTAAAAGAAGAAAAAAGAAAACATTAAAAAATAAACATATTGGACAGGAAAGCTAAATCAAGCCAAACTGAATCACACTATTGGGATACATAAAGAAACAAATACACATTTTGGGGAAAAACCCTTTTTTGATGTTGTTGTGTTAAATTCATTTCAAGTGATTATCTAAAAAAAAAACTAGACCAGACCATATAATGAATATACACACAGTGGCAAGTAAAAGAGTGTTTATTTCCCCGGTTAAAAAAAAGAGGACGTTAGTAGTTATAATAGTAATGAAATCATGCTGAATCAGACATTTATGCGCCGTCTGACTGAGGCTCGTTACGTCTGTGTATTTGTTATTTGATGCAGATTTTTTTTTGGGCTTTTATCACTCTCATTATATATGTACTGAACACTTCTGAACAATTCTAACACCAGGTGGTAATCCAGCCACCAGGCGGTAGTTCGATCCCTGACTGTCTGGAAACTGATTTTAGAAGCAATACAACAGGAGCATTTGTGTAACTGTGATATGATAAACTGAAGGTCAACGTTGCGTCACACAGATGTTTTGTTTCACTGCCTGCAGCCATCAGTCCTGTACTCATCTGTGAACTGATCAAATTGTTCACAAGAATATCTGCGGGTACTTTTTTGACATTCTTCCTTCGAAGGCACTTTTTCAACCCAGGTGTTTGATTCCAACAGATGCTGCATCCTACAAAAAGATTTTGGGAAAAAGAAATCAAGGGTGTAAACAAACTGACAATAATTCACAAGTTCATAAGTCATTCAGATTATTTGAAGACACTTACGCTCCATCTGAGTCCGTTGTGAGACCATCCTTGCCCATGATAAGATAAGATTGTCCCACATCTAACCGAGCTTTGCAATGAAGCCTCACAACAAACACTCGAATAGAATTGTCACTCATCAGTATGTCTAGCAGAAATTGATGGAAATGTTTAGTTTCAGTTCGTTTTACAGCATCTGATGATGATAATGTTTATCTTACTCACTTGAACGTAGGACCTCAGTCACACTGGTCCTGTACAGTACAAAGTTACTCTCCACAGAATCACTCAGGACGTTCACAATGTATGCTGAAAGACAAGTTTAAAATAACGTATTTCATTTGCATGACTGGTAATTATCATTATTATGAATGACCATATTTGTGCAACTCAAAATATAGGTACTGACCGTAATCCACTGTAGGTGAGAAACAGGCATGACTAAAACGGACATACTTGTTGAGATCTCGGTTTCTGTGTAACTTAAAGGTTTCTTGAAGTTTATGACATGGTCCTGAAGAAAATACGAACAGATTAAATAAATACTTACTGAAAGGTAAAACTACAAATGAAGTGTTGGTCAGTGTGACCCCGTATTCTGTCAGTAATGTTTCGTTTGGTTCTGATCGTGTCGGACCACTAAGAGACTGGCGCTATGTGTAAAAAGACAAAGTTTAATCTTTTACACACTCTGTTTTCCAGTTAATTCTGTCATATAATGCTGATGCAATATTCAGGGATCTAGTGTTGTAGTACTCAAAAGCAATCTTGGTCATTATTCAGTCTCGGCTCCTTAAAGTCTTGGTCTTGTCTTGGTCTTGGGATTGTCTTGTCTTTGTCTTGACCTCTTAAAGTCTTTGGATGCTCTGGTCTTAGGAAACACTACCTTACCAACAGCACTATAGCTTGGGGGTAACAGAGAGTTGTTGTTATTATTATTATTATATGGTTCTGATTGTCATTCAGGTGACTGACAGCAGAACATTAATATAAACACCAATTTGACAATTTGAGTCACCAAACAGTGAAGTTGACCACCAAAAACATGATCAGACTCAACGTATGCACTTTCATTTTGGCTTTAAGCTTCATGGCCGTTAAAGTTCTAGCGGTTCGAGGAAGATCTCGTCTAAAGAGGGATGGCCTACTTTCTGCACAGTGGCACACGTCCTCTGAACACAATTTGGAGACCATCTTGCTTCTCAGTGGAGCCGAGTACAACACAGTGCACCTTTTACCTGCAAGCAAAGAGCAAATGACCCTTGAATTTCTGTCGGTTTAAGCAAACATGTTCCGACAAAATCAATCCCAACAACAAATGTTAAAACAAAACACAAGCTTACTTGGTTCATAATAATCATAAAACACAGCCGGAGCAGGCTGAAGGAGCCCGACAGGCACTCTTTGCTCAGCGTCAAACTCAATGCATTGCTTCTGTTCAAAGAGCTACAAAGGAAGAAAATAGATCAATAATGGACATGTAGGCTCCAGTTTTATGGATTTGTGGATTTGAGGTTTACCTCATTAAAATAAAGGATCACTCTTCCATCAGAGACTTCATAATGGGTAATGTATTGTTCAGGTGGCTGTTTGAGCTGTTGGGAAAGTAAAACGTTCATCAAACAGAATCATGTTAATATATTTACATTAAAGCTGAGATATTGATGACTTAGTAACAAGTTGTCTCTAGTTATGCTTTTTATGTCCATAAATTCGCACCTTTAACCAATCAGATATTGTCTGTAATCTTCTTCAATGACTCACCTTCAACGTATTCACAATCACTCAAACAGCTTCTTCTACAACCACAGATGTTTCAAATATCAAGGATAGTAGAGAAGAGAGAGTGAAAACTACCAACCATGTCCAGGTCATTGATATCAGCCTCAAACCCGCTCAGCAGAGTGATATCAGCTATCGCCATACCCGTGAGCCTGCTACTCAGACTGTGACCACAAACAGGAAAAACAAAGAAAAGAACGCAGACGTTATACATGATCCATCAGTTTTTTTCTGCACGTCTCATAAAAACAAATGGACCTCATTCAACTAACCTGACACAGACTTTGTAGGTAACCTTTTCCTTATTCAGCCCGATATCAACAGCTCTCCGGGTCCGTGTACGAGCGTCGAACCACTCGATTGCTGATTGTGGCACTTGATCCTGTTTCAGCTCATCAGTACCATAGTCGTGGTAGTCATAATTGTCCATGATCTGAGCTAGAAAGACAGAGATTACTGTAACTCTGAAGGTTTTTATCACTTGTTATGATTTGTTGGCGGTGACGGAAGCTCACCAGTGTACTTTACTTTTCCCTCGACGGTCACATTGATAGACAGCTGAGCACAGTCATCCTGGGCTTCCAGGATATGGAACTTTTTCAGAACCTGCCAGGAGGATTCTTTCAATTATTTCTGCATTCATAATATACAGATTTCACACATGAATTAGACTCACTTTCAACTTGGCCTCTCCTTTTCCTGTCAGCTGCACATTAATGGAATGTCCCGTGAATTTCTGAGACGAGACGCAGGAAAAATGAACAAGAATGGAATGATGACAAGTGTGTACTGCAGAATGCTGCCAGGAAAGCTGTGTAATACCTTCAGGTCTGTTTCCACTTTCTCTTTCCTATTTTCCATTTCGAGAGTTATGATGTTATTCTTTGATGGCGTTGTGAACTCTGCTTTTACATGACCTTCAAGACTGATTGACCTCTTTACCTCATACTCTGCAATTGCTTCAAGGGCCATCATGGTATCCTGAGTGATAAGAAACTATTAACAGCCTGTTCACACCAAACAATAAGACAAAGACAGGGACTTTGTCCACTTCAAGCAATGTCCAGTCACCTGTGTTGACTTGAAGCCTCCAGCGTAGTTTTCTTGCGTGGTCAGCCAGCAGGCTGTTTCGTCAGCCCACTTCATGTGTCCCAGCTCCACCGCAGTCAGAAGGACATAAGCTGTCGTCTCCACAGCGATGGCATCCGCTGACCCCCTACTGCTATCAGCTGTCCAATAATAACAGTCGTTCTCCGCTGATAATGCGAAAATGTGAAATGTTACGACCAAAATGTGGGCGGCAACATGATGAAATTAATTGAAAGAGACACATTGAAATACTTAAAAACTGAAAGTTTTTATAATGAAAGATTCTTTTTTATATATTTTTATTAAGCAATGAGAATAAAGATGATTCTCACTCTGATACATGTTGGACTCCTGAATATCTTTATTTACTGCACAGTGCAAAAGTTTGATTGACAGCCGGTTGACGAACACTCATTTCATCTTACCTTTCATTGATTTTCCATCTTTACATATATCCAGAGTGTCTCAATGAAATTATAAACATAACAGAAGAAGATTCAACTCTGTAACAACCATACTTGCCTTTTGTGGCCATTCCCTGGAGTTTTGTCCAAATAGCCGAAAGATCTGATTCCTTCGGCAGGCAGATGGAGAGGCAATATGCTGCGCTAGCAACAGCATAGGGATGCTGAAGGTTGTCTACGTGGGACATGAGATATGATGTTGCTCTTGAAATGCTTGCTTCCTGGAGAACAGCCGTAAAAGTTGGTCAAAAACATTCTGGTCACCAGTGATGCAAACATGTGCAATATTTACTAATATAAAGGATCTTATCCTGGCATGTTAGCATGCTTGTTAATCAGTGTTAGACAGCTGATTGTTGTGGAAATGCAGCTAAAGAATTACGTGGGACAATATAAGTTTGTGTTATCTCACCGCATCACTCCGCATTTCTGAGTCCAGAAATTGAAGGGAGTGCTTCAGTGCAATAGTTATAAAAGCAGTCATGGATGCATCTTGGTCTTTGCCTTTCTGCATCAAACACACAAAAATCGCAGCGGAGAAGTTTATTATCATCATGTCTAAAGTGTATTTCATGTTTTAACTCTTAAAAAAGGTTACCAGGACTTCTCTGTGTAAAACAGGGTTTGGGTCACTGAACGATCCATCAGGCTTCTGCACTGAAAGTAAATATCGAACCGGTTTCCTGATCCCTTCTAGTGGGACGACTCGACCTTTCCGGCCCTGCTGTCCAACAGCCACAGTCTGACGCTGCGCCACCAGCGATAACACCTTGACGACATAAGCAGTTATCCTGATGACAAGAAGATACAACAAGAAAGAGAAGTCAAAGGGAAGGTTGAGGAGGAATCTTGCAGATTCCTCGAAAGATGCAAGATGATTTACAATATATTTATAAAAGCTAACTATTAAGAATATCTACGGTAACAAAACAAATACTTGCCAACTGCTGTAGGGCACTCCTTTGAATACATTATAAGCACCATTGCTTTGTTGGTGTTTGTGATCAATGATGTGCAGAAAACCTGTGGGAAAAAAAACTACTTTAACTTGAAAAACAAAAGTTGAAAAAAATCCTACTACTCTCACCAATGATACCAAGATGGACTTTCCCAGTAATAACATCTTTGAAATTAATGAAGTAATTCAAAACGGGAGATTTTCATTGTGCTCCTATGTTATCATCAGAACGGGAAGCTATTATCATAAACCCCATTTAGCGGTTAGCCACCTACTGCTAACAGCTAACAACCACCAAAGGGACAAGAATAAACTTTAAACTCCATGATATAAATGTGGCCTGTATTTAATTTTTCATGATCCATGATTGACAGTTCCTGCAGCCAATCAACACATGCCTAACAGTCATACCAGTAAGAATCTTGCATGTACCCTTGTTCCTGGGTGTGCATGTCACAGAAGATCTCTCCTGGACCATGAACACTACAATACTGGCCAAGAAAGCACAACAGCGGAAGTTGAGATTCTTCCTGTGCAGGCTGAGATGAGCTAGAACCCTGACTCCCATTATGTCCACCTTTTACAGAGGCACCATCGAGAGCGTCCTGTCCAGCTGCATCATTGCGTGGTACGGCGCCTGCACCGCCTCCTGCCGCAGGGCACGCCAGCGCAACGTGAGAGCAGCAAAGAAGATCGTTGATGTCTCTCTCCCCTCCCTCCAGGACATCTACTCCATTTTTGGCTATCCCACCCACCCGTCACACACCTCCATCAGTCTACTGCCATCAGGGTCTGTCTCCCTACCCCCATGCCCTGGATAGGGTTTGTATCCCTACCCCGACCAACACCTACTTTTGTGAAGCACTTTGTGACCACTGTCTGTGAAAAGTGCTATATAAATAACGTTTACTTACATAATTACTTACACCGCTCAGGGTGTGAATCCCTACCCCTTCACCCTACCCGTGCCCGGGCTAGGGTCTGAATCCCGATCTACCCCAATCTGTCTGTCTGCCCTATCCTTTTCTCTCCTCTATCCTCTCATCACAAACAGCAAGCAAGTGCCGCCACCTCTGAATCTGGTTTCTGCAAAGGTTTCTCCCTGCTAGAGGGAGTTTTTCCTTTCCACTGTCGCTCATGTGGATTTGTTGGGTTTCTCTCTGTTAAAAGCATCTTGAAATGACTTTGTTATATTTGGTGTTCTATAAATAAAGTTAAATTGAATTGAATTGAAATCAGGGAAGAGCATCATTCACCAGGCTGTCAGGAAGTTGAACTCTTTATAGGCTATGTCCTCCCTCCCCCCTCTGCCCTATGCACACTCAAGCCCTGGTCGCTTAATGCTGAACTGGACTGGAAATTGACTCCTTTATGTTCAGGTGAGGTTCCATCAGTATCATCAAATGATGCTGCACACTATCAAAGTCCAGTTTTTAAACCGTAAGCACAGCACCTTTCAGCAGCCATACAGAAGCTGGCAGATACATTATCAAGAGACAGACAGCAGCAGACAGCTTTCATAGAGATAAGATGAACTTTGTGGCTGTGAACACATCTCAGGCACCATTGCATCAGCAGGACAGAGAGAGGCAGTCGCTCTGCAACTGATTTAATCCCTGACTGAAGTATCGAGTAAGAAGATCACAGAAACGTCAGTAACCGGACCTTCATTACTAATTACTCAATGGTGATCAGTTACTGCCAGAAGTATTGACATTATCAATATCTAAGCATGATTCTAAAAAACACAAATAACTCTGCAGGTATCGGTTTATGTCACTACCTTTCTCCAGATTATCAAGAGCTTCATCTCTTTTACCAGCAGGCAGGTCGAACCACTGTTCGCTCATGTCAAGGTATCGGATGGCTAAAGCTGTAGGGACCAGTCCCCTCATCGTCTGTTCTACGCATCCATCAGGCAGCACGATCAAACCAACAACCTTTTCACGAGAAAGGAGGTTCTTCACTTGTGAATTGCTGAATCCGTTGCCTGTTGGGTGAACACATGGACGCTGGTGAGAAAGACGTGGTGTTGAATTATGTGCGAGTCCAGTGCGTCCATTACCTTCCAGTGAGATGAAGATGTTGGAGTCGGCGTCAGGCACCGTGTTGCTCGGTAGAGTTCCATCAAGAGTGATATTCTTTGCGCTCTTTCCTGTTTCCACAAGGAGAAGGGTTGAAACTTAAAACCAATGACAAACCTTCAAGTGTGTGTCACTGAGAACTACTAAAACAACTCACCATCCAGTTTAATGACCTGGGTTTGCTCCTCTCTCTTTTCTAATCCTTCAGTCTACACAAGAGTAGAAAAGAACACAACAACTGTATGTCACTTGCTTGGTTATATTTAACGAACACAGGGGTGTCAAACTCACTTCAGCCCGGGCAACATATAAATATACGGCTCCGTTCTCTCAGGAGGTAACGTACAACAACCTGATGGCAAACAGCTTCAAATTACAGCATTTTTTCATCATGTTTTCCTTTCTGTAAATTTTACAAATATGTTAATATATTGTCACAAAACCTGAACAAGTAAAAACTTTCTAATGAAATACATGTGCAACATTGAGCCGTTTTTAATACTGTCACCAAACCAGATCCTCAATATGTGGTGTTTTGCATGTGTGGTGATAATGATTCTCCACAAAACATAATTTAACAACATGGGAAAAATGCCCTTCTAAAAACAAAAATAAAAATTGCCTTGGTAAGATTTCTTGAAATAAGACATGATTTTCAATATTAAGATCTTAAAATCTGCACAGAAAAAATATTTCAATCTATATTTTACCAGTATTTTCCTGTTTGATGCCTTAGAAGAAGCCACAAATGCTAAATTCGAGATTATCTATCCTATACAAATTACCTCTCAGTTTGAAGTTTATGAAATCTAAAATAAACCTGGTTAAAATACAACTCAAAACAAGATGATTTCAAGATTGTTTGACTTAACAAGATATTTCAGATGCATTGTCTTAAAACAAGTCCCTCAATCTTGCTGATATATTACTTGTTCGGTGAATCTAACTTAAATAACAAAACAAGACTAATGAACTTGGTAAGATTTTGAGTTTTTGCAGTGCTGCATCAGTGATCTCTCTGCTTGAGTCGGTATATTCTGCAGATCTTACTAAACAACAAAATCCCTACTACATAGCTTTATGAAACAAGTCCAGTTCATTTTTTCCAGTTTACAAAGTTACCTCATGGACAGAATTGAACCCTGCAGCAGGTTTGACACCCCTGCTCTGATGTAATCATATTATAACAATTCCTCCCAGAGAGAAATCATTATATTTGCACTATTTAATTACATTAACTAATATCATCAGCACTAACCTGCACAAACAGAGTTTTTAGAATCGCGTCTTCCTCCATCTCCCGCTCTATGTTGTACAGACGTATTTTGATGGGTATTGAACCGGTTCTCATGGGAACAGCAGAGAAGGAGACAAACTGAGAAGACTGCGGCTCCACAGTAATGTTGACGAAAGATGTTGTGGAGGCTGAACCCGGAGAGCAAAGCCCTTCGGTTTGTTCCATATTCACGGCCACCTATACACATGCAGGGAGAAAACAAGCATCAGCATTATGATTTTTTTCTCTCCTTTCTTGAAGCGGTAGTTACTGTTTATATACTGTTTGTTACATCCACCTCTAGTCGTTCATAACCGTAGTTGTACACAACCGGTGAAATGGACAGCTGCTCGTATTTCTTCACTGAATATGGGAGCCTCAGAGAAACAAATGACGGCTTAAAGGCTTTGACCTCAGTCGGTTTAACTACACAAAAACCTGAAGGAAACACAGAGAACGTCATTGAGTCTCATCGTTCGGTCATTGTTGGGTGTATGAGGTGGTCTGGGGGTTTTTATTACCAGTGGCTGCAGATAAAGTAACGACCTGAATCTCCCAAGTGGTGATGGAGTCCGGCAATCTCAAAGTATGACTGTCAGAGTTTTTAATGAAGACAATCATTACTCTATCACAAATGTCACATATGCAACTATACTGATTTGAGCATGCGACGATTTTCATGGATTTAACAAGAGATTGTGATCAAATGAAACGATGCACTCAATGTTGACTGTCCGTCTCTAACCTTTTTCTGCCGTCCACCTCGAAGTCTTTGAATTCAAAGCTCGGTGGGAATTTTTGACGGATATACTGGTTTGTTGTATCCAGAAAAAACTGCTCAATGTCTTCTTCGGTTGAAGCTGAAAGATAAAAACTATTCAATCACTACAATCGGACCAAACCTGTCAGATAATTTCTGAATGTAAAAAAACCCCAGTATCATCTTACTCCTGCCAAAGCTATTCTGAGAATCCTCTAGCATCTTTTTTTGTCTCAGACGTTCTCCGTCAGTGCAGCATCTTAGAAAGGCGGCGGCACAAGCGCGAGTCCCCCCGACCAGGAGGACCCTCGCCATCCTCTCCTCACAGGTCCGATGCATCGGGATGAGAGAGAACCCTCGAAAGCAACAGTCCTGCAGCTGTGTGTCGTTAAAGTTTGATTCTGAAAGTGACATTCAGAGAAGAACAACACACACGTTGATCGCTCACTTCATCAAACGTAGCTGACTTCAAGTCGCTTCACAGCAAAGTAAGAAACTTTTCTCACTTAAGATCATCCTTTCCAATTCGAGGTCTATCGCGCGACCTTGACGGGTAGGCGCTGGATTACAGCTGAAATCTGGAAGAGTCGTGTGGCGGAGAAACATCATCAGTGAGGATTAAATGAGGAGATTTCTGTCTTTTGACGGAGTTTGGATGTTGTTCGTGGTATTTTTAACGAAATGTTTTATAAAAATGGACGAAACAATAACATAATGATGGCCAATAATATAATAACCATTAATATACCAAAATGCTAAAAAATATCCTCAATCTGCAATGAATAAATATGACAACCATCCTATCCATTATATCTATTTTTGATGATTAAAGTGTGGTAATTTAGTTTTTTCTTGTAATGTATCTGCAGTGTAGTCTCTTGTTGATTTGAAGAGCAACTTGTAAAATTCAAAAAGAAGGTTACTTTAAAAGTGACTCAATTATCAAATATATAAAAAATTTTCATACCTTTTCTGAAGTCTGACTGGCCCCGAGACACAAAAGACAGGCCAGCATCCACGAGTACTGACGCCATGTCAGAGCCTCCACCATATGAGCAGCCAAGGTCATAAGACTTCATACTGGAAAACACCTGAGAAAAACTAGGATTGTTCTATCGTTCTTAAAGTATATGCTAAACAAGTGAGAATACTTGAAGTGTGTAAGAGTGACCTGTTTAGAAGTGAGCTTATTGTCGGCATTGAGAGCGTAGAAGGCTTTATCCACAGCCAGCAGAGCCACTGTGGCTCGTTGTCCTGTCAAATCAATTTCCAGTGTCGATGAGTGTCCCGGAATGGGTGCTCTGAATTGATACACCTAAGATAACGTTGTTGTTAATTCTTCGGAATATGACAAATAACATGCAAATGATGCTGCTTGCAAAGATAAAGTACATTTTGCAGTATTGGCATTATTCTCTCTGACCTAACCCAACAGTAAAACAAATACCACACCGATGTGACAAAGGAATTCAATCTCAGAAACCGCAGAGGTAAAGTTCTGTTTGTTTACTGCCTCGCTCTTATCGGCTTTGTTTACTCACCTCGGCCCGTATCTCACATTCATCCCTGACATCGACCCACACCGAGTCGGCTATGATGTCTCCACCCAGGTTGTGAAAGTAGCCAATCAGACGGAAAGATGGAACCATTTCATGTGTTATCTGCAGGACCTGTTTTACAAATCTGCCAATTTGTAAAGAACCTTGTTTAACAATGACCCCACGGCTCAGCACCTGCAACACACACACACACACACACACACACACACACACACACACACACACACACACACACACACACACACATACACACACACACACACACACACACACACACACACACACACACACACACACACACACACACACACACACACACACACACACACACACACACACACACACACACACACACACAAGTACAAGTGTTTAATCATGCTGGAAAACACACTCCTACAACTCATCTCAGTCGTATTTTCCTCACCATGTAGTAAATGTACCCCTCCTGAGGAGAATTATCTGTGTGGTACAACACAGAAAGTGCGTCATTAACCGAGTAGCTCCTATCGGAGACAGACATGCAAAGGTAGCTGTTTCCTGGAGACGAGAGCCTTCTTATTAGTTTCCTCTCTTGAAGGTCACCAGCAGACACCTATTGGAGCCAAAGAAGGTGAAAATCATCAAAACAGACCTAAAGTGTCCCCAAAGTAAGTTTGGGGATACTTACCTCAAGTATAATCTCAGTCACATCAGCGAGAATGTTAAAGAGCCCAGACACTGCCCCCTCCTGATTAGTGGTGTATTCGTTCATTTCCCTTGACACTTGTAGCTCAATTTTTACAGGCACACCAGCTGCTGGGGAGCCGTCTGGAAGATGCAAGGAAACCTACAACAACAAGAAACCTTTCATTTAAAAGAGATATGTTATCACAGTCTTGAGCAAAGCCCATTTGTTGATTTCAGCCATACCACCACTTCCAGAGGATATCGAGGAATAAAATGAGAACGAGTTCGAGAAAGGTCCATGGTGTATTTGTGGGAGAAAACAGGAAGGTAAATGTCTGCCTCTTGCATTTCACCGCCTATTAGAAGAAAAAATGACAGGGAAAAGAAATTTGAATTCTTAATGTATGTTTTTTTTTTCCTTTTAAACAAATACGGGGGGTTACTCTTGGGAATATGTTTGTAGGATCATAAATTGCCTATTACTACTTCTGATATGTCAGAACTGTTCTTGTTTACCCAGGACAGTCACTTTATAGAAATGTTTTGGTTGAATTATAGTTTCAGTTCAGTTCAGCTTCACATATAACTCCATGAAACATGCTCTAATTCTAAAAAAATTTTTACGTTGAACTCTCAATATTCTGCAAAGTCATTATCAATCTAGACTAAGAATGACAAGGAGATGCACAACACCGATCTGTTGCACTTCATGTGATTAAATGATGCTGCTATACACTAGAAATTATACTTTATAAAATAGTGATGCTTTATATAGTTAAATCTTCAAATGGAATGATTTATCATTTCCCTTCATAATGTTATTGGATTTCCTCTAATAAGTTGACAATGATTTCAAAAATGTACATCTCATTCATCAGTTCTGAGAGGTTTACAAGAATAAAACAACTCAGTGAGGGTGAGTGCATTACTTCTAATGTTGGTGACAAACACTTTCACGTAGAGTTTTTCTTTCTTCCTCAACAGTTCAGCGAGGCTTTTCCTATTGTGCTCACGGAGCTTTGAGTCTATGTCTTCTGCCCGGCGAGAAACTGTTGCCTTTCCATTTTGGACCTGCAAGAATTTGTATGCTTTATTATCAGTGTAATAATACAAGGTGATCGGATGTTGACATTTTCGAGAAAGATGCATCCAAATCTCACCGAACCAGCCATTTCCATCCCCTTTATGATGTTATGCTTAATTTTATTATTCTCATCTTTTGTTGCCACTCCGAATTGACAGTGGTATGCTCCCATAACTTTCTCACCATACGAATACCTGCAGAAAATAGCTCTAAGTGTTGGAGTCGGAACAGACACAAGGACAGCTTGCAAACATATATTAAACATTTAGGTCAGTGGTTGGCAACATATGGCCACTTTTTGTGCTCCTCGTCGCCTCGTGGCTCCCTGAAACATTCAAGTGAATTGAATTTATAAACAAAGACAAAAACTCATATATTCCATGCAAGGAGGTAAAACAGAAAAAAACATTTACATTTATTTGTTTTTTGCACAGAGGAACCATCTTGAATGTCTAAAAATTGTGGCTTAAAGAGTCAAAACAGCTGAAGCTGTTTAAAAAAAGTTGAAACCATTTGAATGTCGCTGCTGAAACCTCTGAAATAGCTAAAACAGCTTAAAGCCATTGACAATACAAAAAAAAACAAAAAAACAAGGAAAACTGTGGAGTTGAAACTACAATATAATGTCTGTACTTCATGAATGCAATCTAAAATGCAGTTTTTGTACTTTGTGAATTTGCTGACATTAAAGGTCAAGCATGTTTTGGTTCTTTCATATGATGGAAATTATATATATATTTTTTCAGATCATAGTTACAGCTACCTGATTCAAAACAAGTAGCGCAAAGATAACTGGGATTTTCCAATGAATTGAAATTATTCAGAGCTCAGCGATGACTCGAATATATTTTCATAGAGAAAACGTAATGACTTATTTGTTGTTATGTGAACACACTTAACTGGGAAATGATGGAAACTTACCCAGTTTCTTGTAAATGTGTATTGAGACAACACTTACATTGCTGAGATGGTGAAAACAAGCTCCTCGTCTCCCAACAAAATGTATTTCTGCTCCATTTCGATGTTCACATCAAAACTGGGTAGAACTAGAGTGTACCAGTAAAGATGTTTTTAGAGGGAGAAAATATGATCAGGTTCAGAGGATTGTTTATAGCTTACCAAATTTTTGCACACTGAACTCTCGGAAAGCAGCACTTGCTTCATCGTCTTCATAATGTGCCGTTATATTCCATGTTCCAGTTCTTCAAGAAAAAGAAAAGCAAACCTATCAAAGTCAAATTAAATGCTTCGTTTGTCAAGATGATCACAAATATGTTGGAACATACTCCAAGACGCTGGGTATGGGGAACGTTCCCCTGTAAATTCCTCTATGTGCAGACCTCAAGATCTTCAATACTCTGTTTCCATCAGCATTCTGTCAGTTAAAGCACAAGTTGCTTTATTGAGAGATGAAACAAGTGTGTTGACTCATCAATCCTCATTTTTATAAATTAAAAAGAAAATCCTGAAAAGTTGAATGTCACAATCTTCAACACAGATCACCAAATTGAAAAAACAAAAGAACTAAACAAAAGAAAAACCCAACAAGGTCAACTATAAAAAGAAAATAATTTTTATTTAAATTTTTTTTTAAATCATGATGGTCAAAGAAGTAATTCTGAAAACAAAACATAATTAACATGGCTCTTGATTCCTCTCTATTAGCTATTGATGAGTTTATCTTATTTCACACCAGTGAAGACAATACTCACAAATACTGACAGATAGAACATTTCCTCGTGAGGCCTCATTGTGTGGTCAAGAGTGAATATCCTGTAACTCACTAACAGAACACAAATCACATCAAAACAGTTTTTAAAATGGATTATAATGAAAACGTATTCAAAGTGTGTTGTCTTGTCTTATGTGTGTTGACTTCACCGTCCTGTGTGGGGCTGTAAACTGGCTGATTGGTCTGAATGAAGATGTATCCCCTGTGTTTTGATACCAGGACCTTTGTTATTTTCCGGCCAGTGAAAGACGGACAGTCTGCCACGAGCAAAAGGTAGTGGGTCTGTCTCTTTTTATTCGAATTCAACCAAGCCTCCCAGTTTATCTGTAAAGATGGAAAAAAAAAATTAAAAGACATGTTACATCTGGGTGTCTTGTTTTGTTCGAAGTTGGAAAGTTTCCACACCATCAGTTCAACAGTTTTGATGTCTTTTTCAGTCTGGCATGTAACAGTTTTGACCGCAGATACAACAACACCAGAAATCTCATCCTCCAGGTAAAGAGAGACGGTATTTCCCAGGTGAAGTTTTCCCATCTGTACGGCCACCTTCTCGCTCACGCCCCGGTGAACCACAGCCGGCGCTGAGATGAAGAATCTGCACACAAAGCAGAGATATGTCTCTAAATGCATCCTTCCCATTATTACTGACACTCACCGGCAGTTAGGATTGTGATTTAACAGTTGTCAGCAGTCCATCGGCAGATTTCACACACATTCACACCGAGGGGCAATTTAGAGTCACTTATAGTCTCAAATGAATAATCATAGGAAAAGGAAAGGCAACTTTATTTGTACAGTTTATTTACATTCAAATACAAGACATTCAAATGCTTTACATTAGCAGTAGTTTTTTTCAAATGTGAAAAAAAATAAAATGCAAACGCGATACAAGAATTAAAGATGCATTGCTTTATAAAATGAGCTTGACTTGGAGCCACCCTGCAGGTTTCGAAGGAGTCTGTTCCAGATGTTTCTGCATGTTTGGTTCTGACTCCGGGAACAGAAAAGCACTTTTGATCCAGATGAGCTGAGAGTTTCCTTTCCTTTTGTTTTTGTTTTTTTATTGAGACACATTGACATAAAATGATAAAGTTTTTTTTTTCAGGAAGCCTGAAGAGCTTTTATAAAGCTCACCATCACCTCAGCAGGTCATTTAAACAGTTTCAATCTTAAAAACAGTATAACATTGAGTAGAACTGGGAGGAAAAGAAACAAACTTGCATTCGATAAACAGATACTGGCTTCTTATAGGTAAAAACATTCTTAAGCTATATATAGCTAAAGGTTTATTCAGAAAATGACCACAGATATGAGCTTCAATAATCCCACGAATGAAACTTTATGGAAATACTGATGATTGGAAGTGTGGCAACGTAAATGAAAATCTTTGGCTCGTTGTGTTGAAAATGAATTCTGAGGAAAAATAAATAAATAAATAAATAAATAAATAAATAAATAAATAAATAAATAAATAAATAAATAAATAAATAAATAAATAAATAAATATCTGTAGGTTATTGAGACAAATACTATAAATAAATTAAATAAATAAAAATGTAGAATAAAAGCCAAATGCACATATGAGTAAAGTATTTATAGAAGAAATTGGCAAAAGTTTAAACTTATAATCAAAGTTGCAGGTGGCAAATTGCCAGTGGAATTTTATATCATTATTTAAAAAAAAAAAAAAAACTTTTTGGATTTAAAGTACTCATTGAGATATGAAGGATATGTAACATCCTAAACAACATCACTATAGTACATGTATGTATGTGAAACTCTAATACAGAGTAAAATGATTACATTGACAAAGACAAATGTATTGATATAGCACCTTTCACACACAAGGCAGGTCACAGTGCTTTGCAGGGAAATATCGGAAATACATTATCACAAACAATGATCACAGACATATCCTTCCATTCAACCATTCACAGCTTTGTTGACGCAGTAATGAATTATCTGAGCTACAGGAGGCCAGTGCAAAGATTTGATCAACGTTAAAAGGTATTTTTGCGATGACTTTACTTCCATTTGGACTGCAAGCATCTTGTATCAATCACAAAAAAAACCCAACAACTGTGAAATCACGAATCAGATTCTTCTCATCATTAAGACGCATTCAGGTGTTCTTACGTGTCCCTGTTTTGTGCTGATGCCTCCACAGCCACGATCAGGAGCAGCAGCCACATGGTGTATCCCTCCATTGTGCAGGATCTGTTTCTACTCCTGCACTGACTCAGGCTTTTCTTTGACTGTGAGTTTTGTAAGTCTCATGGATTTCTCAGTATGTGGCTCTTTCACTGCCCTCCCCTTTGAAAATGATCCAACATAGAAACGCATTTCTCAACAGTCTGTTGTCTCATGTTGCTGATAAAATGATAATAAAAGACATATGCCAGGTATACTGCACCATGCATGCATATAACAGCAGATAAGTTGCATATAATACGTTTTTGTTAATTTTCAAAACTATATAAAGTAAAAAAAAAAAGAGTAAGGATCAAATCATTACAGATTTGTGTAAAAACAAAGAAAAATGTGGTTATAATGGAGCAGCCAACACATGTTTGTCCATCTTTTATCCTTGCTTGGTTTGCAGCACTGAAAAGTGTGTTTTTCTGTTTCACAATATGTTACCATCCCTCACTAACTCTCATTGGTCACTGCCAGTGGGTCAGTTTTCCCCTAAAACACGTGACTTATAAGAAATCAGGTTTTGTTTTCTGGATTTGTGAGAGAGGGTGAGGAAATAGTGAAGGGGAGGATTTTAAAGTAACACAAGAAAAAAAGAAGAAGAAAATGATAGAATGGCTGACTTTCTCATGACCTTATCAACTATTTAGTGCATCGTGTCATGTTTTCCATACAGACTGAAGAGAACAGACAAACACACAGACAAAATGTTTAAACTTTATTTCCCTTCAACAAAAAGTGGCAGAAAACAAGAAAGTGACAAATGTTTGTAGGGCATTCCGTATGTTTGTCCTGAAGACTTGTCACCATGTGACGTTTGAAATCTGTTTTCACTGGTTTCTATCTTTAAAAGTCTCATTGATAACAACTCCACCAGTAGGCTGAAAACAAATCCTGGTTAATGTCAATGTTATGTAAATGTTAATTCTCTAGAGTGCACACATACACACCCACACACACATTGAATATAACTTGTTTCCAGCATGTTTGTATGTTTATAGACGTTTTAAAAAGGTAAAGTAGGGGAAAACTCAATACTTTTTTTAAAACAATCAAGCATCTTGAAACATGAATCCATGTATATTTGACCTCCTCTTTTGGACACAGGCTATAGATGACAGATCGCTGCAGAAAGACACAGTCACTCACACACATATACAGACAATTTCGAGCTGTGAATTAACCAATCTACCATGTTTTCAAATTGTGTACCTGAAAAAAACAACAACTTAGAAAGGCATTGGGAAAAGGCCAGGCCATTGGCTGATGGCTTCAAACAGGGAACCTTTCTGGTGTGAGGTGACAGCACTAACCACTTCATCTCAATTACTGCTCATTTTTTAGCACATCGATTGTATTTTTCATTTTGAATAAATAAAATATGGTTGCAACAAGATATCTCAATTAGTTATACTTTAAATATGCCAACATACACTTGAATACATTTTAATATCCAAGTAATTATTTGAAGTTCTGATCTTTAAACAGAGGTCATTAATAAAGGTCTGGAAGTGCTGCGGGAGTTTGGTTTTGATTTTCTAGACACTTTTTATCACATTCATCATTAACATCAAAGATGTGCTGCAACGCTATGAAGACAGTTTTGGTAAAGTGGTGAATATAATGTGATGACATCTGTACGTATGGCTTCATTTTTCTTTGCCAAGCTACGAGCTTGGTCTATGAATAGTCTTACCCTGGCAGGAGTCTCACATTCCTGGTCACTTGCTCCTGTTTTTGTCCCACAACAATTGTAATAACCATTTTTAAATGATGAAAAACAATTCTTTAATTAAAAAGGCTGTCGAAAGCAGGAGCAAAGAAAGTGTTTAGTTTTTTTTTGATTTGCAGTTTGTATTAATAAACAGTATGAGTATTTGAAATAAAAGAACACTGACGTAACCCTCCGCTGGGACAACAGTGGCGGCAGAAACCCCCTCCTTTTAATGAATGTGAGACTCTTGCACAAGTGGAAAAAGAAAAAAGTAAACTGAGATAAAATAGGTTGATATAAGTGGTCATTTTTGAATCAGATGTAAATAAATGCAAGAATTCCCAAATCTTCACAATCCCAAAAAATGTCAAATCTATCTAATAGGGTATCGGATAGTTAAATAATTTTTGACCGCTATGTAATGAAAATATGAAAGTTCAAACATCTTTGAATCCAGAAAAGACCCCCAAAACAATCTATGAAGTTTTTCATCATGAGTTGTATTGCGTCTGATCCCTTTAATCCTCCTTTTAATCTAAACAGTTCAGAGGAAGTTTGTGAGAGCCGGGGGCATGATGTCCATCCACAACTCCTGAGTACAGAGAAGTATTACAAGAATTGCGTTTGGACAATCAGCTCCAGATTCCCAGTTGGAGGCAGATTGAGCTGCAATAGCATCCTTTAGCCCGGGGATCAAATCCTGCAACAGATGGATGATGAGATCGAGCGTCATTCAAATATTAATGAAACAAGTGCTGCGATATCTGCTGTAAAATCTGTGGAAGTTTTCAATCATTGCTCAACAGCAGACCTGGAAAGTTGATTCTCCCTCCATATGACTTACTGATAAACAGTTAAAAGCAGTGTAAACTATTCCAATACTTACATGATGAGCAATCACTAATATAGTAATGATAGTCCCAGGGATATTAATCGGCGTCCCTGTGTCTTAAACTCTTCTGTTTTCTAAGCATGTCGTGTGAAGTCCACTCCGCTCTGCGTCCATCCTCGACTGCTACTGCTTCAGTTTGCCTGTCCTCTCTATGTTCTCCGACTATCCATCTCATTTCATGCAGTAGTGAGGTTACCTAAGAGACCGGCCTTCAATGGAGAAAATCTCCTTTTCTACAATTAACTGGGAAAGTGACAGAAGGAAAAGAAGGGTGGGCTCTATAGAGGGGTGCAGGCCCGGGGTAAAAAAAAAGAAAAAACAAAGGCGTTAGAGGAAAGGGAGAAGTGCGCATGGCAGGTAGTGAGATGTGAAGTTTGAATCTTTTTTTCAAGTCATTTTAGTTTCAAGTTCAGAAATGATTAGTCACAATTGGCAATTCAGAAGCACGGGTTTTATTTGAATGTTACTGATCTCTCCTTTCATGTTACTTTGTTTAATTGGTGCATTGAGTGTTTTATCTGATCATCTGATTTGTACATTTGGGTGAAAATGACTTTAACCCTATGCATTAAATATTTAGTGAAAACTATATATTTTTAAATCTGGATTTGTGATTTCGACACACATTTTTAATTACAAGTTTCAAATTTTGGTTCATCCCGTAGCTGGGGGATTAGGCTGAATGAGGTGGCATTACACTGATCCCATTGGAAATGAGTTATGTCTAACCATAATCTCTAAATATTCAGAGGGAGTGACCACTGGGCGAGCAAGGAGAGAAAGTACACAAAAGGGTGTGGCGTGGGAATGTGGCCAGGGGTCGGGAGTGAGGGTGAAGGGGTCAAAGGTCAGAGCCAGCTGGACAGCACACAAGAGGAGCGGAGGGTGAGAAAAGGAGGGGAGGGGGAGTCCAGAGGCTGGGAGACTGGACCCAATGGGACATTAACATTGAACTGACGGGAGGCTCACTGACCAATACCCACTCTCGTGTGTGTGTGTGTTTGGGGGTGGGGTGGGGGTTGGGGGGGAGGGGGATCACTAAGCTGCGACGCACTCGTGTAATGGTCCGTAGTAATTGACAAGTGACAAGACCCTCATTACGGATGCAAGAGCAGTTATCAAAATGCAGCGGGGCATTATAAGCGGTGGGTTCTGGCATTCAGGCCTGTGTGGAGTAAGTTGAGCCTGCCAAGCCAGAGAAGCATTAAATAAGTAACCTTTAGATCGAATAATGTTAAACTTTTAAGAAGGATCTTTACTGATTTGTGTGATGCAGAAACATATGTTAATACTTGGTTTAGATATTCACTTTTCTGACATCTTGCAGTAATACTCTTTGCACATTGTTTTATTGAATCACAAAAATTTGCCCACTGGCACGTTGAAACTTAAAAAAAGAAGAAGAAAAAAAAAAGTGATTCCAAAAGAAAAATATTACTAAAAATGACATTAATACAACAAATGGTGTCATGTCGTAACAGTTTTTTCATTTCACAGCTTGAATTGATTCAGTTACGCTGTCGTCGAGGACGCACATAAGATTTTTCGTATTAAACATGTCGAATCTTATCCTGCCTCCTGGTTTGGATGATGCTCTGTGTCCCTCAAGGCTGCAGACAGGAAGGTGAGAGTCTGTAAGCTGTGTCTTCTGAAGGTCAGGTCAGCGAGGGCAGCGGGCAGTCTGGACCGGGGGCCGCGCCGGCCAAAGCGGCCAAAAGAAAGAAGACTATCTGGGGGCCCAACGCAGGGGGTCAACATGCAAATAGTAACCTCTGGGAAGAAAAACCCTGAGCAGATCAATTTTCTCACATCACTCTTTGCTGCCCATGACTGTGAATGTGCACGCCTACACATCGCATAATGTTTTTTTGTTTTTTTTATGTCTAATGACATTCAGGCTCAACAATGGAGCAGGCAGATGTATTTCAACAAAGCCAGAGCCATGACATCATGTGGTGACACTGAAGAGAAAAAACACACACAAAAAGACTTGACTGTGGCGAACTCTTAAAACAACAGAACAACAACACACATACTACAAATATATTATTTTCCACCAGGTATGAGTTCTAATATATTTGTGATTTGAAAAGACACTTGGACCTCCACTGTCATTAATAACACACGGAGCACAGAAAATTCAGTTTTTCTGTCTCCGGTAAACCGACCCATCGCTGCCTCCCAGTGGCCTCAGCAGCGCCACTCGCGCCGCAGTCATATTCCCTCTCAGGTCCATGTCCTGGGGCCCAGTTCTGAAAGCAGCCGGGGAGCGACCTGATCCAGAACCAAAACTTGAAGTTGCAGGTGTAGCGCAGACCCAGCCAGACGTGAGCAGATGAGGCGTCCTTTGCCTTCTCAGCCACTTCGTCCTGAAGGCCTGCGGTTATGACGTGGACAAGATCCACATGGTGCTCCCTGCAGTAGCTCATGGCTTCAATCCATGTCATGTTTTTCTGAATCAAAATAACACTTCCTACAGAAACACAGCAAACACACTTTTTATTTTATATTCATATGCAGCAACGAAGACACAAAGAGCACATCATAGCGTAAACACACCTGAATGCCAAGTGTTCATGGTGGACATTTGATCTGTGGGTTGTGTATTCTTCATGTGTGTTGCTGCAGCTGAGACGGTCTCCGTGCTCGCTGTTACATTTGGCGTTTGCGTCGTTGCATCGCTGAGGTCTGTGCTTGGCGCAAACCGGGTGGTGTTCGGCACCGTGGGTCCCGTGGCACTTGTCGTTGTGGTGAAGACTTCAGGTGAGGTTGCCGGGTCGTCAGTGGACATAAAGGGATCAGAAGTCATTGGAGGAGGAGTGAGAGTGATGGTGTAATTTGTGGTGAATGTTGCTGCTGTGCTTCTTGAATTTGCAGTTGTTGTTGTTGATTTCCTTGCTGTGGAAAACAAACAGTTATTAGCGTACACAGTGAAGACAGGGATGGATGTTGGATTATGTTTTGAGCAATATTATCAACCTTATTCTGAGTGCAGTTCATTTTGTGATTTTGGAACGTTAATATCATCAGATTTGTATATTTTAATTGTCACTTGATTGAAGCTGTTAAGCTTTTATACATAGAAATCTCAGACTATGAGGATAAATATCCCAATGTTGCTGGTGTATGGATTTCTGTCTCACTCAATTTTTTCCAAGAACAATCTTCATTGTGACAATGTTTAGTATTTAGGCTGTTTTCTCAAAAGAATGATGCATGTATAGATGATCAAACTATCAGATCATTAAATAACTGTTGACCTGGACATCAGTGTTTTAATCTCTAGCCATGTAATCCTGTATCATGTTATCTTATAATTTGTCTTGTGTACAATTTGTCTACTTTTTAACACTTTATAAAGGGAAAAGCACCTGTAATTTCATTATATATGACATATAATGACAGCAAAGCTATTCAATTTAACATGCAAATTGGAAAATCTATACTTAAGGAGCATTTCCAGACAATAAACGGTTAAGTTTTATTTCTATCTGCATTCTGAAGTCTTACATAGTAATTCAGTGATTGATTTATTTAAGTATTTATGTCATGTTTCATTTCTGAAATCGTCTTTAAAATATATATTTTTTAATGATTATTAAGTAGATAATTCTGATTTGGGCACATTATCAAAATGTCCACAATAAAAACCTTTCATTTCAATGTGTCGACACAGAGAAACAAGAATGTTGTATTTGGAATAGTTCCAATATCTTATTAGGCCTCATTTACATATAAGAAGAAGAGAAAGAAATGTTGTACTACAAGTTCTACACTTTCACAGTGATTGATTTGAAAGAGTTATTTTTCTTCACTGTGTTTAAGTAATGATTTTCTGTTCGATCAGATTCTAATAGTAATATATAACGTAAAAAAACTTACCTCCATGACAAACAAAATCCCGTTTCCCTCTGCATTTTAGATCGTTCCACTGGCCTCCACCTCTGATTACAGCAACTGTACAGTTCTGACCCGTCAGGTAATTGGGCTGAACGGGTTTCCAGAAGCGGAATGATGAATTACTGCCATCCGACCAGATCCATGGATCTTTGAAGAGGCCGATCCATACGTTTTGTGAAGCGGACACATTTTGCACCGCTGTATTCTCTTCTGCTGAGTGTATGCTCACGAGATCTGACGATAAGCCCCTGCAGTGGCTCTGAGCGTTCCTCCACGATTTGGCTTCAGCAACAAAAACGTGACCGCCGGTATCACCATTATCTGCAAGACCAAAGTTTTGCACTTTGAACGCAAACAACAGTGTTGTTATGCTGTATTTAAACATGCCTGTGATCTTAAGAAAAGCGTCACTGAGAGGTCATCGCTTTACTCACTCTGACAAACAAACTTTCTTTGAGTTCCACAGTCGCTCTCGAACCACTCGCCATTCAAATCCATTGCTGCACAGGCATCTTGGTTATTTCCTTGCGGTTCTCCAGATCTCCACTTAAAAAAGTCAGTCTTTTGATCATTTGAAGACCAATGCCACATCCATACTCCTCTGGACTCCAGTCCTATCCAGGCTCTCACCGTCTTATTCGAAACCAAAGCGATTATGTTTTGCATATGTTCAGAGTTGGGAACTGTTGCTAAATCAGTGTACATCTCTCTGCAATAGCTCTTTGCGTCTTCGTAGCTTCTTAAGAGGTCAACGAAGTGGTACTCTAGAGATCCCAGGGTGAGGGAACAGAATACTGTGGGATAAGAAGCAGTCACAGCAGTTAACAATAGTAAAAAACATTGTAAGACTTTAAAAAAGTCATGCGTGGTACAAACCTGAAAATAGAATTAAAGACTGTGTTGAAGTCCTTCTCATCACAATAAATCTGTTTTCAGTCATTCTGATGGGAAACAGCAACACAATAATTAATGGCAAATCAAGAAAATACAATATCAGCGTATTGCTCTGGTTCTGCCCCGAACACGATGTGCTGTTTGCTCTGAGCGGCTCAGTGTCTGAACTAAGAATGCCACTTGGCCAGTTCAGAAACTCCTCCGAGGAGCAAATATAGACAAGGCAGTTTTTCAAGTTTCCTTGTCATGTGTGCATGGTGCAATGCTGCCAGGTCAAGATCATATCAAAATGTGCTCAGATGTCATTACAAAGGGAGGCAGATACACTGTATTGAAGTACATTCAGTCAACGATTTATCAGCGATGAACCGAGTGGAAAAACAAATAAAATACATAGAAATAGTGGAAAAAATTGTAATTCTTCATTCTTTCTTTACACGATTGGTAATTTTGTCAAAACAAGCGATGACATTGAAAACGTTCAATTCTATTTTAAAACTGTGCTGCAAATGTGGTTAAAAAAAAACCCAAACTGCATTCATACCCCAAACAGCATGTCATTCATCACAGTGGTTGAAAAACATTGGGTTGAATATTTTGGATAGTGGAAACTATTACTGAACAAAAATCAGTGAGGCAAGAAGAAGTTGCGCAATACTGTGAGGAGCCCTCCTGTTTAAAGGAAAAAAAACATACCACCTCGGTTAATAGGTGTGACAGCCTGTTTGCACAGATATTGTCTCTTATATGGCACACAAGCTGTACTCTCAGTAACAGCCCCCCACCTCCTCACATACCCCAACATGGATGACTCACACTGCAATTTTAACTCTTGTAACAATGTAAATACTGTCACAGTCAATGTTTGATTATATGTTTTCACTGCTACAACAGCCACAACAATAACAGTTGTAGTGAGTGCATGCGTGACTGAGTGAATCAGAATCAGATAGGCATTTATTGCACGTTATAGTTTTCACAATACGTTCTGGTGGGATTGGTGCAAAACAGTAAAATCGTGCAAACAAGAAAGAAAGACAGTAGCAATAGAAAATATATAAGTGAGTTCAAGAAGAAAGAAATCATATTTACAGTGTACGTTAATGTTAAGTCTATTGTGATTAATAGTGTAAAAGCACCTTGGGAACTACTCACCTGGCGGAAATACCATATAAGTGTGAAATCCATTTACCATTTGTTATTGCTTTACAAATTTACAATTTATTGGTCATGTTATTTTCTTTTGCTCCTGTTCTATTAATTTACAGTTCACTTGCTGCTGTAATGAATTAAATGTCCCTATTGTGGGACAAACAAAGGAATATTTATGGATATATTATTATAAGATGCACATATTTTATTTATTCTCGTTCTTTTTAGACAGTACTTATGTTCATTTTTGACAGTTGTTTATTTGGCATGTCTGGCAATATGATGTATTTGGTGAGTTTATTGTAATGGTGTTGTGCTGACAATAACAATTTCTATCTATCTATCTATCTATCTATCTATCTATCTATCTATCTATCTATCTATCTATCTATCTATCTATCTATCTATCTATCTATCTATCTATATCTAAATCTATATCTATATATATCTATATAGATATATATAGATATATATATATATTAGATAGATAGATTACTTCAGGAACATGTCCGACATATCATATCAGTCTAAAAATAGCTTCACTTCGTGTCAACTGTTGTCGGAAGATTTAACCAGTTTAAAAGTAACACGAGCTGGGGGAAAGCAGAGTAAACTGTGCGCACAATTGAGTAAATATTAAAAGCAGAATGAGACTGAGTGTGATAAAGGAATGAAGGGAGTGCTGCGGGGTGTCATATGACTGTGTTATGGGTGGTCCCATGAGACATTTTGGCTCTGCTGGAGAGTGGCACGGAGCCAACATGGCCTGTAAACAACAACAGCAGCGTCAAACCGAAGGATGAACCGGCTCTGAGTGTCGGCCTTGCCGCTGTCCGCCGCCCGTTTAGGATCCGCACACGCACACGGACAACTGCTTATCGACAATGCTTCGACGGTGTGTCTGGTGAGTGAATCTGAGTTTTTTTTTTAAACGAGGCTGTTTGGACTATTTCGTCGGCTTCTTTGCGGGCTAACAGCGTGAACCTTGCGCGTCGGGCCGATGTTAGCCGCGGCCGGAGCTAACAGGCTAACGCTCGTAAGATAGAAAACACGTTTTTTTTTCTTTTTGTTTGGCGGAATAATATCCAGGTGATTTTTTTAATGACTGTGCAATCGCCAAACTTATATTTTTTCACTCTAAATTTGCTGTATTTATGCTGTATTAAATATGTACGACGCATTAGTAACAGCTAGCCTCATGCTAACTGAGGCTACCTCCGCTCCGTCGAGTTTTTATGGGTTTGCAGGCTAGCTTAGTTCCACACCGAGCCACTCGTTTCAAATCACACAAATCAACACATTCGATTTGAATGATTAAAAATGGTCATTCATATTGACATTCACGGTGCATTTCAATCATTTATTAAAGCGGTTGCATGCGGATTTTCTTTTATTTTTATGTAACGTTATTGCGTCTCGTTAGCGTGAAACGCGAAGGCTCACGAACACAAACCACACAATAATGTTCACATACCACTTACAAAATGTATTACCCAGCTAGACACAGTTTAATTATTAATGTGTTGTGTCTTTGGTGTAACGCATTTATTAAACCGGTGTGGTGTCTGTTGGTCTAAAGGCCATTTTTCTTCCTGCCGTAGTTGTTTAATACGTGGCCTATCTAACGTTAACTGCTACTTTTGTTAGTCTCGGTGTGTCGCAGCCAAAAGGCTCTAACAACGTTTCCTTTTAATTCTGCTCCAATTAAAATAAAGGCTTCATTTAAAGGCTTCCTTATCCAAGTCGACATATTTCCAATTTTTACTCAGAGTTGCAGAAAATTAATGATAAACGCCAAAGAACAAAATGATCCCTTCTTGCAGAGAGGCTGGTAATGTTTTGCAGCTTCGGTTAAAAAGTGACAAACGTCTGTTTTGTTTCACCTGCACCCCACAGTCAAACCTAGTTTAGACACAATGAATAAGATGTTTGCTCGATAATATGAAGCATTGTCTCTGACGTGTTGTTTTGTCCCTGTCAGATTGATATCCTTCAGACAGGACAAACGTTCTCCTCAACCGGCCGCTTACAAGCCATGTCCTCACAGCAACCCAACAGCTCAACCGCTAACAGCTCCGCCACCGTCTTGGGTTCTCCTTTCTCTGTCATCAGTCCCTCTCTGAACTCCTCCGTCGTCTCACCTTCTGTGGGATTTGGACCCATCAGCAACAGCCAGGTAGATAATGAGTCCAGATTCGAAAGGGAAAATCTGTAACGATCAGATGGCGTTTAATGGGGAAAAAAGGATGCACACATAAGATGGAAACGATCACAATCGGCCAAACAGTAGCTCCTTTTCATAGACAACATAGCAATTATGGGAACTAGAGTATCAAAGGAGGAAAGACATAGTTGCTATGCAAAGGGTCATAATGTGAGATGCACATTATGTATAATGATAAGACAAAACTAAACTTGTTTCTTGAGCGGCTTTCGGAAAGGGTTACTGATAAAATAAGGAATTTATCATATATGTAGCTTGTTAGTCTTGATGGCATCATAGTGTTGTGGGGTTTACTGATAATCTGTTTGGGATTCTTAACCTCTCCTTAAGAGCAAGCTTAGGTGGTTAATTGCTTGAATAATATGCGGAGACCGTTTTTATTCTTTACTGTCCACAAAACCAACAAATATAACGAAAAATGTTAAGTCTTTCTACAACTTAATGATATTATCCACATTTTAGACATGAGAATAATTATTTTATTAATTTTACTTTAAGCCTATGTGTTTTTTAAATTTTTCTTATTGTGCATTTAACAGTGTTATAAAACAAATAATCTACATTTGGATTGTTTCTGTGTTGCTAAAATGATCATTGTAAGTTGTGATTATCAGTAAGTGTAATCTGCTCAAAGAAAAGGTCACGGTTGAATAAACTACCTGAGTACACCTACATGACATTCTGCCGTGTTTTCGTGTTTGTTCAGATCTCTTCTTCAGCGCCCACATCAGCGATGCACTCAATCAGCAGCTCAGAAGATATTAAGCCTCCGTTTGGCCTGAGGCCCATGCCAGCTCACAGCCCGGGAATAATGCTGTCTCAGAAACGAATGTGTGTCATCTGTGGAGATCGCTCGTCTGGTGAGTGAACTGTCTACGAACGGGATTACCATTAGTGGTCAGCAGGAGACTAATTTGTGCCGTGCTAGTTTAAATCCTTTACTGTCAGATGCCTTTGTTTCCTTTTTTGTTTTTTTGTTCTAAATGTGGCTGCGTTTCTCTGTTTGATTTGCAGGTAAACATTACGGAGTGTACAGCTGTGAGGGTTGCAAAGGTTTCTTTAAACGTACCGTACGTAAAGACCTGAGCTACACCTGCAGGGATAACAAAGAGTGCCTGGTTGACAAACGCCAGCGTAATCGCTGCCAGTACTGCCGCTACCAGAAGTGCCTGGCCATGGGAATGAAGAGAGAAGGTATGCGAAGCACACTGACAACTTGTTCGGCATTTAAAGTTACTCTACCAGAAAACAATCTCGAAAACGTACTTCTTATAAAAGGTATCACTGCTGCACAGAGAATAAAAACAAGACCATCACCACTAAATCGATCACACCAAAGCCGATATGTTTGCAAACAAACTGGAATTTGTAGCCATCAAACTGTGTTAATGTTTCGCTGAGTGACGTGAGCTTCGAAAAACTGCGCACATGGGTTTCTGAGATATGAAAGATGGCGTTGTGACAGCTCACGGAGAAAATAACAACAAAATTTGAACGATTCAGCCCAGAAAAAAGCCAGACTTTCTCAAAGCAAAGAGTTTTCAAGCCACAGGAGTCGTCTTAAATGTGGTGAAACTGATCGTTGATCGTCTTTACAGTTGCAAGTTGAGATCGAGTGCACACAGTGCCTCGGGAATGTTTGGGAGTTTCGGTGGCCAGCCATGATGTCAACAAACCTGGGGCTTTCCCGCAAAATTTGAATGCTGGAATTACGTGTTTGTATGCGTGCCATGGCGAATTTCCCTCAGAAAGTTATTGACAACATATTAGAGATGGACATCAACAATTAAAACTGGCTCATACATTTAAAATGTTTCCTGCGTGGATTCTGGTAGAGTAACTTTAAAGCTTCATGTTTTGTTGTGAGTTATTTGACATGCAGTGACAGCGAGGTGACACACTTGGCTAAATTAATGTTTGTACAATGACTTAAACAATTAAAATAAGTTGTAAATAGTTATGAACTGAAGCCCAGTGAAGTGATTTTGAGGTTGTTTTTGACACAGGTGCCACTAGCCATTAGATGAGCTTAACGAAAGGGCAGAGACGAGTGTATTGGGGCTGGCTTCTAGAACGATCCTCTCTCCGCAGCTTCCCTTCATTTCTCCAATTCTACCTTCTTGTCATTTTTCAATAGCGATCAAACATGCAAAGTGGATAGAAGAAGATGGAAAAGATGAGAGATGGATGAGTATGTCATTGAAATACTTAAGATACTGTGATTTTAATGTCACTTTAAAAGCAGGCTTTTTGTAATATGATTGCATAGTGAAAGACATTGACTGTAAAAAAAACCTGAATAATGGCAGAATCATTATTTGTTTGTTACTGAGGCAGGAGTCCAGATCACAGACGGCTTTAATGCTTTAATAGAGAAATATAATCAAATGAAATATTTAAACCAGTACAAATTTGACTTGTATACAAATAACTAGATTAACATTATGAGAACAGTTTCTACAAATCTGTGACTTAATTCTCATTATATAAAATGTACAGCCACACTTAGCTCTTCAATCTGAAGTTGTAGATTATTCTTTAAATGTAACACACATCATGCTCCACTTTATCCTGCCAGTTACTTGATAAATTATGCTGATATGAGTGTTCGGTGCAGAATAAAAACAATTACGTCAAATTTGCTGAGGCTGAAGTTCTTGTCAACCTTCATATACTTTGACGAGAAAAAGTGGAAAACCTTCAGAAGTACCTTTTCTCCTGAAATAGGATCAGAACAGGTTTCTACAGATGAGCTTGAACTAACCACGTGTTGTTTGTGTGAACCTTTTTTGCTCTTGTTAAACATTTAAGAGACATTGTGGACTGTGAAACAATCCAGAACTATTTTGGCTTAGCGATTGCTGGAGGAGGAGTCTTGTGAATGACAGTGTTGTTCAATCTGAAGCCTTTACGCTCCGTAAAGATCTTGATTATTGACCAGCACCTTAACGAGCATCCAGAATGTTAAATCATTAATTATCTCTGACAGCAAAACTCTGCTTGTAATTGTAATTTGGAGAATGTTGATATTGTTTCTCACACACGCACACACACGCGCGCACACGCACACGTACACGTACACGCACACGCACCCACGCACGCACACACACACACACACACACACACACACACACACACACACACACACACACACACACACACACACACACACACACACACACACACACACACTTACTTTTAAAGGACTGACGTTTCATTGAAAATGGACAGTTTACTGAATTGAAAATGTCTCAGTTTGACGTTTTCACTCCCATCATAAACCCTGAAAATACATTTTGCATTTAATCAACTGAAACTTCTGGATTTCAGTTCTCTAGTCCTAAAAGTTGTTCTTTTTGTGTATGTGTGTGTGTGTGTTTTTTTTTTTTCCCTCTCGCAGCGGTTCAGGAGGAGCGCCAGAGGAACCGAGAGCGCGAGGGAGAGATGGAGTTCAGCATCGGAGTAAATGACGAGATGCCGGTGGAGAAGATTCTGGAGGCAGAGACGGCCGTGGACCAGAAGACTGAGCTTCACTCTGACGGAGGCTCTGCGGGGAATTCTGTGAGTGTCTGACCGCTGATTCTGCACTCTGTACATTATCAAAGCTGCTTTGAATGTCATCAGGAAGATTTGACGTGTTTATTTTTTGGTTCGATTTCAGCCCCATGACACCGTCACCAACATCTGTCAGACCGCAGACAAGCAGCTGTTTGCTTTGGTGGAGTGGGCCAAGAGGATCCCTCATTTCTCCGAGCTGCCGCTCGATGACCAGGTCATCCTCCTGCGTGCAGGTACAAACACGCGGCTGCACATCGTGGACCATCTTCACCATTGTTGCGCAAACCATCTGTGAGCTACAACAAAAAAATGTTTGGGTGTTGGGAAGTTAAGCAACGGGACGTCAACCATGATTGAAGCTTTGATTGTGAAGGCTTTTCCATACTTCATGCATTAGATGTTGGCGAACACGTGGTTCCATTCATACTACAGGGTTCACGTCGGTACGCGCTCCATGCATACACATTCGTCCACACATCTCCGTCAATAAGCACGCTGCACACGTGTGGATTTATAATCAAAATGGCGGTCAAGAAGATGTTTCCACTTCCGGCGACAAGTTTTTTGACGTTTCACTCCAGGAGATCTGAGCCATCTGCCGTCTTTATATTATTTTAAACTGGGATCGTATTGATGGGAATGCCGGTGGATCTCCTCAAACAAGCGTCCATTGTTGTCTGTTGCTCCGGCGCATGCACGGTCGGTGTTCAGGCGGCGCAGTTCCAAACATTGGGAAGCACGCGGTCGACCGCAGAGGCGTCCTCACGCAGGGTGGATGATGAGATTTATCTCACATGGACACGTGGAAAGTATGAACCAACCTCAAGTTGATTTACACAGTGAGCCTTCCATCAATTTATCCTCTTTTCTGTTTAACGTTTCCACAGTGTGGCGAGCAGAGAACCACAGACATCCCTGCCTCCCGACAATATTGATCATACTTATATTGTGTGAATAAAAAAAATCCAAATTTAACCAACGTGTTGAAAATCAGAGCAGAAAGGAAACCATATCCGTTTAAAAAAAAAAACAAGTCTTTATTCAACTTGATGGAAACTAGAAGAGTGGAGTGTTCGGAAAATGAAGAGAAATCAAATAAAACGACTTAATTGTGAATCCACTGGCAGGATTTTTGCTGAGTTTATTTTTTAAAACTATCTGCAGGATGATCTTAGAGAACATGTTCCAGCCACTGTTGTTGCTTCTGAGTTATTCTTTAATTAGTCTGAGTTATTGTTCATATTAATGTGTGGAAAAGAAACTTTGAGGACACGGTGAAAGAAAATCCTTTATCAAAATAAGACTGTGTTCCTGCTCGTTTCCACTTGAGTAAAAGAATATTAAAGTGCAGGTGACCAGTTGAAATGTTCTGTTTTCGCTGCCGCGTTAACCTGTTGTGTTTTTCTTTGTCAGGGTGGAATGAGCTCCTGATTGCATCGTTCTCCCATCGCTCCATCCCCTTAAAGGACGGCGTCCTCTTGGCCTCGGAGCTGCAGCGCGACAGCGCGCACAGCGCAGGAGTGGGAGCCATTTTTGACCGGTGCGTCCACACCGCCTTTAAACTCGACCCAACGTCACAGCAAATATCTGAATAAGTACTGATTTATGTCGTGTATACACACAGGGAGAGCGTGCAGAGTGCAGAAGTCGGCGCCATATTTGACAGGTATTTATCAACTTTGACTTTTTAACATTTAATTAGCCTCATTAGTTGTTGTCTCACAATAGCCTCTCCCCTCCTGATTCAGGGTTCTCACCGAGCTCGTCAATAAAATGAGAGATATGCAAATGGACAAAACAGAGCTGGGCTGCCTCCGAGCCATCGTCCTCTTCAACCCAGGTGCGTGACTAGAGTCACATCCAGGACACATTCGGATATTTGGATGCTTTTGCGTTCATTAATGATCTCTTCCTGCAGATGCTAAAGGATTGTCCAACACCAGCGAGGTGGAGCTGCTCAGAGAAAAGGTCTATGCATCATTGGAAGCCTACTGCAAACAGAAGTATCCAGAGCAGCAGGGAAGGTAAAGATCCAACGCTTCTTCTCGGGCCGCATCTCATCTGGTGCATCGTTCATGCAATCAATGGAAATGATCTTTTTTTTTTTCCCGCCTTCACTCGCAGGTTTGCAAAGCTCCTCCTTCGACTGCCGGCACTGAGATCCATTGGCTTGAAGTGTTTGGAGCATCTGTTCTTCTTCAAGCTGATCGGCGACACGCCTATTGACACTTTCCTCATGGAAATGCTTGAAGCGCCTCATCAGTTGTCTTAGATAGGAAAACACATACTGTGGTGTTAGATAGCTGGAGTCTGGGAAGCGGGCGTGGGACTGGAGTGGCACTTTAAGTTCTTTGAAGATTTGTCAGTTTGTCTCACTGCTGTCTGCGTTGCACTTCTTCTAGTGCAGCACAGATTTGCTCTTTAGACCAAACCCAAGGCTTGGCATGATCTACAAGCTGGTGCTATATGTTGAAATAACGTCACGAGTAACTATGGTAAAAGAAACTATTTTTTTGGAAACGTAAACATTTACATACTTCACTTGCAGGAGCTAAAATTTGGATATATGTTTTTATATCGACTTTTTAGACGCCTCAAGCCTGCTTTATAATTATTATTTTTTTTTTTTTTGGTTTCCTTCTTCCTTTTAAAACAGGCAGGCAACCTGAATTATGGGCAAAGATATTTTGTAGAAATGTCAAATTCAAGCCAGATTAAAAAGTGCATTATTGTACCAAAACAAGTCAGTGAGCGCTGTGTCCAACTCCGAAGAAACATTTTAAGATCTCAAAGTGAAGTCAAGTCAGTCAATTGAGGGTCAGCTTTGTGCATCTACAGATAGCGTTGTTTACTTCTTTACCATTTAAAAAAAAAAAAAAAAAAAAAATCAAATCTCTTTGTGGTTGATGATTTGACTGCACTGCACACTTGCTACGTACTATTTCTAAAAAGCGACGTCTAACGAACGCCCGGCCGCTCGCAGGCCGGGCGCTCGTCTTTTTTGGTGCTATTTGAAGATAATTTGACATTACTGGTGCAGACGCACGCCAAAAAACCCAACAAAACCTAAGAATATATGCAAGACTAAAAGAATTCCTTTTGTTAAAAATCTTTGTTGAGAAATGTAGCAATATCAAGTGTAAACTGCGTAAGCCTGTCAAGTTCTTTCAGGGGTTTTACAAAGTAAATCATGTCCAGTGGAAAGGGAATACTCCATTTTGTAATTTATCTTTTAAGGTACTGTGTAAAAGTAATTGTTCAGGGAACATGTACATTGATAAATTTGAATTATAATCAGGAAATACAAATTATATAATTCTTAAGATGTGCCCTTGTTTTTAGTTTTTCAGCTAGTATAAAGCAGAACGTGTCTTGGGTTGCACTGGATTTGCTGAGACTGTTTCAGCTTGTTTTTTTTTTTTGTGCTGTTTTTTTGATGCTTGGTTGTATTTCCTTTTTTTTTTTTTTTTTTTTTTTTAGATAGCTGTCTTGTTTCATCGTAATGTCTCTGCAGTTTGTATTAAAAAAAAAAAAAAAAAAAAAAAAAAAGCATACCATAATCACATTTAGATCCATAACACCTGTGGATGTATACAAATTTTGAAAACAAGACCAAAGGAGGTCTGTGTGATGTGGAAACACCCGATGAGCTCGACCTCTGTACGCTCTTGAACATTAAGTGACTTGAAGCATGGGTTGTGTGGACTAAAAATAAAGAGGCTTAAGTTTTTTCTTTTTGCTTGCTATTTCTCATCCAAGTGTTACATGTGATATTTCTTTTTATTTTTTTGTCCCTCCCCCCACCTCCCCCAAAAAGATGGTCTATTTCGGACACACCAGCACAATTAAAAGATTAAAGAAACTTAGCCAAAAGGTTGTTTTTATTAACATTTTTTTTTTAATTTCTTTTTTTTATTTTTTTATTGTTGTTACATAGGATTTGCAGTGGGCACAAAGAGAAGCCGTGGTTGTGTAGAGCACTTGTGTTCAAAGTGCCACATCGATGTTATGGCACAGGCAGCAATGTGTGACAGGCTGAAAGAAGAAACGCTCAAGTGCAGTGAGATTTAAAAGAACCCAAAAAAAGAAAAACACTGGTAGCTGGTAAATGTGAGTGCTGCTCAGAAAAACGCACAGAAACTCTACAGCACCTCTTACTTGTACCGAGGAGAAGTGATGCTTTAAAAAAAACAAAAAACTATTTTTTTTGTAAACCATGCATGGCTTGGTTTTATTAAATTATAATTATAATAACACTGCTTTTAGTCTAGATTACACTATGCAACATATTGACCAAAAACAAACATAAAAGACATGTACATTGTTTTACAGCACCCCACCCAATATTGCTTATTTTTTTTGTCTGTTTTGTACAATCTTTTGTTAACACAATGAGCTCCTCCTGCAGAGTGGCATGCTACACACGAGTCTAAGGTGCTGAATAGTTTCCAGTAATTTCTAAAGTAAAAACAAAACTTAGTGCTGGTGGGGTTTTTTAACGGAAGCGTCCACAAACACGTTTTTTTTTCTCAATTAACGACATGAATTGTGATTTTAATTGACTGATTTTCTCCTGCGACGCCACATAAATAGGTCGAATGCAACATGTTTTCCGTAAGTAGTATTAGTTAAAAACCCATCAGATCCTGAAATATCGTTAATTCAGAAAAGAAAACTGCACGTTTGTTGTGTGAATGCAAAATGCTTCCTTCTAGTTTTCATGCAGCGACGCTGCGATATGCCATTTTCTTCTCACTATCAATGGCTTATTTTTCCATCACAGTGAAATTTTGCGAGCCACATTAAAACCGGACATTCGTGCGTTACAAAGTAAGTCAAGGCCATTCCATGTTGAATCATAGCACAATGAGCTCCATAACAGTTTAATAATGGACCTATAGAAAGAAAAAAAAAAGCTTCACTACCATCCAGATCTGTTTCAAATGAGCAAGTTATGAATATAGGAATATTAATAACGACGTTATCCCCAAATGTTCTTGGTGTAGAAACCGACTGCTTGCCGGAGAAGCCAGCTGCGCTACAAAACATTTTGCTTGTTTTTTTTTTATTTTTTAAATTGAATAAAATTTTCACCTACATCACAACCGGAGTGGAATAATGCATGCCCATGTTATACAGTAAGGCAACAGGATCTAGCTAATGTGCGTACCCAGTCCCTACACTGTCATAAATACTTAAAAGCTATCTTCATAAACTATTTCACCCTAAACAGGACAAAAAAAACAAAAAAACTTGCCAAGACAACTTTTAAAAACACTGGTTAAAAATATGTCACAGCTCATGAATGATCTACACTTGCAGTTATCTCGTGTCTCGCGCCCGTAGTAATATCTTGAATATATGTCCCTGAAATTGTCTTAATAAATAACTGTCTCTGAAAGGCACTCTTAAATGTGCGGCTACTAAACGGAGGAAAAGAATTTGCTCGTCGTCTCGCCTGACACTAGTAGTACCGCCCGCCTTTCACTGAATCGTCCCGTTCTGGTGAACTGACGCACGTCCGATAGAATCTGCCGAGACTGTTATTAGACGTTAGAAACTGTGCTACTGCGTGCTTGCTGGTTAACCGTTGAGCGTGTGTTCTCAGATTCAGACGTCGAGTGGTTTCATCAGTGTCAAGGAGCTGGCGTTCCCTCCAAAAACCCAACGTTTACATCCAGTGCAAATGTTCCTTGTTTTGAGCACCTCGTCGAGCAAAAAAACAAAACAAAAAAAAAAAACAAAAACAAAATAATAAAAAAACTACAACAGTAGTATTTAACAGGACTCCCTCCTTCTCTCACATGTACTCAATAGATGAGTTCAGTTTGTGAGTGAAAAGCTACGTGGTCGTTCTCAGGAGTTGAGTGTATCGCACATGGGAGTCCTCTGGATTCAGTCAAAGGCCACTGAGATTGAAGCAAGCAGCACACTGCCAGCAGCCGGGACGCCCTCCGCCTCGACAGAATACACCGATTGTATGCAGAGTCACGCTCCCAGGATGATTGTGATAAAGCCTTAATGAGTGCAGATTGTTGACGCTTACCCTGCAAAAGCGAAGCTTTAGTGGTTTGAATGCAGCAATCTGTTTGTGCTCTCTCTGCCCGTCACTTCATGGAAAAGAAAAAGAAAAAAAAAAACTAACTAATCCTGTGCAGCATTTCCTCCACTGTCTTCCACTAACACTTGTAAACCAAACACATAAAGATGAGATCAACTCATCAAAGCCTAAGGGGGTGGGGGTTATTAGTGCCAAGCCGGGGTGGAGCGGGTGGGTTGCCAGGTTGGATGCTGGGGCAGTGAAAGGGCTTCCAGATGTCCGAGCATTTCCAGCAGAATCCGGCTCACACCTGCATCTCTGAGCTGGACAAGCCGAGAGCGTTCGCCTCCTCAGTCGTCAAGCCGCTCTTCAGTGTCCTCCTCACTGTGGAATCAGGGAGAAAACACACTCTTCACTCACGTACAGACGCTCAACTTCTTTACTTTTGACACAGGATAAGTTGACGCCTGCGATCTGCTTCTGCTCCAGTGCATTCACAATTAAAATAATCAGAATATGTGGTTTAGTGCGTGGCTCACAATAGTCAACTGTGTCTTAAAAATGTGGCCATACATACTAATATATTCAAATACGTTGTGCAAATATAGATATTTATTGTGAGTTTTAGATGAAAATATTCAATAATCTTTGACGGGGATAGAGAAAGAATGAAAGAATTAAGTAATTTCAATATAAATGATAATTTATCAGTGTACTTTATCCCATTTTCCTGCCCACTCGCCACACTCACGTGATTTTCGGTTGACTCTCGACCGCCTCCTCTCCCGAGGCTGCGTCCGCTGGCCGGGCCCCTGAGTGGCTGACCTCACGATCCTCTCCATGATCTCATCCGCCGTGTCGTCTGTGCCGTTCACCGGGTCGTCGCTGGCGGGGCACCACGGGGCCACGCGCCCTGAAACAGAACATCGCCGCGGGACCGGTTTGAGTAAATGCAGTTTTACAGCTGTGAGTTCATCTTAATGATCCCATACAGAGTCGTTATCAGAGGCGAGGAAACCGATGACGGGGTAACGTGACATTCGGGGTGGGTGGGTGGGGGTTGGGGGTGGGGTCACTCACGCTGTGCAGCGCTCTCAGTTTGCTCACATTACTTTTCTGTTTCCACCGATGAACCAATACATGTAAACACAAGGGATTATCAGGAGATTTCATATCTGGAATTATGCAATAAAAGCTCTGAACTTCCAGGATTATGTTGTGTTCTGGGCTCTGTGCCCAGTGGGATTATTGCAGAAGTTGGTTCACCGGCTGACGACTCGCTTATGTAACTCATAAAGGACGGGAACTCGTCTGGCACAACGGCTCGACACACGTCAAGAACGGTTTCACTGTGGACCTGTGGTAAAGTGTGTTGTCGGGCGAGACACTGGAACCCCAAGTCGCCTCCAGCAGAGCGTGAGCACTTTGAGTGGCAGTCGTCACTGTCGGGTGTGTGAACCAATGGGTCAATGTGACCGATCACATTTGGACTGCTGAGGCTGTAAACTGAGCTTTTTTATAAGTAAAATAAATTCATGTTTTCTGCTCAAGTTTAATAAAAGATGTCAGGCCAATAATATGCATGGACGTCCTTCCCTCCTCGACTGTGAGCTGATTTATCGGTTCATTTTTGTATTAAAATACATGAGAGCTCATCTGGGAGCAGAGTAACGATAGCTTCTCAGTCGTGTTCGGTGTTTGGCGGTACTTGTTTAAAGGAAATGCATGAAAAAGATAAAAATTAAATGTTGGTCTGAGTGCCCTGCCTGCCTCATACTTCTAGGTGTCTGTCTGCAGGCCTTTATTCACGATGTTGTAGTGTTCTGATGTATCCCCCTTTTAAATTCTGTCCTTCATGCTTCTTTCTTTACTATTCTACACACTTTTGCATTAAAAAAAGCCTTAGACGTGATCTACTCATACTTCCTGAAAATATGAAATTGAGGTGCCAAAAGGAAATGAAATAAAATAAAATAAAATAAAAACTAAAATAAAATAAGGTTGCGTATAGTCGTGCACCATGATCACGCCAGTCACTATTTTTCACTCTCTGTTGAGAGAGAACATAAAAGACGTCCATCCTCACGGTCAAATAGTACCAGTGACATTTTAGTGCATAAAGTACAGACTCTGTGGCCATGCAGGAATCTAAATCTCAGTATCTGGAACAGATCACGATCATCAAAGCTGCACGGGGAGTTGGCTCAGTCTAACTGACCTCTGGTGCTGCCGGCTCTGGTTCGTGTACGGAGGCCCGGCACGGCCGACGTCCCGCCCTCGCCGCTCTGCAGGCTGCTTTTCAGAACGGCCTTCATGTTCTCATGTTCCACGGCGTCTTCAGCGTCCTGGATCCCCTGAGGCGGGCTCTCTGCTGCATCTGATGGGGCGCCGCCAAACTTACCACTCTGCGGAGAGGGGTTTCACAATAACACGATTACAGTTTGGAAGATTTCATCAGACGAATATGAAGAAACTCAACTCCATGCGTGACCTGTTGTATAACTTATACGTGTCATACTGGTTAATAATCACTAGTGACACAGCACTTTCTGGCAAAGACGGTTAGTTCATTCTGAAAATCCGCAAACAAAGAAAAACTAAATCCTCGTCCTCCTGTGACTGTTACTCGCAACAATGAAGACATGCCCGCCTTGAGACTTTTGACCTCCATTGTTTTCTACCAGGAAACATCTCAAAGTGAGGCGGAGCAGACGCCTCAGTCTCCGCTTGTCATCGCCGCTCGGCTTCCTCATTCACGAGGAGTCGCACACAAACACACCGTCAGTCTCACTAATGACTCGTCACTCATCAGCCGGTGGAAACACAGCAGGTGTTTGTTAAGAAAAAAGGTCATGTGTTAGTCACGACACAAAACGTGCACTGGTTTGAAGTTACCTCGCTATCATCGTCATCCTCGCTCTAGGAGAACGAAATGAAGACGAGCAAAGTTCAGCTTTGATGTAAATAAACTTCAACAGGAATGATTTGACACTTTTTGAGGAAAGAAAACTAACATATTTTGCTTTTCTATTTCAATTTCTGAGGAGAAATGAAAAAGAAGGTGGAAGGAAAACCTTTCAGTAAAAACAGTCAGTTATTATTTCAGTTCTACTTTTAGACCTTTCAGAGTTGGAATTTGTTCACTTTTTAATTTCATTGTATCGTCACCTAATTGTATTCTAAGTGTAATGAGAAGGGATCAAAGTTAAAGAAAATATGTGGCAGTGAAAAAGCTGTACTTTTTATTACCTATGGATCCTAACGACTGTCAACTATAATACAAGGTTACTGACGTTTTACTCCAAACTCTTTGCTAGTTCATGCATCATTGGTCAAAAGCTTTTCAGCGCCCTGCAACATGAAGGAGACGCTGCGGAGGAGAAGAGGCCGATGTGACTGGATGTCTCTGCAGAAGAGCTGCTCAGGCGTGTCTCTTGTTTTTTTCTCCTTCGGGGACGTCCAGAGGTTTGAATTTTCACACAGTGATTGAATTAGGGTGCTTTTAAAGAGGGGGGGTGGGGGGGTGTCGGCTCTGAACGGCGGATCCTCCGGGGTCCCGGGGATTTTAATCACGCAGCGAAGTGTTTACTCTGGTCTTTTTTAGCCCGATGGAGCTGCAGGATGGTCCCACACTAAAAACAGTCCACTGATTGTTGTTACAGTAACCCACACATGTTGAATACCGAGGAGCTGTGCTGATGTCATTACAAACGCAAGCTGTGTCTGTCGGAAAAGGCTGTTTTAGGAACACTGAGGATTTAGATCACTCATATAATGTTCTACAAACGGAGACAAAAGGATTGAGAGATGAAGCGTGCATGTCGAAGGCTTCTCACATCTGTTATCATTTTTCCCCTGGTCTTGTTCCTCTCCCGGTGGTTGGCCCTCTTCTGTTTCTGCTGCAGCACGCGCTCTCGCGTTGTGCGGTACTCCAGGGCGAATTCACTCAGGATCTTGCTGAACCGATGTATGCTGACCTCACGCACGGCGTAGATCGGATGGCCCAGGAACAACAGGAAGGCGTGGAACCTGCGGAGGCACACACAAATACCACATTAATGCACAGACACTCTTTGGAAAAGTGGCGTAATCCACTGGAGGGGCTTTAATTAATTAGAATTTAATTAGTGAGTGTGTGTCTGAGGTGGAAACTAAAGAGGTACAAACATTTTGTCTTTTCCCCGTCACATGTTTAGGTTTTTTTAAGTTAAAATTCAGGCTGCCCGTTGACAAGACATAAATCAGGTCGTTCATCTCGTTACATCTTTGACAGTTTCTTGTTTTTACATCTAGGGAAACATTATTTAATGTTGTATTTACTTAGGATTGAAATATCTTTCTCATTGTGTGCCTTCCTGACATCAAGACATCATTGAACTTCATGTACATTGGATACTTGAAGCAGATAAGCAGTAAATGTTTTATGCCATGCCAATCACATGCCTACCTTGATGTCAAACTTTAGTTTTCAGCATTATTTGGTGGCACAATATACATTTTTTTTTTTTTAATATATATAATTTTTTAACATTTAATAATATATCACCACAAAGTGAACAAACACAGAACATCACAAAGCAAAAACAAAACAAAACAAAAGGATAATGCAAAACAAAGACAGAAAAAAAGAAAAGAAAAAGAAATCAATAATAACAATACAACAAAATGTCGACCCACAACTCAGAAACATTTGCATTTACCCTTGTGGCGAGTGCAGTATGTTGTGTTTGTGTTTTATAATTTCATCTTCAATAATTAATATCTTCCTTCATCTTCTTCATTAATCTTTTATTCTGGTTCATCTAAAAGCTCAATTCAAATCTTTTTTCCATTCCTCTTTAAAGTTTGATGCAAGGGGAGACCAATTTTATTGTACTTTTTTAAGAATCTAAAACACCTTTAAGGACGTAGGACAGCCTTTCTGAAGGCATCACTGACATGACCTTGTCACGCCACATCTCGAGATGTGGTGGCTCTTCCTCCAACCATCTTTGTAAGACAGGAGAGCGGGCGGCATAAAGTAAAATTCTCCAAATGTATTCATGTTTTTGTTGAATATTTGTTTGCAAACCTAAAACCAAGCGACAGGGATCAAAAGGAAGATATTTCAACAGATTCTTTGGCACAAGATATGTACTTAAGAAGGTTTTATTGTTATTTTTTCAGGTCAGAATTTGTACTTTATTCACTTTTGTGATTTTTCTTGAGTAAACAACTCTGCACTTTTACCATTTTCAACTAGAAGTATCTGTGTGTTGTGAATGTATGTCATATGAGTGGTTCAATCTACTGCAGTGGTTTTTAACGTGTTGGACGGGAGCCCTCCAGAGGCCGGTGAAGACATGCAGTAAGAAAGACAAAAAAAGCTTTTAGTGTCACAAGGATGACTTTTCCCAGAAATGATTTCTTTTAAGTTTTTTATACGAACTTAAGATAAAAATAAATAAGTAGAGATCAAGAATTCATTGTAAGTGAAATAAACTTTGTTCTCTCTCTCAGTGGACGTACCTGTTGATGATTCGTCGATGTACAATCTTAAGAATGATTATTCTCTCCGCACAGTCTTTGAGGAAGTCGGACATTTTCTGTTTCAACGCCGGTTTCATCTCGTGCTTCGCTATGACTTTTAGGTGATCCCATGATGCTTTGCACCGCCGCTCCATCTGGGCCAGATTGTCCTGCAGCTGGTCGAAGTCCACCTGCAGGACAAGAGCAACAGAGCGAGCTCAGCACCGCCTCTGCAGGACGGGACAAACTGGACGACGCCGGATGAGTTTTGACTGAACGGACCTTGGTGAGGCGGGTGATGGCGCCGATCTCCGAGTAGAGGTCAGTGCTGTCCGGGAACTTCTCCACCACGATGGAGCAGGCGTGGTGCAGCAGAGACTGCTTGTGAACCGTGTCCTTCACCTCCGGGACTTTTTCCAAATAGCTCAGCTCGAAGCCTTTCGCCTACAGGCACAGGAACACACTCAGAAGCTGGTGCGGAAACAAGCATCCGATTTTACACAAGGAGAGACGGAAAATTGCTGTGAATTTCCTTTTTGGCAAAGTCAGAAAAAAAAGGGGCTCAATGAAGTGAGATATTTACATTCATTAGACCGCGATTATCCGAAACCTCCATCTCTTCCAGGACCGGCCGATTATTAGGCTCGCCGCAGCAAAGTAAAAAAAATGCCCCAACGCACCATGAAAGACATAATCCTAACAGGATCTCCCTTGTTCTTTTGCCAGTTTTTTAAATGGCTTACTGCAAAATATAAAAGCTGCCATTATTTACGGGAACCACTTGTTTTGATGTTGATGACTTATGCTTCCTTTTTGCATGTTTATCCCAGAGGTTCACCCAGATGTACACACAGAGGCCATCGGCGGGCCACAGAAACACAGAAAAACACCCACGAATAGCACGACAAAGAAAAGAAAACTAAGACCCAGGTGTAAGTTCACTCAAAGGCAGCCAAACGAACACAATCGTTCCTAAATCATAAAACCTCCCTCCCCGTTTTCCTCTTGGCCAGGTTGAACTTTACTGTAGGACAGCGTCGGCCGCAGGAAGGCAGCACATTCTTTAACACACAGAGGCCACTGTTATCGTTGCCAAATTAATATGTTGTCAGGGGAGTTGGGTAAAAAGGAGCCCTGGAGGGAATGCAGTAGGTGAGTAAAAGACAGAAGGAGGGGAAAAAATTAAAAATAAAGAAGTGAAAAAGTCTTGAATGTTACTCACGTTGGAGCCGTTGAGGAAGTTGCCGATGGCCAACAATGTGGTCAAGATGTATCTGAGCGTCTTGTTTTTCTCTAACTGGTCCATTCCTTCCTTCAGGTCCTGCAGAGGCTCTGCGACTTCCTGAAAGACCGAAGCAATGCTGTCCTGAATGGGTTTGCCTCGACCAACTGACACAGATACAGGAGATATCATTGCCTGCGCAGACCACAGACTCATTATATGGTATGATGGTCGGAATATGTCCTTTTGTTATGTGTTTGCTTGTGAAGTTGATGAATTCTCATCTGAACAATTACAAGGTGTATTGCTTCTCATATGTTGGGAGTTTATTACATTTTGTATTGGATTTCTTTATTGATCGGAGGATTTTTTTTTTGGTGTTAAATTTGCATGTACTCCTTCCGCAGTCTAAAAACAGGTATATCCCATAACCCCGAATATCAATACGGGGTTAATTTACCCCAAATTGCCCCTTGGTGTGAATGTTCTAGTGTGTTTGGTTTCTCTGTCTCTGTGTTTGTCCTGTGATGGACTGGCCATCTGTCCAGAGTCTATCTGCTTTTTCCCATAGTCCCCCTGTACTGGACTGAGCGTTATAGAAAATGAATAGATTTATTATCATAAACACATTACGTCGTAAATTTACTTTTGCGTTATCTCTGAGGAAAGCGAATGTATGAGTGCTTCTTCAAAATCCCAAAGCAATCAATCCCATGCAAACCAATGACAGCATCTGTAAACATTTGTAAACAAGGTTTCAAGCCAAACTGCTATTTATCTTGGTGTGGAAACAAAAAGGACAAAGTGAGGTAGGGAAGGATACAGACCTTTGTAAAACAGCAGATATTAAGACTAGAAACAAGCTGTAATATGTAATCTTTAGTGAGCTTTATTAGGAGCAATATCACAGTAATGCTAATAATCAGTAAAAAGACTAACTTTGAGTGTGAAATTTCTTTGACATGCGAATGCTATTTCTTCATGTAATCCAGGGGCGCCTGAACATTTTAGTTCAGGCGCTCGGGTCTGAGTGTTGTGTCGTGTTTGTGACGCTTATGAATTGGTTAACAAATCAATGTTTCCTTTGAGATTTTTCCAATTTGCTTGGTGGTTTGGTCGGATTGGAGCTTCTTGTAGGACCGTTTAGTAGGCCGGCCTTATGTTAGACACCCCTGCTGTAATCAATTGTTTTGTCTTTTTCAATCAAAATCTTTTAGATTTGCGGAATTAGATTTGTGGAAAAAAAAACATGAATGCCATAAGTGTTATTCTATTGTCTATTCAGTGATAAATACTGTAAAATGTCCTACCGATGATTAAATTCACAGTTAAGATCCGACGATGTATAGTGTCGTTTCACATCCTGGAGAAACTAGGTGATCATATTGACCTGCTTCCAAGTTTAGTGGAATGTCGATGCACTGTGATGTAAACACTGTGCTTATGTAACCGGCGTGTCTGCCTGCGATTAGATGGGAACAGGAATGTGTCTGACCTTCTCAATAAGCTCGTAGTCCATCTTGAACGCCCACAGCTGCAGGCGAGCCGACAGCTCTGTGATGGAGGAGAGGGTGAGCAGGAACTGCTCGGCGCTGCCCAGGGGAATGTCAGGGTTGACCAACTGAGCCTCCTGGATCCTCTGCTTCTCCTCCTCAGTCGGGATCATGGTGAGGATTTTCTACGACAGGGAAGAGAGAGAGAGAGAGAGAGAGAAACAGGCTTAGAGGATTATTCATCAAACATATCAAATCTTTTCTCCCAACCAGGGAAACATTTTTTACATCGAATGTGCATGAGTAAATCACACATCAAGAGAATTGAGGCTGACATTCGGAGCTTGAAGTTGTTTCCAGTCTTCTTGTAAAATTTTTGTGACATCTGAACTTTCAACCTCACTTTTGTTGTCTGGCAGAAAAATACCTCAAAGGTGGGGAGGAACACTCCTCCATGCTGAGGACAACCTCAAGGAGAAGCTCTGAAAACTATAGATTGTATAACACCACAGGAATGCAACACTAAACATTATCTGCTCATGTGAAGTCCTTCAAATCGCGCGGTTTTTCAAAATAAGCTGAAAATAACCTGTAATCATCACTTGTGATTAATCACATGAAAACATCCCGACAGCTCGCCGTCCGGCCAGAAAAAACAGGCGATATGTCAACATGACGGGCAACCTCAGACATATCTTTCTGGTATGAGGAAATCCACTTGTGTATTTTGGTGTGTTCGGTATATATCACCCCCAGAAAACCGTGTTTATTTTGGACCCAAACAGCCTCAAAAATGGATTCGAAGGCTTAGAAGTTGATAGCACCTCCAATACAGACAGGACAGATTCAGATATATGCAATCATGGAGACCGAGTCCTGAGACGACTCACCTCAATGCCTTCCTTGTTGAGTGCATACTCGTCGAAGTTGAGAATAGCCGTCTTGATTGTGCGCGGAGGAGGTAAGACGGTCAGGCCGATGTTTATCGCGTTGCTGCGCTTTGAGTCCAGAACTATGATTTCCTGTCGTTTGCCATCAACAGCTGCTTTCTGTAGGATACAATCGGATTATTTAGGCGCTGAAGCATTTCCTCATCATTACAGGTGTCTAAGCCGGTGTCGAAGTGAATTAGTAAGTTAATAAACTAAAGTAAGTTGGGAAGTAACTCAGTCACTATGTAAGTTACGCAGTAAGTTGGTGAATCGGTCAGTATAAAATCAGCAGTCAGGTTAATATGCAAGTGCGGTCTAAATGATTGAATAAATACATAAATGCTTTAATTTGTCATCTGTCAAACATCACAATTCCATTTGTATTTATGTATTTAATTATGTTGTTTTCAAATTGTGTCTATATAAACATCCTGTTTTATAATATTTCATTGGAATTGTGGCAAATATTTTGTTCAATAAAAGCTCATTGTTTCACGTGCTCCCTTTTGTCCTCAGTAAAATCACAAAAATGTGTCAGTTGGCTCACTGGGTTCCTGACGATTCATGCTACAAAGCCAAAAGTCACAAGTTACAAGAGGAAAATTGAAACAAGTGCGATTTTTAAACCTGGTGCAGAACTTTGTAATATCGCTGAGTGCAGCAGTGCAGCATCCCGTTACCTTCGTCACAGGCAGCTCTTTGGATTTGGACTCGAACAGCTGCTCCAGCTTGGACGTGTCCACTTTTACGGGGTCCAGTTTGGACCACAGAGACTCCCTGCAAAATTTGTGGCTTTTGCACTGCCAGTCCACCGGACGCACCTCGTTCCAGAAGAGACGGATGGTCTTCTTCTTCTTCTGAAAGAGAGGTGCCTCCCCCCGACTCAGCTGCGGCGAGGGCGGCGGCATCGGGGCCATGAACGGTGGAGGCGGCGGCATCATTTTGCCAAGGATGGGCGGAGGCGGCGGGCACCCGAATAAAGGTGGCGGCGGGGGCAGGGTGGCGCTGAATGGTGGCGGGGGGAGGGGTGGCGTCAGGTCATGTGACCCCGTCACAGTGTCCATATCTAAAATGTCCATGTCGTCGTCCTCCCGCAGGTCGGTGAAGTCCATTTCTTTGATCCGCAGCTCCCTGGGCGTCGCCAGCAGCTGGTCCCAGATGTGATCCGACTCTTTCTTTGGGGGTCCGGCCGGCGAGGCGGCCGGCGATAATCTGTCCGTCTGCTGCTGATCTTTTGACGTCTCCAGCTCAGGGGGGGACGCGAGGCCTTTGACCAGATCTCCAAACTTCTCCGCCACTGCTCGGACGCTGCCCTGATTGTCCAGATGCCCCACCTCCATCTTTTTCACATTGTCCTCTCTGGCCTGCCTGTGAGCTTCCAGTGTGGATATCCTGCTGGCCAGGCTGGCCACAGAGTCACCGACGTCACTCTCCTTCTCACACTTACACTTCTCCTTCTCCGATTCCTCCACGTTCTCGTCGTCCTCCGCGGCTGCCTTCTGGCCGTAGAGCATGTCCAACATGAAGCGCTTGCTGTTGAGAATTTTGTTGCACTGGTTGTCCACATCTGCCTCTTTGATGCACGGAGTCCACTGGCCTGATGGAACAATTTATCGAAGGTGAGAGAAACACACCAGCAGGTTGAAGGAATTAGACGAATGAGCTGAATGAGTGAAGGTGTACCTGTTTCAGTGTCGCTGGTGAGCTTCTCCTCCCGCTCCTCCCTCTCCAGAGTGCTGCTCGTAGACGAGATGCTGGACGCAGAGCAATTGTCCTTCTCGTTCACCTCCTCGTTCTGTCTCTCCTTCTCACTTAACAGTACGCTATCTTCAACGTCCCTTTCCGCCGGCTGCTCCTTCTCCGACTCCTCCTCCACTTCCACCTCCGCTTCATCAGTTACCTCAGTCTGCTTCGCTGCTGCCTCATCCCTGCACTGTTCCTGATGCTCCAGGGTCTCTTGCACCTCCTCTGTCTCCTCCTGTTCGTCTAACGTCGGCTCTGCCGCTACTTCCTCTTGACACCGGGCCTTGGTGATATCCTGCGTCTCGGACTTTGTGGCCATTCGCCATTTGTCTGGGTCAGAGGGGGGAGCGGGGGGAGGTTGGGATAAGTCTGCTGCCGGACTTTCACTTCTGGTCGGCTCCGAAACTTGTTCTGTTCCTGGAAGAGAAATCCAAACAATGTGGAGAAAAAAATGTTATTGCAAATAATTAAGTCCAGTTTGACTCATATCATTACATAGTATTTAGGAAATAATCTTTGTTTAGAATTGAAACAACTTCCAAGCAAATCCATAATGGCTAGGAGGAATAATCAAAATCAACTCACCAAAGAAATATATTCCTAAACGATAAACTACAAAATATCTTATTTTCAGTGATTGCAGCAACAACAATATATCTTTAAATCTTTGAGGCTGTTTAATCTGAACCTCATTAGACCGTTTTCAAAGTACAACCTTTAGATATTTTTGCATAAATACCTTCACCTCCATCTCCCCTTCTCTAAACAAACACACACAATCAATAACATTGAGAATATTTCAGAAATATTTCAGTATTTTCAAAGGAGTAGAGTTTTGATAATGTCTGCTCAATTACAAACTACTGATTGATTGTAAAAAGAAAAGTACCACATACGCTCAAAAACTAGTAGTTACAAGTTATTAGAAGGCATTTGATTTACCATCATGAGATATATGATATAGAAACAAACAAATGTAACAATGGCAATTCCTTTTTTAAAAAAATGGAAAGTGAAAGCAGGAATTTCCTCCACAAAAAACATAAACTAATTGGGTAAGAAAATGCAGATCAAATGTTTGAATATTAATTGTAATTGTGGCTTCAGTCAGTGACGACCTGTGATTTTAAGAGAGATTAGTTTTGTGAGTTTATAGTGTGAATAAAATAGCAAACCTAAAAAAAAAAAAACTCCTCAGGTTAACCCACAAACACTACTGAGTATTAGTGCTTCCTTCCTGCAGGCAAGGCTCATTTCAGTGGAATATTTCCACTAACAGACTCTCAGTGTCCAGTGTGCGACTGTACTGCAGTGACTGTGCGTTAAAGCTCCTCTCACCCATTGCCTGCTGTGCAGTGGCGACCGTGTCTTCATGAGATATTACAGATGACGGGGTGGTGCAGCGCGATGCCGAGCGGCTGGGTGGGTTAGGACTCAAACACAGAGTGATCTCCGTGCGTCCTCGTGGGGGCGCTCTGGGACGCTCTCGCTCAAACTCCTCGGCAGCGAGCCGCTCCACCGCCTTGTACCTGCGAGAACAAGAAAAGGAATAGATGGAAAAATCTTGCTTAGACATTTGTCCTGCAAAATTATTTAGCTGAATGCTGATTTTATTTGCTTGTATTTGTTTATTAACTCTGAATTGTTTTAACTATTTAATAAGAGCAATCTTTGTAGCATTTTTATAAACTTTTTTTTGCATAGAACTGTAAATATACATGCAAATGTATAACTGACACTTAATTGCATTCAATTACAAACTTTAATGGTTTGACAATAATCTATACATCTTTACAACACACGTACACACACATTACCAGAGTAATTATGAAAAATGGAGTTACAATCTGATTACCCAGAGACTTCAATAACAAGACAATCTTGTTGAAGAACATTCTGGACTCAGCACATATCGTAAAAGAAGTTCATGGTCTGGTTCACAGGGGTGAAATGGGCGAGGGCATAAAATAAATATAAATTATGTCACTCGGACGCAGATACAGTCTGAACTACATGCATGCGAAAACACAATTACACACTTGTTCTGTTATCTTCGGGATGTCTTAATGGCAAGCAGGCCCAAAGGGGCCCCGACACCTATAATTCACCCTGAGGCCGCGTGCAGCTCTCTTTACATCTGCTGTTAATTTCAGTGAAGGATCTCAAAGCATCCTCATAGCTGCAGCGGTTACAGCCACCCCGTGTCGGTCTCTCACCTTTCTTCTCTGGCCTGTCGTGCTTCTTCCCGTTTGTCTATGTAATCTCGACTGAGGCAGAGGGAGACAAAGACAGAGGAGATTAAACGATTTCATTGGATGAAAACATGACATTTCTATCCATGCAACCATTAATAGACCAAAAAACTGCAGCGCTTGGACATGACAGAAAAGCAGACCATCTGCTTCTTGACAGAATTCGGTATTTGCTGTATAATGAAGCTCATAAAAGACGGCCGAGCTGATCCTAGACTCATGGCAGATTTGTGGACATTCGGACTGAATCGTGCCAGCAACCACCTGTGATTAACCGCCATGTCTTCATTCACTGGACAGCTGCATGTGGTTGAGAGTAAAGATATCATGCAGTACATCCTCGATGATGTGAAGTCATGCTGTGTTTTGTCTGAGAGCTATGGAGAGACTCACCTAAAGCGGTTCCTCTCTTCTCGTTCGATTCTCTGCAGCCGCTCTTCCCTCTCCAGGCGTCTCTTTTCTCTTTCCGCAGCCAGAGACTCCTGATGCTGTCTGAAGGACGACGTCAGCAAGCCTCCTAAAGCAGGTCTGCAGGACGAAGAAATGTGAGAATCTTTGCACATTTGTGAAAATATAAGCAGTTGGTATGTGCCGACCTGTTGGATTCTGGTGTGGCAGGTGATGAGCGCGTCAAGCGATGGGTCGGCGATGTTGGAGTCTGCGGTTTACCGGGATATGGAGCGCCACTGGTACTGATTCTGTGAAGGCAAAAAAGAAAGAAAAGTGCTTTTTCTCTCTCCAGATAGAAGCCCATAAAAAGTCAAAGACGACCAGATGGCTGAACATCAGCTCAGAATGTGTGGCGTGATGCTCAGACTGAGATACGTCTTCAGCACTTATCTGAAACATCATTTATCTCATTACACCTGACTTTCTAACTCCTCACTCTTACCTTTCTGCCCAGCAGGGCTTTCTAGGAGTGTGAGAGGGAGGAGATGTAGAATCTGTCAGACTGAAGATGAAAGTGAGAAACAAGGTCAGGTCACCCACTCCAAAGATGAAAACAATTAGTTAGTTATTAGGTGAGAGGGCTGCAAGACCACAACACAAGAGAGCAGACAAGTGCAAGACGAGATCTCTGGCTATCTTACTCGTTGAGTGCAATTATTAAAAGAAGAAAAGAAAAGCATATAAAAGCTTTACTAGGTTATATTTCTTGTCCAGTCTAAATCAGTTAATCATTCTGGTTGAATAACATCAAAAACACATGCTGGGCCAAGGAGGAGAAGTAATATATATATATTTTTTTATTCAGACAGTGAATTATTCTTCTGTATTGAAAATCTCAGACACCCAGCTATTGGAATTGGAATTTGAACCAGACAACAAAAACATTTACTCTGTAAATGTTTAAATGTATGCATTTAAAGGTGGAAACCACCATAATAATACATTTATTGAATCAATTACAAGAAGTAGAGCTTGTTAATGTTATGAATCACTATCCATAAGTCATTATCATAACATTGTGTGGCTTTGTGGGTTGTCTTATAATTTCTTTTTTTTTCTCTTCATGTAAATTAAAACGCAATCAGTGACACACAGTTGTTTAATTATATCAGTTCATACTTCTTTCTGATCCCTGTCATTCATAACTTTGGTCATTTTTGTTTTGTTTTGTATTGTATTGAATAATTGTATTTATTTTATTTTCTTTTGTCAATGAATGAACTAAAATAAACTAAACTAAACTACTCCTATTTTCACCCACAGGTAGTTACCCATAATTCTTATATGTGTAGGACATTTTGTATGTAGCCAAAAGAAGGATAATGTCCCATGAACTCAATCAAAATTTTATATTTCCTCAAAAATAACAATGTTTTTTCTCCAAGGGAAACAAACTAATTGCTGGTCAGTAGAAACAACACAAACAAACATAAAAAAACACACTAAATTTTAAAGGATGAACAAGTCAGAGGGGAATTAACTGCAAGTATGTCTAACATCAAAAGGCTGCCGGAACAAAAACACATTTCACTAAATCTACTAAGTGTGTTTGTCTTTTTAAAATGCTTGGCGGGGTCACAGTGATCTACGGTGAATCACAAGCAGCAGTGGGGGAGAGGATGTTGTTGTTTGTACACTGAGATGCATCGTGAGCTGGAGGGAACAGAAATAGATGAGGTGCAGCTCGTAGCTCCTGACCTCTACCTCTGCAGCAGCAAAACACACCTGGCTCTGATTCCAAGGGAGGGAAAACAGTGTATGTGGGGGGGGGGGGGGGGACTGACTGACTGACACTGAGGGGGTGCAGAGAACATGAAGTCAGGTGGGCTGAGAGGAACACACCAAGGACTAAAGGTCCTCTTTTGAGGTGCGACGGACACAGGAGACGACGTCCTGGCCTTGACGCCGCGATACTCTCTCTGCCCTTCAGGGTCACGGGGTTTAGGGAGGATGTTGGCCATACACTTTAAGTTCAAACACATGTTAGGAGAGCCTGCTACAGCTGGAGCCACACTAGGACGACAAAATACAGAAGAGCAGGAGCCCAAAGAGAATTAAACCTTTAACAGGAAGAGAAATGTGGGAGAAACTGTGTGGAGGAAAATGGGGAAAACCGTATCGTTGAGACTAGTTTTCCTAAAATACCTGCAAGCACCCTGTCTAGAGGACTCAGTAACTGGATGACTTTCATCATCTGCCTCTTCCTCCTCATCATCCTCTTCCCCTTCCTCTTCTTCTTCCTCTTCTCTGTGGCGAGAGGAGGGGTTGAGGGTTGAAGGGAGGAAAGGGAAGATGTGGGCAGGCGAGGGGAGAGAGAAATTGGACAGAGACAACATGAAACCACACAGCAGACGATGAAGAAACGTGGACACACAAGCTGAGAGACGTCACAGACATGATTTTTAAATAAAGTGTTAGACTTATTACCGCAGAGCAGAGACACAAGCATGCATGAGATGTTAGTATGTTTCAAAACACTGGTTTAAGGTTGTCTCAAAACATTTCAAATGGATATGTTCATGTGACAGCCACAACTATATTCAGGTTCGATTGTAGCATTGAAATAAATGTACCACGAAACACTTCACCAAGATTTCACCGAGTCACCCACGTGAGGCCTGCAGGAGATACCGTGTGCGGTTGAACTGAGGCCGGTTTGCCTCTTGGATGACGCTCGCTTGTCTGGATTTCATTAACGATATGGAAAATTTGTGATCTTCAAAGGCGGCTCGAATTTCCTGCGGTGGACTGAGAGAAGCTCGTCTGGTATCGAATGACCCGCTGGATTGAATTTAAGTAAACCTGAAGAATCCGAGTGCTACCGGGAATATCGGATTGGAAAAACACAAAAAAACCCTATGTTAATTGTAGTATTAAATTAAAGCCCTGCTTTTGTTCTAGAACTGTCCTCAATTAAAGTGACTTCAGGATTGACAGAATACCAAGAGAACTATTGATTTTCTAGAGTTTTACTGAATATGCATGCTTGCAATTTGTCTGCAGTGAGAATTACCAGCAGTTGTCTTCTGAAGTCTGTATCACGTGGATTTATTTTGTACATTCAACATGTCACTCTTAGGAAGTCTGATTTAGGATAGAGAGACGATGGCTCATATCATGTGGACACAGAAGCTTCCTATTTCCATCAGAAACAGGGCCACTTCTTCCAGAGTGGGAAAATTAATTTAAACGTCACAACTTTGCAGCAGGAGTCTGACTTTTACCATTCTTTGAATTACTCAGGATGGAATTGACATATCTATCCAAGACTGGACTATAAGACAGTTGCAGTTTGGCTGATTCCTGTGAAATGAAGTGATGCCAAGAAAAACGTGTAACATTTTTTACTTGCAGATAAAACTCATGCTTTAAAAAACACCAGGCTGAAATGGATGCACGAGTTTGCTTCGGTGTGGTCGTTTCCTCACCTTTCACTGATGTCCTCCACCCGCTGGCCGCCGAACGGCAGCAGGCCACCTGCGTGGGAGTGGGGGCTGATGGGAGACGTGGGCGCAGAGGTGTGGCCTCTGCCGTTCTGAAGCGAATGTCTCCGGCTGCGCCTCCTCTCCAGGCCTCGCCTCTCGTGAGAGCCGCCCACGCTGGCTCGTCGGCGGTCCTTTCGGCCACTTGGGGGCAACTGGGTCTCATCGTCGCCGTCCTCGTGCCGAAGGGTCACCTGCGTCACAGACGCAGAGAAAGTGGAATAAAATAATGCAGACGTGTTCAGACGCACCGTAAACGTTCAGCTTGGGCTTCATACTCTGTGGAGTTTCCCAGATCCACCTGTAGGTTTTCCCCACTGCTCATTGTGGACTTTGAATTGGCCCTTGGTGTGAATGTGAGTGTGGGTTTCTCCTGTGACAGACTGGTAACCTGACCAAGGTGTACTGGGTGTCCAGCTGCGTTCGGCTCCAGCAGCCCCGGGTTGTATAAAGAACTTGAGAAGGAGGAATGCACCTCTCAGACCCAGAACTGAACTGAACATTACAGTGAGATGCTGCAGTGTGCGCTAACTTCCTTTTTTCCAGACAATTCAGAATGGCTGCAGTAGAGAGCGTTTCATGTTTCATGTATCGAGTTGTACTCCTTTTCTTAGCACGACAACAATAAGAAAGATTTTCGGTTATTCATAGGAAAACATGCTATTGTTTTACTGACAAGGGCTGTATGTGGCCCCTGAAATGAAAAGACGTTTTGCTGACCTCGTAGATGTTGAACTGTTCGACAAGGTCAAGGTCGGTTCCTTTCCTGCTCAGGTGTCTCTGAGCCGTGGCTTCAATGCCCTGCTCCTCCAGATCGTCCACCATGTCGTAGTAGGAGTCCTGATCCGGGAGGCCAGCCAGAGTCTGACACACAAAAACAAGAAAGCACGATTAAAGGTTTACAGGGGTTTGTCTTTCTTCAATTTTTTATATTTTGTCTAACAGAAGGAAAACTAATGTCAATTGGTAGTCTGACATAAATAGAAATAATCAATAGCATTTCAATCAGAATGATAATTTTCCTCAACAAAAACAATTCATAGCATGAAAATATTATAAGCAGATCCAAGCCATTCTCTCAGTTCAATTTTTATTTTAGCAACTTAAGACTCTGTCAAAAATGCTTTTGTATTGAAGTTTTCCAGAAGCTGATGAAAGTCTGAACAATCAAAACAAACATGCAGTGGTAATGCAGCGGAAGTCATTTCTGTACAACCACTAACTACCCAGCATTTTCACGCACCTTGTTGATGAGCGTCATTGCAAACACCAGCAGCTCTGTGTCCACACCATCTTTCTCATCCAGGATCTCCATGACGTTTGACCACAGTTTTGTACCTGTGTCACCGGAAGGCATGCGAGACATTGTGTGAAACAGTCCAAACAAAACGACAGCAGAAAGTCCCCATCTTTCAAGAATAGTTTTTTTAACATCAAACAAAACCAAACACATCCAATCTAATCCAGTTGCTCATCACACAGCAAAAAGAACTGGCTCAGCTCCACTGCACGGCAAGAGAAAGAAGTATAAAAAAAAAACTAAAAAACTGCCGCGTCATATTGTAGCTCCGGTCATTTCTAGACAGTCGTCTGCCTTCAGGCGAGAGGCGGTGGAAAATCCGGACAGTAGTGATTTGATCTCCAATAAGAAAGGAGCACCTCTGTGCTGCAGCCATGAGGTCAGCGTCATCTCCTTCTTACCAGAGGCTGGAGATCATGTTTACTCTCGTTACGCAACAGCAGAAGTGATGGGGAAAGACGGAGCTGAGAAAGACGGATACCTGACCCCTCCACACGAGTGACCAGCGCCCTGCCGTAAGCCACAGTACCCGGCAGTAAGAAGGACTTCCTATGCCAGTGTCACGCAGAGGTATGAAATAGACAACTGAGCAGCTCTTAAGTTTTACTGCTTAGCTCTTTTACTGGGGAGCAGAAACCTGTAGCTGGTATGAGATGCAGGTATGCAAAGACAGACAAGAAGGAATGAAATGTTCTCTGAAAGTGTTTCGTTCTGCCATTCATATATAAAAAATTGGATTTGTGACAGTTGTGTAAAGTGTCCCACAGGCCAAATCCTCTTTTTTTTGTTTTTACCTATCTTGGTATCCACAGCATTCACAGCCTTTATGAGGAGGGCGGCATTACATTCGGTGTACTCGACAAACACCAGCAGCAGCTTCATGGATGTTTTCACCACCAGACGAAACTGCGCAGAGAGGAAAAAGAAACTGTTAAAACAGAAACATCACTGGGTCCTGGGGATACGACACATCATTTTCACTGTGAGGTTAATGTCTTTTCTTTGACTATTCCTGCCACGAGAGGATTCTCAGCTTTAAGATTATTGTGTGAAAGCCCTTTTCCGGTCTACAAGCTCTGATAAGAAGTATTGAGTGACGGCTCCCTGGAACAAACTGTACATAATCTGACAACAGACAAACAAACCAATATGCATAAATAAAGTGCATAATACAGAGGGTGAAAACACCAACTAAGACTGGCCAATTATTTTCAGCAATGGACACAACAAAAAATAAGAAAGAAATAATATAATTAAACTATATGTTTTGCAAAATAAGTGGGATTGTAAGGGACGTGTTATTCTAAGTTAATTCATTTACTGCACAGATCTGCTCCATGACAGGATAAGCAAAGATGAAACTTGCTATAAATTGTACACATATGATAGATATGGCAGTATATTAATAATTAAATCACATGCCTAATATTATAGAAGTATTTACATAGAAAGACAGAAAAGACATCCATAAGAGCAGAGGAAAAAGAGAGAAGAGACTTCTATCATCAGCTGAAGTGACACAATGTGGCCACTAGAGGGCCGAGGTGTCCATGACGACAAGAGGATCTCCTCAGTGTTGACCAAGCAGTGCTTCACTTTATTTGCTTTGTCAGAGCCCATATGCGACAGCCGAGTAGATTTGTACGGTATATCTACAATATGACAATCCCATAAAGGTTAATGTGCACAATCTTTACCTTGGATCCGACCAGGGTGTAGAGCCACTGGACCGTTTCATTGTGAGATATAAGGCCGTTCATCCCATCCACGTACAGCATTATCTGACCAAGTGCTGCACAAAGAGAGAGACAAAAGAGAGTTTTGTTGAATTTATGGCGGGATTATCAAGTGACACACTCCGTTACTTCACTTCATTCGGTAGATTAAAGGATCTTTGCTTATGATGCAGGGTGATTTGTTGTCAAAACTCGTGCATGTCCCCTGGCTCCAGCACACCAGATTCAAATGAATGGCTCATTATCCGGCTCTGCAGGGCTTGATGAAAACTGCCCCTTTCATTTATTTTGAGTCCCCTACTGTTGTGTGTTGGTGAGGTGTTTGGCTTCACTGTATTGTTTTGGCAAATCAGAGATTGGAGAGTCCCCAGCCCTTCTGGTGAAGCTCCAAGAAAATATAAAAAAAAGAAGTTTGGGAACCGCTGCTTTAAGGCAAAGCTCTGTGTATCCATGACAAACCTCACAGTTTAGCCTGAAATATCTACTTTTACTGCTTCATAAAACGCCCACACTCATATTATTGTGGATAAGACAAACAATAGAAAAGCTCCTTCTTGCTGCAGTCACACATAATTTCTCACACGTCTCAATGTAGAGTTACTAAAAGAGGACGGTGACATTCCTCAACGCACAGTTATTAAACCAGACATTGCACACAGAAAGTGGGAATAAAACCTTCAAAATCACTGGCATTCTACAAAGAAAAAACATCCAGTCATGTCTCTTGGAAAGTCCTCCTGGAAATGTATTTGAGCAGATGCTGACATGACTTCTAACTGTAGCAGGATACAAACATAGGAACACAATAAGAGCCAAGTGATCTCAGTGGGAGAGGTTAGTAAAAGTGTGGAGCTTCTATGAAAGAGGAAGATGGGAGGAGGAGGAAGAAGAGGCCAATAAACACACTGGAGAGGAAAAAACCCCCCATGAAAAAAACAAAAAACAAAACAATTTACAAGCTTCTCAGTGGCCGACGAGCCGGTGCACGGCATGAAGAGGACGGCAACTTCATGAACTTCAAATGATGCATCAACTGAGAAGAAAAAGGAGTCCGGGTCAACATACTACAAGTGACGTGGACGTCCTGTTTGACTGTTTTGATATCAGTGCAAAAGAAGATTTGCTGAATAAGTCAAAATTTTTCTCAATTTACCCCCAAAATTCATCAGTATATTAGTTACCGTGATCATGAGCTATCGCTCAATTGACAAGTTTAATGAATGCTGATCATCTCGTCTCACTTTTGCAGCGTTTCTAACTCTTTCTTTTGACACTTGATGACAGGAGCCTGCAATTCCTGTCATATTTTCTCCCTCTGCATCCTTAAAGAGGCATGAAAATTGTGAATGTGCTGTAGATAAGCCAAAATTCCCAGGTGCAGCTGCTGTGTGTTCACAATGCGTGAGACCGTGTGGGTGGACACATGAGAGTGTGTGTGTGTGTGTGTGTGTGTGTGTGTGTGTGTGTGTGTGTGTATGAGTGTGTGCATGCCAACAGCCCACTGCTGCAGCAGAAACCAGCAGCAACAGTTCATCTTTTATCAATGCGGTTTAATTACATGCAACATGTCAGGCCATTGCATTCCTGACAGTGCTTCGCTGCTGCAGCCCAAATGAGACACATGTCCCAGCAGTCAGCGGTCTGGATGACACAGGGCATCAAAACGTGAACACACCCGTCTCTAAGTCACAAAGTGTTGTGTGGCACAACTGCAAAAAGATGATTGACAGGAGTAATGACACGATGCACAGCAATAAGTACTGGATGCCAAAAAAATAAAACTAAAAAGTGCAGAAGCACTGAAAAAACAGCGAAAACAACCATTTATTGTAATTCTTCACATTCATGCAAACAGTTCAAACTTCGGATGGATGAAAAGATGCATAACTGACCTGCAATATCATCACTGCAATGAATTCTTTTTAAAAAAAAATTTTATCTCTTGCATGCACCTGTGTTATCTGCCTCAATGCGACGCTCTTTAAAGGAATGTCCACTGAAAACAGGGGTGAGAAAAAAATAATATGTGGACTTAATGAGGCTTTTAAGAGTGTCATTACACAACATGAATGTTAAACTGACGACAGATGGGACGTTATCTGTCAGCCGGAAAATGAAATGACTTTTGGATCACTCTGACATATTATGATAAGAACGTTTTTCAAAAATGTTACCAACGGGGAAAGCAGTGGCTCTTTTTAGCCAAATCAGAAGGAATCGTATGTGAATTTAAGCGACTGAACAGCGAAGAGAGAGAAATCCTGTGATATTCAACCAGTTACAAACCAGGCCAGAAACCACACAGTCATTACTTTCTTTCTCACATTCATTAAAACTGCTGCTTCATGAAATAATTCACTGCCAGTGGCCACTTATGTAAAACTGAAAAGGACCAGAAACCACACGGACTGCATTTATTCTGTGAGCAGTTAGGTAAAATGATACTGTAACTGTTTAGAAAAAAAAAAAGAAGAAGTAAAATTACCTTTCATTATCCGAAACAGTGACTCTTCGGGTTTGGTCAAAGGCAGTTTGAGGGAAACTTTGAATTACTCTTTGAACAATCATGCCTGGGAACTGATTTACTTACACTTCAGATAATTTGTGTTACAGACCATCTCTGAAAGTGTGATTTACACATTCAAGGTCAAATATTGTCCACTGGAAGAGATTTATCTGCAAGCTTGAGCTTCAAAATGTTATTTTTTGTGGTTATAAGTAAAAAAAAAAACAAGCTAATCATAGATATATTTTAAATGCTGCAGTTTGTAGGAGTACATTTATTAGAAAAATAGAAATATGTAATTAATAACTACTTTTCTTTTAATGATAAAATCCTGTTGTGTTCATCATGGTTTAACTTTCCTTGCAATTGGTAGTTCGTACTGCACTCTCACAGTAAAAACGTCCCTCATTCAGATTGGATGGATGGTAGTGGTTAAAGTGGAGGCACATAGAATAGAACAGAATGGAATAGAATAGAAATACTTTATTAATCGCAACCAACGGCTGTGGCTGCCATGCAAGGCACGAGATCCATCCTGTGTCTTGCCTCAGGACACTTTGCCATGTGGACATGGAGTGATAGGGAAGCAAATCTGCAACCCTCCAACTGAGAGACGGCCATTTCTTCAAACCGAGCCACAGCCGCCCCACATCCTTCTGGAGTTTGCATGTTCTCCCTGTAATTTATGGGCTTTTTTTAAAGCAATGCAAAGACTCTTTGGTGACCACAAACTGGTTGCAGTCGTGAGTGTGTACCTGCCTGCTCACTGTTTGCCCCGTGAAGGACTGGTGACTTCACTGCAACCATAACATAACTGGGCATTAAAGATGGACGGATGAAGTGACACATGTTTGATATTTCTACAGTAGCCTAAAGTAGACAAACCCGAAAAAGAGCTTAAGAGATTTTTTCCCCCCATTGTTTCATTCTCACTAAATGTAGAGGGCGGCGCCATTCAGTCGGTCACAACCTCACTGCTGGACGATATGCTGGTCATGTCTCATGTCTGGTTGGTGAGGTGCTCTAAGAAGAGCGGGCTGCGTCTTGAAAATGATCTATTGGTGTTTCATATATGTGCAATGTTTATAGTTCCTTTGTATAAAAAGTTGGATGAATCAATGCAGCATATCATGTATTCACTAAATGCAACATTTACCTTCACTGTGTCTGATTCTTCATGAACTGAACGTTTGATTACATCTGATATTAAAACATTAAAACCTGGTATTTGATTATGGAAATTGTCCTGATTTATATCTCCATGGGTGCTACTATTCTGCTTAATCTTCCCCCCATGACTCATTGTGATTCTTTGGGTTGTTCATGGTGATTTAACTCATAAACTTGCACTCGTCCGTTCAGTTCATGTTGAGGTTGATATCTATGTTCAAGTTCATGTCCGGTTTCATGTTGTCTCTATCAAACTCTCTGTTTAGGTGAGGTCAAGGCTTCTGTTTCTTTTGATGAACTTCTATCTTAATAAGGATCGTCTGTGTCCTGGTCTTTTATTCCCGGCAGGCCTTCCCAGTGTTGCACCTTTGTTGATAATATCCTATATTGTGGTTCTAGATTGTGGGCTTTGTTTTTTCAAACTGTGCAACAGACAGACATCAATAACTTTGAAGGAGGGTTAATAAGAGGAGCGTGTGAGAGAAGACCAGAAATGTGGGCCCCCATTCAAATAATCATGCGCAGCTTTACAATGCCTCACACAAAGTACAACAATAACATTGCCAGGTCCCTTTGCATGTATGTCACGTAATAAGTTGCTGGCAGACAATGAGCTGCTTTCAAAGTGCAGTGATTAGAATTTAGATGTTATCCATTCTGGGGTGAAAGGAAAACAAAGAGAGAAAGGTTTAGTTTAAAAGAAACTTGGAAGTGTTCAACGAGCAGCTTGGACTCTGTACTGCACTCTCACACTCTTTCAATTTATCACAGGAGTAAATACAACAGTTGATGGACGTCAACCTCCGGAGGGGACCGGCAGACCATCGGACCGGAGAAGTCGGACTCCGTCCCCGAGTCTGAAGCAGAAGCAAAAACTTAAACAACTAAGGTCTGGTGGAAGTGTTTCTTTAGGGCCTCTCCCTCTCATAAACCACAGCAATTATCTTCCACAGACCCAGGAATGTGCAGGAAGGGCTGCACTATGACCACTGCCGAGGTGAGAAGCACTCTGAGGTCTGCGAGGCCGCACCGAGACAAGCCAGCTGACTCACACATACATGATGTAAAAAAAAAAAAAAAGAAAGAAAAAAAAAAGACCAGCTTATCTAAAACATTGCAAGAAAACTCTACTTAGAGAGCTTTCAGTCTGAAAACCTGTGTGCCCCTCTCCCACTCACCACTCTCTGCCCTCTTTGGTTTCATTTACATTTTGGAATTTATCTAAACTGGGTCAGCCAAACTGTCTGTCAGCGTGCAACATTTATTTTACCAGGACTTTGGGAGAAGGGCCAGATCTCCATCCCATACAGTGCAACTCTGACAATCTTATCTTATTATGCTTTGCATTAGCCAGAAGCTGCACTCACAGCACTGAAGTGTGTCTCCATGTCGTCACACAAGCAGGGTGAACCTCTCTGGAAGGATCTGGTGAAGACTTTTAATAGAGAGATACTAAATAGATATTTACTGTAAATGACTTACATTTATTTAAAGACTAGCTTTTGGAATTCACAGATACTGACTGGGTTGTATTTTATATGATAGTCTTTTGCTGATTTGGACCAACTGCATTCTCCATTGATCCCATAAAAAAACAAAACAAAACAAAACACAAAAAAACACAAATAATCTTTAGGTTTTTATTAAGATTCTAGAAATTCTGCCGGTGTTTTCCGGACTGGGCAATGAGGTGTAGTGGTTAGCGCTCTTACCTCATGTAAAGAAAATTCACGGTTCAGGTCTGCGATTGTTTGCCTTCCTGTGTAGAGTTTGCATGTTCTGTGTGTGTGTGTGTGTGTGTGTGTGTGTGTGTGTGTGTGTGTGTGTGTGTGTGTGTGTGTGTGTGTGTGTGTGTGTGTGTGTGTGTGTGTGTGAGTGTGAGTGTGTGAGTGTGTGTGTGTGTGTGTGTGTGTGTGTGTGTGTGTGTGTGTGTGTGTGTGTGTGTGTGTGTGTGTGTGTGTGTGTGTGTGTTCCTCCGGTTTCCTCCTACAGTAAACATGTGCTTGAGGTTAACTGGTGTCTCTGGATTGCCCGCAGGAATGAATATGAGTATGTGTGGATTTATTTGTCTCTCTGAGTTTTGGCCTGTGATGGATTGATGACACGTCCAGGGCGTATTCGCCTTCGTCCATTCAGTCAGCTGGAATCGACTCCAGCTCCCTGTGACCCTGAGCTGAATGGATGAGGGATGGATCTCACCCACAGAAACAAGTGAATAATTAAAGTAGCTTTAATCACAGATTTTCTTTTGGGAATAGCAGAGGCTCACACGATTACTTTGTATTGGAACAAGTTATCTGTAGTCAAAGCAAAAGGTTTAGATTTGTTCAAGTCGAGTGGTACATTGTACAGTTTAACTCTCCTTTTTTTTGTTTCTATTGGTTTTTTCTCACAAAAAACTAAATTCCACCTATAAAACTGTTTTATCCTATAAAAGAAAGACATCAGAAAGGAGAAAGCCACAAATTTCTAATTAAAATATTACCACATTTTGCAAAATGTGCCTTTTTCTAATGTTTTGCTATATTTTTCCATGTTGATTGCTGTTTTGATGCATCACGTATTGTCACATATTCACCGTCATCACGTTCTCCACCACGCTTTCTCAGAATAGAGTAATATCCTGCTCTACCAAGAATAACAGCTGCGATTACGTTAAACAATTACCTGTGTTTTAGATTATGACGAGCAATTAGATGAGTCGTTTTAAGAGGCAGTAGTTAAAAAAAAAAAAAAAAAAAACTCACTTTTTCCCCTGATGTACCATTTATGCAAAGTCTTGCAATTTCCCAAAAAACACATAGGATGCAGCACAGTATGGTGTTCATTTTGCACGATATGGAATTAAAATTAAAATCAAACTGTATTTGGTGACTGTGTTGATATGTCTCAGCTTCCAGCTCAGCTTTAGTCTGTCTCCCATACAAAGATGCATTTATGACTCAGCTTTCACACTGTATGCTGAGAATTAAGACATGTTCGTGGGTTACCTTGTATTTGTTAGTCAGCTAATCACCCAGACCATTAGAGCCAGACAAACTGGCTCTGCCAGGCCAATTTCAGTCACCGAGCCGGCTGCCAGACTTAAGTTGCACTCCATACAGTAAAACAACAGGGGAATGCTTCCATTTTCTAGACCCAACTATATGTCTGCCAGGATTTGACACAGTTTACTGTGTGGCTCGGGCCCATTCGAATCCCCAAAAGACAAACAAACACACCTAATGGAACGGCAGCATGAAGTAAGGTCGGAGTCTCTTGGTGATTTGGCCGAGCAAGCTGCTGCAACTTGCAAGCTCATGAACTTCTGCAGTGCTGGGTAGGTTATAACAATTCAAGGAGAATGAAAAGACAAAAATATTTAGAATTTCCAATATGTATTGGTTGCCGCTGAAGACGCAGCCTTTAGGAATATTACTTGAAGACAATGTACAATTGGAGGTAGTAAAACGGATGAGTTTTTCACCCGTTCTCCAAGTCGGGAAGACTTTGGCAAAAAGCCACGACATGACATCCTTCCACTTTTAATCTGAACTGAAAGATGAGCTGCGGTAATTTCTGACAACTCTTAGGAGAATACTGGTGTGATTTGACCATTTTCTGGCCAGTGGGATGCCAAATGCAATCCCCCAAAAAGCCGCCAGCTAATGAAAATCTGTCGTAAAATCCACAGAAATGTTCAGGAGTTGCCCACATTACGGCACAATTCTGATTTATTTTTCATGCAAATGACAGTTTATGTGCCGCAAAGTCAGACATGGGAAAATACGAGCAAGATAAATAAACAGAATCAAACATCCCTTAAATATAATGGGCTTTTATAGTTAATTTTGTTAGAGTAAAACAGACTCTGGGACGAGATTGTAATGTCAGTGCCAGCGGGGTTTGCTCGGGCTGAAAACCTCTACAGATGTAGGAAACGCGTAAGGGGAGGCAGAATATAGGTCAGGCAGGTGGGGCTGAATAGGGTTCATGAGAGGACCGGAAGGGTCTGACACAGAGGGAGGACGGAGTGGGACTTATCCGGAAGGAACAAGTCAAAAAGTTTAACCAAAAAAACACAAGACCAGCTTCTGTTTGTGTAAGTTGATATGAGACACAGGCGGTATCAAAACTCCATAGAGTACACAGATGTGTATATCTTTAAGTGCAGCACTGGGCGTGTGAGTCACCGTAAAAGCTTGTGATTTGATTTATAAAAAAGGAGGCCAAGATGGGAAGTAAAAACAAAAAGTTGCCAGTGGGGCAGAGAGATGAGAGGTTGCGGACTGAAACCATGCGTAACACTCATTTCCTAAATTTCCTCTGACCAAACAAAGTTATTTCTGCTATGCCAAAAAAAGGAAAAAGACATAATATCATAAATAAAAATAGCGTCGGCACTCTCTAAAGAGCAAAGCCTTCCACACAATGGAAGTAAGGTCTTTTTCTGGCCTTGGCGTTTTGGTTGAAACCTCTAATTGGCAGGGATTGTTTTTGATTAAGACTGAAGTTGTGCAAAATGTGCAAATAGTGAATGCATGAGTTCATATGTGCTTTTTTTTACAGGACAGGAATAAGAAAGTAAACAAAACAAAAAGTGAAGAAACCGAACACCTTGAGATTAGAACCTGTCGATAATGACTGGATGCATCATGTCTGTTCCTCAGACTGAAAAGTGGAAACAGTAGCAGCGTCACAGGAAAAATGTTTGAGGTTGTGCAGGAAAACACGCACGTGTTCCCATGAGATCTCATTACACCCCAGGAGTTCAGGTTTCTGTTGGTACGACGAGGGCATTCCTGGAGCTCTCCCTCTCACTCCAAAACCCGTCTGCATGTGTGTGTGTCAGCAGTTCCTGCGCTTCCTTCTCAGATTTCCTTCATCCGAGAGGAATTAACGGAGCATTACCTTATGTCCTCCCAAGCGTCATTCCTGCACAATCACACACACACACACACACACACACAAAAAACCGAGGACGTGATTGCACCTATAATAAGCAGCCGTTACAGCGGCACATTTACACAAAGCCACACGGCTGAGCTCAGACAGAATGGAAATGTTTATCCAGACGATGGGCCATCGTAAAGGTCTCCGCTCCCGGACAGACGGCCCATAACACAGCCAGACAACACAATACACACTGTTTCCAAGAAGAGCTTCCAACACTGCTGTTAACCGGGTCGTGCCTGGGTTTTCACTCAAAGCCTCGCACAACAGTCAAAACACAGCTCCAGATCCTGAATTAGGAGAACTGAAATGCTGGTGTAATGGAAAATATACTTTTTCTTTTTTTTAAACATGTTAGTATGTGTTACACCTTATTTTTGTCATATATCTTAAATCTAAAGAAAAGTCATCAGACAAATGTGATTTAGTGGGCTCAGCCACCTGTCGCCATTCGACACAGCGCAGTGGAGATAAAGTCTGCAGGTTTCATTTGCTGCTCGATGGCGTCGCGTTTAATACTGGAGTCTGCATGTTCTCTCTTTTTCTACGCAGTTTCTTTTTTTTTTTTTACTTCGATTTCTTCACACAGTCCAAAACGCTCTTGTAACGGTGACCTTTCACCGACCCGCAGTCAGCCGGGATTGCCTTCCAACCCGAAGAGACATAGAAGACGGATGGACGGATGGCTCGAATGCTCTTTTGTTTACAGTACATTCTGGATCACACACGCAGTCTTGGCACTCAGGAAAGCCATCGCACAGATGTGTGTCCATGGATCTGGCCTGCTGATCTGCCACATATGAAATCGGATGCCAATACACTGGGAAACGCTGCTCCAGGGACAAAGAACGACTTCAGCAAAAAACTAAAAATATTTTTTTTAAAAAGTGTCACGAGTCTCAGCTGCAGTGGGACCTTTGTGAAAACTGCAGTGTGACAGACCTGGAGAGAGAGAGAGAGAGAGAGAGAGAGAGAGAGAGAGAGAGAGAGAGAGAGAGACGGTACTCGGAGAACCATCCCGGTCTCAGACAGTTTAAGAGGCAATGAAACACTTGACTAGAGCACATCTCCCCCTTTCCCCCCAGCGGAAAGCAGGAAGCGAGGGCGCTTCGACTTATGGCAATATAACAGCCGTGTCACGAGAAACAGGAGAGCATAAAACGGTAGCAGGGGAGAGAGCTGCACGGTGAGAAGCCTAGAGGAAGATAGAGGAGATAAAAGCATCGGATGAAATATGGCCACGACTTATTTCATGCAGTAATACCTCTTGACTCTTCACTACAAAACTCCTCATCTGTGAAAGCCATAAATTTTGCAATACTAAGTAGCACTCGCATGTAAATCCTCTGTATCATAGCAGTTAGTCTTCTGACTGTGAATATAAGTCATGTAATGTTTCCAAAGGTCTTTCGAAAGGAATTCCATAGATTAAAAACTAAAGCTTCACTTCCAATTTGTTTCTGCTGAGGCTTAGAGACGGCGAGTGTTTTGTCAACAGCGGTGTGGAGCCATCGATGGTGCGCCCCCTGAAGAAGTGTACACAGAGAAAGTGCAGCTGAAAACATGGCATATGAGCAGGAATGTCAACAGCGAACATTTCAAAGTGGAGAATAATTGCTTCAAGTCGACTGTAATTGGTCCGTCCATAATCTGCCCTTTCTGCATGACGCTCCCGTTTTTTCTCGGTAACCAATTAAACATGGCCGTTCGTTGTACTCATTACAAATTCTGAAAAGGGATCAAAGATCCTGGAAAAAAACTAAAAATAAATCTTGTGATTTGTTTCTTCCAGAAAATCTCCCTGGTTGGTTCATGATGATTAGAACACTGGGGGGGATCTTTTTTCATAATCATAGTTAAAAAATACTTGAGCTCTGTGCTGAAACTGCTTCGGACTTTTGCACAAGCTGGTTTAATTTTAGCACTTTGGAAGAGGGGCAAAACAGGCGCAGTTCATGGTACGGCGTCAAAAACTGATGATATATGTAAGAAGTAGATTACATCGAGTTTCCATTAGCTCTTTACTCATTACATTTGTTGTCATTATGCAAACTACATAAATCTCAACCCTCTTATTTGGTGCTTGATAGACAAAACATCTTTTCATTTTATTTTTACACGCACACTCGATGTATAAGCTTTTATTTTCAGCTGAAGATTTTCTATCAAAGCGTATTTGAATTAATGCCTCATCTGAACTAACTCAGTCCAACAGCAACACTAAACACCTACTGAGTAAAACCTTTCAAACATATGATGCATTTTCAACCTTGAACACATATTTTTATGAGCTCTCTGTTGTTGCCTGTAGTTTATCCCAGTTGTTTGTTACTGCTTTTTTCCCCCTTCTTAGCTGCACACCTAAATGTAAAATGTGTCATATGAAGGTTTTTACATAAAACCTGAAAACAACATACTCACGAGCTGAGTGTGTCGAAGTCTGGCATCTCATCTCCAGGACTTCCATTGTTTAGCCATAACAATAACTGCTATCATTTTTAGTGTTTTATCTAACGCCACTACTTTTAAAGAAGTATTTACACACACACACAGACTAACTGGGGTATTGTGATTGCGAATGCTACCCACTACAACACTGTGCCTCTCTCGCAAACTGTATATTCATCAGCTCTAATAAACAACTCATGTCCCTCAATAGTAAGTGATTTTGTGTTCAAGATCATAAAAAAATAAACTATTAAATAGATTCTACTTTCAAGCGTAGCAGGAATCCTGACAACAACCAGCTGGATCAGCATGTAACTCCTGGCTGCGTGTCGTCTCGTCATTCCTAAAACAAAATTTTACGCTCCCTGGAAACCCATAAAGTTCATTTTTAGAAGCTTGTCGTGTAATGAGACCTAATAGCAAGAATGTGAGGGTGCTGGGATGCGGTTTTATTGGGACTGAGACATTTGTTTTGTCTTTACCTTTCCTTTTCACTTAGTCATTTATAATCCGTGAGGTTTAAAGTATTACTTGTTGATTATGTTATGAGGCAGGCTATGGAACAAAGAAAGATATGCAGGGTTCTTTTTCCACTTTTTTTTCTCCATAAAAATAGCACAACAGACTGTCTGAAGTCCTGAATTTAGTCTCAATAACAGATTTATTGACTTGACTGCATTTTTACTGTAACTCCTTTTGAATTTTGTTCTGCGCTAAAAGAAACCGTTTCCTTTATCTGTCATTAAATATTTGGAGTCGAAGACAAGACATCATCCATTTTCCACATGGAGACACAGGGCCAAACATTTTAGAAAATAGTTGAAAACATGAAGATGAATGGTAACATATTTTATAAGGAAGGGATACTTAAGAAGCCTCTTGAGACCGTGGCAGTTTGAGAAAAGCTAGAACAACACACATTATGAAACGCTGCTCAGATTTTCACTTCATCAACCACCGATTTTTGGCTTCAAAAGATTTTCTTTTTTAATTTGAAAAAAAGTGAAGGTTAAGGGAAAAGAGGGAGGAATAGATGGCTTTAGATATGGACTAATTAACCATATCCAACCATAGTTCTTAACTAGGATTTTACAGGAGGCCCAGATGGCGCAGGCACTTCTAAATCCATCACCTCACACCCTTGATGCTGATGGGGTGATAAAGGCATCCAAGATTTCCCCTGTGCCAAAAAAAAAAAAAAAGCTCCCGTCTCTCAGGAGCGAAGTCTGAAAGACCTCTGAGCCAGGTGTGAGGGGCCATGAAGGGGCCCGACCCCCAAACAGCCAGACCCACAAAGTACCCACATCACTGAGGGAGCACTAACTGGCCACAGACACCTCTGGGGCGTCCAGTGGGAAAAAAAAAAAGAGAAAAAAAAAGGAGCATAAGAAAAGCGAAAAGCTGCATGAACAATGAAGATAATACATTAAGGCTGGAAACATGTTGTTGTAAAAGGCATGCGGACTGGGTTGCACATGTGACTGTACCTTCTTCAACTACAAAAAGACTCGCAAGGTTGATTTTTATTCAGGAAAGAGCGCGGGATTGTTTCGTCAGGAGATTTTTTTAATGTACACCAGACAGAACGGTTCAAAGCAACATTCTTCCTGCTACTTTTTTCACTTGGCAAAACCTGAAAGACATTAGAGTTGTTTTTTTTTTTTAAAGAAAGCCCACATTAGAAGTGATTAGTTTGATCCAAAAACAATTACTGGTGTTGGTTAGTTCTCTCTCTAGTTCTCTGTGTGCACGTGTGAAGGTTTCAGGGAACTAATTTACTCCCCTCTAGGGAGTTCTGATGACATAGCTCCTCTTGGAAGTCATCGACAGTAAAGCAGCCAGATCTATATACATTTCTGACCTGTGCATCTGGGCTCCAGCACATGCTCGGCTTGTGTTCTCCAACACATGGCTCACGAGGGAAGGTGATCTACTACACTGCAAATTTCCTCCGCCGGGCAGGAGAAAATTAGGTCAGGAGTTGAAACAGGTTAAAGGGGCTTCTGGGAGACTTGTAGTTTGGTTTAGTTTCTCATGATGGCGTAGAGATACACGATGTTTTGGGGATGGGGGGGGTCTGTAGTCCACAGAGATGAAGCAATAAATTGGCACATGAAGGAATGAAAAGAGTCCTGGCTGCGGAAATGCACACAGATGTAAGTTTACCAGAGTTTTGGAAAGTAAAGGAAAAAAAGGATGGCACAATACGTGGGAGTGAACAGATATGAAGAGTGGTCCCATCATTTACAGTACAGTGACACTAACAACTCTTACATGTGGTCGAATCTGGAGTTTCTAAAAGGCAGATGTTATCTTCCCTCGTCATGTTTCCACCATTTAACCATTCTGATTTATCCGTCTGAGTCAGAGACCGAGCCGCGCTGAGACGAAGCAACAAACATTCAGGATCACAGACTGCAGAGGCAGTCCAGCCAGGGGTCACGTTCACGTTTACAACCTGAACAGGGGGGCAGTACATTGTCACAGACATCCGCCCTTTGCTCTTTGACTGGAAGTGAAGCTCAACAATGAGCAAGTAGGAATCAGAGAGGAGTTGACCTGAAACAGGCTGCAGCTCAGTGAATAGACTCAAAAGAAGTGATGCCTGGTGGATTTATGCAAAGAGTTCACCAAAGCTTAATAAAGGATACAACAAAATGATCTTTTACAGATGAATAATTACTTTTTCATACCTCCAGGTGTATTATTTTGTAGGTTATCCACATTAACATTAAGTTTAACTGCATGGCTGAGTAGTAGAAGGATGCTCATGAAGGATTTTTCTTAATAATTCCAATCACAGTAACAGAGTGTAAGACTATGAGGCTGGTGTAAAATCACAAACACTTTGGCGGCCTGATGGCAGAGGGACAGGTTTGTTACTGGAGGGTTTGGGTCTAAATCTTATACTAATACGTAATTATGTCACTGTACTAATGTGCATGTGACTAATCAAGCAATCTCTTTTTCTTCTTTTCATCTTCCTTCCTTCTTTTTCTCCCATTTTTTCTTGTTTCTTCTTTTTCTATCTCATTAAGCAATCTTAATATCACCAACGCTGACCAATCAGACAACAAGGCAATCTCATAAACAAGACTTTAAAGATGCAGTAGCTAAAAGAAGTTGTTTCAGAGCTGGAAGTGAATATAGGGCTGAAAAAAGTGGAGGGCTTTCAAAGGCTAGTAGATCTTAGTCGCAGCGATAATAAATAAATTAATAAATACATCTTAAATCAAGCATATTAGGTCACTTTTAAATAACCTAATAGGTACTTATAAACTGCAAATACAACAGATTCAAATGAAAAAGTGAGGTAACACAGTGAAAGAAAATGAAAAAAGTAGAGTCAAAAAGTAGGTGCGGGGAAATTGATTTTATGATCTGTAACATCCTGTCAGGTATTTTATTAGACACTTAAGCATGTGTGACCTGCCTCCTCACAGCAGACGGTTAAATAGGAGCGACCTCATAGCGAGAGCCGTGTCCCCGAACACGCCGTCCCTGCCCCTCCCCGACCTCGACACATACGACCCTTCACCTCACCGACATGGGACCGATAAATTAAGCTGCTGCTCCACTTGGTCTAATTTTGACATTACCTGCGACACACATTTCAGTTTGTTTATATGTTTTAAGTGTGCGAGTGTGAGAAGGTCATCGAGCGGAATCATCAATTTCCATAGTTTATACGAACACATGTGGCTGTGGAGCGGCGTTATGGAAAGGAAAGTGTTACAGGATTGATTAACAACATCCCCGTGCTGTAAATTGAGGGATGAGGAAAGAATGTTGCTGATTTACTGGAGCAGAGCTGCGCCGTTGTACAGCGTTTCTCACCCCTGAGGATGTAGTTCTGGTAGTTCTGGTCGGCTTCAGCTCCGACTTTTATCAAACACGTCAGTCCTTCGGCCACCACAAATTCATGCACCAGGTCCTTGTCATCCTGGGAAAAGAAAAACAATCAGAATCGATCATGAGTATAACAAGTAATACATTTTATTGTCATTTTCTAAATCTTGTAAACCCATTTTTTCTTTACAACTGAACATACACAACCTAGCAGGTGTTCAATTCAATGGCAACAATGAATTATTGGGACGTATCAAGATTTTTTTGAGAGAAGATTGTTCTAAATTTCATTTCAAGGACGGGAAAATGTTTTCTGTTGGTAGAGCTATTTCCTGACTATATTGATGTTGCATCCATCTGCCAAACTCATCCACTGCCTTCTCAATATTGCGTGCGTTGAGCCGAAAGAAAGCACAAACACTCAGTTCTTCATATCGCTTCACTTTAGTTCATCAGACAGATACAGGTTTTCTAGAAAATGAAAATGGCCGATTTAACTGGATTCAACGCTCATCCTCATACTTGTTCAACCGTCTGTTGCAGCTGTCAAAAAGCTTTTGCAATATGTTGCTGCCAATTCAAACGCCCAAATACTTGTTTTACTGTGCAGTGGGAATTGTAAAGGTATCCTTTTCATTTATACTGAACATATCATTGTGTAATCTTTGCAACAATCATTTCCATCTGTCAGGAAAAGGTGATTGAACTCATGTGGATTGTGATAAAAGAAGATGTTTATGTGTTTAATGCCCACAGTGGGTAAAACTGCTGGTTGTGATTAAAGTAAAGACTTGATGTAACTGGTTAAAAACAAGCAATGAGGGTGAGAAGCACTCAGGACATTCTTGGTGGAACTCCCAAAGACATTTAAGTGGGAAAAAAAATGTAATCTTGTACATTCTACGTGTCGAACAGATTTCTGTTGTTTCTCCCGCTCAGCGTCTTGATGGCAAAACCACCTGCATCCCTCACACCTGTCGATGACTCTTTAATTTAAGGTCGAGGCGTGAGGCTTTCCGCAAGGTTTCAACATTTTCTGATGCACTGTCGGGTGGAGATGGGAAGGAGAGGAAGGCAGCAATAAACACTGCGGGGTGGTCAGGGCTTCTTCTCTCCCAGGAGGACGTTTAAGTGCTTCCAGAACATCTTTACCATAGATCTGTGATGGATATTCCAGTCATTTGGCAAGAGTCTAAATATACAGGAGTCTGCTGAAGAAACGGCAAGCAGCAGCTCTGACGCAGAGAAATGTAAAGTAGCAACTTTGGTATCAGACCAAGTCAAAGCGAAACAACGAATGTTGACAAAATGACACTCGTCTTGTAAACGTTGAGGTATTTTAATCTGCTTGGGCCTGCATCGGTGTCTGTAGCTCTCTTTTCCATTTGACTGTCAGTTAACCCTCCCCCTCAGCGGCCGGCTGCCCACGAGCCCGGCCCAGCGTATGAAGTACGACCAGACCTGAACGTTGCACGGCTGCCACGAAGGCAGCAGACTCTCAGCTGCAAAGTTCTGGCTCCGACCAGCGCTGCTTCATCCAAGAGCCGGCGTGCGTGTGAGCACTGATGAACGTGTGCATGTTGCATATGTGCATTGCACTGTGTTGCATTCTGGCATTCATAAAACCACAATGCATTATTGGAAAGATTCTATGAGACAGATTGTCACGGGCATAAAACACTCGCAAAAGTGTGTGAATCTTAGGAGCTGCAGTTTTAATAGAGGAGCTGCTAAAAGGAGCTCAAAATGATGAACGATTACCTGAAAAATCTGCTTGAGGGAGAAGAGTGCCCTGCGTAGCTCACGTCCTGTCGAGTTGTAGAGTTTTTCTGTATCGAGAAAAAAAAACAAAAAAAACAAAGAGTGGAAAAATCAGCAGAAAGTCAACACATGCGGTGTATTATGATATTACAGGATTTTAGTAAGAAAACATCAGTCTATGGGTTTTCACTTGCATCACACGTGCATTACTGTGTCTTTGTCAATTATTACAAGTAGCCAAATATAAAAACTAGAAAAAAAAGAAAAAAAAGGAAAAAAAAAGCAGTAGGAGCAAAATCACAGAACATCTGTGGACAGTTAGTTTGAACGGAGGATGTTTCCTGCTAACAAAGCCTAATCTGTACTTCACCACAACACAAAGTCGTGGCAGAATCTCAGGCCAAGAGGCTCCATAGACGCCAAGAAACAAATCACTCATTAATCAGCTATGGAAACTGTGAAGTGCAGTAAGAGAGACACGTGACAAATTACACATACGCGGCGATGAAGGCGTACATTTCCTGCAACTAGTCTGACAAGCCAGGCAGTGGCGACGTTGAGCACAAACCCAGCTGCTCAGTCATCACTGTGTGAACTCTCTCTGACTCAGCAAAACTCTCTGCTGCTTCTGCTGCTGCTGCTGCAGATACAGGAGCATTCAGTACAGCTCGACCCGATGCAGATTAGTGCAGTGCGGTAAAGGATCCACTCTCCGCATTTTCTTTTTCATTTGCTGTTTCCATGTGGTGTGTAATTGCACTCTCGCCCGTGTTTCACAGATTTCTTTCCTCCTTGAGGGCATGATTATATGTTTGAGTCAGCAAAAGATGTGACAGCAGACTGGCGTGCGTGCAACACAACTGATGAGGCAGCTCATTTCTCAGTTTCCCCCACTATCACACACACACCTCACATAAAAGACCTGGCCAGCAATGAAAGCACGACACATGTACATATTGCTCTCTCACATACACATCTGGATGCACACTGGGGGGATTTGCATCGACTTCTATTCATTTCCTTCAGACTAACTCTAACCTCAGCCTTAACTACTACTTGCCTAACCCTAACCATCACCCTAACCTTAAGCTAACCCAAACCACAGCCTATCATCGAAACATGTCGCCACCTAAAATTGTGATGGTTTTCATTGTGGGGTGTGTGTCGACAGATTCCTCTCCCTACAATAATAATCAATGCATATCCACAACAGGCGTTATTTATCTATGCCGTATGGAGAAGTTTAATTGAATTATTTCCCAGCAGATTTACTCTGAAGTCAGCTGTAATTACAAACTCTTATCCTAACTTTAACCATCGCCTGATTCTCAAACAAAAAAAAAGCCCCTGAGATTTCCCTTGTAGGAAAATAGGTTCCTGTCCACTGTGCAATCAGGTTTAAATCCCTCCTGGACACAAAGACAAAGCACGCCTCGAACAGTTGAATTACTTGTGTCAGAAACACACTGAGGTCATACAATTGGGCTACAAAGCAACCGAGCAGCAGGCTTCTACAGGCTATTTGTTTTTGTTGTGAGCCTTCAGCGAATGAAGTGAGAAAGAAAGCGAGAGAAACAAAGGTAGATCGAGACTGTGTGTGTGTGTGTGTGTGTGTGTGCGTGCGTGTGTGTGTGTGCGTGCGTGCGTGCGTGCGTGTTTGTTGCCTGCCAGGTCTGTGGGCAAACACAGGCGACTTCACAACACTGGACCAGACAAGAGTGAGCGCTTGTGGTCTACGGTGGCTTTTCAGTGACACACAACGAACAACTTCACACGCAGTGACAGTCACCAGATGGCGGCCCACATGACAACAAATGTGACATCTTTGTACTCAATATTTTGGTGGTAAAGATCAAATAAAAAAACAACAGCATCCCTACAAGTTGAATACATATATATATATATAAAAAAAGGAAATACACATAAATAATATGTCAAATGTTACATGAGTAATGTTTAGTTTGGTTTTAAATTTGCTCTAAGTGGTATTCCTGGTTTAAAAGCTGCTGCCACGTTCCAGGACATGTCATTACAGGAAAAGGTTGTCAACAGTAACTCTACACATGTTATATTGGTGTAATCCAGTGGGCTACAGACAGACACGACACTGGAGATGCAGTTGTAACGCAGACAGCCGGGTCTCGGCCATATGTGGTTAAGAGGCTTCGAGGACGTTGCAAACTGATATCACACACCTTCCAATCCAGTTACAGCTGAATGTCTTATCTTTAGAGAATGTCTTGTTTGTAACTTATGACTTTGAAGGTATTTGGTACGAAGTCGAGCAGCGCCTCGAATGTTTTGCGCATTTAGGGCCGTACATGGCTCTGACGCCTGGCGGGCGAGAAGACTGCTGCTTTTTGCACTAGGGAAGGACATCCACAAGGAATAAATCTCTACAAGTCCAGAGGTATTAAAGAGGGGAGGCTGCGTAATGCTGGTAATTTATGTCTTGATAAATAACAGGAAGGAAGTGTGACTTGGTCTTTATGGATTGGGCCCCCCAGTCGTGGAACAACCTGAGCAAATCACTGCAAGACAAGTCAACATTGTTTTTTTTCATTCTGAAGCTGAATATCATGTTAGTTTCCGTATTTATTTTCATGACTCGATGAGATAAGAGCTCTTGTAACTTATAAAACAGTATCTGATAACTATAACACATCCATTAGCTTGTAAGTGTTTCCACCTCACATAAAAAGCGATGTAACTCTCTCAGTGGGTCAACATAGAGACACAGCGATCGTCCTGACCACCACTCTGTTTGTCTCTGAGTTTATCTGAGTTGACTCTCTGGTCAGTGGAGCGGACAGACAGTGGGAGGTGACTCCGGGTTACTCATCACACCTTAGCCATACAAAGCCGGCTTGATTTGTGGTTCTCTTTATTGAGTTTGGAAAGACTAAAGTGCATTTCCGCACGGACACTCAGTGTTAATCGGTCAACAGATAAATTACCCTCCTCACAGTGATGGGTCTTGCCATTCAGCATCTAAATTTAAATAAATCCATGTAACATGCTGTGTGTATGGGCGTGCTGAAGGATCCACTACAGCAATGCAGAGAGTTCCTCTACGCACAGTTTGCACAAAAGACTTATGCTCCTCTACTTAGCCCTGTAGTTTGGTGTGTAATAAAACTGTCTGAAGGTTTTTCCTGCCCAGCACTAAATGAAGCCCATCTGCAGGGACACACGGCTCCTCTGGCTGTCCCTGTCTGCAGTCCATCCACCGATGCACCTCCCAGAGGCCCATCTCTAATGAGAAATAACTCAGTGGAGATTAGTTCCATACCGTTTGGCACAGATATGCACCCAGAAGTATGGACCCTCTGCATTTCCCTATTTACCAAAGAAAAAAAAAAAGAAAAGAAAGAAAAACCAGGGACCTCATTTATTCGCAGGAAATGTTTGTGAGACCAAACTCAAATCATGTTCACATGAAACCCTGAAACCACCTGAAACTTCAAACTCAATAGTTCACTACATTTGCCATGGATTTGTTTTTGGGCCAAAGTAAACCGAGTACTGAGAGAACAAAGGGATATATGATGGATAGCACATCGTTTGGGTACTGTAAAACATTCTGGGCACGTGAGATACACCTTTCAATTTGGACTTCAGCTACAGCTACAATAACAACACAAACAAACTGCAGCAGCGAAGGAATTCTCCTCAGCTTCATTTCAAGAACAATCCAATACGTCGTTTTAATGGCAGCTGCTGTTGGCGCAGCAGAGCCGTCGGATCACGTTTCAGATTGGTCTTCACACCTTTTCTCACCGCAAAGCAATAGTGAAAAACAATGCACCAGTGCATTGTAGGACAAGCTTTATTTAAATAGATCCTAACATTTACTTCAGTGGGAGGATTCCTCTTTGTTTCGATTTACCATGGAGAGCAAATCTTTACTTTTTGCTGTCAGGTATTTTCAACTCAAACACCTACAGGAATGTAATGGATTTGTAATTATAATAATCAGAGAGGTAACAGTGGAACTTCCATAATCATCAGGAATGTACATGACTACTCACAGCAGGCGGGTTATGAAAAGAAAGAGAAAAGAAATTGCTCTGATGGGCTGATGCATTTAGACAGGTCAGGACTTCATGGGTACACACACCGCTGCTGAGGAAGGCAACTATTAAAAGCAAATCTGTCCTCTGCTGCTTCAAACACCTTCTGGCTGGCCTGGGTCAGTGCCAACGCATTCCCGTTCCACATTCCAGTTTTGTATGAGTCATGGGTCACATTTTATTTATATTCACATGTCAATCTCAACCAAAGACCAGTCACCACCACTTACACCATTCAAGATAGGAGGATTTTTTAATTCTCAGCCAGCACAGCTTTTAACTTGACTTTCTTTTTTTTTCCGACGGCAAAACACCTTGAACATGCTCGCACGCATCTGTTCACATCCCCAAATTTCCAGAAAGTGCAATAAAAATGAAAAAGAGATGACTACCGCTGCTCATGCATTGCGCAGCAGGCGGAGCACATAAACCACATCCAAAGCAGAGCCAGGAAACCCACAAAGACCCCACTGGGCAGGACAACCCCGCAAACACTGGTGTAAATTAAACTGCTTTTTTCATTTCTTTTTTTTTTCTTTCTTTCTTTCTGGAGTGGGTGTGTCAGGCTGGAAGTTGATGAGGAGGATCCTTAACACTGTGCCGGTATGCACATATAAAACTCGATCACAATGCTCAATAAAATCAGCAGCTTTCATGAGGGATTCGGAGGTGGTGAAGCAGGGAAAAACTAGTAATATCGGCATGAAACCTGAGTGGAAACAGCAATAAATGGTTTAGAAAAAAACAGCACTTTAATCAATTTAATCAATGACTCTCTCACGAATGGGTCTTTCAGGTCATTAGACAGTCATCACCCTCTTAAACACTGTCTGTATGGTTTTATGTTCATATTGAGACAGTGAGAAAGCTTATAGGAGCACACCAAAAGTGTGAAGATAGGGAAAAAAATACAAAAACACAGAACATCCAAACACATAACCTCATTAGTACTCAAGTTAACCCTCAACTGACTGGACAGTTTGGGGTTTTATGGTTGTGGATGTGTCAAAAATCAACTTTTACAATCTGGCAACTTTTCAATATTACAATGAGTTTTTGACGATGCTGAGAAGCCTGTGGTACAAAAGCATGAGCAAGCAAGTTGGTGAATCTTGTCTGTCGTGCCACAGAAGTCCCTGTGGTCACAATAAATCTATTGCTCTGTTTTCTGTTGTGGTTTTACATTTTCTACATATCAAACAATCCAGGAGTTATAATGCGTTTTCATGCCAAATCCTGCCAGCAGTGAAAGGACGGGGTCATTCGGCTTAGAGCCAAAATACAACCAATATACTTGGATTTTTCTCTTTCTTCATTCATAATTGTGTTTTTTCACAAAGTAGAATGCTTTCACCTCCATTGTGAAAACTTCTTCCTGATTTGAATTTTTGAGCTTAAAAATGGACACCAGGAGAGACAGAAGCAGCCGTGTTTCTGGACTGGCTCAGCACAAGAATGGGTAGATTGCCAAATCAAATAGCAACAGATTAAATAGCAATACAATAACACAATCTGACATGTGTCTGTGTAGTCATGCAACTCAAGCTGTCAGACTGAACTAGTTTTCATATAAAGATGCTTTCATCAGTGATTTGCCTGTGCTTTGATTCAATGGCAGGACATGCACTGCAGTACTTGCAAGTATAAAAGCTTTGTGCAGTGAAGTGGTCTGGTCAGACCTTCAGTCACATGCCAGTGCCCTGCCTATGTCTGGATTTAGCCTTGTCCCGGCGAGCCAGGAGCCTGCTTCCCTGGTCAGCAAAGGCCACAAACTCTGCCAGAGGTGAAGGCTGAGGTCAGGCAAACTGTAACCATCTGCGAGAGGAAGGCGGCGTGTGTGCCAGAATCGCCACATCACTGCCTGCCATGTATAAAAGGGAAACATCTCTCATTTTCATCCCGTGGTATTTTTTCATGAGAAACCCTTGAGTTTACAGTACGCACAATGGCCCTCAGCAGTCACGAAAACACAACAGAACAACAACATCAACACTGCCTCCCCTCTCCATTTTTTCTTTCCTCTCCGCTCTCAGCCTATAAGGCAAACCGTGTGTTCAAAAATTTATGAAGAGAAAACACAAGTAATTAACGTGGAAGACCTCCCAACACGTGCAGCGGATTGCGACATGCTACTCTTGTGCGCCGGGGCTTCTTCTGCTCTTTTCATCCTCTCCTCTGCGAACAAAAACATGAGGTGAATGATGGGTCAATAAAAGAAGATTATTGCACTCGGGTGGAAATCATTAAGCGGGAATGCAGGTAAAAGTGAGCTCAAGTTCAACATGTTTGGATTCTGAAGCAACTGAACAGTGGCTCCCAATGACTACATGGAAAATGCCTTTGTGTGTGTGTGTGTGTGTGTCTCTACATGTGTGTGCGTGGAGATGGGGTACCAGCATGAACACACACTGCACACGCCACACACATGAAGGGATAAGCATCCACTCACACAGGCAGTTTACAAAGTGCACAGAGGAATAACGACATTAATTAATTTGTTCCTGTTGCCTGGAGTTTATTCAAATGCTTTGGAAGCATTGATAGAAGACATATGGAGATGATGGTTTAGATTAGAGGAAACTGAGTCGGGGCCACACAGACTGGAGAAGCCTGTGTCATTGGCAGGGAGCCTCACAGGAAGGCCGGTATGGACCCACGGGGCGCGAAAGTCTCTCAGCAGGCAGACAGCGAAGGCATGGAACAAAAACAAAATCAGCAGCGCAGCCAATAAATAACATGGGGTTAATCCACTGATGAGAAAAAGAGCGCGGTGCAGTGCGATCTGCAAGTCAAATGTTTGCCGCCATTAACACGGAAAATACCGAAAAGCTTTAAGCAACAATCCTGTAAGACTCGTATTTATTATGTCTGGACTTGGGAATTTCATATGTTCTTTCAAAGACATCGGATGACTCGACTATGAGTTTGGGTCATGGCATGAATCCATATTTAGATTTTTTTTTTTATGTATTATGATACAATTTACATTAGCTATAAGTTGAAACATATCAAACAAATCAAAACGGCGGCAAACGGAACTATGGGATTAATCACCAGCCCCCTTTCAGGTGGATTAGATTTGCCATGATATGGCCAACAACCTTAACTAAAATTTATTCAAAATTGAAAGATATGTCGCATAAAATTACTGTATAAAAAAAAATTGTATATTAAAAAGTTACGGAGGAATGAAGAAAAACAATACAAATCATCTTAAAGCAAACATTAGGAGATATATTTGATCATCGTTTATAATCAATGGCCTTATATCGTACAGTATATCGAGACAGGTCTTTGTCGCAGTCGTGCGTTAGAAGCATGCAAGTAAACCACGAATAATTTATTCTAATATGATTTCCCTCACAGACGTCATACCTGGACTGCCCGTGACACGTGGGGCAGAGTTCAGAGCACCCAAAGCCTCCTGGGAGAGGTGGTGGGGATCAGGTTTAAGGACGGTGACATCCTAGCAGAGGCATCTGACACCAAGACATACCAGGACCAAGTTCCAATAAACACAAATCCAGGTCTTCAGAGCTGAACAGCATTCATTGTCCATCTTTGGTCATGGGAGTATTGGTGTAAGTTATTTTTTTTTTACCTTGGAGCCAAATCCTACCGCTTGGCCTTGGTTTCATTAAACTTTAGAGGTTAAATATGTTGTTCTGTGCACTTTGGAGGCCAGTGCTGGCCATTAAACTCAGTGCAAGCCTTGTCAATAAACTGAATACCAAGTAGCCGTCAAGATGCTATCTGACGCTGTCAGGGAGAAGCGGGAGAGGAAAGTGAAGGAGGAATCTGTAGAATCCAAGACAAGGAGAGAGACATGACAGCGAGGCCGATGTGAGGACAGACAAATCTTTCATTAGTGCCTGCCTATTTAATGACTCATTCCTTAGCTACCAGGTGGAGTGACCCTCACAACGCCCCCCCCCCCCCCCCAAGTAAATACCTTTTTGTCTTGCTTTTTTTTTTTTGTAGCCCACCCTTTCACCTCCTCAGCAGGGTTTCCCTGCTGCTGACACAGATACGTAGTGGAGCAGAGAGCAGAGTGAAGGCATGCACCCATTCAGCCAACCAGACAAAAGACTGACACAGATATAAACTAGAGGATCGACAAGTGAAGGTTGAGGCTGGGGGGGTTGACATCACTTACCATATAGCTATGCAAACTGCTGCCAAGGGGGTGGGGGTGGTGGTGGTGGTGGTGGGGGGGGGATGTTCATTAGCTTTATTTGTGCGTGTAATCATGGCTGAATATACAGTCTGGGTCAAGGCCGCGTTGCCATGTGTAGGTTGGCAGCTGTTTCAGCCCACAGGTTTTGTAACTGCAGTGAAATGAGCATGCAGATGCCAAACCAGATGCTGAAAACACAAGATTTAAAATCATACCATATATTTCACTGCTATCACATATGTGCACATATGTTGCAGGTTATTTTTTTTTATCTGAGGTATTTTATCTCCTCATCCATAAAAGACAGGTTCACAAAGCCCAAGTGCTTTTCTCAATTTAGACTTTATGACCCTTGAAATCAAAATGTTTCGTCCCATGTACTGCGACTGAATTTGATTTATTTATTTTTGTTAATTCTAAAGTTGGGTGGGAAATAATTTCCAAGAATGACCTCAGTGACTCTTCCCCAACCTACTTCGCTCCTCATTTTCTCTCGTCTCACTCCTCTTGGCTCCCCGGCTTTTCTCCCTCCTATTCTTAACAACCTGACACGTGGGGAACTACACCAGCGCAAACTCCTTCCAATAAACACAGTTGTGCTGAGACCACATCTATTTCAGACTCTTCTCTAGGAATAGGAAGCGGACCGATGCGGAGGCAAACACATGTGTCACAGAACACCACCTCATTTCCATACAGGCCACCCTGTTAATGCACTTAGTCTCTGAATCCACTGGGGTCTCCCTCCAGCTCAGCTGACGCCAATATTTGACCAAATCTGCAGTTTGCATTGTGGTTCCTCTTCTTCTCTCAGTCAAAAAACAGTTGAGGACTCTTTGCCACATGTCTGTCAGCAGCTCCCGTAAAGACACAATCGGGTTCACCTGACATGCGGTGTAATAAGTGCCGGCTATGTCATCACCGTTTTCTCAGCTCTTAATGACCCTGCGTACTTTCTTCAACCAGTCAAGACAGATTTGACAGTGAAAGGGATTGTTCTCAATATTTATGGGTGTCCTTTGGTGAATTGACAACTTTTTTTTCACCCTTTAGAAAATATGATCGAAAACCTGTTTGATGCAGTATGAATACTTGTCACCAGATCAAAGGTATTCTCTGTTTTCACAATCACACAGAAGCTTTGTGAATTACCTACTAGAATAAAACGGAACGTGGAACCAGCACGGCCCCAAGCTGCGCTGTGAGTTAAGCGGAGGATTAAACAAGTATCAACACTTCTGACAGCTGGCGAGTCACAAACACCAGCCTCCAAACACTCCTCACATTTTCAGCTGTGTGGTGATATTTAAACCATTATCCTTGATCCGGGTCCACGATCTGAATGGCACAGGCGTCGCCTCCACAGCCATCACAAACGGTTTTGATCCTTTTGGAAAGTCCTCGGCTGTGAAAAGATCGAACGGATCTGTACAAGATGTGCGATGAAGGGATGAAGGCCTAATCAGAAAAACTCTCCAACATGTCAGTGGACATAAAATGGGGCGCAATTGATCCTCTGCAGGGATCATAAATAGTTGCCACGTCTGTGAGAACTATGCATGAGTGCCCTGTCATGTCAGATCGTTGCACCCTGCACCGGCTTTGCCTCTTTGCCAACGGTGGGCGTGAAGTGTGAACTGACTGCTGACAGGTGGTAGAGCTCAAGAAAAGGGTCAAGTCAGCACTATCATCAACACCCACAGAGGGAAAAATTTAATAGATGTTCACGTTTCTGACACTTTGAATATAAAACGCAACGTAATTACAGTCAAATCCGCTCGGCCAGAAAGGCACAAAAACACTTTGTCGAACTCAGATGAGGCGGCTTCATCCCTAAACTGTTAATTATCTCGGTTGTCAAGAAGGTGTTTTGTTTGGATAGATAATGTGCTATTTTGATGAATAGGATGTCACTGAAATGAACTTAATTCAGGCTTGGCAACAGAGAGCCGAAGGATTCAAAGACCTGTTTTGTCCTCTGGGGCCAAACTGTTTGCCCGACTGGAACAAACTCACAATCAGCATGACTGACTGCTTTCTTTTGAAAAATCCAACTTAACAATGCCAAATGACTGATGTGTTTGCTGTTCTGTTCCTCATGGATCGTATCAGGGATTTCTCACTCATGTTAGCACTGGCAGATAAGGATTAAATATTTGCTTGGCAAGCCAAATAAGTATGGTCAACGACCGCTTATTGGCCTAATAAATGCTTTTTTCTCTTGTTTTGTTTTTTTTTTCTCGTGGGTCTAGATTAAAAATATTTTTCCTGGCTCTTCTGCACCTTTTCTCAACGTGTCCTACTGGCATGAAAAATGCAGTTTGATGTAGTTATTCAGTTCTTCATTTCCAAGATGTAACACTATCAGAGGCACCAAATTCCTGTTTCTGTTTCTTGTGCAGCGCTATGAAATATTGAGCAATGCCCAGATTATTCATGTATTACGTTTTCCCCGCGGCCCTGTTGAGGAAGGTCAACTGCCATTTTTCCTCAGTGTCACCGGCCTTTATAGTTCAGCTGACATGCAGCAACATACATCACAGTATCATGTTGTCTCACAGAGTAACAGTACTGTAAGTGTAGCTCAAATCCATCAGTCTGACACCTCCAGAAGACATTAATCCATATTATGCAGAAATGAGATATGGACAAACTCCACTAATCTGCGATAAAAAAAACAAACAGCCCACTGATAAATACGAATGCCCGGCGTGATCCCATGCTCGCCCAGAGCTCCTGAGCTTATTTCTTTGTTAATGTGCTGGGCCTCTCTCTCATTATTCTTCTGTCACAGGAGACGGTACCAGCTGCATTTTCCAAAAAGTGCACTTAAACTTCATTGGAAGGAAAGTTGCTGTTTCTACTATGCGTAATCCCTAATGACAGAATTTAACCACGACCTGCTTTGCTGGCTTCAGGTTGCAGTAATAAGATGAGATGCTGCTGAGAATCTAATGTTTTTCAAAGAGTTGTTTTTTTAGTTTATACAGGTAAAATACTGAAATACTGAAATAAAACTGTTAATAACTGTGGCAAATTATCACAATATCAGCAGCGTTGGCACACAAAAATAAAACTACTTCAGTGAAACCGAGATGGGTGAAGGTGTTTTTTATATATTTCTTTTTAACCCAAAACGGCTGCCCACTGAAAACTGACATACCAGGCTTTCAACAAACATGCCCCAACAATATAAATTCAAATGGTAAAACCACCATTAGGAGCCAGTCATGCATCAGGCAGCACTGTCAAGGTGCAGAGGGATTGGTTGGCACACCGAACGCACCCTCAGAGTCTGATAGAATAAAAAAGACGTTCTGGCTCGAAGCACTACAGAGGATCAGCCGTCTTTTGGCAGGAAAGAATGCAGAAGTGCTCTCTTGCCTTATTTAGCCAAAGTCAGCCTTCATATAACAGAGTGTGTGATGGAGGGAAAAAAAGGGGGGGGGGGGGAGGAGGGCGATGCAGCCAAGATTATGATCCAAAGCTATAAAAAACAATGTCAACAAAGCATACCTTGAGGTAATGTAAAGGTATCTGTGGTATGAGAATGACAAGATGTGAGCTCTGCCCCACACTCACATCAGGGAGGAACCACATGCCAGGGGGATAAGAGACTCTGCTGTAACATTTATTTTCAACTCAGAGGATTCAGTGGAGAGACGACACCTCATGTTGTTTTAATAAATGGGGAGTTTTTCAAAGACTAAAGCCAGATTAGCTTCATCTGGTGGAAACCTTATGAATCCACTGAGATGTCCATTTTCCAGCTAATGATAAATAAGACTAAAACGTGACTGAAAGAGTATGGCTTTCACTCCTACAGCATTTTGTCCAACAGTACCGATCTCTATTATCTCACAGTGAATGTGGGCCTTTACTTGTGTGGATGTTTCCATGTGATGAATAGGTATTTGCGAGTTTCCTGGGATGACAGTGATAAGAGATTCCTGGCATGTCTTTAAAAGGAAAATTGTTGACATGCGGAGCTGGGAACTAAACATTTTACAATAAAACAAAAAACATGAAAGGGAACAAAGATAATACATAATAAACCCAGTTAATTCCACTTTGACTTTGAAGGCACAGTTGTAACACTTATAATCAAAAACAGCTTAAATATTAACATCAGAATGTTTCATAGGAATGGAAAAAAGTTAAGAAGCTAACCGGCAAGCCACGTCAATCTGTTGTGTAACACCACTTTTCACCACCAGGTGGGAAAGTGAGTCACTCCACCTCTCGTCTTGCCTTCAACCCAGTCGGAAGAAGCATTTTACAGAAGAGAAAAAGTTTAACAAGTGCTGAAGCGCTTGGCAACAACTCAATGCAAACTATGGAAGACTTGAAGAACAACGGCTCACTACTGCCACCCAGTGGAAAAGATTTGGTATTACTTATTACACATATCTCATACGTTAATACCTGTACCTTTCGTGCAGCTTTTTGGTGAGTGTTTTAACTCCGAATCAACTAGAGGTCACTGGTTCATTTTTGTTCTTTAGCTTTATCGCATTTGCATAAAAGAGAGAGTTAACAGGTTTAACGGTCACAACAATATGTAAGACTGGCGTTATTAAAGCCTGAGGGGAGGAAAAGAGAACAGTGGAGCTTTTTGCACGGCGGGGGGTGAAATTCATGCATGGCTGCATCATGTCCATGGAGACGGCGATGTAGAGAAAAGCTCCTGCATAATTCAGGTCAATGAGTTGACATTGAGGTATTGGTATTTTAACTTTCCTCCTCCTATAGTAATTTAAGTCAATAATTATCTACTACTAGTGTGCCACAGATTACACAGAACATTTTTACTGCTCTGCACAGAAACTCATTATAGTTTAAGAAACATATTTCACAATCCTTACTGCCAGACACAAAATTGACATTTTATTTTTTTCAAGATAGAGTTTCAGCCATTGCATGACCATCTTACTTACCCTAACTCTTTTGCACTACATGACCACACGTGAGATATGACGCTGTGGGTGTATCACAGGGTACAGTCTGATTTTCGGCTCTGGTGGGCCGGTTGAAGCCACGGCACATCATAAATCTCATAACTCACCTCATACGTCTTTCATTTTGATCAACCTGATTTACTCATAAAGCCAAATAATGAAAATACAATTTTCTTGTATTATATGACCCACATACGTATGCAGACCTGCTCGTTCTAACACCTACCTCTCAGAAATGGGCAAGGAAAACTTGCACTAATGCAGAGTTTAGGGGGTGGTGGTTGGGGGGGGTTTGGGGGAATAAGATGAGAAATCAGTAGGCAACAGTCCTGCATGATTGCACTATAACGAGTTCAGACACTTAAGCTTAACACTCTGGTACCAGACTGAGGTCGTTTGATGTTTTCACATTAAGCAACTCCATTCTTCTACCCCCGCCTCCCACACACACACACACACACACACACACACCCCTCCAACACCCACCTTGACTTGACCTTGTGCCAGTTTCACCAAAACCTCTTTTAAAGCACACCTGCTAGTAGTTAGGCTCAATCGCAGCACAAACCTCCCAACTACTGCTGCAGAGGAACGGAAGACGTTGACAGAAAAGATACTCTGAATAATACATCGAACTTTTATACTGTGTCACTGTAGATGTATATTTGTTTATGTGCCCTGACTTGACACAGGATTCTTTTTTGCAATACTTGACTGTATAGTCGGGTGACTTTTCATGCAATGCAAATCTTCAACGAGATTTATAACCTTTAGTTTTCAAAACATCATACGATCAGGCCGGGTTTTATTTAGATTTTATAGCTGTAGAAATTAAAAAAAGAAAGAAAAAAAAGAAAAGTGCAATAGGAAAGTCTTTCTTCCATTTTTTTTCAGGATGTTTTCAACTTCTACATTACTGTGAGTTTGTGAAGGCTCTGAATATCACATGTGATTGGACAAGCACTGGGGATCACTGGTGTGGCTAGGACGAGCAACAAGAGGGTTCAATCCAGCCTGTGAGATGAAGATGAAAGTGTAAAATTAACACAAAAAGAATAAAAAAATTCAATGAAAAGCATGCATTGTTTTTGTGTTGTCGTTTCAGAAAGATTTTGCATTTACACAGTAATGTATTCAAAATTATGTCCGTTTCTACAGAGACGGCAGAAAAGGGGAAAACAATGTAGTTAGCATTTAGGGCCAGAAGTGGGCACTGTTGTTTGTTTTTGTACTGAAACCAACAAATGTTTTGCGTTTTAAATTTAAAACGTTCCGTAACCCTAATAGCATTGTAATGACAGATTCTGTGAAGCTACAGCTTTATATCACAATGTCACTGGGATAGTGAATTGTACATTACATAAATTAAAACAGCCTGATAAGAGTTAAGAAAATCTCAGAAATAAAGATGGAATTTGATCATGTTAAAGGAAAAGAATAAAGGAATCGAAAAAGACATGAGCACATGATCCAGATGTTCTTTTTTTTTTTTTACGAAAGCTGCTGTTGCCAATGTTAAAGTGACCAAACTACAGTAAAACTTTGGAAACAGTGACGGGAGCAAGCTGGTTTCCATAAAGGCCGAAAAACATCCTGTGCACTGTATAAAATCGGCTGCATTTTAACTAGCAGACAACACCACCGCCGTGCATTCTAAATATTACGTGATTGCAGAGGGGTGAGGTTCGATGGGTAGAATATACCACACAATCACGGTTACAAACACAAAGTGTGTTTGTATTCAGAAGGATGGCAGTTTGTGAATGAGTGCTGCAATTTGCATACTATTGAAGAAGAAGAAGAGGAAAAAGAGGAAGAAAGGGCACATTTTACTCAATGACTAAAACAAACATTGAAACAGTTCTAATGGCATCCAGAGGGAGAAACAGGATGTTTGTTTACAGTGTCAGGGCAGAGGCTGGATCATTTCATTTGGTCTCTTTCAAGCGGACCCTTGTTGATGTGTTTGATCACGGCGATGGGAGGAGGATTAGTCTTTGTTTCTATTATTGCTCCTCTAATTTTTCCATGATTGCATGCGATTTGACAGCTCTATTAGAACAAACTAAATAAATACCAGTCGACACAAGTTGTTTTCTGAATGATGCCAAAACTCAAAGGTCAAAAAATTTGAAACAGGTTGATGAATTGAAGACACCAAAAGGATCGGAGTAAACAGATTTAGAGAGAAAGAGAAGGTCATCATTTAGTCGTTCAACATTTTCTCACATGAATATTGTTAAACAAATAAAACTATGAATAAATACATCTAAAATATGAACTAAAGGCTTTCTTAAAGGCCAATGTTTGAAACACTATTAGGAGTGATTAACTTCCATTGTTTTCATTTACATACCAGATGTTAAACCCCAGTATGTATTTAATCCTTGTAAACTACCCTAATTTGTACAAATTCATCATCAGTCATGAACCACGGGGATAATAATGTCTGAAGGAAGTATAAAATGATCGTCCTTTAGAAAATGAACTGTATAATACATTACAACTAAATGTTTTTGCACAAATCAAATAAATATATAGGAGAAAAGAAAAATACTACTCCAGGTGACTGTCAACTCTAAAACTACCAAGTCCCAGGAGAATATGGACTGGGAGTCATGACACTCTGGAGGCCAACATTGTACCTATTGTCCTCCTACTGAGCATGTGCAGAAGAACTATTTACTACGACTTTGGTGCGCCTGTGCAGTAGTAGTGTTTCAGTAAAGTTACGTCTTCCCCATTTCCACGGAGCACCTCTTCATGTAAACAGACACTCAGAACGCAAAGAAAACGTCATACACTGTATTTGTCGTTGTTTGACTGGATGTCTCTTTTGCAAGCTTTGCTTCAGTGCAGGTAATAGCTTTTGGTTGAATGCTGATTATCGTCACATTCTATTTCTAGATCGCATATCAACTGAGACACCCGCTGCAACTCTCATACTTATGGATTTGTGATTTTAGCTTGTCTCTGTTACACTTGCGATAAATAAAATGTTTGAATACAAAATAATCCATAGAACAGGCATCCCTCTGACACCAGGAGTTCTCCGGTGCAGCCTTTGGCAGGAGCGAACTTCAAAAACCACAATGCCAGAGCTGTAGGCTCCCTCATCAATTGTCTCCTGTAAGCGAACACACACTATGATATGCATAGCGAGAATCCCAATCGAATCCCCGCACAATACATTTGTTCTCAATCATATAAAATCCTTGTGCTCCTCCATAATACAACCCTGTTAAAAACCATCTGGGACACTTTAAAAAGCTTGATTTAAACTTATTTTGCTACTTACATTGTTCGTGAATTCTCTGAGAATACAGAACAGAAAACGGTGTTGACAGAGACAGCAAGTGTGTTTCACTAAAAGTAAAATCAACAGACTTTCTGAATTAGCGCTGTGCAAGCTTTTGATTTCTTGCACAATGAAGACCAGATAATCAGACCCAGCTCCTTACGCCATGTGTTCCGCAGTTCCCTGAGTGCAGCGGCATGTTGGCGGAGCGTCGCTCTCTAATTTAGATACAATTCAGGTGTTAAGAATAGCTCTATTTACAAAGGTCACTGACTAAAATCTGATCTGAAATCGGAGCAGGGTCATGGTGCGTTTCCTGGACTATGGATGTGTCTTTAGATGGTTGGGACCTTATAGTACGACTGCAATAAACTAAAGGACGCGCTCCAAATTATATACATTAAATAGACTTCCATGTCATCTTGTCTTTTATACTTGCATCCTCCTGCTACAGCGACTTGACTTCTCTCCATCTTGGACTTTCCCTAAAAGAAGCTTTGACATAAATATAAAGAAGAACCGTCTCTCCCCACCATCCATGTCGCTGCAGCAGAGTGAACACTTTGTGTTTGCATTGCGGGAGAGCGAGTCTGTACTTAACATGTTGTTTTTAGCTGGTCTTAATGTCTTCCATGTCTGGGCCCATTTGTCTCTGGGCTGACTGGGCCACATCAGTGGGGAACACAGAGGAGAAAAGTGAAGCCCGCATGTGTGTGATGTGTGTGTGACAGCTGCAGGCCTGGTTCACAGAGCCACTGCGGCCCACTCTGTCACACCAGCCAACAAACCCTCAACTGTAATTACCGTATCCAGGGCGAAATTTCTCCTTCAACTCGTCTGTGTTTGCGCCTCAGTAATGCGAATGTATTTATCCAACATGCAGCCGCTCACAAAAAAGAAACTAAGCCGTTTGGCAGCGGTGGATGTTACTGCATCACATCGCTCAGTTGTAAAGTAATTTAGACGACGCTGGCTGGAGGCGCTCTCTGCAGTACGAGGTGATCCATATCAGTCTTCGTCTGACAGTGAGGTCAGCCCCGAGCCCGCCGCTGTTTACCCAAACTGTCAAGCATGGAGGTGGCACAGGTGAATGTCTTTAGCCGTTCCCTCGCCTGCTTCCTCCTCATGTTTACTGATAAACCTTCATACAGTCAACAGACTCTCGGAGCATGGAGAAGTCTCTGAGCGCGCTCGTCTTATCTGAATTTGCGGTGTGTCAAATGACCAAACAAGTCATGGGGGCTTTTTAAGGTCTTCCTTATGTTCACTGTTAATTCTGCATTTCGCAGAAAGCTATATTGGATAGACGACTGATTTAAATACTAACATAAACACATGTCCGACAAATTGTATTATTATCACATAGATATTTGACCCCTGTAATGGACTGGCAACCTGCCCGAGGTCTGCCCTGCCGTCACCCAGAATAAGCTGGAATCTGCACTGAATTAGATCAAGCTGGATGGACAAATCTTAACCAGGCTGTTGGGACAGCAGTCAACACTGTTGCCTCATAGTAAGAGAGGATTTCCTCTGGGTATCAAGACTTCCTCCCACAATTCAAAGACATGTTTGCTGCATCGTTTGCTCCCAGTTTCAGTTCGGGAGACAGTCTCTATTGTCAAGGTTACGTTAAGCTATTCTATCTAATAAAGCTTACAGTTGGGGCAGGTTCAGGCCTAACCCTAACCCACTGATTTACACGTTGGTTATGTTTAGACTTGGGAGTCCAATTTGATAAATTTTCATTAAAAAAGTTTAAAAGCAGAGTGAAAGGGATTCGGGCATGATTGATGGTTCCAGTAGCCCTCCACACATCATGTGCGTGACATCCCCCTCAAAGGTTCAAGGTCGACCGCGGGTGGGTGGACGTATTTCAAATTTCATGTATTTCACTGTGTTTCATTATAAGTTGCTCTCACGGAGAATAGATTTATAAAAGAAACGTTGAAAATGAACATAACAGTTCATTCAAGGAGTCCCTATGTTTGTCCTGTGTAGAGTGGCAAAACCAGAAATGACAGGGGAAACACCGAACGTAGTTATTAAACTAAGGAGACATGTATTTCTCTGACAAGATTATATTGTTTAAATGGATATCCAGCTGAGATCAAGAGAAAATGACGGTACTCTACAGTGAATGAGAATATCACCAAAAAATGTCTAGCTAGTATTTTGTGACCACAATCATGTGCCAAACAAATAACAAAATGAATGTAAAAACAAAAAAAACAAAAAAAGGACAGATGAAATTATTACATTCTAAGACCAGTGAAGCCTCATGAATCAACTAAATGTGGTTATAATTCTGCCGTTTTTTTTTTACTCCTGAGATATTCAGTTCAAGGCGGTGAGAGTGTGCGCTTGACACCTCTCGTTATTTATCTCTTGAAAAAGCAAAATCAGTTACAAACAGTCTTGAATGCTTAAGCAATGAACTACTTCAACTTTGACTGCAAGTAGCAACGCAGGGTGTGGCATCACAAACCGTGTCCCCCGCGGACATCGCCGAGGTTTCCAAACAGCTGTAACAGCTCATGGGACTGAGGCAAGATAAAGATCTCTCACAGTTCTCAGAGCCATGAGATGCAATCATCTGATTCTGCTGACCCATATTTGTCTGTGCGGCTGCATTGTTTATTCCCCAGAGCGGGATACAAGGCGGGGTCTTACTTTCTGTTTCTCCACGCACATCTGTTCATCTCAAATCCTCATTGTTGCATTTGTGTTAAAAAAAAAAGAAAAAAAAAGTGTAGTGAGGTTTAAAAAGTAATATTTGGGACCAGCTGCAGCAGTGGGAGCGTGCGTTGTTCCCAAGTGACGACATGTCCGCATTCACCACGTGTTTATATTGTTGTCAGGGTGATCGCCTGATGATGGAGTTCACGAAAGTCAAATCCCCTAAAATTAAAAGATGTTACCTTTTGAAGTACCTAAATTATAGTAATGAAAGCTGGTACCAAAGACAGGCAGGTATCAAATAAGCGTGGCACCAGGAGGATTGACGAGCAACTCTTCAATATGTGAATTTACAGGCGATTAAGCTTTAAAGAAGTTATTTCGCGAGAGTAGATGAAAAATAAAAACCCTGACGTCATGAGTCAAATATGCAGAAACACTGTGTGCCATAGACAGACACATTTAATGGGATGGTTGTTTAAAATACACAGTAGCCTACAATTTGCAGTTTCCAAACAAAAAAAAAATGTCATCAGCTTTACAAAGACGATATTTACAGCTGTCGAGCCATTTGAAAATCACTTACTCTAGGCCCAAGTCCAAGGATAACATCTAATGACGTCTGCTCTGGCACCCCACAATGCTGGAAAAAGTGTGAGAAGTTTTCACCCTTTCCCTACATGGTGGATCTGTAGACCTCTCCTGCCAGGCATTCGGTCTAATGTTAGCTCCGCACAGCAGTGTGACCGCCAAGAAATATGAAGCGTTTTTACAGGACCAGGTGCAGCGTTTGATGCATTGTTCCCCGAGTGCGCTAAGAGACGGCAAAAGCCCCCAAAAACACACGGCTGAACACATTCAAGTGTAGTTTCGCAAACACTGGGGGTGAATTCCAGCAGCTTCACGGTCAAATGTCCTCATTCACAAACCTCAGTGCTCAGATAGACTGAAAGTAATTACTCTTAAGTAATTAGTACAATCTCTTTTGGTAATGGTAATGGTATATTTACATAATTTGAGTTTTGATGAATGCTGCAAGTAAATAGACAAGACGCCTCCTGAATGGAATAAATGTGATTTTTAAACAAAGTCAGGACAGGTTTAGCAATCATCACCATACTAATTACTAGGCTACCATATGTAGACATATTTACAAAATTTACTCGCGTCTCCACCACTTTTTCCAGCACCTCTCCTTTTCTGAGCGTTACTGAGCATGACACAAATTCCTCAGACATCCTGTAAAACCATCAACCTGATTTCCCCTCATGTCACAAGTTAATGGGTTGTGGAATACTGCAGCAGAGCACATTCACACACGACGGAGGCTGCACCACTCGCAGCGTGAACAGCAGTGTAAGCAGCTTTACTACACTAGAAGGACTGATGCTATGTTACATAATGGGGATCGTACAAAAATGCTGCGATAAAAGCAGAGTCGAATGGAGAATTTGCTCTATATATGTTTATGAATATGTGGATGTATGTTTATGAAAATCATTTATTCATTTCTTTCCCCGGTAGCGATTGGTAAATGAACAGAAATGCGGATTAAAAAATTTTTCTCTCAGACTTGTGTGTAACCTGTAGATTGTATGATTTACTAAAAGTCTGCATGGGATGCATTTTATGAACAGTGGTGAAATGCAGAGGTGGAAAGCGGACAAGTAAATGTACTATTTCAGAAAAGAAATGCACAAAGTACTCAAAGTATTACTTTTTCATCACTTTTATAGTATTGTCAATAGCAGACAAACTATCCAGTTTACCTGTGTAAAACATCAAATTTAAAGCATAGAATTTAAATTTTGGGTGAATTTAATAACTACTTATGATTTAGAATAGAATAGAATAGAATTACTTCATTCATTCCATAATCCCTTATTAGGCAAAATTTACTTTATAATGGTTTTCCAACAGTAATATGTGTCCTCATAGTCTGTGTATGAGGCCCCGGAAGTGAAGAAAGTCTGTCTTCTTCCTCACTTGCTTGCTCCCCTTTTAGCGAATGTGTGCTCATACAGGCGAATCAGAGATTTTCCCCTTCATGATGTCACGTGGGGAAATGACCACTCCCTCTGGTAGTTTCACTTTGAGCTCTGGCCTCTAAAATTACGAGCGGGTGCCATTTTCTTGCCTCGCAAACGCTAATGGAAAACAGACATGGTGTAGGCGTGGATAGACACAGCTCATCAGCATTTAAAGGCACAGACACAGAAACGGCCTGTTCTCAGTCGAGCTCAGTAGAGTGATTTTTAGACGGGCTCAAATTCAGGACCAAGGCCGGATTTGAGGAAATACACTCTGAATTCAATGTTGGTGAACCTCTGACACCAATGGTTAACAAGTTTTCAACAGTTTCACATAGGTGTTTTCTTCTTCTTCTTCTTGTTTTTTTGGGGGGTAATGGTGGGAATGGTATGGACTAGCTGGAACCAGCAGATGGCGGTATTGCAATTTTATGAATGCCAACTGCCGTTAAACCCAAGTGAAGAAGAAGAAGAGGGGAAACAGTCATCAGGGATGAAAAAGCTGCTGAGGAAAACAGTCATCAGGGATGACGAGAGCGGTGGGAAACAACGTAGATCGATAGAACCAGCAGATGGTGGTAATGCAACAGTATGGATGCAAACTGCCAATAAAACCCAGAAGAAGAAGAAGAAGAAGAAGAAGAAGAAGAAGAAGAAGAAGAAGAAGAAGAAGAAGAAGAAAACGACACCTTTGTGAAATTGTTGAAAACCTGCTTAACATGGGACCGTTGCTGTAGTGATATAAAGTAAATTAAATGGGATAAATTGCACTTCCACAAGTAAAGGCGCACATTTGACAATTATACTTATAAAAGTACAAGCACCAAAAGATACTACTTGATTACATTATTGTGTGTATTTGTAATTTGTTTAGCAATGAGAGTTTCAGCACGCATCCTGGTTATATGGTGGTAAAACTGCAGTACAGTCAAGTGTGAGTTTTATGTGTGGGTCAATGTAATTATATTGGTAAATATTGCTGTTGGCTGCTTAAAAAACACAAAACACAAGCTTCAGTTTAAAGGCTGGATTTCTGATAACTCTGGAGAAAAAGCAACAAATCTATAAATGTTCTTCTTATGTTGTGTCACTTCACTGATCCTCATTTAATCTTCTGGCTTCATTGTTAGGGTAAGGAGTGAACTGGTTCAACTCGAGGAGTAAATGTAGTCTGAAATCATTAAAAAACAAAAAAAGAAATGGACGCTGACATTACGCAATTTAAAATACTGACCTATACTTGGCACTATGACATATTGGTGTTCAGATTACTCACTATACATAGAGCTTGGCACTAATCTGATCAGCTGGGGAGAGCTGATACAGCTGGAGCACGCTGTATGTGTGCAACGGGAAAGTGAGACCTGTCTACACCTCAAATATATGTGGGTTAGATCAAAAAATAAATTAACACCATTGCAGACACTCTTAATGAGTCACTGGAGGTTAAACAGACGGCTGTTGTGCTAAATATAAACAGGAGCACATGTAAAGCTGAGAGGGAGAAACAAGACAGACGTGTGCGGGTCGTCACATGTGTTGACGTCAGTAAACAGCGATTTCTTCTCCTGATCGCTCGGCTCGCCCCTAAAAGGCAAATAAGACACGATGACAAAGCCCCTCTGTTAATATTCAGGTCACTCTTTCACTACCGCTCTTTATCTCGCTCGGAATATCGACTGCTCTATGAGCACAGCTGATGTGATATTTTAGTCACGCACTCGGATCAAATGACACGGACGTCTTGGTCTGCTGATGATCAGAATAATAGTCACAATAAATTGCGAGCGAGTCTAACATTACAAATAATTTCTCCGGGAAAATGGGGAAAAAGTTACCGTACTTAAGGACGGTGCTTCCAAACAAATCTCAGGCTATTTATGTAATTAAGCAATTAAGTGAATAACATCATGGAAGAATTCAGTTGAGTCTAATACCCTCTGGATCTGGACAGTATGTGGCTTCACATAATGTGGGGGAGAAAGAAAAAACAAAAAACTTCCCTTTTCAGGTTTTATAGGCAAAACTAATAAAATTATGAAGAATTCTAAGTTCATTTATAAGTTTAAAAACTGGTTTTAATCAGTGTTATCTGCTTAACTTAATTATGTTGTAGACTTTGATTTGATTGCAACGGCAGCCACACACAAAAGGCATAGAATTTTACAACACTAATGACATTCACTCTAAAAAAAAACAAAAAAATAGATCTGACGTGACACTGTCCCAAACTGAAAGCCTCATGAATGTCCCATTATAGCTGAACTGCCTGTTTGCCAAGTCAGGAAATGGCCATGCTGTTATGATGAGACAAACATCCATAGAAATCCAGAATTTCAGCAGGGTGCTAATTTGTCATGCCCCGCCACGACACCCCGAATGTATAGAAGGCCATCCAACCTCCTGCTGGCTCCTGGGGGTCATTATGAAGAGCGAAAAAAAAAAATAAAAAAAATCAGAGCAATACAGACAGACAGAATGATATGGATTCCTGCATTAAGTGGATGAGGCCCTGCTCACTCCAGGACTTGGATTACACTACAGTCTACTACACATATGGACTTCTTTGTCCCACATTCCCTCAGCTCTTTCATGACAGAAAAAAATCCCAAAGCTGTGTCAGCTAAAACGAAACGACCAACGTTAAGAGATTCTGACTTCCCGATATTAGTGAGAGACCGTCGTGTCGCCTAGTCTCAGAAGGATTACTAAACTACAACAATGCTCTGTTGTTCTTGCGGGTATAAGGAGACTGAACATTTCCAAATGGACAGACAGGCCTGTCCTTTATTACACGGCTGCCTTCAGCCCATCAAAAGGGTCTCATCATACAAACATGTGGAAAACGTATTTAAGGAGAAAAAAGTGAAACTTCTCTTTTATTATCTAAATAAATATTGTCTTACTGTTGCTGCCAAGGAAAAACTGGTGTCATGTAGCATCATCCAGTTCTTCTTAGGATTTAAAATGCTGTGCATCTTTCATTGTGACTCTCTGACACATTGTCAGAGTGTTGGATTACCAGGATACCAGGTGAACGCCTTGGCGCTTTTACCTGTTTAAATTCTGAAAGCTACCAGCAACACTTTTCCTTTTAAATCAAGGGTGTCAAACATAAAGTCCATCGGCCAACAAGAGGCTCTAATCCGACTAAAACTACCAACAAAATTGTAAACATTTCTAAGAAACCATAGATTTTTTTCTTAAGCGTTGCAGACGCAACACAACGCTGAGACCTGAGCTGAGATATCAGATTAGCCTTCGCCTGAAATCCATGAGTTTGTAAAAACATGCACACCGCAGCAACTATAGGAAACATTTTTTGGACATTTCATTTTATTTTGCAACAGAAGTTTTCATTATAATTGGCTTTATGTAGAGATTGAAGTCACTTTTCATTGTTTGGTTTTTACAAAAACATAGACATTTTCATCGCGCATACTCTGCGTCACAACAAAGAAAATCTTTAAAGTTTACATTTAAAGGTTATCACAGCACTATTTTACCGGTCCAGCGCACTAAAGATGAAATTGGGCTCTATGTGGCCATTGAACTAAAATGTGCTTGACACTTCTGGTTTGAACTTCCAAATCTGCGCTCTGGTTGTGGAATCAAAAAGCTCTCAGGCTACAAACGGATATCAATACATGTGAGCGGCTCATTAGTAATCTGCTGAAGGAGAAATGCTGCTGTTGTAATGTGTTCATATGGTTCTTTTGTTTTAATAGATTAAGACTGTGATTGTAGCTTTGTAATGGCTGATAGAAGTTCTTGACCTAAATAGGACTACCTAAAATTAAAATAGTTCGAATAAAAAAAATCAAAAGAGAAAATCCTATTTCTAACGCAGCCCAATGTCTTCATCTTTCCTCGCTAGTCGCGAGCCAGGGACGTCTCGCTGACACTGGACTCCGAGCTCCCGGGTTTCTGTGGACTCGACACTTTCCAAAGATAACATGGGCCAAAGATTTCCACTCACGGGCAGGCTGAGGCCCTGCTGAGGCAAAACGCCTGATGGGAGGAACAAACCAAAAAGAGTAGGCACATCCCTTCAGACGCAGTATCTGATACGGCTTTAAAGTTCAGAGTCATAACAGATGAGATAAACAGGGACCGACAAAAGCGAGAGGAGTGGGCGTAGAACTCGGCTGGGTTGATAACGTGATACCGAAGGTAGAATAATCAGGACGTCGACTTGTATAAAAAAAGCAAACAAATCAAGCGCAGTTATAAGTGCATTTCCTGATCGTTCAATAACTCTTCACTAATAGCTCCTGTTCTCCATGAACTCCCTGGTCCGTCTATATGTGCATCAAGGTGATATATTGTCCCTTTTTTATTAATCAAAGGTAAATGGAGATTTCCAGAAGGGACGTGTTCCTCAGAGAGGGTCTGGAAAGCCCGGGCCTGGCGGTGTGCACAGTCATACACCACATGACGTCTTGGTAAGGGAACATTCCTCCGTGTCTTTTCCTCTCCCTCTAAAAACCATCTTTCTCAATTTAGAATTGGGTGGGGGGGGGGGGGGGGGGGGGGGGTGCACAGAAAGTGGTTTAGAGCAAAAATATGGGGCAGCGGATTAATGTAAAATTAAGCCGTTAAAAAAAAAACAAAAAAACTGACATATGTGAAATGTCCCAGACTGGGAGTGAAAAAAATCCTTTTCCCCTATTCAGGAACTTTCCACAGAAAGAAATACATGAGACTGAATTCCACTTAACCCCTTTCTCCTGTGTGCCAGTGAACAAAAAAAATAAAAGGCTGAAGGTTATATCATTGCCAAACATTACCATTACCGAACAGAATCTAAGCAGCAGGTATCTACAGTATGTCTACAGCCTCTTTTAAAATATTTTCTTTCCGGCTATGAACTACTAAACATTACGTTGCGAAGTCGGCCTGCGCTGATATTATGGCTCCAGTATTCAAACGGAGCTTACAGGAGCTGGGATTGTGTCTCTTCTCCATAAATCACTTATTGGTGACAGGAGGTGGTCCTCCAGTCAGTCAGCCGACCCCCGCCGGCTGACCTCAGGGGCGACGGCTTCCCCTCAAGTGTCAACCCAAACAAGAGGGAGTACTGCCAGCTCCCATAGCCGAAGCTACAGAGGTCACCCGGGCCCGCGCCAAGCCGGCCCTTTCATCCTATAGCATTTACATCATCAGCGTCCAGAAACACAGGCATCAAAGATAGAGGCAAGGGCACAGAAAGAAAAAAGTGCAAGAGAAAGAGGAAGAACGACCTCCATGACCCTTTATATGTGCGCCGCTCATGTGTAGGAGGGTGTGGGATAATCCTGGTGGGCTGTGGGATCAGGGAGGGGGTCTCCAGGTGGCCCAGAGGGTTAGCCAGAGTTAACCCCAGTTGATCCCGGTGATCTACGCCGAGCCTGTCAAGGAAATCGCTACAATGTGGCATGTCTGCCTTTTGAAAAATGTAACTGAGCAGAGCCGCAACGATTTCAGTCTTTCATCATGGAAATGTCACCAAGCCTTTTTCTATTATACCAAATGACACTAGAGCAGTAATTTATCTGCATTTATTTATCAAACTCTGTGTTTAAATTACACCCCTTTCTATAAACTGTCTATTGATGTCGGGGTGGAAATTTGTCCACAAGCCCCAACTCCTACATCGGTTTCATTCTCATTATTACCAAGTTTGAAGATGATACCTGCTGTATTTGTTCCAATATCTCATGGCAAGCCTCAGCAGAAACACATGGCTGGTTTGGCAGGTGAAGGTTAAACACTTCTTCTGAATCCTGAGACACAAAGGTCTCAGATAACAACACATGGCAGGAGAAGAGGAAAAGGGGTTTTTCGTCAGTGTCATTTTAGGTCGTCTCGTTGTGCCCCAAGGCAGTCAACCACCTGAGAGGAGCTCAGCTGGAAAATCTGGAGGCAAAATGATGTACAGACCTACAGGTGGGGTGTGAAGACAGGTGTGATCCTAAAAAAAATAAAATAAATCCACACTTGTAATATAGAAATAAATCCCGGGATATGTCTATTCAAGCAAGGATGACATAAAAAAGGATTGCAAAAGTCCTCAGTTGATTATTTAATGTATGAAATCCCCAAACTATTATTTTGTAAGGCCAAAGCAAACATTTTCTTTTAATAAATATATTTTGAAAAGCCAATTCCATCATTTGGCAATTTTAAGCCTGAGAATATGCTAAATCCCACTGATATTCTGCTTCAAAGAGGGAGTAAACAATAGAGGAAGTTGCTGGTTAATAAAACACATAATTGTTGCAGATGTATGCAGAAACAGTATGTGTTTATGCTTTGTCTCAAAATGCATGTTTAAACCTGACCACATGTAGTAAACGTGATATTGGAAGTGAAAACCTGCAAAGCACCTTGACAGATTTCTTAGTAAATCATCGAGCTGGTCTGATCATAATGACATGAGCAGGTTTGACTGTAGAATTTCACATGTCGGATTTTGACTAAAGGTACAACAAAGCTTCATATGACTGATTAAATTCAATATTAGACAGAACACATACAGTTCTCAGTGGATCCAAACCTTTCTTCAATGAAAACACTAGTAGAAGCACAAGGCCATCGTTCTACAAAAGCAGCAAAGGTCCGATTCTAAGGTCTGTTTCAGACTCTAGAAAGCATTTGACTCTTGGTTTACCTTCACGGATCCAAATAAATTCTTTTTCACAACATCAGAGCTGGTCCATTTAGAGCGCAGCCCCAAGGCAGGCCAAGACCCCAGCCAGTTGAACAACCACTGCTTTATGATGTGATCGCAGAAATATGACTTCACATGCACAGATTTTTGTGTGTGTGCGTGTGTGTGTGCGCAAGGAATAAATAAACAATTGAAATAAACATCCAAGTTGAGGTACCATTTTAGATGCAGCTGCATTTTGTTGTTATTGTCAGAGAAATTGACTTGGCTGGTTTTTGGTTGCAATAAAAGTGAACGTCTTGCAACGCGTTACTCAAAGACTGTAACGAATTTAACCATTTGTCATACAGTTTTCAGTCAACCTGGAGATCAGTTGCTTTCAGAGTGGAAAACAGTCTTTCGTGACTTTAGTCCAGCAGAGTCTCCCGCTGTAGACCTTTTCTCGGCTGCAGGAGCGGAAAGTTGTGAGAGAGTTAATGTGTGGTCTGATGATGAAATTTTTAGTGCATAGTATTCAACTTAAACTCTTCATGAGGGAAATCATGGTGAGAACCATTTGTCATATTTGCCACAGTAGGTCAGCAGTGGTCTGTAGCTGAAAGCTCTTGAATATGCTTCTTGAGACATAAAGCCTATATACAGTATATAGTATGTACATATATTATAATGAACACGCCATGTGCAAGAAGCTGCATTCCCAGGTCCCGTTTACACAACAATGTTTCAAGTGAAATGCATTGTTTTTGCATTTTCATTTCAGAAAACGTGTCAGTTTACATGGAAACGGCAGAAACACAGCAAATGATGTCGTTAGCATGCCAAGGCACGTGGTGGCCATGTTGGTCATTGTCAAAAAGTTGTGTTTGCAGTGGCTCCAAGAATCGCTGTCAACTAAACAGGACTGCAGTTTTTTGTATTGGCTGCTTTAAGTTAATTGAAAAACAGTGAAATATTTGGACAAACATCATCACGTCACGGGTCGACACAAAGTGTTATAGATCCAATATCATGGTTATTAGTTGTCAACAGGAACTCTTAATGTTATACCTCTTCTTTGTGTTTTCACACAATGGTGAAAGGCCATTCAGCTTCTTTTTTCTCACTTCAGTCTTTATTGATTTTTCTTCCATTCAGCTTCTTGGATGTTTGTTTGAGTTTCACTTACTTTGTGCACTGACCTTAATCACCCGTTGCTCATCGTCACCCCGCTTCAATTTCTGAACAGTGTTCCGTTTCTAAACAGATTATCTGCACTGTTTACACGGTGATTGACAGAGGTCTTTTCAAGGTTGAATAGCTTCATATCCAATCCCAGCTGGGCACAGGCTGGGTATAGTTTGAACAGATCATCAATCCATCGCAGGCAGACAGTCGCACACTATGGGACAGTTTTAAAACCCAGAGGAAAACCCACGGATGTTCAGGGAGAACATGCAAACTCCACACAGCCTTCAACAACATGTCTGCCGTGACGCTTGATCTGAACATGTCACAGGAAAAAAGCTGACCGCTGTCATGTTAAAAATTTTCCCGTCACGTTTGTTGACACCGTTTCACAAAGTTGTTGATTGATGCTGCAGTCTTTGGTGATATTCCATTTGATACCTGTGAAACTTACTAATCATTTCATCTGAGAAATACAGATGAGGAATAATGCAATGTATCTGGTAACAGCCAATCCTGATTGAAACTCGACACGGCCTACCGTAGCTTTGTACGGAACCAGGCCGCTACAAAAGGCACTCATAATGGGACAAGTAGAAAGAACAGCCACTGATGTCATTAAATTCTGAGGTTGGGACACTGGGAGAGATTCAAGACATTTTTTGAATTTCCAAACACAGAGATTAAAGGCTTACAGTCCGGCTTTTATCTTCTAAACAAGAAGTCTAAGCAAAACATTTTAGTGCTTTGTGTGTTCAATGATCCTTAAGTGACCACCGAGAAAACCGCCATACAGGACGTATGAATAGATCTGAATGGATCACAACAAAGTCTGACATATCCACTGAAAGATGAGACCCGGCTTTACACAGCGTTAACCACAACAATGATGTAAACATGGCTCGCTTTCCTCGCAGCTACAGGAAACATCCCTTATGGTTTACACCAATCAGGATTTTCACTCCTCTTTATGAGCCAGACTAAGCAAAAGCAGGCAGTGTTTCTTTTTGCTCTCACCACAGAGGCAGATGGGCTCAGCCTGTTTGCTCAAATGAAATTAGCACCGATTTCTTGCAATTTATTCAGAACGCAGTTTGAGAGCTTTGTCAGTTGTGTTGTTTTTCATGATTAAAACCTCAACGTATATCACATGCCTCAGACGCTTTGAGTCCTCTTGTCACCTGCAGTTCAGATGGAGCCATCCCAACATGCCCGAACCGATTAAAGAGGCTTCTGGCTCAAATTCACACAATGCATCAATGCCTTTCTCTCTTTTTTTTCCTCTATCTATGGTTCTTTTCTTTTGCCTGGAAGAATGAAACAAAGCTGGTCCAGTTCTCTCCTGTTAAGGCCACTTTGAGTAGATCCCCTCGAAAGCCATGGGTGGGCTTCAAGAGGAGTCTCTCCTGGTGCTTGAGCTCTTCATTTCAACCGTGCTCTCCAATCAGCCAACAACTTCTGAAATGGAGGTGAGAAGAGTCTTTCAGTTCCTGAAATGGCCTTTGCCATTTTAGCTTCTTTAATTTGGCGGAAAAAAAAAATAAAAAAAAAATCCCGGTAATGTCATCTCTGTAAAATATTCACTCTTCTACTTTGTTTGTTTCCATCAAATTGAGTTGTGAATATTGTTGCAGAACTCGAGTGCCCTTCTAAATCCTCCCCTCACTGTGTTCAGGACAAACTCAAGAGAAATCGACTTGTTGTGGGGTTCACAGCAAAAGAATATTATGTTTGATTAAAGGCTCTGAAGTGCAAATATTCTTTATCCCTGGGCTGGCCCGCACTCCGGCTCACATCAGCTCTAAAAATAACAACTTGGCCTCAAACAAACTGGGAGATGATAAAGAGAAACAGATACCTGACAAGACGGCAAACATTTATCGTGGATCACAATATAGTCGACACCATCCATAATCATCCCACAGCTGGGTTGCATGCCTCCACTCCGGGTGGTTACAGTCAGCCCGGGCAAGAGTGGACAGCTTTCAAATCATTAACGCGTCACCAGAAAACGCCACATAGTCGCCGCCTTCTCCAAATAGCTCATAATGAATATGGCTTTAGTTTCTGTTGGCACGGAGCCAGTCACCACAAGGCTGGGTGAAACACTGGAAGCTGCAGGTGTGTGCAGACCCGGAGAGAAGTCGTGTAGAGATTTAATCTGCTTCACACTGTGAAAGGGGGAAAAAAAAAAAAAGCTACTGTTTACGGGATAAAACTGGAAAAAAAAGAAATCTTAGAGAAAAGCTTAGAGACTACTTCTAAACTAGCAAACTTTTCATGTTTTTGTGGACATTTTTTATACATTTCTGACAGTGTCCTTGGTCAAATTTCAAATTCAGCATGTAACCCTTTTATAACTATACAGACTGGATTTTGGGGGGGGGGATTTTATGGCTGCAGAATTTAAAAAAAAATGTACATTGAGGGAACACTTCAGCTCTATTTTACCTTTTAAGTAACTTTCGATATGAGTGTTGACGGTACCAGTGTACTAATCTCAATTTCTTCAGATTAATACTCTTAATCGACCTTGTTTTAATGTATTTCCTTTATTTTCTTGTGAAGCACTGTGAATTGAGAGAAATAAATGCAGGGCAAAGAGGTGCTATTTTTCTAGTTACCCTTTTTGTTTTCTAGATATAAACTCTCTAGGAGCGATGTTGACACCAAATATCTTAAATCGAGTCAAAGGCAACAGAACACGAAAAAAAAAACGGTTAAAACACTCACCCCTCACTTACCTTTAAACTCAGGCCTAAACAAGTCACATCTAACTTTATTCCCTTGCTTCTGTCAGTTTGAAGACTAGATCAATCTCAGCACACAGATATGACCGAAATCCAATAAAACCTCCTTCAAAGTAAAAAACCATAATAGTAAATGATTCAGGGCTGACCAGCTGTGGCAACATCATATGATCCTGAGCGGGAGAAGAAATAACAGGCCTGTTTCATCCAGCATCTTTTGAGTGACAGATACTGTAACGACGAACAGAGAGAAAGTGAAGTGTTTTGGTTCTGCGAAGAATTTCTCATATTCTCCGGATAGATGCTGAGAGTGAAAGAGACGTTTCCTCACAAAGGAACTGACATCAAAGCCGGGGGAAAGAAAAGGAGCCAGCATGACATGTGAGGGAGGATGTGAGATGTATTGCATGGCACACTGGGATTTGGCAGAAGGCCAACAAGGTGCTGAGTTAAAGGTCAGAGGTTGTTTTTTTTATTTTTTCATCCCCAGTCAATACAAGCACTCAGATTCCTCCAGGTCATATAGTATAACTGTAATCCCAAACTCAGATCTCCAATATGACATGGATGATAAATTAATACCAATCTGAAAAAAAAACAAAAAAAAAAACTTATTCACACAGGCACAAAAAGTTCTGGATTGAAAGAACAAAGCCACAGATGTGAAGCAAAAAGTAAGTGATTAGTTACTTAAATGACTGAATTCAAGAATTAAACTAATAATATTTGCAAAAATATTTCATCCGTCCATCTTCGATCAGTGTTTCTGGGGTTGATTCCAGCTGAATTTATCCAAAAGCAGAATAAACTCTTAACAGGTAGTCATTTAGTCGTATGGCATTCACACACTACAAATCAGCTGCTCCACCTGAGAGAAATATTTAAAAAATATAGAGGAAGAGAAAATGGCGCAACACTGAAGAAGGCAGAATATACAGTGAGATAGAGACTGATCGTTTACTGAGGAAAGGAGCAGCCAAAGACAAAAGACGATTTATTACATGTTTTCGTTCTGTGGGAGGGAACATAACTGAGTTGTTATCTTTAAATTGACCGTAGGTGTGACTGAGAGTGTGTGTAATTGTGCGTCTCTCTTAGTTTGCCCTCAGATGGCCTGACAATTGTTTGTGTACCCAATGTGTTTCCTGATCAGCTTCAGCCAGGCAAAATAATAAGCTGGACAAAGGTGGACAGAAAATGATAAATGGTCAATAGATGAATCGTTGCCAAATGACTTCTTCCTCCACGTCCATCCACTGAGCACAGAAAACACACATCCTGCAGAGACTCCTCAAACCTCAGCTCGAACTCGCCACAGACCCCAGTAGAACGTAAATAAACAATTCTGTGAGGACAACAAATAAATGTTCTCCCACGAAGCTCAGACTTTTTCCAAAGCTGTCTTTCCTTCACAACCCTCAGCTGTTTAAAGTTGGTGGTTCGGGAGGTTACACACACCTGTCCACTTCAACCAGGCCTGCAGCGGTTCCCACAGCAGCGGCGAAGCCCAGAGTGGCATCCTATTCAAATCACATGACAAGCAGTGCTTCCTTTAAAACTATATGAAGTAGGCAAATTAAGACCTCTACAAGGTATCTGATCTTCTGACAAAAGTTTGGCTGGATTTCACAAGTAAAACGAGGAGAATGAAAGAGTGGAGATAATCGATTGCAATAGTTCTCAATGGAGAGGCGTCTCGTTTCATCTGAGTTTTCTCTGCTGGTCAAGCAGCAGGCTCGTCTGTCTGACTCAGTCCTGTAAACACAGCAAGGAAAAAAATACTCCCCTGGTGGAGGAAAACGTTAGACAGCTCTCCTCTCTTCTGGATGGATGAGGAGAAGCACTGAGGGGCCTTACAACTGGAAACAGATGGCTTCTTACTATGTGCATGCCTTCGGATGAGTGTGAGTGTGCTTATATGAATTAATGCACTAAGATGATGACTTTGTATGTCAAGTAAACCTGCATACAAACCAGCAAATAGCTAAATAAATAAGATAACCAACGTCACACGCCAATGACTTTCACCTGTGTTCCATGTGGCTGTTGGGCTCAAATCCCAGAAATAAAAGATATATAAATAAAGCAGAGCAAGTGTGAGCCGAGTGATACCATCAACCCTTCCAATGATCTAGTTTTACTATCAGCTGTACTTTTTAAACAAACGCCCAGTTCACTCGATTCTCTTGTTTGCTGCCTCGGATTTCTCTGCCTTGGCGGAGTGTTGCTTACGTTGGACTCCCGGGGATGTCTCTAACTCCATGATCCCATTTTTGGAGTTCTCTTTTAATCAAGTCAAAGTGATGAGAGTCCAGGACATTTAATCTTCCTCTGGGGTCGTCCCCCCCCCCCCCCGAGGGCCAAGTGATATGTCTGTTTTTAATTATTCCCCTTCTAGTTGGCATATTTGATTTCACTGCTTTGTTGTGAGTCCAGAGTGCGATGTTATTCTGAGGATCTTCATACCTTCTTGGGGATTCATCCAAAAGTGCAAGCCACAATGGAGATGTAATCAGCCTTACACAAAAAAAACCACAACAAGAGGTGTATTTAAAATGACTTGTCTTATGAGTGGTAGCTATTTCATGCTTTTTAGTGGGATTTTATTTTATTTTATTTTTTTCTATGAGTGAAAAAAATCGTGCAGAGAAAAAGACTGTGGTTTGGAGTACCGCGATAACCCGCAAGTGATCTTATCATCTCAAGGCAAAGTGTTGACATCCCACACACCTACACGCGATAATACACTAATTAGAAAAACAAACACCGGGAACCACGGCGCTTTGCTTTCAGCTGCCAGCAATTCGTCTTCCGGGTACGGCTTGTTTTGTAGAAACTCACTGCTCGTCAACCCGAACATCAAAACTACCAATTTGGTCAAATTATAGCATGAAAGAGAGACACAAGTCAACTGCGGTCTCGATGAATCATGCCGGATTATCGGAGGTTGTAAAAGACAAGGCGGTTAATCCACTAAGAATGTGTCACCTCTGATTACAGCTGTCACTCCTCGGATGGGATCACTGCGTTGACACATGAATCTGCTCTTACAGGGAGAATACCAGCAAAGTTCAGCCTTCAAATGCGGGAATGTCAATTTCGAGAATAATTTGTATAAGTTTCATTATTTAGTGAATGAGCGTTACTGTTAATATAGAATTTTTGAGGGATGAATGAGAAATGTTCTTGTAGTTGAAAGATTTGCCACTTGGATGTCAGTTTAGCTTGACAACCCATATATACAGTATGAGCTTAAATTAAAAGTAATTTGTGGTTCCATTCTCTCGTTTGGAGGAGCTGCTCATGATCACAAAGCACACGTATCCTGTTTTCGGGTTCGTGTCCGGGTTGCAATGGTCCGTGGCCTTTGGTCTGTCTGTACTTTCTTCATACCGTCACAAGCTTCAAAAAAAAATAAAAAACAACTTCACAAAACTACAGTACTTGCAGACAATGCTAAAATAAGCACAACAGCGCTTTAATCAGGCCCCCGATACCACATCTAGTTCACCGACAACAATAAGAAGCCGGCAATTTAAACGGGCTGCGGCCAATGCTAACACGCAGGAAGAGTTTGTTCCCAAACGGGTTTGTTGGTCATACAAATATGTATAAAAAAAAAAACAACTAAAAAACTATCATCACTTCTAGAAATCTATTTACAGAAACATGTTCATTTAAGAAGTGAATTGTTTGCTCTCACTCAAGGACCATCGCACGCATCTTGTAAATCTCAGCTTTGGATTTCCCTCATATTGACAACCGTGTATTTACTATGCCAGCCTTAAACCGGCAAGTACCAGAGACCTTCAGAGGAACAGGTACAATCTGGGGTACCACTATTTAATATTCTAATAAAACAAACATTTAAATAGAATTTATTGTAAGTGTGATGAAGCTAAATTGAAAAATGAAATACGCTTTAGTGCAAAAGTAGAAAGGTAATAGTTGCGCTGACCCTGCAAGAAGAGTCACACTGTCTAAGGATCTAAAATAATATATTATGATGTGGAAAACATTAAATGTTGGAAAGCGTGTGTGTGTTACAAATTCATCATTCCATCACTTAACACACTGACAAAGAGACATCCTTCTTCCACCTCGGGAATATCACTCTTCTCTGTCCCTCCCTCTCCCAGACCACAGCTGAAATACATATCCATGCCTTCATCACCTCCAGACTCGATTATAGCAATAGCTTTCTTTATGGACTTCCCCACCACTCATTTACAAAAACTACAATATATCCAGAACTCCGCTGCCGGCCTCCTCACTCACACCCGGTCCAGAGAACACATCACCCCCATCCTCAATCAGCTCCACTGGCTCCCTGTGCAATATCGCATACAAGCTCCTCCTCCTCACCTACAACTCCCTCCATAACCTTGCCCCTCCGTATCTCACCGACCCCCAGCAACAACACCGTCCCGCCTGCCGTCTCCGCTCTGCTGACACAAACCTCCTCACACCCACACTAAGCACCGCACCTTGGGGGACCTGGCCCTCGCTGCCGCCACCCCACCCTCTGGAACTCACTGCCACAACCCATCAGGAACACAGACTCATTACTGAACTTTAACACACTACTGAAAATCCACCTGTTCAAACTTGCTTTTCCTTAAACTTAAAAATAAGTACACAACTCTGAATATTTGACCTGAAACATAGTAATACACACATGAATCACTGTACACTAACTACAACTTCCACTGTTACAGGTGTTCAATAACCTTTTCACCACTAATACCTTCACATCTTCCGCGCTATCATTCTATAGAGAGAAACTCAAGGTTTAGTGTTTTGTCAACAGATGCTTGAGTATTTGCATTAGAAGACAACCTGCTCCACTAACTGAGAGCAGCAGGGCTTTTATTAGAGTCACTATAAAGAAGAAAGCACTCTTGGGATTTATCTTCCAAATACAAACACTGTGGAATCTATTGTACAACTCTCTCAGAACCTGAAACGTATAGTCTCTGTTGCATAGATTTCTGCCTTATCTCTTCAGAGACGAATTACTCTGATTAGAGGCCTGGATTACATGCATGCAGTTGCACGGACAAACACAGTGAGACAAAGAGAAAACTGGTGCTGTGATGTGTAAACCAAAGTGGGAGATAACATAAACAGTTAGATGAACTTCTTAATTAAAAGTCCATACGCACATATTGAGGTTCCCTTAAAAATGGTGCAAAAATCACATTATGTTTCCCACAGCGGCGACCAACTCATCACTCATTCTCATGGCGGAAGGGTGGGGGGGGTGTCTGGGATAAACAACATGGTGTGCTAATCTGGCACACAATCTTGAGTGAGGTTACATGTGAAATAAGAGGATTTCCAGAGTTTTACAAATTCACAGCATATAAGTCACCGTGACGGCTCCGCACATTTTGTACTGGCTCTTCACCAAAAGGCAATTTATTGAAACAGAGTGGAGTTTTTTGGTTTTTTTTCCTTTCCTTTATGTGACATCTCTCATTACAGACTAGAAGAGGAACCGATTCACTGGAATTGACGAGGCTCAGTCCCTTTTTTAGAAAAACAAGCGCAAATCCTGAAGGACACCCAACCGTTTGTCTCTCAACGACTAACGAATTACCCCCTATGTGCAAGTCGGAAAATCGTCCAGTAATTCTGCACTCGTGGGGCGGCGATGTAAGCTCGCTCGTCAGATAAAATTAGGCTCAAATGTCTGGACAAGTTACAGTAACGGTGACCACCACAGCCCGAGGAAATAAATCAGCGAGCCACACAGGCAGTCGCCGAGAGAGACAAGAAGAAGGGCAACAGGTGGCCGTCAACTTAGGGAGAAGGAGGGTCATCATCCACTTAGAGAGGAGCGGCGAGCCTGTCTGTCACTCCCCAGGCTCCGCTAAGCTCAGCTGAGCAGCAGCAGGAGGAACAAACGGGGTAAAGCCAGTTCACAGTAGCCTTCAGACAAAATATTCACCAGTACTGTCTCAACATGAAACGGTCCTTTCCACTGTTATATAATGAGAGAACACTGAGATTTTATTTTACCGTGTCTGATCTGTGAGATGTTTACTGTATCGGTTTCACAATATTAACATCCAAAACAGAAAATCCTCACTGTAGCCAACGTGTGCAAACTTGCTTCATCACGTTCAGTTAAAACCTGCCTTTCACTCGTGTTTCATCAATTGTTGAAATAGCTGTCGTCACACTGTAGGAGACCTGCTGGAGTTTCCAAACCTACATGTCTTAATCTGAGACTACAGTAAATATAATTGGAGAGGACTATCCAATATAATGTTATAATCAGGAATAACATTACTTTAATTGTCACTGAAGAGGAAGATACAATGAAATTCAAAGCACACAGAGTACTTATGACTGAAATAAAGATTGTTTAAACACGCACACAATCAGTACTTACAGAAGTAGTACATATATCAGAAAAAACACAAAAAAGTTCAAGTTTTTGCACCCAATGTAATCTACGTTCTGATGGTCTTACTGTACACTAGACACACGATCAGGTGAGTCAACAAGTGCTGAAGATAGTTAACAGATTAAGTGTTAAAATACCTGCCCTATGTCTCTCTAGGCAAACCTTTTGTCATGTCCTCTGGAGTGTTTTCAGATGTTTTTTTTATATATTTCAGAACATCACTAAATATTTGCGAGAGCCAAACTGAGTGATATTCCTTGTCTTGTTGTTCTATGGAGACGCTAACAAAAACAGTTTATGTAATTCTTACAAATAAGGAATTCAAAATATGTTTAATCTGCATATTTACCTTTGTAACTGAATCCAGCAATATTCCTTTAAGAATCAAAGCACCTGAATCAAAGTCAGACTGTGTACATTTCTGTCGGTGAAAATTCAGGCGTCCTCAGTCTAATCAAAAGTCAACCACTGACGTGTGTGTGTGTGTGTGTGTGTGTGCGTGTGTGTGTGTGTGTGTGTGTGTGTGTGTGTGTGTGTCAGCACACCGCCCGTGTATGTTTGCATATGTTTTCACTCGGCTCGTTGTGCTCGTTATACACTGGGAGGCCCAATTAAACAAAGTGACAGAACACAGAAACTCTAAAAAACACCAAATGCTTTTTGGTCTCTGCTCTGAGCCAGCCACTTAAATGTTGTTGACTGTCAGTCAAATTAAGATTCTTGGCTCTTTTCTTTTTCTTCTTTTTCTTTTTTTCGTTCGACAAGCACAGAAAAAAATTCATAACAATTAATCCAGTGATGACAGAGCGAATTAACGCTTGTTCCAATTGTAATATAGATGGAGGAAGACAGATTAATCATCATAAAGTAAGAGGTGACAGAAAGTTTCATTACTCACCGATGCAGGCATGAACCCTGACAGATAGCTGAGTCCGAAGAATAATGCTGTGTTTCTTCCCTCTCCTGTTAAGAGGAAAGAGAAAGAAAGCAATGTCATGAGCAGTGCGGATCAGAATCACAATTTCTAGTTTGATGTCTATGTTAAAGCGCAACTTTGGAAAAATAATGATGCTTGTATACATATCATGCACAAAATTTAAAAAAAAAACTAAACATAAAGGACCAGTGTGTTATACAGTCCGGCTTTATCCAAAACCTTTATTGTTTGGTAGTTTGAACACAACAGGGAAAAGATCTTCATCTGTGAAACTGAAGGATGGGAGTGACTCGGAGGTCAGCGGAGCCCTCTGCGTTAATGGAGATATGCCAGGACCCTGTCAGCCGTTCACAATGTCTGAATGTCAACACAAAACAAAGAGACAACAATGCAGCCTGATTCTATTCAGTGGGGAAAGCGAGTGTGAGAGCAGTGCAGCTCGTAGGCTGACAAAGGATGCTTTGCCTGCTTAGAAAGTCCTTCTTCTTAGACATCGCAAAAAAAAACCAAAAACCTCTCGAAATCAAATATGAGGTTTTCTGGTTGTTCTAAGCCAAAATATTTGAAAGAAAATTGTCTTAATGTTCACAGAGCAGAGCCTAAAAAACAAACGACAGCTGCGTCTTGCACAAAGTGTGTTGAGATTTCTGAAAAGAAACATGACAGACACACTTGTTGAAGAATTTTTGCAGTATTACTTCTGTCATATGAAGACCAAAGTAGCAAAATATGGAAATTTAAGCCTTTCTGTTGGGATGGGATGGATATGGATGGGATGGACGGTGCGACAATAAACTTAACAAAATTCAAAAGTTGAGCATTTTCATTATTACAACCACATAGAACAGATGATTATAAAAGCATGTGAATCAATTTCCTCATTACTACCATCTCCATTATCGTGCAGATGGAACTAAATGTGTATAGTCTGTCTATATATTGCATACTTTTCCTTTTTGAAAATGTCTGTAGGGGCTCCATACAATAATAACTATCCTGTGACGCTCTCATTTATTAAAGAAACTCATTTAAATGTAGTCATGAAGACTTGGAGTGTGTGAGATGATCAGAGACAGCATGATATCAACGTCACCCTGCATGAATCACTCGATTGCCCCCGTGGCCTCACTATTGGTCTCATTCATTTTTAATGTAAAGATCTGTGAGATGACTTTGTTGCAATCAAACCAAACAAGTGAAACTGTACTGAATCCCAGTCATGTCCGCCTGCAGGTCATAGTTCTGTTTGGGATCACAGATTGTGCCATTGACTTCCTTACTAGCGACCGAGCCGTCCAAACAAAGGCAGCAGACACAAACGTAGACAAGAGAACAGCAGGTAGAGTTGCACAACACCACCCAGGCACCTTAGTAAACCTACGCACTGACAAATGGGCTTTTATGCTGCCGTGCACAAAGGCTTGTGGGACTGTTCAGCGCCAGCAGCAGACTGTCGCTGTTAGTGACCATCGGGCAGGAGAAGTTCTGCGTCTACAACACTGCGTAGGGCAAGAAGCATCAATACTGCACAAGTGCATCGCCGGCACACAGACGTTAACGTCTTTCCTATTCCGACTAGTCGGAGTGATATGCACACGAGCAGAATGACGGCAGGGGGAAGTCTGTTCATGCTCACTGGTTATCAAATATGATATCAAACAACAAGAAGAGGCGACACGGGAGCAATGTCTGTCAGCACGGACATTTACTGGTGTGATGAGGCGGCACGCCGGAATTTAATCCGCTGCAATGCCGTTGAGGCAAACCGGTAACTAGAGCCATTTTGTCACGAATGTCTGCTTTCTCTCCGCCTCGCTGCAACAGGATCCCTGTGCTTAACTACAACCCGAGGCAACCCAGGCCAACATGCTCATTATCAAATTAAACAAAAGTGCAAGCAATACGAAGGAGGTTTTTAAGACCCTCCCCTTCGCCAATTAAACATGAAAATCAGACGCTGGAGCCAAAAGTTGTGAAATTATCGTGACTTTAAAGAATGTCGGACAAATTACACATTGATAAAATGCTGGCATATAATACCTACTGAATATTTGGTCTGTCACATTATGTCTGATTCATACACTTTTCTTGAGCTAATCCAACTTATTATGTCATTTTCTTTTCTTTTTTTTAATGTCCAAGATAAATTAACATTAACTCAGTAAAATTTCATAACTATCTTCACCTCAAGTGTTACACAGCAGAACAACGCATAAAAATAACAAGCATATGTTGCCATTTCACATTATTTTTATGTATTTGTCTCTATTCCCCCGTTGCTGCTCAGTTGTACAGCAACCTCATAAAGCTGTGTCCTAATCCTCATCCAGAAAACAGCAGCAGCAGCAACTGGACTGGTGGACGTCCGCCAGCTCCACTGTTCTCTGGCTTTATCTAGGGGAGCATTACTGGCCTTGTTTATAAAACAAGACCAAAAAAAAAAGGATACCCACAGAAACCGAACACACATAGTTGGAATACAGTAAAGCCAGCACTTCCCCTCAAAGACCAATTAATGCCAGACAAGAAGGCCCCGCAAAGATCTGCTGATGCAGCACTTTGTGGACACCCCGGGTCAAGAGTGTCTAAAGAAGGGACTTCCAAATCTCTGATTAAAACATGTGGGGCTCAATAAATCAACAAGGTTCATCTATATTATACCGGGACAGTAGTGAAGCAGCCACACATGCACACACAGACATGCATGTATAAACGCCATCCAGTCACCAAACCGCTCCGTTCTCTTAGTAATACCCTTTGACTGCAAATGCAGTGGGAACAACTTTTATTTCCACTCTTGCAGCCGGGCTTGTACCGCCTTTGACAATTCCTCTGGTTCTCTTCAAATGGACTTTTTTCCCCTTCAAATTAAAATCTCGTGTGCTGTGAGCATCCACGAAACAATGTCCAAGTGGGTCAGAAAAAAATGAAAATAATGAAAGCAGAGCTGTCCTCGGAGAGATGAAAGGATATGATGAGAAAACTCTGAATAGTTGAGGCCCGCAGACTGAGAACAGTTGAATTTTAATATGCTTGACTTCTAAATGGTTGTCAGACACATCAAAAACACTCAATAAAAACTAAAGACGGGCATTTTCAGCTGAAAGCAGTTGGCTTTCTTGTATAAATTAGATGCAACAGGGCAGTTCAAACACTTTGCATGCTGAATCACTTACAAAGCTAATAACAGCACTTTACATTATCTTTTAAAGAAAAGCCAGGAAACACATATCCTCGAGGAGTTATAACTTCACCTATAATCTGCCAATCAATGTCACACATCAGAGAAAGGAAAATGCCACACTCAACACAAAAACTCTCCAGAACATGAGTGCATGCTCCTCCGCTTCAAGCTATGTAATCCACCAAAATATTCCGAGGGCTGTACAAGTGTATGAGCACATGTCAGGCCATCTGATCCTAACAATGTCACCCACGCTCCACCTCGGGGGGGGGGGCTACAAATGCAGGAAATTGTGTGTATATGATTCAATCAATCACAGCTACGAACCTCAACGACAAGTCGACTACCTAAAACTGTGCAGACACGTCTGGGCTCCGCGCTCAGTTTATAACCTGAAGTCAGGCCGTATCAGTGAAGGGACGGGGGATTTACGAGTCGCAATCTGCTATAGCCGAGCTTCATAACATAGTGTGGAAGTGATTATGGCCCTTAAGCTCCCGTGACATGGATATCTTCAGGCTCTGCAGCCCTCTGTCAGAGGATCACACTTTAATCTGATTGTAAAGACACTAGGTATGACACAGGCGCCTCTGGAATGTAACCTGTCATTAATATCAATTACAGATGGCTCCAATTGCCAATGATCAGGAGAGTTTGGGAACTGGAACAGAATATGAACATTTCACTCCACTTGTGAGGTGGTTATGTCGATTAGTTCGAGTAAAAACTAATTTCTGATCTAATGTGTAATTAATCTTATTAGAGCACACGGATACTTTGAGTTGTACTCCATAGAGGAAACACTGGAAACTTGAGTTTCGACTGCCGCTCGTAGACTGCACGCCATAAAAGGAGAGTGAAAAAACAAAACAAAAAAATGGAACAAGTAAAGGTGAAATGCCCCATCTGACATTTTATTAGCTTAACAATCATCAAATCAACAACACCGAGCTGTGGGGGGTGTAATCTTGGGCACATCAGCATCATAAAAAGCCAGCAAGCAGAACTGCCCTATTTTTACGGAATAATTGGCTAACCACCTTCACCCCCAGCCTCCTCAGACAACACTGCGAGGGTTTAATGACACACATCCATACCACCCTGTGCCAGCTGGCACGTTACGAGCCTTGGCAGTCTCGGCCTTTGACGAGAGAAGAAGTGGACCACTTTAACCTCACAGCTCTCAATAGCCTCCCATAAGCTCCTAACAATTTCAGCAGGAACTGGGAAAGGACAGCACTCCCACCGTCCAATAGAAACACCGAGCCAGAGAGCAGCTTATGAATTCCAAGTTAGACAAATAAATCCATACATGTCTGTGGTCCAGCTGACCAGGAACTCTCATGCCAACCTCTGGTTTGTGATCATCTCGAGCAGGCGGTACATGAATGATATATCAACATAGTCCGCAGTGCGTGAAAAAACATATGGAGTCAATAAAGTAAAGGGCCAGGGGAAAGTGTACGAAACTGAAATTAAACTAACACAATTTTAAGCCTTTCTTTTTCTTTCTTCTTCTGGGTCCAGGAGTTATGTCAAGGCAAAGTATCACATACAGCCGCATGCTTCAGGGAAACAACACCGCCAGGGTAAAAGCTTGTACAACTGCAGTTTTCTAAATGCTCTAATGAGAACAGCACACTCGGCTGCAATGAGGGTGATCACTCACGAGACGTGTCTGCAACGCAAGTGGTTCAGATTATATCATTGCTAAAGCTTGACCTGGGAGGCCAGGTCTTTTCAGGAATACGGATGGATGAATGCCATGGAAATTGCTACACAGGAGGTATTAATGTACTGAAATGATTTAAAGCATTTTTCAAGCTCTGACTTCATGCTATACCACCACGTCTACACACCACACATTAAAACACCTCCAGATATGGTCCAATCGGCGAAAATATCTGGACTGTGTATGAAACGAGAGGGCTTTGAAGTCCGACCTAAAAGCTCTGGACTCATAAAAAGGTGATGAGATAGAAAACTGCACTCAGGTAGGAGGCGCCTTAAAGAAAATGTTACTCTTACTATAGAGCTTTTATGCGTTACGACATGATAAAATGGCAAGAAAATAAATTTTTGTTTTGTTAAAGGGGATTTAGATTTGATTTAAAATGTCACGTTATTAATATTGGATGCATTATATATAAATCAGATGTATTCCTGCAACATCTACCATATGTATCTTTAATAAAACATCAGGATTTAAACAATGATTTACTGAAAAATGAAAAAATAATAAATAATGCCGTAATAAAGCGAGAACACAACTGAATAAAATCAGTATTTGATGCTTTGACCAGACGGGTCACTTCTGCCTGAATAAAGAATATTAATAAATAATAAAGAAAAGTTTGGACAATAGCTTTTTAGATATGTTAAGTTTAAATATTTCAGGAGTACCAATGTTTGCAACAACTTAACAATTTGACATGAGAGCCTACAACATGAAACATGTTACACCATTGGGAATTTAGCTGACCAGTGTTGTAATACTTCATGCTTACAGTAAATACCAATATTAGAAATGATTATCCAGTCGATTGTCCAGCCAAAAATAAAAAAAACCCATCTACAGATAATAAAATGTTCTGTCTTGAGTGTGACCATGATGATAATAGCACTGATATTGATTCATACGGACTCTCTCAAAGTGCTGAGAGACTTTTTTTAAACCGAGAGCCCCTCAAGGTGGAGTAATGTCTGTCCATTCAACAGATCCAGATCGGACGCTCTCTTCCCAACAGAGTTCCGTCAGCTGAGGCCCGGAAAGGGGATTATTTAACTAAATCACCCTGGATCGCAATAGGGATCATTATGATTCAAATCTCTGTAATAGTATCAAATTAGGCAAAGGAATACAGCATGTTGGGTATTAATATGTATCCCCACAGCAAACGATTTAAATAATTTATCTGTTCCGTCTTATCGAGGCTCAAATGTACGTCTCTCCCTCTCTCTCTACAAATAGTAATCATATTGTACTGATTATGTCCGCCTGTTAAAAGCAGGGAAATATTTGCGGTCTTTAAAAGCCAGATTGTTGCAATCAAAACCTTTTTTTTTAAATCGCTTACTCTTAAATCTTTCACTTTTTATTTCAGCTGGACGACGGCTAATGTGACCACAGCCGATACGAGCGGGCCATTGGTGGACAATCAGAGCCTGGCAGGCAACATCCATTACTGCGTCCACCTGCCAACGCCGTGCCCGTCCCCTCTCGTGTTTTCAGCCTGGGCTGCACTGGCACCACGCCCAGCAGCACCTTTTGAAGTGTGAGGGATATATGAGCAACTTTTTTATGGCGGCATCCAAGTTTGTTCCAGTTTTTTAGGTTCAGCGTGGTTTCGTATGTTCTTTTCATTTCAGCGTGCGGTATGCGCGCAAACTTTAGTCAAGTTTGGAGATAGTGAAGAGAGAGGCTAATAGAGAGACGTGTGATTGCTATCTTACCCTCCATCCTCCTGAAAACCTTCCAGCTCGTCCCGCTGCTCTGCCAGGGTCGACTCCAGGTCCAAGTAGCTTCCATTATGGGACAGCTGAAGGGCGCAGTCATCGGGCTGAACGGGGAGACAACACATGGGCATGAATGACGAGTGCTTCAAAAGACTTTAAAACGAAGAAATGTATCATCGCATGACATGAGAAAGCCATTTAGGTGCGATTCAACTGAAGGTTACAGCTTTTATCAGCGTGGGAGCCACATGTCTGCTGCTGTAATGGTACAAACATTTAGAGGCTGAGCGTGAGACAGAAGAGGGACGAAGGCTTTGATTAAAAGTTATCTTATTAAAAAAGGAAAAACACCCAACGTGCATATCAATTTATGACCACGCCAACAAAGGTTCAGTATGTATGTTAAAACTTTTTACAAAAACTACTCAAGCGAATTGCAAGACATTTTCAGGGATGATTTCTCATCATCCAAGATCCAATCGATTAGATTTTGGGACGTTAATGGCTTACCGTCTTAGACTAAATCCCAAAAAACTGCAAAAGAATTTCCCATACAAAGCAAACGAGAGAGGCACCTCATGGAGGAGATCAATGGAGATCAGCGTCTGTTGCCATGGAGACGCTCCCTGCACAATATGTATGTATCTATGTATGTATTTTACCAACTTTTTGCAGAAACAATCAACCCGAATTGCATGACCGCTTTAGGGATGATTTGTCATCATCCAAGGACCAATCCATTAGATTAGGTGAGATATTTACTCCATTGTCGACACGCTGGAGCTTCGTCTGCGAGCACACTGCTAAGTCTGCTCCCCGGCCCCCTTCGCCACTCTCAGCCAATCACATGCAACTCACTCAAGTAACACAAAAGAATGCGAACCAACAGAACATAATTTCACCTTAACGTTGCAAGGTGGCGATTCAAGTTTTCATTGTGTAGCGGTCGAATGTGCAACACATCTTAGGTTCATCATCTGCAGTGAACTTTCTAAAGTCCTTCTATCAGCTCCTGTCAGTGCTCTCTAATGACAAACGTGCACATGCTCGGCTGCAGGGAGCTGGTGCAGGTTCAGAGCCTAGGGCCTCTTGTCGCTCTCCTCTCCCCCGTCTGATTAACTATCAATGCACAAGATGGTTTTGCAGAGGAGGCATGATTTGTCTGGTCTTGAATGGCTGTCGTCGCCCGGCTGCGTTCAAGCGCATGAAGAATGCCAGTCTGTCTGTTCGCTTGTCTGCTTGACCTCCAAATTGGAGATATTAACCTATTTTTACCGAGAGTCTGTCAGCTCTGCGGGAAAGTGGTTCTGACGGTGAAGCCGAGGACAGGAAAATAAATACCTTCACGAGAGGGCGAACGTACGACTTTAGTGGAGAGAGTTGCACTGTTCCGCTCGTAAATACATTGAAGTCAGTATCTCTGTGATGCACTGGCACTAATGTTACTTGCACATCCCACAGAGGAGCCCTGCAAGACTTAATGCACTCTTAATGAGCAACACATGTAAACATATATCCAACATGTGCTTTCTGAATCAAACCAGTTATTGCCGAGTCTGATACAGTTCAATTTCCTTCCACATATGACAGTAACTTAATTAAACATGAAGGAAAAACACTGGGAAAGACATTACGGCTTTGATCTGTACAGCCACTCTGTTTGTATTACTGCACTGCAGCACTCAAGGACTGTGTCACATTTGAGAACTGAAACAAAACATGTGGTCGGTTGGGAAAACTTTCGCTCTCCCTTCAATTCGCTCCGTGACTCGGAGAAGTCTTGTTTGCTTTCCAAGCATGGTAAACCAAAAGATTATTGGTAATATGAAAGTTGTAGAGATAATAAAGCTGAAAATTATCTTTCTTTTTTTTCTTCAGGAGAAGGCTGGATGTATAGCTCAAGGCCAACTCACAACACAGCTCGGGAGATTTCTGGTTTCTAACACAGACAGTCTAAACTGTTGCTGTTGTTCTTATAGTGATGCAGACAGCAAAAGAAATCAACAACGCAACATGTCGCGAGAGGAGAAGGAAATCACACACATCTACACTGCAGTCTCTGGAGGAAATAAAGTGAATCAGCGGATTACAAAACAGATTCTGGACAGACAGGAAATCCCAGCAGAGAGGACCGACTTCGTCCCATGTCGATGGACTGAGATGCCCTGTGAAATGGTGAAACAGAGACACAAAATGTACCATAGAGGAGAAGTCCGTGGTTTTTCCAAAGTGGGGGGCAGGCCTTTCTTGGCGGGCGCCAGAGAGCTTTGAGAAGGGGGAACTCTATAGATCATTCTAATATAACACACATTTTAAGAACAAAATTCATTTGAACCATAATGGTAACAAATGAAATGAAAGAAAGAAGCTTCAGTAGAAAATCGTACATATGAAGGTCACGGCAGTTGCAGGCTATATATGAGACTTAACAAGTATATTAAGTTTAAAGCATCGAAATAACATAAGAATCCTGCTAGACATCCCAACAATATCTTAACATTAGGAGGAGCAACATTCAACATCAAATGATAACTAGAAGTGATGTGTGACTTGAAATTTGGGTTGCAAGCTCACACTTTGAAAATCACTACAGTAAATCATACATGATTTACTGATCTCTGGTTGCATCCTACATAATCAGCAAGTTTCTGAATAATCGCAGAAAATACTTCAGTTTTTATTTACTTATTCCCACCAAAGACAGTCCGACTCGCCGTTGAATTACAATGAACCCTCCATTTTTTTGCTCACGCTTTCTGAAAACAGTTGTTAATTCAACAATCTTGGAACACTTGGACATGTAAAAATAACGTATGAAACATCTCAATATACTTTCATTACAACTATTGTTTTACCCTGAGTACTACAATTTGTGGATACAAAAGAAAGGTAAACAAAGTTTTGGACTCGTTCAGGTTTTCACTGTGTATCAGACAGAAAACAGACAAACTTATGAGCTGGTTTTGCAGCTGCAACCAATAATTAGTCCAACTGGGGAACCGAGATATGCAAAAGAAATAACTTGAAGACCAAAATCAACAGAAGCAGAAATGTCAAAGTGAATTAGGAAGGTTTGCCCTTGTCCACTTTTGTACATCAACCGTACACATCCACACATTCATCTTCCAACCGCCGCCAATTCGCACGCTCATTACACGATCAAGATGGATTATTGCAACACATGACAAGATTCCTGGATGGCCTTTAATCCAGAAGCAGTGGTACCAGATTATCAGAAGCAGAGGCTACTCTCACTGTCCCCTGCCCAGGACTTGAACCCACAGTGGCCCTGCGGTGGCCGAGTCCAGAGACGCAACCACAAGCTCCGCTCACACACTGAGGTCTGGCCTCTCCCTTCAACCACCATACTGTGGTCCACTGACCAGGGAGGCAGTAAAGGCAAGAAAGGACTAAAAATAAACACCATGCAATTTCCCATTTAAAACTGCTATCTCACTCCAAATGTCTGGATATCGCACAGCCAGAAATGAGATTGAGCCAAACTTGCACATTTGAAGTTCAAAACTTAATAACATTGTCTTTGATATTGTACATCTTAGTCATCCTGCACATTTCCGGCTGCAGGTGGCACAAAATTCAACAAAACACACGTACATAGGTACACTTTTAGAGCTTTCTTTGCTTGATGGCTGCGGTGATTTGTGGCCTCGTCACACCTGAAGCTTCGATGACCTGGAACAACAATATGGACCACAAAGGGTGTATCTGTCCACACGCTGCTTATACTGAAAGGAGCCTTGTGCTGCAACAAAATGCAGAGGCCGACAAAACCTCAACTCTGCATGACAATGTGTAAAAGAATTCAAAGGAGCTCTGACAGGCATAAAGGAGGAACCTGTATTTTACAGCATTTAACATAACTTCTCATTATGGGACTAAAAAAAATGCAGAAAAACAACTTTCCCAAAAAATTGAAATAACAAAAGGGAGAGTCTCCTCTCCAAGGCCTCCTTTCATTTTTTGGGGGGAGTAAGCAAACTGATGCAATGCCCGCAAAGCACTTACAGAGGAGAAACCATATAGAGAGGACAAAAGTATTGATTAGTGGTCACAAAATTCAGTTTTGGAATGAATCCAGCTGATTTTGAACAGCGTGTACACTTCACCATCTGACAATGACAAAGCATTATCATTGTGAAAAAAAGCTGAGTCACACTTTCCCTCTACTGACGCAACAGAGAGGTTTCCTCCCAGAGAGGATGCTATAGCTCCACATCAGGTCCACTAAAGAAACGTCCAATTTTACGACAACATTTTCTGAATAATGAAAACTGGTGCTATAACACTGCAGCAGAGTTAAAGTTACATGGTGGTCTGACTTCTCCCAAAAGGCCAAAGGACAGAAAATTTACTTGGATATGAGTTTGCAAAAAATAAATAAATAAATCATTTATGAAGTGATTGTTTTTTTTGCTCCAAGAATGTGAACCCTGCAGATGGTACAGTAACAAAGACAACCTGCCACCCCAGGAAAATGCAGACACATACAGTAAATGTGCAAACCCCACACACATGTGCAGGTCTCCTCTCTTGAGACTGCAGACTGAAACTGACAGCAACAGCCCAGGAACAGCATATGCTTGTTGTTTTGACTCCCTCGACACCATGTGTTAGCAGTGTGCTATTTATATCAGCTTGTCCTGCAGCAAAGACACAGACGGGGTTCAAAGACAGCAGGTTTGTTGTTAAAGGCGTTCACGGGGTCACCTCCTAAAGTCGGGGTGGGTCGGGCCGCTCATACGCTTGAAGCTGGTGGCACAGTCTCATCATCTGCTCATATTTGTTTATATGAAGCACAGGAGGATTTACCTGAAGTCACTGCTGGCCGCTAATAACCAAATGGTTCGAGCGAGGCACCACAGGGACTACTACTGGTACTCCTTCTTTGTCTAGCTTGCGGTCTCGCTCGCCAACGGTTAAACGCAAACCAGTTGCCTGTGCAAAGTGCACCAGCTCTTTGTTTGTGTTTTTAATTAGGCCCGCTTCCCCCGCCTCTCTCCAACAGTGGAGCGCATCCCCGTCCCGTCCTGCCGGTCAGACTGAGTGGGCTGCAGAATGAGAGCCAGGCTTGTGGTGACCCACAGCATCCTGAGGCTCCCGTGACTTATCTTACAAAGCCCAATTCGAACAAGCTGGAGCGCCACTGATCTGACAGGATGAAGGAAGACCCAAATTAACTCTATTCACATGACTTCCGAACAGACTAAGATGAATGCTTCATAAAAAATATTAACCTCAGATGATACGGCGTCGTTGAGTTCGACTAAATTTAAAGGTCGGCAGACGCAGCTTTGTAATAATGTGTTTGGATGCACGTGGTTAAATCTGACAGGAGAAATGGCCGTCGCTCAAGAGATGTGGCTTCCAGGGGAGAAACATGGAGCAGTGCCTTTATATTATATTATTTGTCACTGGCTTTCATTGTTAAGGTGTAATTGTTTGTTTGCCCATAGAGAAACAGTCAATTAGTTTAGTCCCACAGGCCATGAGATTGTGGACCTTCGAATGTCAAACTCTGGGAACCAAAGCGTAACATTCACCTTAATGTACAGTGACATAATGAAACTGAACAAATGTTACAGTGTTTGGAACAATTTTTCTATACCAGGAATTCTGTTTTTGACTCAGGAAAGTCATGGTTTATCCCAAGTAGAAGTGATAAGATGCAAGCTAAGAGGCAGATGTGTGTAATTTGGATTAACTGTTGAGAACAGATGGTTGTAAGAACTGACCAACTGAGCATTTGACCTCATATACTCTGATTGTGAAGACTGTAGAAGAAACAGAGTTCAAAATATTCTCATTCATGACTAAACAAACAATATGCCCTCTCTTATCCACATAATTTTTCTTTTGGGGAACTGGCAACCTGGGTGTACTCTGCGTCAGTGCACTGTGATCCTAAGATGGATAAAATGGTATAACAGATGAATAGAAGATGGAAAGATGCATTATCAAGAAAAGTCAAATAAATATGACTTTCAGGATTCTGAATTAGCTCAATGTCAGCTAGGACATTCTCCAGTTTCCTCTTGATCCAAACAGTGTTAGTGCACAAGGTTAGTTGTTTTCATTTGGTTGACACACATGAAATAAAAGTCCTTTGAAAGGATCCACTTAAGTCTGGGTAATGATTGCCAAGAAAATCGGGCAGAACTGAGAGTGGCTTGGTGTTGTCGTTCACGTAAACATTAACTGCCCCCCTCAGTCCAATAATGTGATCACTCCAGTATCTCCTAAAGACAACACAAAGTGGTATTAGGCCAGTCATGCAGACAGACTGCAGCATGCAACAACACGTTCAAGCTCCATCAGCATCCCATCAGCAAACTGCTCCAAACCTCATTGGTCCATTAGATTTGTTTGGTGGTAACCTAATCAACGCATTATTAATTTAAGTGTGGGTGTTAACTTTTTTTTTTTTTTTAACCTCATAGAAACATTAATAACACCAACACAACAAAGACATAAAGAGTGCGCAGCATACCTTCTGTGGGGCTTTCAGCAGTCTGTGGACTCCAGCAATCTGATTGATCAGAGGAATATCCTCCCTGAAGGTGTACAGAGGTGGTCTGGTGGGCTCGGGGAAATTGGTGCTGTTGAACGGATCAGTGTCATCTAAGAACTGCACCCTGCATATGAACGTGGCCATGGCGCATCCATGCACAGCGACTGTCAGACCATCAGAGTCGTGGATGCGTCAGTGGAGCCGCTGACAGACGCGCGGCCCCCTCGGGCAGCAACCGGCAAGTCTTCTGCAGTAGCGCAAATCCTGCAGCCTGTTATCCTTGGACCTCTTCCATTAGTCTCAGGCGGCGACGCGGATGGGTCGGGACACGGTGCGCACAACAGTCCTGAAAGTGTGGATCCGGATTCGTGCGCAGAGAGACGCGGTCAAGTCAGAAGCGCGCAGGAGACGAGCCTGAATCCAAGGGCATTGCGCATCGGACTGCTCCACTTTGGCTCCTGGTCTGAGGCAGAGATGAAGAGGCTCCCTCCTCATGCATTAACCCTGCCAGGGGACACCGCAGCCAGACCTGCTCCGTCCGACAAGCTCAGATTACAGACGCAACAGTGACCTCCAGTGGAGGAAAAGAGACGCACCACCAAAACATTCTGGTGCAGTGGGCATTCATCCTTTCATCCATCTTCCAGTGCAGCGATTGCAAACCACTGTTTTACCATCGTAAACCGAGGCAACCCCATCACACCCTATACCATTTAAATAAAAAGTTGAAGGAACTTCATAGTATCCATCCATCTTCTATAGCGGTTCGTGGGGCCGGATACACTCTGGACAGGTCACCAGTCCATCACAGGGCCAACAAACCGAGACAAACAACCACATTCACTCACATTCACATCTGGGGGCAATTTAGGGTCACCATTAACCTCACATGCATGTTTATGGACTGCGGGAGGAAACTGGAGTACGCGGAGGAAACCCACACAAACATGCAAACTCCGCACAGAAAGGCTCAGCCAGGATTTGAGCCAAGACCTTATCGCTGTGAGGCAGTGGACTGGAGCCAGTTCAGATTGTAGAGTTTTCAAACTTTCATTCACCAAACTTTCATTTCATTAAGCTCTAATAGTGTCCATTGTTTCTATGACAGCACACGGTAAAAGGATTTGACTTATAAAGCTCTTTTCCACAGCTTGAACAGTCCCCAAAGTGCTTTACATTATTAATGACTTTCATCCATTCACACGCACGTTCACACACCAATGGAGGCGGCTGCCATGCAAGGTGCTCAGTCCATCCATTGGGAGCAGTTTGGGGTTCAGTGTCTTGGATGACGGCAGAATACTTGTCCATCACAGGGCAAAAAAGAAACAGACATTTAAAGACTTCAAATTATCCTTACATGCAACTTCACACAGATAGGCCCTCCAATCCCAGACTGAAGTCAGAATCTTTCACTGTGAGGCAAGATGGATACCAATAATACATCACTGAAGTTTATGTTGCATAAACTATGAAATTATGGCATGACAATCAGTAGAGACACTGAATTATGGAGGCAGCCATTTTAACTGTTCAGGTCATGTCATACGACTCCCATCTAACAATCTCTCACTTATTTTTCAGTCAGCGTTGCATTTCCAACTTCTTAATCCCCCCGATAATGGTGTATCACTCTTAAGAAAATGGATGAACTTTGAAATTCAAGCATCTGGCCAGAGAAGTAGAACAACATGCCTGTCAGTCTTAAGAAATAAGGTGACCCGGGCCCACACTCACGCTGTGAAGGTGGCAGAGATCATATAGCAGAAATTATGTCACAATGACAATGGCAATGACACAATGTCTTGCCACTGATTCTTAGAAAATTGTTGTTGAAACAAACAAAAAATCCCCCACAGAAAGAAAGAAGCACCTGGCAGGTGAAAAGTAAACTGTGACACATATTCTTCTTGAGAGAATAGAGAAGCACATCTTTACCTGCTTAGGTGTCATGTTTCTTACTTTCAACTAAAAGAGAAGGACAATAAAATACACCACAAAGTCAATCCTGTCAAGTACTTACATGGAGAGATTAAAAGAACTAGCCTGAGTATCAGTACCTCTGGAGTTTAGGGATCCCTGGTATTCTCCATCCCCTCAAAAATGTCTATATATACATGCATATACACATATTCCAAAAAGAGAGAGCGAAAATGAGGCACAAGAGAGTCTTTAAAAAGGACAAAGAAGTGTGAGAGCACTGAAATAAGACATGAAATGATCATTAAAGTGATGCAATGCAGACATGCAACATAACCAAAATAGGATGTAAAATGACCGCAGCGAGAGAGGGAAAGGCAAGCAATGGACAAAAACGGAGACAAAAAAGACAAAATGAACTGAAACACAAAACCACAGTTGGGGCCATGGAAAGACACCGAGGAGCTATAAAGTCACCCAAAGGAGAAAATAAAACAACTGAGGGAAAAAAAGAGGCAAAGTTACCAATAAAATCACCACAGAAAGTATAAAAAGGTATGCAAAGTGATGCAATATACAGAAATGGAGAGACAAAACAATAACGGATGGATGGATGGATGGATGGATGGATGGATGGATGGATGGATGGATGGATGGATGGATGGATGGATGGATGGAGCTCTGCTGAGTAATAGTGACTGGCAGTAAGAGTAAAATCTGACACTTTAAGTTTGTAAAAACGTCTAACGAACATAATTCATGAGTGTTTCAACACATCGGCATCACATTTATCTTCAATAATGTAAACCAGCCTAAAATAAACACTACATAAAAGGCCTTGATTTTTATTTCCTTTTAATCCATCATTGCCGCTTTATGACTTTATACGGAGATTTTCATTGCCGCTTCAAACTCCAAGTTATGATTACTGAGATGAACCCAGAAGTCGTTACAGATTGTCATAAATACTTCAGAGTAGATATACATGTGTCAGGTTTACTGATGGAGCAGCCCGAGGTTTAATACTCTGGCTTTACTACACAGAGTAACGCTTGACGTAAACCTTTACAGTGGACCAACGTACATTCAATGAAAGGTATAAAACTTGTGACTTTTGTGTATTGACTCCTCTCCATCAGATAAGACTCCAGTTAAACGCCATGGCTGTTCTTGCCAGGCCTCGGCATCCCAAGACCGCACACCTCCAGCTCAGTGACACCACAGACTAGTCAATCTATTACAGACGCCCGGTACAAAAACCTCACAGCGTGAGCCACAACTGACATTCCCCGGGCTGTACAGTGCGCTACTGTTTCACTACAATCCCACACTGTTTGACGGATCATGAAGCTGAGGTTCCCCAACCCGGGCCTGGAGGACAGGATATTGTCCCATCAGCAGCTGGGCAAGCTGGAGGAGGAGGAGGCCGCAGATAGACCGAAATGGGACAACAAGGCCCAGTACATGCTGACCTGTGTGGGCTTCTGCGTGGGACTGGGAAACGTCTGGCGCTTTCCTTATCTGTGTCAGAGTCACGGAGGAGGCAAGTGATTCCTTTGTGGTTGACCGATTGTCAGTAAATAGCTTAAAAAATAAAATAAAAAACTATTTGTAGACAGATGGTTAGATTTTGTCATCTGAATGACCGAGGAACAAAGTTCAAGGCCCTCATGAGTGGTGATTTGAATTATGGAGACAAGCGGTAGCGTTAACCTCTTCACTTTAAGTTGAGTTTAGTTTAATTAATTCATTTAAAAAAAATAATAAATAAATCTAAACATTTCAATACAATACAGAAGAAAAGTTCAATTTCCTAAACGAATGGGAGCAGAAAGAAGATTAACTTATATACCTTAGATACTCCGCCCCTTTATCTCAAATAATAACTTTCCATTGAAAACTAAAACCAAACAGCAAATATCAAACAAATAAAATGACTATGAAGTCCAAGACGCCTACATAGTGAAAGTGGTTTCATATCACAGTTATATTTAAAAAAAAAGCTTTGATTCTCCTGAGTCATTTCTTTGCATTGTCATGTCATGTCCATTAATAACCTTGTTGGAATCACTTTTTTAAAGAATCTCTTGAGCCTTTATTTAGATTGTTCGATTACTGAACCTCTTTTCGCTGAAATGCAACGTTCCAATATTTTGGTCCTATAATCTACATTTATAATCGACACCTATACTCTATACTTACTTAAAGCTATATTCACAGAAAGAATGAAGTAACTAATCATGATATGCAAACATTGTGTTTCTTGGCCATTTTTTACTTATTTAAATCCATAATAACTTAATCAGATCAGTAACCTATTTTAGATTACAAATGTTTTAATCTATGTGTCACAGATTATCGCTGTGATAACTTTTCTTTGCCCATTTTTTGAGTTTGAGGTAATAAAAGAAGCTTGTCCAACAAAGGCAGACGAAAGGAAAAAAGGACTAATTATGCTATAATTTTTATTTTTTGTACTTTAAACTCCACAATCTTCCCTTTAGAGGCAGATGTGTTGTGAGGAAGCTCATATGATGAAATGGATTAAATGCATATTGACCCGACAGAATGCCAGCGAGATGGAAATAAGAGTAAACGGTGGTGAATACCAAATTAAAAAGGCCCTAAAACACTGAAAGCAGTCATAACGAGACAGAGAACAAAATATTGCCTCAGGTCCTGGTTGGGCAGTAATAATTAAAAGCAGGTGGAATTACACTTTAGGCTCAAAAACGTGGCTTATAGAGACGTGGAAAGATAAGACACGTGGAAATTCTTGTAAAATGCTTTGTGCAGAGGCTTGCTTTGTAAAATCAATCTCATATATCGTCTGATGTATCTCTCCTTGTCCTCACGTGTGACCTAAGTGATCAACAATATCCTCACAGTGGCGTCATAAATGTTTCTGCGGTTTTTCCATCAGGTGCATTTATGATCCCATTTCTGATCCTGCTGGTTCTTGAAGGAATCCCTCTTCTATATCTGGAGTTTGCCATTGGTCAGCGTTTAAGAAGCGGCAGCTTGCGCATGTGGTCTTCTATTAATCCCTGTTTGGTCGGGATCGGTAAGCAGTTAGTTTGCAGAATATCTAACTAAAAGTTGCCCAAAAGGAAAAACAAAAAAAAAACATTTATAAAACTGTCATGGCAGGTATTGCATCCATGTTCGTATCTCTGACGATCAGCCTCTATTACAACACCATCATCGCCTGGATCATGTGGTACTTCTTCAACTCCTTCAAGGAGCCGCTGCCTTGGAGCAAATGTCCCATGAATGCCAACTTATCAGGTAGAGACCGCGTTATATCACCGCAGGATGTTAAATGATGCGGGGAACTCATATCTCCAGTGACACACTATAAATTCCGTCAGGATTTATCTCGGAGTGTGAGAGGAGCTCCCCCGTGGATTACTTCTGGTACCGCGAGACCCTGAACATGACTCCGACCATTGAAGAGGACGGCGGGCTGCAGTGGTGGCTGCTGTTATGTCATATATGTGCGTGGTCTGTTCTCTATATCTGCACCATCCGTGGGATTGAGACCACGGGGAAGGTACAGCGCTGTCCGCCACCGTTCCAGGTGTATTCATCAGTTCATTTAAACAGTTAATTTTCTTCCCCCAAGGCTGTGTATGTGACTGCAACCCTTCCCTACGTGGTGCTCACAATATTTCTGATCAGAGGATTGACCCTGAAGGGCTCAATCGATGGGATAAAGTTTCTCTTCACGCCGAACGTAAGCTGCATTGCACTTTGTTTTTTTTAACGTTCATTGATCACTCTGGATTGACAAATAATTGTATTAACTGCAACCTATATTAATAATAATTATAATAATAACTCAAGATCGCCTCACAAAAGTTACTAATTCTACATAAAGCAATACAAAACAGAATAAAACAAAAGGTAGTATAATTAAAAAAGCTCATAAAACCCATGCGATCCTGCCGTTGTAGTCGTTGATCTTGTTTCACTGACTATCTGCTCATTCTTTTTCCAGTTAGTGGAGCTGGCCAATCCAAAAACATGGCTGGATGCTGGCGCACAAGTTTTCTATTCCTTCTCTCTGGCTGTTGGCGGCCTCATTTCGTTCTCCAGCTACAACTCTGTACAGTAAGTTGGGTCTTGTACATTTTTTCCATCGTAAAAACCAACAACAAATTACATCTATCCATCTTCTGTCCTTCAGTAATAACTGTGAACAGGATGCAGTGATCATCTCCGTCATCAATGGCATCACGTCCGTGTATTCCGCCACAGTCATTTATACCATCATTGGCTTCCGAGCAACACAGAGATTTGACAACTGTGTTTCTGGGTATCCTTTTATATTCATTACATCACATGATGTTCTACTTAAGAAACACATTCTTCTTAACAACTAACTTCTGGTTCTAGAAACATCCTGGCATTACTGAATACATTTGACCTTCCTGAGGGCAACGTCACCGACAGCAACTATGAGCAGGTCCTTCGACATCTTAACGAAACGCACCCGGATGTTATTCCACAGCTGGATCTGAAAGCCTGCGACTTGGAGACGTTCCTCAATGAGGTACGATTGCAGTAGAAATACACAGGCAAAATGTGTATGGTCACACTTCAATGAGTATCCCAGCGCTCTGCTTGGTTCTAGGGGGTCGAAGGAACTGGTTTAGCCTTCATCGTGTTCACTGAGGCCATCACCAAGATGCCCCTCTCTCCACTGTGGTCGGTGCTTTTCTTCGTCATGCTCTTCTGCCTCGGCCTGTCGTCGATGTTTGGAAACATCGAAGGGGTTCTGGTGCCACTGCAAGAGCTCAAGGTTTTTTCTAAGATCTGGCCAAAAGAAGTGACCAGTGGTAACTTTACATGAACATTACATCCACGAATCGAACACCTCAAAGCTTTTGAGCTTGTTATTGGGCTTGTTCTAAATAATCTTAAAAGCACTGCGATCCAGTTTGTTGCCACAGAAATAAAGCAAAACACCAGTTATAGCAAAAGCAAAACCAGGAAATAAGCACCAGCAATATTCTGGTTACCTGCTTGCTTCCTTAAAGTCCACCACTGCACCTTTACATGTTTGAAAATATATGCCGTATTCTCCAATCTTACATTTGTATTTTCATGTAAATTCTTTGCTTTTCTTCAGCGGTCGCATGCGTCTTCTGCTGCCTGGTGGGTCTGCTCTTTCTGCAGGGTTCAGGAAACTACTGGCTTTCACTGTTTGACACCTTCGGCGGCTCCATCCCCCTGCTGGTCATCGCATTCTGTGAGATGTTCTCAATCGTATACATATATGGGATTGACAGGTGATAAGACAGAAGAAAAAAAAAATGCTTATATGCTCAGTTCCTACACAGACAAGTTGTCGTGATTCATGAAAAAGCAGGATTTTTCTGGGTCACACGTCACACTTCTATGCGGTGCTCGGTTATTTTGTCCTCACGACAACACGCCGTGTTTGCTGCCCTTCTAGATTCAATGACGACATAAAGTTCATGATTGGACACAAACCCAACTTTTTCTGGCAAGCGTCGTGGAGAGTCATCAGCCCGCTCATCATGCTTTTCATTCTGATTTTATACTTCATCAACCAAGTTTCCGAAGAGCTCCTCTACAAAGCCTGGGACCCTAACTCAGTAAATATGCACTTAAAACGCCCTATATTGATCTTTACAAGGACACCAATCATGACAAACTATACCGCAGCAATTTTATCTTGTTCCCTCTCTTTATCTGCAGGACAAATTCCCAACACTTGAAGAAAAGTTGTATCCAGTTTGGGTCAATGTGGTCATCTTTATACTGGCTGGAGTACCGACCATTGCGGTGCCACTTGTTGCTGTCTGGAAATGTGTACGGAGGAAGAGGGGGGATAAACCACATGACTTTGCCATGTCACAGCAAGATCGAACAGTTAATGTGGCCCAAAAATCCTAAAATTTGTAGAACCAGTATTTGATACCATTAAAGTTTTTGTTTTCTGAACACATTTTATTGTTTTTATGCACACAGAAAATACAACACACAAAGACAAAGCCCCCTACTCGAACCCATCACACAGCAAGTTATCCATTTAAACAAGAAGAAATGCAAAATATAGTCCAATTGACCAGAATAGTAATGATAATGAAAAAATTATAAAACTAGATTTGGTGAAAAATACAAAGGGTTTAAATTTTTTTTTACATTTGTAGTTTGTCTCCAATCATGAGTAAAGTGCAACCAGTCAGTTAAACTGAGTTTGAGAGTTACAGGCGGAGATTTTATTCCATTCAGGAAACTGTCTGCCTCTCAATAGCTGATTTCTCAGATCTGCAGGTATATAATTCAGGAAAGGTGTCCAAACTGTTAACAAATAACCCTTTAACACAGCTTGTTTCCATGAAAGTTTAAATGTGCTTAAGTTGCAAGTTTGAACTTTGAAACTCGATCTGCCTTTTCCCCCATTTGCATTTGTGAGGCCATGCCTTACTCCAAAACAATGAATCACTAGAGAACAGTTAGAAAGCTAACTGTTTCTATGATCACCCTGTTCCTTATGTTCCCCTCACAGCAGATGATCTACCAGCATTAACATATTTGCCAATCAGTGATGCAGCTTTCTTCAGGACTCCACCTTTAGCACTCAATAGAAAAAAATGACATCCACGGAGGAACGCCACCAGCAATCCGACCTCAAACAGCATAATTAAGTGGACGCCTCTCTGACTGACTCCATCAAATATGAAAAACGCCCTTTTTCACATTCACGTGTTTAATAGGCACGATTATGTGGTGACGGTGGTGTATTCATAATAATGTGGGATGTGTGGGGACTTGTGTTTGTAGGATAACATCAATCAAAATGCACATTAGCTAACTGAAATTCTGCTTTTTTTTCTTTCTTTTTTTTGGTGTGTCTTTCAACTCTTGACTGAGTATGTGTTCATGTTTGTGTTTACGTTTCCTAAAATATTAAAATTAAAAATGGAAAATTAACCCTTAAGAAACTAAACTCATGTCTTTGACATGGTAAATAATGATTGATACAGTAGACATGACAATGATCTGAAATGTTGGAAATATTATATGGAAATATTTGAAATTACATAAACTGAAAACTACCATCCCGTTTTTTTACTTATTCTATTTTCTTTTCTTTCTCTGAAGCTCTTTCCCACTCTTTCACATGTGTTATGCTTCGCTGGCAGATGCTTGGGAAACTAATGGGAACAAAAATATTGCATAACCTCAAGAAAAAGCCCAACATTTCATGTGCTACAGGCTTGTAACCATCTAGAGGGCGATATGGACACGTGATGGCTGCGTCACCATGAATCCTCGAGGGTTGAATAAGGTTTCACTTATCTCAGGGAACAGGTTGACCCCTCAGTGGGTCATTTGGTTTGCGCTTTAACAGATTCTCTCTGAGGCTGGGAGGAGGCGCTGCTCAGTCATGTGTAGACTTGTTTGTCCAGATGGTGTCACTGTTGTGATGCATCGACTGATGCTTTTAGGATGCGAGTGGGTAAAGTATTAAATGCAAAGCAGATGCATGTTTCAACTTTTTGTATTTGCCTCTAGATCATGAATTTACTGAAACTCCTCCACTGTTTTTTTTTACTGAACATCACAACGTGCCTATTAACCGTAATCAATATCCAAACTGCACAGTTTACACGGCTTCAGGAGGAGCCAACAAGAAGCCGATAAATCAAACGTTGCTGCTTCTATTTCTGATAAACAAACATGCAGCAGGGCATCAAGCCTCCCTCGTAACTCAGACTGAATGGATGAAGAAGTTAAACAAACATTCATACTGATTTATCCCAAAATCCCAAGAGGTGAACAAATTATGGTCATATAAGCTAAAAGTTCTGAAGTTCTGAACGTTTTCTTCAAAATGACTAAAACTAAGTTAAAAAATGAAGGTAAGCAGCGTGTGACAAGTCCACCATGGTTAAGATTTGCTTTACAGCAGTCCTTCATATAATGTCAAGGGAAGAACTGGCTTACTGTATGTTTGCTGTTCTTAAACTAGAATAGGAAAAACAGTCGAACTTCCCTAATACCAGAAGTATATCTCGAACAACAACTCGGTTTGTACAACTTCAACTGTCCATTCGATACAGCTGAACCAAACCTCATTGTGTTCACACTTTAATACATTTTCTATATAAATAAATCATTTGGCAAAAACAGTTTTGTGTCTAATTCATAAAAATATTATCATTATCATATTTAGTAATGAACCCACTCATATATAATGCAAACCCATGTATAATATACAGGTGAATCTAAAAATGTGAAAGTCAAGTACTTTTAAAAATAGTCATTTTAAAACGGCATCTGGTTCTAACTACTTACACTTAAAAAAATAAAAAAAAGTACTATTTTGAAATATAAATGATTGACTTACAAAGGTCAAGTTAATCCAAAACAAATGGCTGAAGTATTTCTAAATGTACGTTATGTACGTTTCACAGTTTGATATAACCTCTCATAGGACACTCATTGCAATCCTGTGATTGAAAGAGATTAAAAGGTTAAAGGTTCATTAAAGGTTCATTAGGATTAAAGTGACTCACAATAAGTATTTGTACCTTAAATATTCTCAACATTACAAACATTTCTCTACATTTCATTATCTCCTATTTATTGTGTCTCTTTAAAAAGTTACTTAACTCAAAGCAAAGGGCCTCAATATTAGTTATACTCATGACTGTTATGATAATGATGATGATGATGATGATGATGATGATGTCACATTTATTAGCTTGAAAGGAACATTTAAACATTGACACATATATCAAATATGATCAGTTGGAGTAAACCTTTTTTTAATGCTTTTCATGGTGTTTTAACTCCTCGAGCTGCACCTCTTTATGTAGACCCAGGTTACATAAGACTTTTCACACTATTGTTTTGATTTCATTAAATCTCTCACAAAGCGACAACATTAATTTTCAGCCTCATTAACCGCAAAAGTGGTCTGATGTACAAAAAACTATTTAGATTTTTTGTTTTATATTCATATGCTCACGCCTGTCCTTCCTATTGTCTTCCTCCTCTGGTGGATCTAGAGAAAAAATATATTTAAAAAAGGACACAATCACAACATCTGGTTATTATATAGGTATTGCACACGTCCTACTTCATTTTGCAGCTGAAATTAAAAATAAATGACTTTATCATGAGCATTTACATGTAGGGTGTCACAGCTGTGATTTCTTTCTAAATGAACACAAATCACTTCTGTCTTAATTTACAATAGTGAATCTACACTTATAGCCTGGTGTAATAAATGCAAGACAGATTTTCAAAAGGCCGGTATTGAACATCACATTTGTGGTTATATGATTTGAAAAAAAAAAAAAAGAAAAAATCAATTTCCTGTGTTGATGATTTGAATAGTAGAAGATGAGCATGAGAGATTACTTGTCTGCAAGGTTTGAGATAAGCACATTATTAGTTCCCACACCCCCGAACAAACAACTATTTGTACTAAAATTATAAAAACAAGCAAAGCCATATGAGCTTATCTTTGTAGTAGTGCTGAATTTACATGTTCACAGCTAACATACACATATTTATTAACGTTAAAAAAATGACCTAAATATCTTTCTTTGCTGTCCGTTCCTCCTTTCAGCTCAACCTGAGAACACTGATGTAATGTTGCATGGTGTGTCTTCATCTGGACTTTTTGCACATCAGGAGTGCGTGTGGGTGTACCAGAGTAACGGCGCATGCTTGTGCTCGCTGACCATGTGCATGTGTGTATTTTGAGTCATACGCGGTGGCCCTTTTTTTTTGTGGTGTGGGTGGACGGTGATATTGTCCCTGAAGGGTCACGTGCTGTGGAATATGCTGGCTGCCTTTGTTGTCTCTCTCTGCCTGTTCTGCTTTTCTGGCACTTTCATACAATGGCGCACTTGAACACTGCGATGTTATTAAGCCATTCAAAACTACTACAGCTTGAATTCCAGCTCTCCGGAAAGACTAGCATCCCGATGTAGGATACATGGCAGAAGATACACCATCGAGGAACAACAGCAAGGACCGAGTGCAGCATTGGAACAAAGGTGACATTTGACCCTGCTTTGACTCATGAGCACAATCATTACTGACAACCAAAGACTGCATTCATGCAAGGTAAAACGATTACTGTATTTTCACTAGTGCCAAATTTAAAGACATGGCAAAGTATAGCTTCTTTACCACAATGATAAAGCTAAACATTGTTAGTTACTCGTGTACATTTTGTGAAGGTGGTTAGAGAGTTTAGATGAGATACACTAAAAAATATGCTTAAAAGAGATTTCGCCGTTTGTTTGTTTGCTTCAAACAGCCTCCGTATTCCTGATGTTGGTAAACGTTTTTGGATGGATGACAGAAAGAATTAAGTATTTAATTAGTTTTAAAATTGCCACACGTTGATTGTTCCTTTCCTATAATTGCTTTCCAGGACTATAATAAGTCAGTCACCGTTAATTGTACGAGTGGTGTGTGTGGCTCATAAACAGTCGTTCAGTGTGAAAAATTGATTTAAACTTTTTATAAATCCTTTACCAACACCAGAAAACACTATTAAATGAAAGCTTAAAGACTACTTGACTCCAACAAAGTTTGATTTTATTCTAAAGCATCAGAGGCAATTACCCAAATTGAATATGTGGCGAGTTTAAAAGTTGTATTTGTTTCTGTTTAACCTTCCCTCCCTCTCCAGGCAATGTCTCAGCGAGCAGATGCTTCCCAGTGTGGTGGAGTCGTGGTCGAGTTCGAGTCGGATGACGTCAGGGAAGCCAGAGCTAAGAAAGCCATGAGTATACCAGGTGAACTTGACATTAACTCTCCCTACAATCTGTGCAACGAGTTTTCAGTTAATTTAATGTTGCTTTTACCAAACTCATGTGTTCACTTGCAAGGTTCAGCTCTAATCTACCTCAAGGGTCCCAAGTTTCTGATCTATGTCAGTGGAGCGCTGTCAATGTGGGTAAGAATCAAACCTGACTAGCAATATCTAGTTAAGATAGTCGAACTACTGACGAGCACACTGGCCAGAAGTCACAAACCGACTCACAGTGACGACTCTGTGTTTAACAGGGCGACCGCATGTGGCATTTTGCAATCTCTGTGTTCCTGATCGAGCTGTACGGCCGGAACCTACTGTTGACTGCCGTGTTTGGACTGGTCGTGGCCGGGTCGGTGCTCCTGCTTGGCGCTTTGATTGGAGACTGGGTTGATCGCAATCCCAGGAATAAAGGTACGCGCAACAATTTTTTCACATTTCAACAAGCAGTATATGTGACAGAAGAGTGATAGAGATCAGTGGATTTCAATCTTGGGCCAAGAAATTTGCTGGTTTCCTATATCCCACTAGGTGGCGAATTCCTTTTACTCGGTGTCTCAAGGGTAAATCAGTCCCTGATTTGATAGCTAGACTCAACCAGCAGGACTCAAGGCACAAGGTTCACAGCCACTGACTCATATCCGTCGAGGCTCCAATTCAATTTGCAGAAAATATATCCATGTATGTCTGAAACTCTAAAAACTTCTTTTCTCTGTCTCCCCGTTTTAGTTGCACATGCGTCTCTTTTCATTCAGAACATCTCGGTGACAGTGTGTAGCATCGTGCTCATGTTGGTCTTCTCGTATAAGCAAAAGATTGAACAGATCTGGGACGGATGGCTCACTGTGAGTAGATGCGTTTTGCTAAGACAACGTTCACACGTCACGACTTTGTAGCAGATTGACGACTGTGATTCTTGCCCAGAAGAGTTATCGCTGTTATTCCCTCTGTCCTGTGCCCGTGTTTGTCTCTGCTTCTGAGCTTGTGGCTACTCTGTGCTGTCATAGTAACATGTTGCATCGCAAAACTCACACAAGGTGGTTTGTTATACGGTGGTGATCATCCTGGCAGATGTGGCAAACCTCGCAAGCACAGCGCTGACCATTGCCATTCAGAGGGATTGGATAGTGGTTATCACAGGCTACAACCGCGGTCATCTCGCTGGTGAGAACGGTCGCTCTCTCTTAATGCACAAATTTAAAATGGTACTGACCTCTCTCTAATGCTCCCAAGTGGTTCCGTCGGAGGCACATTAAACTCTTGTATGTTTGATCCTGACAAAAGGAATGAATGCGACCATGAGGCGGATAGATCAGGTGACTAACATCCTGGCCCCACTAGCAGTGGGACAGGTCATGACCCTGGCCTCCAACGTGGTGGGCTGTGGCTTCATCCTGGGCTGGAACCTTGTGTCTCTCATTGTGGAGTTCTTCTTCCTGTCACGGGTGTACCGCATCGTCCCTGCTCTTTCAGTCAAGCCACCGATGGCGGAGGTGGATCAGGAGTTCCTGCCAAGCATAGAAAGGAGAGGGTCACAAGGTAGGACGCGATCCCTCACTGATGGATTTTAATAATGAGTGTTTAAAATAAGCAATCTGGAGATGATATATATAAAATTTAGAAGTAGATAATCAAGCAGATATACCAAAATCAGTGTTATAATACTCACTGAATACACTGAACATATGAGAAAAAAAATCTCATTAAATTCAGTAGCAATGATCTTTAATAATTATAAAACTATGAAAACAGCACATCTAAGTCTCATCAATGGACGGAAATAGTTTTATGAGTCAATTGTTAAGTGCTTTGCTTTTGTTAAATATGAGTGCTTTAAGTTGATTATTTACAATAAATGATCAAGCTTTAGGGTTTCACTGAGGTGTCTTTTTTTTGTTAATGAAAACACAATCTTCAGTTTGTATAAAGTATAAAAAGGAATTTCAGCTCGTGGAGGCCTGAGTAACAGACCCTTAAATTTAATGAAGAAGAAGTGCTGGATGACATTTCTCTGTCTCATTAGGAGAAGGCAGCTTTGCACGGCCTCAGTCTCTGACAGAAGGAAACTGCAACTCCGGAGTGCACCTGAAAGAAATCACCAACCTGCCCCTGTGTTTCCGGAGGTTCCGCTGGCTGGTTAGCACCTGTAAAGACGGCTGGAGGGCCTACTACCGCCAGCCTGTCTTCCTGGCAGGAATGGGACTGGCCTTCCTGTACACCACGGTCCTGGGATTCGACTGCATCACCACCGGCTACGCCTACACGCAGGGCATCAGCGGATCTCTCCTCAGCCTGCTGATGGGCGTGTCGGCTATAGCGGGGCTGATGGGCACCGTCATGTTCACCCGACTCAGGAAGACCTACGGCCTGGTGAACACGGGCATCATCTCAAGCTGCATCCACCTGGGCTGCTTGCTGCTGTGCGTGTGCTCCGTGTTTGCCCCGGGCAGCCCGATGGATCTCAGCTTGCTGATGCCCTACATTACCTCCAATTCCTCCGTGGAGCTCGGTTTTATGGCCAGCCAAAGGCAAAAACACACTTTCCCTCTGACGGGTGGCAGCAATCAGCCGCTGCTCCCCGACCGCTCCTCCATACACTGGACCAACAACACTGTACTGTTCGACAACGTGCCGTCTGGCACCGCGCCAGAGTCTTACATCTCCATTATTTTGCTGTTCTTGGGCGTCATCACGGCACGCATCGGTGAGTAGAGGGGCACGCAAAGCCTGCATGCATTCAATGGCCTCTCAAAACCAATCATCCATACGTTGGCATATGATGCATAGCATACTGTGAGCTGTAGAGCTCGACTGCACACACTGATACCAATAACAATTTATTATGAATATGTTGCCATTTATCATCGACAAAGTCATATTGACACTGTGAAGCATGAAAGCAACATGATGACTCTCCACAGGGCACCATTATACACCCTGAAATGTTCCGCTTTGTAAATACAATGTTCTGATTTCTGTGTCCGACCTCAACAAAAGGCCTAATCAGGATCCATTGAACCTTTTCCATTAATTCTAGCTTTGTGTACAAGAGCTGAAAAATACCATGCCGCTTTAAGTGATGACTTATGTGATGGTATCTCTGTTTCAGGTCTGTGGTCCTTCGACTTGACTGTGACTCAGCTTCTCCAGGAGAACATCTGTGAGTCCGAGAGAGGAGTGGTCAACGGGGTGCAGAGCTCCATGAATTACCTGATGGACCTGCTTCACTTCATCATGGTGATCTCCGCGCCGCAGCCACACCACTTTGGCATCCTAGTCATCATCTCCGTGTTGTTCATCACCACTGGGCACACTATGTACTTCCTGTACGCACACAAAGCCAAGAGAAAAAGCCAGCTCAACACATAAGGAGGACGCGCGGCACCAGAGATGAGCCTTAACGGCACAGAGTCCACTCTGCTCCTGTGAGATGAACGTCTCCCTCCTGTTCCTTCAGCTATAACAGTGTAACACTCTTCTCCTGACTTAGCCATCCATTTCGGCGCCACACACAGCAAGAGCCTGCGCCACCTCCGCTCCCTCTCTTCAGCTGAAGTAGAGTGGGAGACAAGCTCTGCGTTCATGTATTCATCAAGGCAACTGCAGTAAATGTTGCAGCGACGCTTCTGGGGAGGATAAGTCCCTCTCTAATGTAATACAGAACACAACACCGATGGCTAAGGCGCATGCCTCTGTAAACTCTGCAGAATCACAAACAAGCCTGCGTGCTTGCATAGCTGTTTGGATGGGAGGGCGGATGAATGGATGGGATTTTCTAACCTTCTCTCAGTAAAGAACTGATGTTGTGAGAGAAAACCGTGCAGTGATGCACGAAAATACAGAGACGAACCAGTACTTTCACAAGTGGCATTGATGTTACTGATCCGTCCACTTGGAAATATTCCAGGATGTCCAGAAAGGAGAATAAAGGGAAGTTCATGTGAGATTGTTTAACATGCATAACATGAGAGGCAAACACCCTTTTGATGGACAGAAGTGAAAGTATTTCCTTCCCCTGGTTTGTTTCTCTGTGGATGAATCAAGCAAACATTCAAGATTTTTTTTTTGGAGCATGTAAATCTGGTTCATGGACACAAACACGATCATCACTATTTCATGTGCTCGAGTCAAACCTAAATACAACCTATTTTATTCTTATCGCTTGTGTATTTACAAAAATAAGACATTTCCCCGCCCAAAAAAATTCCCTTCCCATTTAAAGAGTGATAGTAATAGTTTTATAGAAATCAAAGAGAAACTCTTCAACCACTCTTGATTTTGTGACATGTTTGAAACCACTGTTGATCAATATCATTTGAAGTACTGTTCTACACTTTGCCTCGCTCTTTTGTACTTCTGATGAATCAAACATTACCTCACCTCAGTTTAAAACAAGAACACAGCTTGAAGATTATCCTCATCTATTGCATGTTTTCATATCTCATACATGTGCAGTGGAAATACCATTAAAGTTGAAACCTTTGTCATACCACCACCATCACATCTCAATATATTTGTTTATTTTCCTGTGAAATGTCTGTAATGTATGTTGTCCTCATTTTTAAGACTGATATTTATGACAATAAAAGTGACTGAAGAGGGACGTTGGCTTCATCTCTTGCATATGTATATAGAATAAATACACATTAAACGTGTTGTAAACACACTGCAGAATGCAATTTATGAGATTGCAAATGCATTCAACCTTATCCAGTTATGGCTAAATAATAAAAAAAAAAAAAAAAAAAAAAAGGTCATAATTTCTAGCTTTGAAAATCTAAAATTGGTGCTGGAATCATTTCAACAACTCGGGCAGTGACACGGTTTGGTGTATAACCCTTGAGAGGCTGCTACTGTGTATATGACACACATTTATATATAATCATTTCATGTTGCTCTGGGGGGATTTTATTGCCAAGAAATGCCCTCAATAACTCCTGAATAAAAAGTGGAACAGCCAAAGGCAGCGAGACAAGTTGGAGTGTAGTGAGACATGTGATGTCAATTCTAGATTATTTTATTGTGTTGTAGTTTAATATTGGAGTTTGCAACTTTGTAAAATGAAGATATTATACCTGATATTCTATTTATAATACTTTGCAACTGTGATTTAATAATTTTTTTTTAATTGAAGACTCACTTCACAGCCAGTTTGCACACAGCAGATGTATGCGAATGTAATGGCTTCGTGTGGCCAGAAGAGGTCAACATCACATTAAGCACACATGTCAAAGTATCCCAAAATTTTAAAAAACCACCAATTTGATGCAGTCACAGAAACTTCAGGCATGATCTAAATCTTCAGATTTGGATTTGGCTGTTGATGATGTGACTACCATGTAAGGATAACAAGGGGAGGGATACGTGTGAACAACACGTAAATATCTACAAAACACAGAGAAATAATTGATATCTCTGAAATTGCCGCATGAAAAGAATTCTCTGCATGATTTATTTTCATTAGTACTATATAATTTCAGTACACCTGAGCCCATTCTGTTTGGCTCTTGGGAGTCAATCAGTTTTATAATATACAAAGTTTCCATTGGAGTAATGGTGCAAAATGACCACAAGCTTCATCATCATATACCTCCAAGGTTAAACTTGCATCCACACACAATCACTGTTAGCGTGTAGTGAGTTTTCTTGGCAATGCACACACACACACACACACACACACACACACACACACACACACACACACACACACACACACACACACACACACACACACACACACACACACACACACACACACACACACACACACAATATGAATAAGCTGATGGAGGCAAGTAGCCAGGAAGAGGAGCTGCTGCTGGACTCAAGAGTGGGAGGCTGTTTAACTGGAAGCAGTAAATATCCGTGCACACCAGATAAAAACCGGAGCTGCAGAAACAGTCAGCACAAATTGAGCAGTACTTTCATTTATGTACTCTGCATGTCTTTGCAGGAAAACTAAGCCTTCTGCTGTGCCTCCTTCAAGACCACCAATAAATCTATAGGCCTTAAAACAGAGCAGTGCATTGGCCGCCTGCCTTTAATATTGATGCTTAATGTACCTAAACGCAATTAAATGAAGTCAAAGTGAATCTTATCAGACCTACCATTGCTTGCAACACTCATGCATGAATCTTGCAATGTGGGGTTTCCTTTACAAATGCTTGAGGCCCATTTGAGGAGTAATTCAGAGAGCAGTGCCGCAATCTGTGATTTAACAGCTGCAACTCATGATGCGTTCACGAGTATCTGGGAAATGGGAGGAAGAACTCTTCCCAGTGGGAAAACGTTTGGGGATTATTCAATATTGCAGCTGTTTTTGTAGAAAACGTAGGAATTTGTACACTCTCCTGCACAAATATATTTATTTCACACACAAAAAAGAAAAAAAAAGAATGACGATGTGCATCAATGTGCATGAATGCAATTTATACGGGAATATATATATTGTACCTTCTGGGCTTCATTGATTCCATTGGCGCCTGACATGGAAAGTTTGCTTGTGTCTTTTCTGGACTCTGGTGGAGGTGGCCAAAACGCTTTAAACTGGGAATTGGGAGATTTCAAACTGGTGCATCATACCTTTGGGAGGAAATCATGATAAGGTTATTGGGGATAAATCCATTTACTGTGAAACAAAGCAAAGTAATGACCGAAAATATCATTTTAAAAGCAAAATAAATGAAAACACACTCATATGTACCCTTAGATCGAGAGGCATTTACAAACATCAAATAATACATTTCAGGAAGTTCTTCCCTCCTCCTTCTGACAATGGTTTAATCCGAAACTCCACAAATCTTTCATAAAGGTAAAGCTGGTTTGCTCATATCAATATAATAATGTCATTTTATCCCATGTTGTCATTTTTCTCAAACGTTAATTCCTCTCAGAGATTTTAGAAAATCAAACATTGCTGCTGTAGATTTCAAAGCTCTCCACACATCTGTCACAAACTTGGACCAAAACATCTGTAAGTGTGCATTAACTCTGCCCTAACGGTACAGAAGCTGGACAATCTGTTCGATGTGAGCTTGGATCGTGAACTTTCTGAGCAACAAGACATGGACGTCATCTAGTCCACATCACAGACACACCACAAGGAGCAGTACTCAAGTTTTTTTTCCCCTTCTGTTAAAGTTCTGAAAGAAATCATCAAATTTACATACAACAACAATGACGAAAAGAGTATTTTCGCATCTCTGCAGAAGGACTTCAGTTTGATAATAACAGCATAGTTGGAGTAAAATATTTATGAAAACATTTTTAAAAAGCTATTTACATATTCACATCATTCAACATAATTACATATACATAGAGTATAGAAATCATATGAATGCTGTTTACAGTAATCATTTCTGCTGAAGTGTTTGATTTTATTACATACATACTCTGACTTTTAATTTCACTTTCTCTCTCACTTTTAAAAAAAACAACCAACTCTTTAATTTAATAAAAATGCACAGGCTCCTTTTTGGAAACACTTTTATACAGATACTCATCAGACATGACTTTACCGTTTTCTGGATTTCTAGTTAAAGCTTCTCCTCCATGTTTTAAGGTGATTTTCTTTCTATTTTAGCTTTTTGTTTTTGTTTTTATGTGGTCCAGATGGATTTGCTCTGTCACAGTAATACATCACACAGAACACAAAAATGCATAGTAAAAGTAGTATTTATACCACAGAAGCTCAGAGACAAAGCTGCGCTCTCACGTGATAACGTCATCACGTTTCCTCCCGCGGTCCAAAAAGATGCATGTGAGGTTAATCGCCGACCTTAAATGGCCGATTGGTATGAATGTGAGTGTTTACGGGAGAATCCTGCCTTCACCCATTGTTCAAGGGCTTCAGCATTCCACAACCCTGAACTGGTCAGGTCAGATGCTCGATGCAAGAAACATAAAGATTTACAGCTAAGCTTCAGATATAGGAAACATACACACTCATGCAGGAACACAGAAGAGAGGAAAAATAAACCAAAAAGAAAAACAAGTAGTAGAGGAAGGAGTTCACCCTGACATACAAAACATCTAAATAGATTCAGTGTTTAATGTATTTTCAATATTGTATTTTCTGCCCATTCAGGCTCCATCTCTCAAAGAATCTTTCTCATTCTATGTGCTTTCTGTAATAAAATGTCTGGTATCGAGTGCAGCTGTTAGTCGTTTGAGCTCGAGTGGGTATATTGTTCTGGAGATCGGTGGATTTTCGTAAAAAACTCAACAGAGTTTCATCACTTCTGTTGTTCTGCTGTGCTGCAGGTCTACAGAACAGCAGCGAACCTCCCCGTGGTTGTCATGGCATCCCCGGTTCAAGTGTTAGAAAAAGACGTGCTAACAAGTCTGGCTTTAGGCACTTTTCTCACTTTGTAATTCGTTTACTCGAGAAACTGGGTCAGTGGTGGCACGTTAAAGCGCGTTCCGTCCTCGTGGCTTTGTCTCACCAAGGAGAGGGAATTGTACTTCCCTCTGTGAAAAGGTATATCTAGAAACTCACTCTCAAAAACAGTGAAACGCTCTGGTTTGGTTTGGTTAAGAGGAAAGATGTGGTAATATAAGTTCCCCCTATTTCACTGATGACAGTCGGCTTTGTAAAACCAATTTTACCACCTTGGAAAACCAATTGGAAGGTTTCAGAAGGATGCTTAGTCCACCGTATTCTAAATCCAGTGTGTATGTAATTTTCCTAATCAGTAACAACCAATGGAAGGAATGGAAAATAGTGGGATTTAACCTCATATAAAAGAGGAACAGCACCAAGAGACGGGGGACCCTTTCTCATTCTGCAGTTTGCTTCATCAGCAGTTTGGAGCTGCGGCACAATTCAGTGGCTTTGCAAGAAGCCAGTGAGGCATGACAGTGCTGACAGGGGGCAAAACGACGGCTAAAGTGTTCATATGAGGAATTAATGTCCTTGTTTTTACCTTGATCAATACATGTAGGATCATGCTGCTCTTTCCGTAAGCAACTGATGAGCTCCACAGAGCTGATTTACTCCGCAGGGTTCTTTAAAGTAGGCTTCACTGCAGCTTACACAGTCATGAAGAATAGATGGGTTGAGCCCCGCAGCTCAAATCAGTAGCTCCTTCATTTATTATTCTATTAATTAGATTTACTGGAGACTAGCATCATATAATATCAATTGGAACAAAATGACAAGCAAGCTCATTTTTGATAACTATTTACTCAAAAAAATGAATAATTCACGCAAAAACAAATCTCTAGGACATCATCTGATTTCAGAAGCTTCTTCATACATGGTACTAAACGCATGTCAAACTAAGATTTGCGACTTTCTCCACTGCCATTTATCAGAAAATCAGGCTGTTAGTACTTCCAGTGTTTTCATCTTCTGCGGGCAATTATGATTACACCTACGGTTGTGCACTTTCTATGATTACATCAAGCTTTCTTGTTTTATGCAATATTCATTTACTCTGCTGGCCCTTTCAGACTGAAGACGTAATAGTAAAGTATTGTTTCCCCCTTGAACCTGCACGTATCTCCACCCTTGTAAGTGCTTGACCTTCTAGTGTGAAGTTCCCTGCCCAGCCCCGACTCTCTCCTGCTTTCGGGAGATTTTGAAACTTCCTTTTCGGGACTGTCTGGCTCTCCAGATGTTTCCTGAACCCGCCGTGTTCCCAACTCACTCACTCCTCCCCTTCGTTGTGCTATAAGGCACAAGAAGGGCAGACAGAGAGAGAGAAACTCTGTCATTCACTTTCATTGGAGCCAGTCACACACAGATACCTGAAGTCCAAACTGATAAAGTTGATTCTCTGTGTGGCTCTTTGCTGCAGAACATACAACCACTGGATTTTACTCAGGAGGGACAGAAAACACAACATTGTCCCAACATTTATTTTTGAACAGAGAGAGTTGCCTGAGCTCACCTTTTGCCTTTTTTTCCCCCCGGTTAAAGGCCAGTAATTAGTTAGCTGGCAATGTCGTGGGACTGTGGCCTCAGGTACATGTTCTCTGTGCCTCCTGCGCTGCAGCCGGGCACCAAGTGCATCCTGCACGACAAGGAGGACCTGTCCAGGCTGGAGATGGTCCAGAGGCTGGCCAAGGATGGCTGCCGCTTCCTGCAGAACCACAGCAAGGGCCCGGAGAAGACAAGTGGGGTGAGATGCATGATGCTGATGGATGATTTTAGATGCTGCTGTTTGTTTTATTTTTACTGTGAAGCATTCAGTTGTATACTGTTGTAGTGATGCAGTGTGAAATATTACAGTTCAATTCACATCTCACTGAACAGTCACAAGTGCAAATATTAGCAGGGCGCTTCTCAGATAGTCAGATTAATTATATCATGAACCCTGACTTAATTAGCATGCACCCCTCTTAAATATTCAGGTAGTCAATGTGGCTTTTGTTATTTAATTATTGTGCCACAACGTCATTGTGTGCACTCCCTGCAGTGCTCCATTAATCAAACTGATGTTCATTCGCAGTCTGTTTTTATTGAGGTCTTTAATGTTGCTGCTATCGTGAAAGACCAGTGACCTTGTTTATATTTTGTGCAGACAGAAAAAAAAAATTGTCCTAGTTGAATTTGACAATCCACAAGAATTTGTACTTAACAGGAGTGCAAATTAATCTGAAATTACTTTTTCTACACAGTATAATAATTGTCAGTATTGCATTCATTTTACTTTACTTGCAACAAATATTGAGTCGTAGAGCACGTTCCTGAGACAAACAAGTCACAAATAGCACAAAAATAATAAACTCATTGGCTACAAAAAAATGGCTTGGACTGATAAAATTTCAAAATGGGTGCATTTGGTCACGGCTTGGGATTTTAGAAGTATTGTAGCATAATGCATGTAGCTACTATAGGAATAAATACTCAAATGCTGCAAAGATATTCAAAATACTCCAAGTCCTACATAATTACACTATATTTATAATATATTACTTCCACCCCTGCAAAATAGTCATAACTTCTTTGAAAAGACACGAGAACGGAGAAATATATTGACGATGTGACCGTAATTATACAAAATGTATTATATTAGGCGAAATATTTACGTGCATCATGATAAAAAGTAACACACGTAGTATTTAATGACAGATTAGTAATATAGCAGCTTCATGTTTAGGTGCCACCAGCATCTGCAATGATTAAACTAAAACCAGCCTGCCCTCAAAAAAAAAATGACATCACCTGCAATTCAGCAGCACATCAGCACTCGGATTGGCTCGCCTCAGGGTGGGCTCAGCCCCACCTTTCCCTTTCCTGCCAGCTGTAATTTGAACAGTCGAACAATTGTAGGAAGAGTTGACGCAAGCCAGCGGACCACCATGCCAAGACATTGTGATGTTTCAGGGTGGATTCCTGTACGTCAAGCTGCTGACCTTTCCTCCATCACAGGGCCGGGCCTCCTTATCTGCATCAGTATTCAGTAACAATCTGTCACCTGCACAATGTCCCCAACCTGCATGTGATAAAATATTAATGCGACATGATTCAATTGTGCGTTGATGAATAGTGCCAGGTTTCTCATGTTGTGTGGAGTTTGAAAAAAAAAAAAGAGGGGGGGGGGGGGGGGGGTCACATGCATACATCACTTAAAATCCCAGTGATAACAACCAGATATGCTGAGCCTGTATCTAATACTTTATCTAGACATATTATGTGAGATTATGTGGCAGTGTTTTACCATTTAGAATGGTTTTTAAAATAATCCAATGATGTCACAGTGCACATACAGCAGTACATGTGACTTATACACATGTCTAAGCTGAGACATCAAAGAGCTCAGAAATCAGTTAAATCCCTGGTGGAAACAGACGCGCTTAATATACAGAAGGCTGCATGTCTGCAGGAGTGTATGAGCTGTCCGGACGCAGGGAGATCATCATGAATGTTATACAATCTCCTTTAATCTGAAAAGGAGATTGTGTGATAGTTAAAAGGTTATTCATGACAGACTTATGTGGCGCTGGCTGCATATCTTGTCCTTTTATTCGACCGTTTTCAGTCATTCAGGGGAGTTAAGACAGGAATTAGATATTCAGTTGCATTTGAGATGTTTGCTCATATCGTGTGTGACATTAACCATATCATTATGAGCATAGATAACACCAATCATGTCTTTATCAAGGCACCTCTCAGTGGGCTTGATATATCCTCAGAGTTGATTTGAAGCAGGAAACACATGAATGTTTTAAACAAGTTTAACAAACTGTAATTCAATTCAATTCACTTCAATTCATTTCAAGATGTTTTTATAGAGGAAAACCGAACAATTCCACATGAGAAAGCAAAAGTTATGGTAGAAAAGGACAAACACTCGGAAACCTGCAGCATCAGATTCAGAGGTGGGGACTGTCTGCAGATATAGACTCAGCTTTCTCGCTTTTCCCGTTCTGGTATTTGGGGATAGAAGGAGAGAAAAGGATGGGGCAGACAAACAGATTGTGGGGAGGGATTCAAACCCTGGTTCAGGATATTTGGGATGGATTAAACGTGTAGGGATTGTTGGGAGGGATTCAAAATGGGTGAATGACTGAGGGAGAGCATTTCCGAAAGCTCTTGCAGAGTTTTCCCAATCGCCAGCTGTCAGTATCTGTCTAAAGTGTTCCCAAGGAAGGAAAAGAAAAGCAGTTATTGGCTGACATGGTCATGGGTGGCCAAGGCTTTCGTGGTCCAGTGGAGTCCACACTTTGACAGTTCAGGGCTGTGAGGCAGCAAAGCGATGGCCCGCACAATAATAATGTAGTGGCGGGTTGGAATAAGTATATATTTTTAGACTGTATATCTAATTACAACTCCCATATCACACATACCATTAAGTATTACGGGAGAGAAGGAAACCTCTTGTGTAACTTTACATAATCTTGTTTAGCAAGAGAGCTTCTTCTGCTTTGTCTCCTCATTCTGTGAAAACCATACCGTTGCACGGGAGAAATTAGGACGATTCTGCTCCCCTGTCGGGTTTGAAGGCTTCCAGGTCTCTTTTAGTGCTCCAAACGGTGCGTACCAGACCAGCTGCAGTCGCACGGAATGTATCTGCAGCGCAGAAAGAGCCGGTGGAGTTTGTGGCGGGACATGACTTTGAGCAGAGGTCTGATAAGTCATGTTTACTCCACCTTCAGTAACCGTGAGCTGAGGTCACCTCCAGGACACAGTGGAAATGGCCCAGAGCTCTATCTCACTAAAGTCATTCACTCCAGAGGCCTGATTGTGTTGGGTTGGTTTTTTTAATCGAGACACTGGTAACCACAAAGCCTAGTGCACATGGAGCAGCGGCCCATAGCAGCTGAGCCATGATCAATAATTCATTGTGAAGAAAGGTTTGTTTGCTGTTTGACCCACTGAGACGTTGCTTTAATTATAGGCAGGAGTTCATCTTGCTTTTCTGGGACAAAAACAGTGTGTTTTTATGATTATGATGAAGCTGGAAGTACACAGTGCGCGTCATGTGTTGATAAAGATAGAATGACCTCTGTTGTTTTTTCTCAAAAACCAGGAAGCTAATCAGTACAGCCGTCCCTTCCAGGGAATTTTCCTATTCTTTTCTTTTCGTCATGCCTGTAAGCGTGACGCTCCACGTCAGGTGACAGGATGTTTCACACTCCTTATAGACTTTTGTTATTTGTTTATATGTTTGGCTCGTTATTGAGACACAGATTTTAATGGACCAATAATCACATCGCTGAAGGGACTGCCAGTAAACTTTATCACTGATTGCCTTTACTAAAAGGTTGGAAATGTCTCTGCTGTCTTTTTCAAATTAACTGCTTGACTGACGGATTATTGATGCTAAAGGGTTCATGAGTGTTTGCATGCTGTGTAAATTCATCATAGTTTGTCTGTTTATCTTCATGTGTCCACATATAATTGTTAACTGTTAATGTGCCAGGAAGTCATGCCGAACTGAAGGGTCCTGGATGCGTCCCTGCAAAAGGCAATTAGGGCGGCAAACTGCAACCACTTCCAGCCTGTCTGCCCGGCTAATTGCATGAACAGAGGCTTGTGTTGCATTGACTGATGGCTGAGCAGAGGAGGAGGGGTGACCGGGGGGGTAACTGATGCAGGATGCATGAGTGTGCAGCATAGAGTCAACTCCTCATTAGGACCAATATCTCTGATCCAGACCCTCCACTGTCAAAGAGTAACAGCTGTTTTCATGCTATGAAAACAATGCAAGAAACCTCTTTGTTTAAATGCAGACTTTGGAAGAAATTCAGCTTTTCCTTAAAACTAGAATTTATGATATCAAGTGACTATATGCAACAAAAAAAAATCCATTATATCCTGTTTTAATGTGGATTTAGAAGACAATGTGTTGTTTTATTTAATAACATAATGATTTGATGATATGACTGTGGAACAAAGAAACATAAAGTGACACAGATATTAGGAGGCATGTTATTCACTGTTCCCTCATTGTGGTATGAGACAGCGTCGTTTGAGGTTTTAACCATTTGACAGCTTGAAAATAGACCGCCTCTGGACACCACCCATAATTTAATAGGCTTCCACACATAAATCAGTAATTAAAATGTGTGAGACTTTTATGTTAATCCCTGAATGGGTTTGGGCAGATAAGGACTGAATAATGATATGGAAATTCTCTTTCATTTACAGTGCTGGCTTTGACCGAGTATTATGATGTAAATCAGTGGCGATTTGTGCGAGCGGGAGAAAATACAGGGGAATCTCCTTGGTGATAACACTCTCTCTCCCTCCCTCCCTCCCTCCCTCCTTTTCTCCCTCCAGCCCCAGAGTGACGAGGCAGTCCGCTTGTGTCTGCGAGAGGGGGGCCGCGATGTGCTGGTTCTCCAGAGAGTGTCGTCACAGCTGCCAGTCCTCGCTGCCTCGGCAAGAGGAGGAGGGAGGGAGGAGGCGAGGAACGGGAGGTAAGCCTCTCCACTCGCCCCCTCCCTTTACTGTTTCCCTCCCTGCCTCCCTCTCTACACTATCTGTTTCTCTCCCTCAGCACTCTCCCTCTCATCATTCTCCTTCTCTGTCTCTGCGGATCACACACTCTTTCGCTCGGGCATGCATGCATCACAACTCCCTACACATATATGACTGTATTGAGTACACACAGTAAGTGGAGGAGTATGGGACTGTAAAGCCGAGCTCTGCCCGCAGCCTTTCCATTCAAGTCATTCAGGAGGTCTGTCAGTGGTGAACATACTTCAGCGTGCCCAAGGGACGGTCGCCGGTGGACTACCGGCCGTGGCAGCTGCAGGTGGATGGATGGATTGATGGGTGCGTGGGTAAAGAGGGTCATGCAGCAGTAACTGGAGCGGCGCCGCCGGTGTGAGGGCTCGGGGACTCTGCAAGGATGGGATCTCAGCCGCAGCCCCCGAACCTGCGGCGGGAGGAGGGCAGGCTGCTGCACGCCGCCTTGGTGGAGCAGGAGGAGGACGAGGAGGACGAGGAGGGCTCTGAGGAGAGCAGCGCCGACAGCACCAGCCGGGCAGAGCCGGTGACCATGCCCACCTTTGACGTCCCCTACTTCCGCTACATAGATGACGAGGGGACGGAGGGCGAGGAGGAATGGAGCAGCAGTCGCTCCCTGTCCTCTATCGAGGAGGACTCGTCCACTGACTCTGTTGTGTCCGACAGGTACGTGGTCGTGTCAGGGACTCCAGAGAAGATCCTGGAACACTTGCTGAATGACTTGACTCTGGATGACGAACAGGGGACAACACAGGGCAACGATTCAGGTCAGTCACTCACTTTAATAGCCTTCCGTCCTCATCTTGTTTGTCAGCACAAGTTTGTGGGGTTTTTGACATTACATAACTTTGTTTCTTTGTTAACGCCCATCTTACTGTGTAGAAGAGAAGAAGGGAAAGTGAAAGAACTGCCTTCCCTTTCCTTTTCTCATCATCCCCTCCCCGTTGCTGTGTATTCTCCAGATCAGCTGGGACAGCAGCCCCCTCTGGGCAGTATTACACTGCTAGTCATGCGCTCTGATGGCAACAGTGCTACTAAGTTTGAGCTCCTTCATTTAAACGAATCCGACAGACAAACAAGCCACTTGAATCATTTAAAATGAGGCGGTAAAGGACTGCGTGACATGCAAGTCCAGCCGCACAGCAACAACAAATCAACAGAGTTCCTCTCTTCCCAGCAGGTACATGATAATGTGACACTGTTGCCAAGGCAGAGGAGACCCTCCGTTGCTGAAGCCGGGAAGGAAGATTGCACTATGAGAATTGATGATTTAGAGCAGCAGCGCAGTCAGGCGAGGACGGGAATGATGCAAGAAACAAGGAGGCACGAGAGCGGAAACAAGCGAGGAGATGTAGATTATTTTTCATGGCAGGAGGATGCAGGCGATTTCTCATTAGAATGGAGGCAGACGATTATTCATAACGAGGAAGAAGTCAATGGAAAGTCCTCCCAGGGTTGTGAGATGGTGGAATAACATACGCAAGAATGTTATATTTTATGTTGAGCCATATATTTTTGTAAAGGGGAGTGGAATACTGGGTAAGGCAGTTAAATATTGCATTATTCCCGCATTCACATTAAAGCAGTCAGCTAATTTTCTTTGGGTTCAGGAGGGCAATACATTAGTTGTTACTGCATCCTACAATAAGTGCACTGAAGTAGATGGTTCATGTGGAGCTGACGACCAGAGCATGTAGTTGAACAACATCCCAGGGTCAACGAGCTGGAGTCTTGAGCAGTAATTGATCTGCACTCAGTGATGTTTAATTGTCTGACTCCTGTTGGCCTTGAGTCCCTGTGTGTCAATGCAGAGCTGCAGGCTGTGGTTCTGCTACTGAGCATGTCCTTGGAGGTTCAGCTCTGCAGAAGCATGATATTATATGATCCAAGATTTCTTTAAAAAAAAAAAAAAAAAGTCCAAACATCCAGGAAGTGGCTATTTGGTCTGTATTTCAGGAATGCCTCTTGAATTTTATAGCAGCAGGTTAATGATGCACTTACAACGTATATACCGCACAATAAAGGTCTAAATTTATCTCATTATGGCTGCATTGACTTCCATATTTGCCAGAAGAAAACATTAAGAATGCAGAGGGGCTTTCGGTCTTTCTGCAAGAGATGGCACTTTTCAGAAAGCACCACAGGCGTGTTTGATTTAAAGCGATCATGAACCACTGCAGTAGGCTGTGCAGAGTATGTATATGCCTGACGTGCTGGTAGCACTCGCAGGTGTTCAGTATTGCAATTCTTTCCTGTTCCCAGTCTCTGACTACAGCTATTGATTCATGGCCTGCACAGATCACAGTGCACTCTGACAGCACTGGAAAAAAAAAAACAAGTAATGGAACATTTGTGTTCCTAATGTAAGGATTTCCCAGCGCTTTTAGCGCCGCACCATGTGGAGGGACGCTGATGCTCATTTATGGTGAATAGCAACATATTCCAGCTCTTCGGGAAGCCGGGATGATGACTTCTTGTGGTTATTGAGCAAGTATGAGACACTTTATCACATCCATTTCAAAGGCTGCTTTGGTGGCGACTTGATTGGCATGTTGATTGATGTCACGGTGCATTGGCAGGCTAGAGGGATGAAAAAATTGTATAATTCCTCTTGAAATGAAATTATTGTTTTGCTCGCCATGCCTGGAAGGAGACTTATGTGTTTTTAAAGTATTAAAAAGAAGACATAGACTCCTTTGATACTGCCTTGCATCGTTCGCAGCTGGTAGTTGAATTCATAGAGGAAGCAGGCAACGTGCATTACACACCTGCACCTGACACACACACACACACACACACACACACACACACACGCACACACACAAACATGCACGCACATACTCAATATGAACAAGGCTTACTGAATGAAAATAATCTGCCTTTTCCAAACCACTCTGGTTCTCTCGCAGACTTATCACGCGCCTAACTCAACACAAACGTCTGGCTTTTGCGCCTAGAATAGCAAACAGCCCAAAATAACACTGAAAGACAAGCCTGAGATCTGGACAACATCTAAAACAGCTCCACATCCCGAACAAATAAAAGAGTAAAAATTGATCAGGCTGTGGGAATAAAGCACAAAAACAACCCACCTAGTCACTTGGAGAAGTTTGGTGTATGGATGCTTATTGAGGCAGCGGGATTCTGCATGTGAGGTCCTCTGTCGGTTTTAGAGTTCATCTTTCAGTGATAATATGTGAAGCCTCTACTCTGCCATCGTTTTACTTAAAAAAAAAAAAGAAGAAAAAAAAGAACTTGCTTTACAATTCAAACTAAAATTCAAATTTTATCATCAGTAACTTCTTTTATCTGTTTAAGCAAAGCATTTTTTGGGGTCATTTTTAGGCTTCTTTAAGATTTTTGGGTTAATCGTCACATATATCAGATACTTCGTTTGTCACACGTTCTGTTTTATAACAACAAATATCCAAGATGTTGTGTCTGCGCCATAGCTAAAACGATGTTATTGTCAAATGTGGACAGGAAAGCTATTTTTTTTAAACTGTATTCTGTATTTTTGCCTCATACTTGAAATTTTAATGTCATTATATTTTTTGTTCTTTATTCTCAGAATGCCCAAAGTTTCCCCTAATATGTTTTTTTCAAAAAGCCACTAAGTTGCTGTACACCCATTACAGGTCATCCTGCTAGAAATCAGGCTGATTAGGTACAATCATTTTCATTGTTGAATAACTTCTCAGTTGTTTTTAATGAAGCTATTGTTTAGCCATTGAAATGTAAAAAACAGTAAATTCCTGAATCATGATTTCACTACTTAAAATTATTTTTGTTAGTCCCAACAAGCAGTTCACAACCAAAATATATTGATAATTTTATGAGCATAAAATACAAAAGAAACAACCAATATTTCCATTTAGAAAATGAGAATCATTCAATCTGTTTGATCTTTCTTTTATCTCTTGACGCTATGCATGAATGTGTGTGTGTGTGTTTATGAGGGAAGCCAGTTTTTTCCTTCTTTATCCAGCAGGACAACTTTTTTTGCTGCCTTGCAACTAAAAAAAACTCAAGAATACAACTTTAGGTCCTAAAAATTAAATATTTATTCTGTTTTTCAACCTCAAAAAACTGTAGAGCCCGTGGAGCCAAATGCAAGCTGTTACTCGTGAGAAAATGCTTCTGATAGCTCAGAGAAAGGACTGCAGAAACACAGCATTGTGAGCGAGCAGTGTGCAGGTAGATACAGTGTGACCTGACCTCTCCTGTTGTGTTTTGTTTGGGGAAGTTGAACTCATTCAGCACCGAAGCCGCGACTGTACAATGTGTGACGTCTCATAAGGAGTGAGTGATGTATCCCCAGCTGCTGTGCAGGGATTAACATAATGATGTCAGGGAGTCCCATGGACCAGAACGCACACAAAGGCCTTGGGAAGCCAGTGTGAAATTAAAAAGGAAGAATTTACAATTGTGGGGTGTGAAGCACACAGAAGGCTTGAGTGGAGGCTGGACGTAATAGGATTTATAAAGCTTTCCGCTTGTGTCTGGGCTTTATGTCTGAGAGTCACTGTCCTTCCTTGTATCGTTACACTATTAGAAGATTTCTGTTAGGGACTTCTCTGAATTTCCTTTTAATGTCAGATGAACTTTTATTTTAAATATGATATTCTGTGAAAGGATGAAGAAGGGAAAATGTGTTGGGCTAATTCTTTTAACTCATTCTTTAAACATCCACGAGATAAAAAAAAAACAAACAAATATGTGGTGATGATAGAGCATGTTTGCACTCGATTTGAAACTCCATTTTACATAAAACATTTTTTTTTTCTGTGTGCAACGTTGGAAGAGGAAAAAGTGTGGGCCTGTAAACACATTAGGAAGATGGCTAAGCAATATCAGATTGCTTTTGTGTGAGCCAGATAATACCGATGAAAACACAGACTTCATCAGAGGTCACCGTGAAGCAACTGACACATTAACATTATTGGCTTATCTCCACTGATACAGCCCGCGTTGGCCAACGTGTGAGCTTGAAGATAATGCCAGCAAAGGCTCGTCTGAACCTACTGGGGAAAAGAAAAAAAAAAAAAATAGAATCGAAAATTCCACTTTTTTTTTTTTTTTTGTCCATCACAAATCGTTGTTTGGCTCTGCTTAATGCTTGTTAACTGACATTTTGACATTAACAAATTAGCTCCTATTATTAAAGTGGGGGGAAAAAAAACAAAAAAAACTGGAGCACCATACAATATGTGGAGCGCAGCAGACATCCATCATGCGATTGTCAAGGTCACTCGTCCACCTGCCCTCCAGCATGGACCTAATGAGCTCTGTGTGCGCAAAGTGCAGCTTGTATTTGAATTTCTCTCCTCAAGTTTGATATAGTGGTGGAATCACTTGAAGAATTCACTGTTTTGTCTTTTGCAGATACACTCCTGGATGACTTTCTGCTCACCTACCCAGTATTCATGTCCACCAGTGATTTATGTCAAGCTCTGCTGGGACAATATCCTTCCTTTCCCTCATAATTCTACAGATATAAATAGATGCCTTATATGAAAACACATCTCGACTCTGTGCGGCTCCACTTTCCAGTCCTCATGTTGGATTGTGAGCTTTATTTGATATCAGCAAACATGCTGGTCTGTGCTGAAGCCTTGACTGAATCCCACCTATTGCACCAAGAGACAGAGGGGGAAGGAGGAGCAGAAGGAGACTCTGGAGAGGAAGCAGAAGCTGCTGCACCTGGTGTCACAGTGGATGTCTCTGTGCAGAGACTTCCTGAGGGAGGACGAGCACGTCAAAGTCTTCCTGAAGGTAAGGAACGCGGTGTATACGGGAAAAGGGTGGTGGAACTGGGTGTGAAGGCGAACTTGAAATACGGGAGTGGTGAAAACGGACGTTTCCTTCCAGACTCTGTACCGTTACGTGTTGGACGATGTTTACGAGCACCCGGCCCTGGAGAAGGATGTGGGGGAACTGCAGAGGGTGTACCAGCTGCATCGCAGACAGTGAGTACTTCAAAACTGAGCAGCGAGAACTGCTGGAGGTCTGGAAGGAAGCAGACACTCTACTGAATGGTGTCAGAACACAAAGGAAGACCTTCTTCTCTGCTCGCTGTCTTTCTTTAGCTCTTCCTCAATGAATCTATTGAGAAAATTAAAGAACATCGCCGTGTTCTGGAGATTTCTGCCCCGAACATATGAAGTTCACTGAGCTCTTTATCTGTATTCCCCCAAACTGGGCAAACACATTGGTTCGGAGAGTGAATGGCAAGTGTCAGAAGTGGTTGACCCGCTGTGAGAAACAAAGGATTTCAAATATTAAACAAGAACAAGCACATACTGTACCATTTGCTGCGTCACCACTTGTTTACAAGATTCTATTTCACGCCAGCAGACTATGAGAGGTGCCAAACACAGAACACACATCAGTATCGCCACAGACGAGGCATCGTCAAGTCATTATGCAATACACTCCCTAATGTGAATACAAAATACGGTGTTAGTGTCTCCAGTTCCGCATGATAAGACACGCAGGGGACATACAGTGCTGCCGGCTGCACGCACACTTTGTAAGCATATAAGCAAATAATAAAAGACAATGTAGAAATACATCTAGAATACATATTCATGTATGTACACATGTCAACAATCAAACAGATTCTTCATGTGCATCATTTAAACTGAACACAATATGTTAGAAAATGTGTGTTTTGTAGATTACGATGCGTCTTTGGAATAAGTTATTTTCCCTTTAAATCGTACTACAGTTGTATTTTGATCAGCAGCAGAGTTTCCGCATCCAACCCCATATCTCATGACCGCAACTCCATTGAATCAGGATCAGTCAACAACAAAACAATGTTGTCTGACAGACGCAGGTTAACTTGGCCGCAGTGTGTGAGGAGGCAGATGACCGTGGGGAGGTCGTTCCAGTTTTTCATAGCTGTGTATGGTTCAGCAGCATCCTCTACCACCACGCACTTATTCACTCTCATATACACACACTTTGATCTGTTTTTGTATATATCGGATCTAATTCAATATCTCTGTTTAAAATTAAAATACATCTGTAATTTATTTTCAAAATTGATCCAAAAATGATCTTGTCGTCTTTTCGCATTAGTTAATTTAACTGCACTTCTTCCTTTAGTTGTTGTTTAAGCCTCAACAGTCCTGAACCACCAGACACAATGCCACACCCTCAGCCCCCCCAAGCCTCCCATCAGATTCTTTCCCCCTCGAGGATGCTTCGACCAGTCCCCCCCCCCCCCAGTGGAAATAATTCAACCTGACTCTGCCACTGTTATCTGACTTGGCTTTATTCGTGTTTATTTTCAGGGAGGGAAACTCACAAACAGCCACTCCTTTAGAGGAGTGGACCTGGGAGTGGGTGTTACTGACTGACATGCTCCGCTATTTATGAGCTTTTCACAATCAGTCCCACCCCAGGGGAGGACAAGGTTGACTGCTTTGGAGCAATCTGCTGCAGAGGGAAAAGGTGTCATTTTTTTTTTTTTTTTATGGAAAGAAGCCTCCCATCAACTTCCATCTGGCCTTCATGCAGAAAAGGAAGCTCCACCCGTATGATCCTGGTCGCTTGAGCACACAGCTCCGTTTGTGCAGCACTTTAACTCACTGACTTCACTGCGATTCTGCCTTCCGAGGCACAGAGGAGCGACTTTAGATCACAAGCTCTGTTCTGACATGACGGCAGGAATCAGGTTTTTCATTAGTGCTGGATTGCTGGCGGCCACTGAGGTGGGGGTGGGTGGGGGGGGATCCCTCAGGACAGGCTCTGTGCCAACATGCCTATTGTGATGCAGAGCCCAGTAAAAGCTGAGGGATGATAATGGACATGGGCCTATCCATCATGCTATCCAGAACTAACCGATGAGAAAAGGGTGATTAAATGAAGGGATCACGTTGGAAGGTCTAAAATCTACAGCCACTCTAATCTCTCCTTGACACCGAGCCTAAATAATGGACTCAGCACAACTGATGAATACATAAAAAAACGGTCACTTTAGCTTGATTATAGACTTTGAGGCTGCAGGGAAATAGTTTAACCACAGCCTGCAGAACATTTTACACAGTCTTCATGACAGTGTAGGCACATGATAATCACTGAATGTTTTTTCCTTTTTATTCCCAGTACTGTGGATGAATATTCCCCTCAGCGAAAGGTCAGTCAAAAAATATCTTGTTTGTTAATATCAAGCTGAGCAGCTTCTCCTCTGCAGCATGTCAGGCCTTCGGTCTATTGTCGTCACATTTCCTCCCGACAGACATTGTTCAGTCGTACCGAAACGGCCGATGTTCTCAGGCAGCACAAATGTGTGTCAAAAACCCACGCAATTTCCCCTTTTCTCATAGAGCAAAGCACTTTTCCACCAATTGAGCTTGAAGGAGAACGGGCTCCAGTCCAGAGGCACGCAGAGGGAGACCAAGGAAGGTGAGCTGTATTACATTCCTCTCATCACACGTCGTTTCTAAAGTCACCGAAAGGAGACGTTTGGTCTGAACTGGAGAACAATGAGAATCTTTCCAGGGAAAGAGAGGGAATGTGTGGGAATGCATGTTCCTGGCGGATGACTCACGAGTTTGAGTTGCCTCATATGAATCACCTTCTGTTAAAATACTAAAGGTTATGGAAATTTTACATGTCAGAGATTGAGTGTGTGGAATAAAACCTACATAAACTCTTCACCCCAGCCATGGAAGATCCGTATGATTTTGCTTCCGTTTTCAATTCCGCTGGTTCTTTTATCAATTCTCTTACCGGTTCTCATTTGGAAATGAAACCTGCAGTATCATCAGCTGCTAACGTTAGGCTGCTGCTGGGGTGAAACACAACATTCATTCAGTTATCGCTCCTGTGTGTGAAAATGTTTCCCCATATTGGTCGCATTTCCTCCCTTTGATGAAATTAACACTTTGCAAGTATTGCAAGTTACCCTGTTGTTCTCCTTTCTCCTAAAATGTAATGTAAAACTTTTGAGCATTGATAATCGAAAAGGGAAAACATCATTTAGCTTCTTATAATCGATCGCTTTTCAAGCCATCCAAAAGCTTAAAAATGACATATTCATTCAAAAACATGAACGGCGATCAGTCTAAACTTGCTTTACATGATCTGATCAATTGAACTTGGAGTTCAAAAATGTTTTTTTCTGACATTTTGACACACAGTAAGGGCACGATGGGAAAATGAACCCAAGGACTGAACTATTTCCTGCTCTGCCAACTGCTCCAAAATGGCATCCAACCATGTTATTTGTGATTGCAGACTGAAATAACTACAAGTGCAAAGGTGTCACCTGATTACAAGGTTTTAGAGCTTACTTTAGAGTTTTGTGAATAATAAAAGTTCTGGGTTACAGTCCTGCATAGTTGTGTATCTGTAGAGTAATAGCAGCAAAGACCACTTGTGTAGGTCAACAGGAGGCGCCACAGCTTTCAGTCATCCTTTCCTGACCATTCATTTTTCTCGTTGCCAGTGCTGTGTCACGTGTACATCACCATGGACTCCTACCTGAGTATGAGGGCCCATTCAGGGGTCCTGGCCCAGGAGCTGCTGCAAGCGATAGCCGAGAGGATGGATGTCCCCCACGGGGAACTGGTACTTGTGGCCATCACTTATCCTGGAGGTAAGAAGCATTTTACACAAACCAACTCGAGCTGCAAACACAACAGCTGCGGTCTGCTTTCTGCTTCCAGAACTACACAGGCTATTTGTCTTCTGATGGCGTTTGACAATAAACGAGTCGCCGTGTGTATCGAGAAACACAGTATATATAACCGTGACAATAACAGTCCGAGTCAGATGCTTGGATTGATAATAAAATATGAGATTGCAATCCACATAACGGGGTTGAAATGTCTCCCCGGTTCAAAGGCAGTGATGTATAAAGTCGGTATCTGTTATCAGTGTCTGTAGTGACTGGCTCCCTCAGAGTGGAGCCTGGCGCACGCTCTTATCTGTGACCACTGATAGCCGCTCGCACGCCGCCCCGACAGGTTTTTAATGGCATTCTGCTGTTTTGTGATATGTTTTCATCAATGTAGGAAGACTCCTCCTGCAGCCTCAGGACAGAGTTCTCTCCAATTCGTTACGGCCTGTGGGGAGGCTGCACGTATTCAAGAAGGACCTCGGAGAAGTCCTGGTGAGAAGATAATTGGAATTTGCTGTTTAACATAAACACACATTTGCTCTTGTGGAGAAATAGACAATATATTTCAAATTGAAGTAATACAATTCTTGTACTCTGGGTGGCGGCAGTGAGACAATATCCTTCAGTGTTTTAGCGAGTTACTGTTATTTTCTGCTTCAACGTCTGATTCTCCTGCTTCATGTGTGAAGGAGAGAGGATTGATAGAATTATTTACTACAAGATCCTGAGTTATGATGTGATATTACAGGACTATTGTCACATAGAGCACTGCCAAAAGGACAGTGTGTGATATTTGAGTTTGTCGGAAATTAAATAATCAGCTGGATCAGAAAATACAACAGCGACGATGTCATCTCAAAACTAATTATGTGAAGTTTTCCAAGCTTACCCAACCAGTTTAATCTCACAGATGCACTACAAGATAATTTATTTAGTCAGTCCAAGAAGTAGCAGGAGAAATAATTTTTTTGTTAGTTTTTTTTACAATAATGGCTGATGTGCTTTCCCATTTAGTCTGTGATAACCAAGTATACATCAGTTACACACTGGACTCAATCTGGACTGCAACAATCAACCAAAAAGAGCTAAAGAATAAAAACTCTACAAGCCAAGCAAAGGATAGACTGGTGCTCAGGGTCTCAACACTGCCACCCGATGTACAACGAAGGCATAACCCTCAGATTCACACAAGTCCCTTTAAATACAGGAAGTATCAATCTTTGTGTATTTTTCCCTCTGCAGAATCCATTCACTGACAACTCGGAGCTGCAACAGAGAACGGTCCGCATGCTGAGTTTGAACACGTGGGACGTGGCTGTTGCTCTCACCGACTTTGACCAGATGCTTCTTGACTCAATGCACGAGGTTGGCCTCACACCTAGAAAGCTCATGCATAAAACAGCGCGTCGGCGAGAATCAGTCAATTTCAATCACCCATGTTGTGCTTTGACAGCAAGAGCTGGTCTACTTCACCTTCAACCGCCACAGCAGCAGCAGCAGCAACACCATGGCGCTGGAGATGCTGCTGCAGCGCTGCAACGACGTGCAGCTCTGGGTGACGACTGAGGTGCTGCTCTGCCCAACGCTCTGCAAAAGAGTCCAGCTCATCAAGAAGTTCATCAAGATTGCAGCCCAGTCAGTACTCACACCCCCACTCCACAGTCATAACAGATGTTTGTCATCACACAATGATGGGTCAACAGCTCAGGCCAGGCTTGCATGGGAGGGCTGCCCCCTCCAGTGGCAAATCAATGAAGTGCTGCGCCTGTGCAAGTAACCGCAATGTGCGCTCCATTGATCTTTTATAGTTGTAAAGCACAGAGGAACCTCAACTGCTTCTTTGCCATTATAATGGGCCTGAACACTGCAGCTGTGAGCCGCCTCAGCCAGACGTGGGAGGTAGGAGAATTTTTGAGCAATCCCTTTTCAGCTGTGCCACTTTTACATCTTTTTAGAGTTTCAGGAAAAAAATAATATAAGATAAAATCCTTTCACTGTCCCTGCAGAAAATTCCTGGAAAATTCAAAAAGCTGTTTTCGGAGCTGGAGACGCTAACAGTAAGTGCACTTAATAAACAACATTGTGTAACCCGTGCACACAAAGTTAGAATAAAAACATTAAAGACTGACATTAATCCACAAGATAACAGGAAATACAAACAACAGTTGAATGGCTGAACCAAACAGATGTTTTTTAATCTGGAAACCAGGGAAACAAAAAACATCGGGGGTTTCAGATGATCATTACTCTCTAATGGTGTCATAATTCAGCTCAAACAAAGCAAGCATGCACAGACACTTGTTCACCCCCACGAGGAATACACTCATTCATTCTGAGAATGTCTTCACAGGATCCGTCGCTGAACCACAAGGCCTACAGGGACTCCTTCAGGAAGATGAAGGCTCCAAAGATTCCCTTTCTTCCTCTGCTGCTGAAAGGTGCGCTCATTATTCTGTCACTTCCAGGCCGCACGGCTCGGAGGAAAGACTATTGTGAGATGTCTCTATCAGTTGGGTTTGACTCGCAGAAAACGACGTGGCCTTTTACCTCTGATCCCCGCTGATGAAGGCTAACATCATGTCGTCCTCTCTTAGATATTACATTCATCCATGAAGGGAACAAGACGTTTCACGACAACCTGGTCAATTTTCAAAAGCTGGTAAGTTTGTGTTGTTGGTGCACAGGTATGTTACTGCACTGAAGGGAGCTGACTGAATTGTTTTGTTGTTCTGTTTCTCCAGCACATGATAGCGGATATGGCTCGGCTCATCCGACAGTGTCAGAAAGATTACATGGGTCAGTGTTTACTTCCCTGATTTCTCTTTTTAAAGGCACAATATAGTCAAAGATTTTTATAATTTGGCCATAATCTGATGTATTAAGGCATTTTAGGAACAGATGAAGCTTCGTGTTTAACTTCCATATTGAAATTAACTAATTCTGTTAAATAAAAATTTTAAATCTATAAAAATGCACATCATATCGAGTTATACACAGATACCAATACCTATATCGGATTAATCGAGACAGATACCATTTTTGAAATAATATATCTGCTGTTGATGGTGGATCGCCTTTAACATCAATATTTAACTGTTACATAATATATAAACACATATGAGCACACAGAAATAATCAAGGAAAAATTCAAGGTAAAAATTGCTTAGTGGCAAAAAAATGTCCTGGTGGGAACTTCCACATTGCTGATTTTTGCGATGCATTTTCATTAGTGGAGGAAAAAGATTTGGTTCTGTGTGTTAAGGTTTTGGTTATGTTTGACGGTGCCGGTATATGTCCCTGGAAAGCACAGTTACTGTAACATTTTACAGTAAGTAAATGAAGAAGACAAGTAACTAAAGTATTACTTGCATCGGACTCTCAGTATTGTCAATTCATCCTTTATTTACCTTATTGAGCTTACAATATAATTCTTTAACCACTGTCGTTAATCAGACAGACAAGTTTTTGTGACACGCTTGTCCTAGTTCAGTAAGTAACGATTGATTTTCTCTTCCAGGAAACACAATCAGCCAGAAGAGCAGCTCAGAAGTGCGAGCCTACATCGACTATCTGCATATTATTGACAATCAGCAGACTTTGTTTGACCTGTCGCACCGGCTGGAGCCTCGAGCTTAGAGAGCGGCTCGCCCTGTTCTTCCCTCTCTGTTGGATTGCCAAGGAAACACCCTGCTGCTGTGTCATCTATCTCTCAGGACTCACAGGAAAGCTGCACGGCCCTGTCCCACCACAGGAGGGAGCCATTTAATCAGGAGACTAGTCAGCAAAAGCAGCAAAAAGAGGCACCTCTATGGTTGAACGCATGAATGTTAGAAAAGGCCCAAAACCGTGCGAGTGAAGTCAGAACCAAACATGCTGCTGTTGTTCTTTTCCTGTCCAGCAGATGGCAGAAGTTAGACCGTATAGGAACTGATCTGAGGGCAGCAGCAGCACCCTGCAGTCAGTCCAGCAGGCCACAATATGGAGAGCAGATACAGTAAGAGTGGTTCCATTTAGAAGAAGCCAATGTATCCATCTCAGTCATAATGGTTTCTATAGTGGCACAGGAGGGTCACCTAATTAAAAAGCCACAACACAAATGCTTAAAGCAGACAAAACAACTATAAAAGCCACAACTAAACAGAGAAAAAAAAGGCAGTTTTGATAATAAACCAGGGAGCAGAAGGATTGTTTCAGCTACTGAATTCACAAAATGCATCGACTGCACCTTTAACAACATATTTGTCATAACTACAAGCCGACACAAGCTCTCTGGTATACTCGTGTTTTTGTGTCATGGCTTTTGCGTTGTGGTGAACCTTCTCAAAACCTGTCCATGCACCATGTCGGCTCTATATTAAGATATTTAGATATCTATCTGCAGAAGTTGTGTCATCAGATCTGACCAAAGAATATCTCAACGCCACCAAACTGTTGTCTTTTGCCAGAAAAGTGTCTCAAGTGAATCGGTCCAGTCGATGCACAACAAACTGATGTCTTACTAAGTGAAAGAATTCATCAAAGTGATTGTAGAATATTTACCTAAATTATTTTTCCACGATAGAAAAACCGTACATCGTTTTGTTCTTTCCCCATTGATTGCAGTGTACTAGGTGAGGCTTTACTCCATGTTGTATTAGTGCAGAACTAGAGAAAAAGAAAACATCCAGTGTGCTGTAGTTTACAGACATGTGAGATATAATTACATATGTTGGAGCTGAATACCGCGAAAACAGTGTGAACAGATCATCTTTTTATGAAGCACGGATAAAGCGTCTCCATGGAGGAAAGCAGTGGACAATCAGTTGAATGCAGAGTTACAGTAACAGACATTAACATTTCAAATAACACATTGGTTGCCTTTTTCAGAGGCCGTATAAGAAAAAAAAAGAAGCTTGAGAGCCACTATTCTCGGAAACGTGAGGATAAATATATTGTATTGGCTGAACTTTCCCTATAATTAGAGCAATAGCAAACTTCAATATTCCAGCACCTTCTGGATGAAGTACAAAAAGCGGAAGAAGAAGAATAAAAGCCATCTGCTCATGTGCAGTGTGTAGTGACACTGCTGTATTCCGTTTTGTAGTGTGTGGTCTTAGAGGATGCAGTATTTATTCTCCTATCGGTGAAAACTCACTCTGTGTGTCATGCCAACAGAGTAAGTAGGCATCACGAGGTGTTGTAAATGGAAATGTACATTATTTTCTTTACTTTTCATGTGTATAGTTCTGATTTTTGAGCTTACAGTCACCATGAATGCAGTATCTTATTTCAAATGACTCGTGTCATCAACTGTGTAGAGTTGCTCCTATTTATACTGTGTATATATGTTGAGATTCTGGAAATGGATATTTATTTATTTTAGAATTATTTATTTGCCTTTTGACCTCTCAAAAGTTGTGTTGAATGTTTTTTTGTACGCACCGTTACCGCTGGTCTGCATGACGTGTTAAACCATGGACGGACCACAGTGTCAACTGTGCATGCAATAAAAATATATTTCATCAGCGTGAGCTTGTTATTACAAGTTGCTGTGTGTGTGTGTGTGTGTGTGCCGAATGCGTGTGTGTGATAAAGATGTATAGATAACATCCTTTCTTGAAAATATATTTAAAAGTTTTCAAAGTGCTACAGTCACAGTTGAAAAAAGAAAACTGATAAAACACTAATTAAAGAGATTTGCCACAAAGTTGCTCATGAAATGTGCAGATTTGATAAAAAACAACAAAAAAAATGATCTCTAAGCAGACTTCAAATAAATGTTCAAGGCAAAATGTGACCTGAATGAGCAGAGATGGAAAACTTAATACTGCTTAATACGGGGGTGTCAAACACATCTTAGTTCAGAGGCCACATACGGTCCAATTTCATCTGGAGAGAGCCACGCTGGTAAAATAGTGCAAAAAAAGTTTTCTTTGAAATTTTGAACATTTGGTGGTTTGGCCAGTTTGAAGCCTCTTGCAGGCAAGTTTGGACCCACAGACCTTATGTTTGACACTCCGGGCTTAACGTGTAATAAAATGACCCAAAAATGAGGAGAAATGTCCACAAACTGATAGAATGGCTCAAACAGGCTCAATGTCCTGTTCCTTGTTGGGACTGCTGGGGAGGCGTTAGGGTTAACTGAAAAACAAACAATAGAATATAATCTGCTAAGAATACTGTTCTACATTCAGTTAAGACACATTTCTTTGTGAAAAAGTATTTTAGTCTTTATTATATAAACTATAACTATATTGCTGGAGTGATGCTATGGCACTAAACACGGTACAGAATCATTTTTCAGTATACACTGTTCACATGGCCTTTACTTCACAAAATTAATGTCAAATGGAGGAGTTGCTCTTCTACGGCCTGCAATGGCGCCCCCTTGTGGGTTTTGTCTTTAATCAACGCCCTTTGTTGAATATGAACATAACACTGTGCAGAGATGATCATATTTCTCCCTGGCTATACTTCTCTGTGTATGTTTTAAGAGCTTTTTGTGCAAAGACACAATGTCCTCTCTCAGTGAAAAGTAGCGGAGGTGTGACCCTGATGCCCTCTCTGACTTTAACCAGGTGTCCTGCTTGGCCTTTTAACATGACTATCTGTGTCACGACCCCCGCTGAGCTTGGCCCCGTACCCTGAAATTTCCTCCCAAACACCGCCGGCACTGTATCATTTCCCTGTCACCAAATGACTGGCTGGCTGCTGTGTCACACTAATGAGAGGAAGAGAAGGCAGATGAAGAGAAAGTACAGGAAGACTGCTTCTTCATTTCCCCTGTGCGACACAATGCATCGAATCAATTCTCTATCCTCCATTTGTCTGTCTGCAGGGAGAAATTAAGAGCAACACAACAGTTATTAGCGTTGGAGAAAATCTTATTTGAGCGGATAAGAGGGATGATTTAAACCCCTCTCTAATAAAAAAAAAACAAAAAACAAAACTGCAACTTACTGCCTCTAATTTCTACATGATAATGTCATTTGTTTAAGTTAGCAGACTACATCGCACCTGTTTTGTTTTTCTGCGAGTATATTGAGTTTCGATTCAAATAGTTCCAGGACAACATCTGCAAAAAAACATCTCTAAACATTTTTAGCTGCTCAAATGTATCTTACTGAGCGTAATACTGCGCAACATAATCTTAACCTTGACTTTGCATCTCCTCTTAATGCACAAGACTTCAAGACAAATCTATTATATTCACAACTCTAAAGTCTAATCAGACCCTCTGGTCAGTTTTCAATCAACTTCAATGAAGTCTGTCCTAAAAGATAACACTTTTGGCAGGATATCAGCATTTTTACACTTATTCAAAGTTATAGGTTTTATTTGGTTCGTATTAACTTAATCAGATGCTAACAGAGAGTGCAGACAGATAAAGGATGGGTAATCTAATGTGTTGCTTTCTCATACAAAGCTATCAGTGCCTTTGAATAGGTTTTTCCAACAGGCTCGGCTGAATGAATTACACTAGTCTGTTAGTATTCTGCCTCCGCCGCACAAAAAGGTCAATGTCAAATGCACCTCATTTAAAAGTCAATAGCGGCCATGCACATCATCTCCTGGGAATTCTGTCCGGGAACCCTCCAGACAGCATTGTGTATCATTCAGTTAGTAGAGGGCAGCCAGAGAGCTTTTTTAATCCTGACCTTCCAATAAAATATGCTCCCTATCCAGAATTACATGGTCTAAAATGGAGACATAAGCTCCCAACAAATCATGGCCAGACTCGGGGGAGAGGTTCAACAGCGTCGGACACAGACACAACAGGTTCAACAGCGGCTGAACGTGTATCACCACTTCAGATCTACAACGGAGCCACTCACTGCTATAGGTCACCATGGAACGCTCCTGAACAAATCCCGGGTCACAAACAATCACAGAAATACAACATTGTTATTGTGTCTTATCTAACATAATAGTGTTCTGAATAAATATAAAATGTTTGCAATACTGATATTACAAATACTGACATTCTAAATCGCCGGTGACGCGTCGCCTTACACGGACAGCAGCAGTGCGACTCCTGCTACAATCCACTTGGCGGGAGGCTGTTTGGTGCGGAGGTGGAGGCTCCACACGTATGTGGGCCCACGCTGCTTGGTGCGGTACACTGGACACTCGAACGTGCTCTTGAGCTCCTGCTCCTCCGCGGGCACGGCTCGAACGTACAGCACCGGCATGGCGGGGGTCAGATCTCTCAGAACCGCCTCGGCGATGACTCCTGACTGAGTATCCCAGCGCGCTCCTGAGAGGATGACGGACATGACTGGTGACGCTCAGAGAGATTATTATTCCACCAACGCATCACTATGAAAACTTATATTATTGATTTCTGACCTTCCATAAAGAGTCCATGGATGTAGGCTCCCTCCCGTGGGGGGTGTCCAAAATCGTCCTTCATCTTCTTCGTCACATCCACAGTCAGAGTCATCCTGTCCAGGGCCCACTGATTCTTACGAGCGATACTCTGCAGCACGGCTACAAGCAAGCAGGTGTGCGAGTAAGTAGAAATTTTAGTTTTAAAAACTTAAAGCAAACTTGAAGCTCACCAGTGAGGAAAGTCTGAGGATTAAAAAGCCCCGAGAGCCAAACAACAGCAGGAAGAACAAAATCTTGAGTCCAGCTGTCCAGCTCATGACAGCTACTTATTAGATCATTCACCCTGTAAAATGAAGATTTTTTTTATTTCTTTATTTTGTATTAGCAGAAGATCATCATGACTGAAGATATTTATTCATTTGTTTAAATTCCTTTTACTTGAAAATATGTTATGGAAAACATCATCAAAATACTAAAACAAGGCCAATTTAGAATTTACCATTGTGCCAGTGTTTTAGTCGAAGGATAACCCAATCTGGCCCAGGAGTCTGGAACCGAATCTGTGAAAAGTGCAGACTGAAGAGCCTCCATGCTGGAGGAGATGGTGAGTTCACCCTGTGAACAGACACAGTTTCAGGAAAAAAAAAAAAAACACAAGACAGAGGAGGGTTTACGATACACCCCCACAATAAACTACCTTCAGGCCCAGATCCAGCTCGGTGAGTGACCTCCTGATTTCTGCCAGCAGAAGATTCATGCGTTCACACTCCTGAAAGCACACTAAGGTGTAGGGGCTTCGCTCTGCTGTCTTTGTCATCATCTCTATCATGTTATATTCCTCAGGAAGCCTGTCAAGGATGTCTTCAATTATAGACGTCACCTGACAAACACAACAGGCATGTTAGGGGCGTGTCAAAGTAATGTGGAGGTAATCTCTGCCGGTCCCCACCTCCATTACCTTTTCATCTGTGGTCTGGGTGGCCCCCTCTCCTCTGGACGAGTCCTGCGGCTGCAGCTCCAGCAGAGTCTTCAAGAGGCTGTCTGAGGTGACGGTGAGGCACTCCAGCTCGGCGTTTGGATGCAGTCCGTACAGAGTCGGGTTCTCAGGTGGGAGATGTCTGTCTATATAACTGTGGTAACCGATGTAGTCCAAGAATGGAGGAGCCAGGAAGCCCGGGCACAGGAGGAGCTCCGATTCAAACTGTGGATGAAAATCAGATGCAGGCGAACTTGGTCTGTTACTTTTGGAATTCATTTGACAATTACCAAGTCTTTGCATCAGTGCCACTGGTGTAGTGGTATCATGCATGATTCCCATCTTTGTGACCCGGGTTCAATTCCCGGGTGGTGCACAGATTTGGGCAGTGGTGGGATCGGAAGTTCACAGGTTCAATTCCCACAGTGGACGGGTCACCAGTGAGCAAGACCCTTGACCCCCATCAGCTCCTCAGATCACTTTATGCTCATTTCTTGTGTAACTGTTGGGTGTATTCATTGTATTTCTCCAGCTTGCTATTTAGTATTGCTTTATTATTCACACTCATTAATGACTAACGAGTATCTTTTAAAACCCATCCATCCATCCATCCATCCATCCATCCATCCATCCATCCATCCCCTGCTGAGTCCACATGGGGTTGCAGCGTTCATATACCTCTCCCAATTATTATATCATCTTCTTAAATCATGACAATAGCCAGTAATATCAAATATGGGAAATACACTGTTCAGTTTTTTCCCCCTCTCCATTATCATCACACACAGATATCACGCATCACTGAATCACTGTTGTTGCCGTTTGCCTCGTTTGATGTGACTTTTGCTGAAAACTAAAAAAATTATTTGTGGTAAAAATAATTATTTCAGTATGATAACACTACATGCATACGCTTTGTGCAGCACTGACAGTGAAACATTGATTCCCATCTCATCATCCAATCTGCTCTAATGGGGGGGAAGTGGCAGAAGGCCTATCAATCTCTACTGACAGTGAAACAGATAAACCACTTCAACACACGCTCAGGATGAAAAACAATTCCCAAACTATCCATGCAGTCGAGTGTCATGCTGCTGCAAGCAGTCAAATATGTAGCGTTACAATGGGCAACAACAATGTCTCTATTTAAGAGTGAAATTGCAGTTTAGTTTTTTATCCCAAGAGGGCACCGTTTACCTTGACAACAATACAAAGAAACTGAGCAACTCTCCATTTATTTTTCACTTTGTGGGATCATAAAATTTTATAAAATATATCTGCAATTCTTTTTTTTTTATTATTAAATGCTAAAACTGTTTAAGTAAATCAAATAATGACAAAAAAATTAAAAGCTATGTTGAAACCAAACCAAACATATATGAGTGAAGAGATCCCGCTAACATGGCAACCGACTTACCATTTTTGGATGCATGAACTCCTGCAGATAGGTTTGACATAGTTTTCTATCCCAGGTATCGGTAATGTGTCCTCCATACATGATCTCTCCAAAAAGATAGCACAAGTCCTCCCAAGGCACCTGCATGGACTGAGAGACACTTTGTTTAGACAAATCCTACAGAAAGAATCATCTAAAAATTTCAAGTCATCTCACGGAAAGTTTAAGCAATTATTGACATTTTTCCTTCCTTTCAAACGTCAAGAAATAACATTTGGATCACTTTCCATGTTAGCGCCTCTGATAATGACGCGAGAAAGGAAATATAACAGAATTATGTTTCTTTACACGCACTGAACTCATGTATGACAGAAGAGCCTTTTTTCCTCAGCAGGAGATTATGATCCGTGAGGGTGAGGGAGGAAGAAAAGAACCTGTGATTCATAACAAATTACAAAAGCTGTAGGTTCACAATCATTTGTACCTGTATTGTTTTGCAAATTGCTTCCTTCATCAGCTCTAATTGCAGTGATCACTTATGTAGCGTTGTGAACTGTCACATTGGCTGCATGTAATTACATTTAGGATAACGCTTCATTGCCCTCCTAATGAATTCTCTGTATACGCACATACAGGTTACTGTTTGGTTAACATAATGAAGGACATTCGTTTTTGGAGGGCAGAATACCTAGGAGACATAATTGGTTATGACCAGAGTAATAGGAGTTCCAGGAGAAAAGCATTAGGAGTTGTGAGGGGTGCAGCAACCCCAAGAATGGATTTTTTGTCTTCATGAAATAAAGCTAAATTATATGTTGCGTGTTCATAGTTATAAGAGAAGAATTGCGGTAAAAAAGAAGGGACTGAACATTTTTCACAAATAACAGTGGAACAAAAGATTTCAATAAGTAACTGGAAACACTGCATAGTAATTCAACATCGCTGTCTGACAATAATGCCACTACAAATACCATTATCATTATAAATATTCACAACTGAGAAGGAAGTACTGAAAACAGATTAAAAGTTTTTTTCCATTTATATAAAAAAAAAAAAAAAAGAAGTGAAGTGAAGCGAAAGAATAAAAAGAAATAGATGTATTTTTGTATTTGAAATGCTGTACTTTAGTGTTGGCCTCCAAGTAGTTGTACAACACATTGACTGAGATGGTGAGGTCTCCGGTGCTGAAGGGATAGTTGTGGTTCCACCCTTGGGGACCAAATCTGCGGCGCTCGGTAACACAAGCATGAAAGAAGCAAAGGGAGAAGAACATGGAGTTGAACTCTTGTTCTCTGGAGCACATATCCAGCGTGTCCTGCAAGGAGACAAAACAAGAAACAGAGGCTGCAGTGAAAGCAGAAGACAAAACATGCCAAATGTTAAATGTAAGGCGCTTTTTTTTTTTCTTTTTTTCTTTTCCTCATAACATTTAGAAAGATGCAAACCTGACTGAAGTTATTAAGAGCTGAGTGCAAACTGGCATTCATGCCAGTGGGTGGCTCATTGGTGATTTTGATGGAGTTTTCCAGGATGCCTCTGGGGATTACATGCTGCTCGGGGCTCGGTGCCGGCTCTCCCGTCATAAAAACCCTGAAGGTGGGATGACTGTCGATGGCTGCCGTCTCCAGGAGGGCGTCCAGAGAAGGCAGCCAGCGAGCCAATAGGTGTACATTCTGAGAAAAAAGAGACATGTACAAAATTTATTATGAAACAGGATCAAGAATATATTAATTATTGTAGTTTATTACTAGGCTTGTATTCAAATGTGGAAGCTTCATTAAAAAAAAAAAAAAGGAATTATGTTCTGCATTAGTAAAAAAAAAAAAAAAAAAAAAAAAAGAAATCCTTCCCGAGTCACTTGGCGGTACACTTCTCTATAAAAGAGCTCATGTAGCCAATTACAGCTTTTATTGAACCAAATTGAGTTTATTGCCCTGCTCTGGAAGTCAGATAATATCATTACAGGAAGGCTGGAAATGCAGCCGGACATCTCTACAGTTACCTTCTCGTTGAATAATATTCTCTACCTGTAAAATGACCCAGTGTCCCTGTTTAGATGCAGTCCTGAGGACCCGTTCAGCGACCTCCTCCTGCCCCTGTCCCAGGGACACATTGTGCAAAGTGCCCTGCTCAATAGAGAATCCCAGCTTCAGGCCTGCACAGACACAGTAGTTAGTAGATTTAAGAAAAGCCACATAATGAAGACTTTATTATGAACAAACGGTTTGAGTTGTACCAATTTTCTCTACATCTCTGAGTGGATCCACTCCAGGAGAGAGGATGAAGAACACAGGAGTAGAAGTGCCACTGTGCTCGTACAACTTTTCAAACTCTAATTGTGCAGCTTCCACATACTTGCTTCCCATGTTCTCCTCCACAAATTTCCTGCCGGGAGACGTGAAGAAGCTCAGTGACGTAAATTAAGTGGAAATACGCATATAACTCAGTCACTCACTGACCGGAGTGTGTAGGTCACCCGATCAGGACGCAGAGCTCTAAGGATGATGAGCTTCTGGAGGGAACTCTTATTTTTCCAGTCCTGGGGAAGCCTTTCGTTTTCAGGACAACTGGACTCAACGATCTTCTTCCAGCGCTTCGGCGAGCTCTCGATTTCTCGATCAAGTCCACTGAAGTCATCCAGTGTGGAAATCATCTGTCACGAAACAACAAGTACTGATCCATCACATGACCCTTTCACCTGTTACATGTGGAGTTTATGCTCTACACACGGTACCTTAATGGCCGCCCAGGCGTGTGGAGAGAGGAAGGACACTGGACTAACTTTGTTGGCCTCCACAGGGAAGTGCAGAAGGAAGCCAAATTCCTGAACATCAATCAAACCTTGTTTGAGCAGAATCTGAGGGCGAAGGATCAAAAGTAGTTTGTAGAGATCTATGAAGTATTGATCTCTGTTCAGTCACTTCCAAAAAAAGTGCAAGAAAACTGCCAAAACAATCAGGTGAACTTGCACGGGCTGAATAAGTGTTTCCGCATGTAAAATAGTCACATGAAGGGCAGCCTTCAGAGTGGCACAATTTCTAAGATGAAAACAGTTGGCACAATGACAGATAATTGCATTATGCCATCAGAACCAACCCCCTTGTCAGAACCAACTGTGTGAACAGCAGCCATGAAGCAAGGTGTGAGAGGTAATCAATAGCAGCGTATGGTATTGCGGACTGCTTTTAATTGAAGTTAATGTGGGGGCAGAAAAGTAGTTTGATTGATGAGGATGACAGCAGGCCCCACCTCTGAGGCGGTCCTGAGTCCCTCACCTGGAAGGCAGTGTGTGACAAGAAGGTTAACTTGTCTCTCTCAAACAAGCCCTGGCTCACGTAGAGGAATACAGAGTAGGTGATGGCCTCGGTGAGGGTGTGCACTCGGGTTTTCACATCCTCGTCCCATTCTGCATGCTCCATTGCTTTGTGGAACACCGAGTTGAAGGTCTGAAAAGTAAATAAAATGAGGACAAATTGATAATGACTGCAAACACACAGAACAAACAGGCAACAAAATTGGTTATTTTAATATACAGAGTTTGCAGAAAGCACCAAAAAGTTACATTTGATCACATAGTGGAAAACAGCCCAAAACAACATGTATCGCTTGGGGCTAAAGGTTTCACCTTGAGAGAAAACTGGTACATGGGATTAATCTTGCTGAGGTCATTGATGATGAAGAAGAGGAGTGACGCTCTCTCAGCTGCGGGGCGGTATAGTTCTCGAGCCTCGTTGATCTTTGTCTCGTTCTCTCTGGCCTCCACCACCTGTGTGTTCCAATTGCACAAAATGAGCTATTAGGCTCTCAGTCATGCTCCAAAACCCTCTCATTACACATATCCCTAACTACATGTCATTTACAGCAAGATGCAATAAAATTAGGCACTTACTGTTGTGTGACATTAAAAAAAAAGCCCCAAAAAACACCTGAGAGACAAAAAAGTAACAGCATTGCTCTCTTTTGGCATAATAACCTTACCTTGTGCTGGATTTGAGCAGCTGTAGTTTTGGTGTTCTCAAGCTGCTCCACCAGAGAAATATCACCCAGAAAATTACCATGAGCCGCAGAGAGCCGACTCAGCAGGTCGTCTTCAAACCTCTTGAGCTCAATTCTGAAGTGGTTCTGCTGGGTGGTTAATTGCATCTTTCAATGAAAAAGTACACATCAAAGTTTAGATTTATTTTTTTTTAAATGTGGTAGAATTAAAAAAAACAAACAAAAAAAAAAACCCACACTATATCATGACAATGAAATGCTTTGCAAAGTCTACATAAGTTTAGCAATAATATGCTTGAATCACCTTCAGGGCCTCCAGGTCGGGCCTCTCTCGGGCCACCACCTGTCCCAGCAGCTGCTCCTCCAGCCCCACAGGAGTCACTGTGAAGTTGATAAGAGTGGTCTGGGCCTGGAGCTCAGGGGGGAAATGTGGGTTGGCCAGCTTGGTGTGGAGAATGAGTTGAAAGTCACTGTTGTATTCACACTCCTTTCCCGCAATCAGAATGTACCTGGATAAAAGGAATTAATTTATCAATAAAAAAAAAGTATTTGACAAACAACAAAATGTCCAACATCACTCCTGACAGTACTGGAAGAGCAATTCAGGTGCAAAAGCCATAACTTCTCTTCGAGAGACAACCCTGACTCAAACTGAATGGTTTGAGGGATTGTTTGTAATCTCTCACTTTGTTGAAAACATGATTATTTTTTTCAATCTTGACTGGAACAGAAAACATCTCAATGTCAACACAAAATCCAGAGTAAATATTCCCGAGACGGTGATGTCTTCTCTTTTGTAAGTTATCACGTCAAGTTACAAGGTGATAAAGTGGCAAATGTATGAGTATATGATTAGAAATATCACTAATTGGATGGCAGCGCACATCACAAACAAACCGCCCCGCACTCATTCTTTATCTTGTTCTTAGACTGCCGCCTCGAACCGCTAAACATTTTGTTCTTGAAGAAAACTTTTCCTAAAAACTTCTCGATCCTATTTGAGCTCAGCATCACACCTTTCCTGCACTCCAACTTCAGACGGGCTCCAAATACCACCTGTACTGTAGACAAATATTCTTGAGTGAGTATGAAAGATTATCACCACACCAGCCAATATTTATCTCTTCCTGCATTTCAATTAAATTAGCAGTGGCTTGACGAACCTGGTGGCTTTTCATTTATCTCTAATTACCCCTTGGGTGTCAGGCAAGGCCCCAATTTTTATGGCACAGGTTCCTTGTGGCCTGGGTCTGGTTCAACTCTATATCTTCACAAGCCAGAATTAATGTACTATTGATAGAACCATTACTCCACCAAATTAAAGTCCTTCCTGATGGATTGGCTTGTAGTCTTCCGTCAGCCATGAAAGGAATAATTAGTATTCATTACTTCACACTCTACAACATTCCAATTATTAATGAACTTCAGCTAAGAAGCCCTACCAGATCCATCAAGGCTGCCCCAGCAGGTTGTATTAATCATCGACAGAAACAAGTGTGTGGGTCATCTACAAGGGATAAACTTATAATCAGATTTACAAAGATAAATAGTTAGGTCTGGATGGACAGGACTTCAAAAAAAAGCTCAATGAACATACAAGACACTCAATATTCATGGTCATACATGGATCAGACCGAGCAAGATGTAAACATCTCTGAGGGAGAAATCAAAGCAGAATGTCAATATGTGGTATGTTCTATTTATTCCGCTGTTAGTTGTGCAGTTTATGAAATTTACATGATTTCTTTCTTTTTGAGGATAAGTGGAAGTGGTTTTTATGGAGTAGATATTTTGGTGGTACTGTTATATTTGTGAAGTGGATTACACTGTGGGGAGTGAAGCAGACGTGTTTAAATTCAGCGAGGTTTGTGTCGAACAAATGTCATTTTTGAAGGCAGATGTGACTTATTCGTATATATTGAAAAAAAAAAGAATTATGGTAAGGTAAAACCTTCCAGTGAATGGCACATAATAACACGGCACCTAAGACAATCTGGATGCAACAAGCCCTTTTCATTTAATCTAAACTCGATTCAGTGATGTTAGGCTGAAGGTATGCTGGACCACGTCAAAAAAATCACCTATCAGTTTTGAAATTATTAAAGCTAAATGGAGTCATTGATAATGATGGAGGACCACTTAATTCTTGCCAGCTTTCTGCGGAAGACAGGAGTCCTTATACATAACCATGACTGTCCTCATTTCAGCTTTTCTATGGAAGCTCAACTGTTCAATATTCATCACACCCAAAGAATATGAACACACAAATATACATCTATCACCCTTCTTGAGGGGTCAATCAATATGGCGGCGTCAGGGATTCAGAACACGTCCTGCAAATACATTTATAATCTAAAGAGTGAGCAATAACAATGCATTCAGTCATGTCTTACTGGTGTTTCAATGCTCTGTGAGATTCAGCCATCTGGCAAATCTGTCCTCTATGTCTCACACTACAAACACCACAGACACACAGACACAGGTTGTGGTCATATTGACTTAAATATGAACAAGGATATAAAACCGTTCATTGATTTCAAATGTTTTTGTTAGGTAAACACTCCATGCTAACACGTTTCTGCACAGCAAAATGTTTCCTGGTGGTATCTTTCCTTTTATGTGGGGTCATTGACATAAAAGTGAAAATACCTTGGTGATTTTGTACTAACCTTCCTCTCTTAATTGTTTTTTTGCTGAGAAGTGGCTCTAGGACTGGGTCTACCCTCTCTGGCAGATTCTCTATCAATACTGTTCCACCGCATACAAGAGCTTGTTCAATCACTTCCAGATACCTGGGACAAAAGAAAGTAGAAAAATAGAAACAAGGAGAAAAATAATTGAGGCTGGTTTAGGCACAATTTAAAATATTTTAGCACTTCATGATATATTAGAAAGTACAATCAGCCTCTGCTCACCCTTTTTGTTCCAGCCGGACAAGCCTCAGTTCTGACCCCAGTCGGTTTCTCATCCACTTGATGCCCTGCTGTTGTGGGTCGATGATGAGAGGCCAACGCTCACTGGTGGTCAGGATGGCAGCATTCTCAGTAGACATCCTATCATTTGGCAAGTCCTGGTTATGCCAGGCAGCCACAGTGGCATCATCTGTAAGCATGAGTATTGGATCCAGGCCGTCTGTCAGGGGTACAGAGACCTGGAAGAAAAACAGAAAAGTGATGTCATTCATGCTGATGCTTCGGTGAAAGTCCTCCTCTTCACACGGCTTAGTGTTTCTATTTATTTATTTACAGAAATATCCACAGTCTAATTTGTTCTGCAGGTTTGAGCTCACCTTCTGAGACTTTAGGAAGGGTATCCATGTGTTAGTATAAAGCTCCACACGATACTGGCTGGTGAAGTAACCCATGTAAGAGACAAATGCTGAAGTGAGGAGGATGTCACCACAAAGGGTGTTCTGTTGCTTCTCATACTGAACCAGCGCATGGGACCAGCGATCCTTCTCTGACTGTAAAACATTAAGCAACCCACAAAGAAGTTAACGACCTATTAAACCAGAAATGATGGAATCAGTGCTACTGGAAAACATACACACTGGAAACTTTCCTACTTCATCTGAGCAAAAACTAAGAATACGTAAACAGTAAAGCGTGCAAGTACAATTCCATTCTAATAGCTCTGGAAGTTTGCCTGCATGTTTGCTCTGCATCAATTTAGCATTCATTTGAACCTTCAATACTATGACTGTGACAGCCCACAACAATAAATCATGTACGGCATTTTCTTACAAGGGGCTGTGGATCTAGAATATGTCACATAATAAATTCTCAGACAGTTAAAAATCACTATAATTTTACTCTAATGTATTATGGATTGCCTGTAATATCACTCAGTCTGGGGTGAGACATTGTTAATTTCCAACAGCTGTTGAGGCTTTGAGGTAAGTTAATGATTAAATATAGACGGCCTGATTTATTAGTCTGTACACTATTGCTTCCAGGTCAATGCCATAAAGACAAAACATTTATCTTGATATGCTTAAAAGCCAAGCTGTTCCATGCAAACCACATTTATTTTCTGGAATCGGAAAGTCGAACCAGCAAAATGGCCACTGAAATGATCATCTTTTATAATCTATTAGCTCCCACAAATATCTGAATTGTTTGTAGACAAAATAATAGAATACCAAACTAAGGAATATAATCTATGATGCAAACATGCAGCACCCATAGCACATCATAACTCCCTCATTGGTACTTTAATAATTTTACCAAATGTAGAGTAAAAATAAAACCACACCCTTTCTGTAGCAGAGCAATAGGAGCAGTGTTACTGTAGCCTTCTTGCCATCCCTCTTCCCTTTGTCATATTGGAAACTGCTCACTACGACTGTTGCCAGTTGCCAGTTGCCCAGTTCAGCCAAGCGTTTTCTGTGGTCCAGCCCTCTCTACCTGTCTCACAAGTCCCCGGTATGCTGCTGGGCAAGGCTGTAAAATCTCTCTTTGCTTGATCTGCTCATACAACTGTCAGCCTGTCCTGCCAAGATATAACAACTTCTAGTCCAGATTACTCATGCAGTTCGATTACCAGCATCACTCCAGCATGCCTCCCTCCAACAAACCGACAGTTGATTTTGATCCAGGCCAGCCTCAATGACACTACCAAACTCCTCTATTTCTCCTTGTTTACCATCAAGCCCTTGACTAGTCGGTTGGCGAGCTCTATCGTCTGGGTGGTGCGTGCCACCTCCTCTTGACAGCTGATTTTCTCGGCTGTCGCCTTCCCAAACTGAGCTGTTAGACTCTGCAGACTGGCATCCAGATCCTGGTGAAACAAAGCAAAGGAAGCCATGCAAATAAGACAGTTAAAAAAGTGAATTAAATATGCACAATAAAAACACTGCACTCACCAACAATTTCTTCTGAACTGCCTGGAGTTTGACTGTTGCCATTTCTAGTTCAGCATTAGCTTGTAACAACGCATGTCGTTTTGGAATGATTTCACAATAAATCTGTCAAAAATAAGACATACTTCAGTTGAAAAAAATAGTCTCTCGTGAATCAGAATGGTAACTTTTCTTAAGTCAACGTCTGACCTCATAGTATCTGACGATATTAATAATCCAGGCACAAAGTCCAGCTGCAGCTGTAGACTTGGTCCAAACTAGATCTGGGTGGAAGTCCGGGTTTCTCAGATATTGTTGTTTCACCACAGCCAGACAGGACTCAGGGATGTGCTCCTTGTCATATGACACCAGGGCCTGCAGGAAAACATCCACCTGACGAGGCATAAAAATATACAAGAAAGAAAACAAGATGTTAGTGAACGTCACAGTACATTGCAGTACAGTCTGAAAGCAAGAACTTATCAAAGCCACTTCACACAAATTCATTAAAAAACAGAAGCAATCTTTTAAAACGCAAAAAATATTTTTGTCCTCAGTTAACTTGAGAAAATTATACATTATCTTTTATTTAATTTGTTGAAAAGCAGATTGATTTTAATTATACTCCGGACAGCTTCACAGGCTCTGCATAAAAATACTAGTAAAGAAATAACTAAAAAATATATAATAACAACAATACATCCTGTATATATAATAAATCAGTGATATTTTCCTTCCTTTTCTCTCCTTCTTACTACAATTTACCCAGCTGAACACATCTGTGAAATTGAACCTCTTATGGCTCCTTAATTATGGATTCATGCTTTTGAATTGTTGTGTGATATTACATTCTACTATCTCTCACTTTTGAAAAAGATTTAGCGTGCCTCTATTCAAAATTCGACACCCTTTCAAACATGTCCCATGGATTTAAAGTAATTTGTGGTCTGATTGCAGCAAGAAGTAGATACACGCTCAATTCTCTGGAGGAAGCATATTCATGGATTCATCCAGCTGTAATGTGAGCGCCAGAGAGATGTTGGGCAGGGCCAGGGTCAAGGCCCAGTCACAAATTAGACTGACATTAATCAGGCAGATGTGATTGACATGATGACAGCTTAACCTTGCCCATGAAGGCCCGCGCCGCCTTCCAGCTCCGATCCTTAGGCACTCGACCCCAGGGCGCTAGGAGGACCATCACAGCTGCTGCTACATTTATTACCGCCGCCGGAGGGTTCGGGAAGGCCTTCAGCTCAGTGAGATTCACCTAGAAACAATTGTATAGTGTTACATAATTATAAAGAGTAGATTCAGTAGAATTTTGTCTAGTTTGACAAAATGAGGCACTTTATTAAGGGTGTCAAGAGCTGCTGTGGCCGCTGTCAGTGATGGCTCTGCCTTGGCTAGATCATTTTCACAGTCCTTCTGCTTGACAGCAATTTCTGCCTGGATGACAGCAACCTGTGCAAAAGTAACCATAATGAGAAACACATTAACTACATGCAGAGTAAAACACAAAAAAACCCCATCTGAAACAGAGGGGGAGTTCACCTTTTGTGCCTCGATATCTGCCGCCTCTTTCTTGTTGCTAACCCTCTCAGTCTGCAGTCCAATCTTGGTAATGATAGCTTCAATGTTCTTGTTTTTAAAGGTCAGCTCCGCTTCTTGGGATGCAAGTTTAGTTTGAAGATCTTCAACCTGAAATGGGAAAATAAAAGTGGGAATTAAATACTTAATAATGTAATCTGTATTGACTTGATCTCCCCAAATAAAACATGGCGAGCAATTACTGATTTGTCGCGTTTGATTGTCCTCTTTCAGTTTTTATATTAGGCCATAACAACACAGAATAAAGACTTTTTTTTCTTCTTCACCTGAGCAGCAGTGGTTTGGAGTTTCTGAAGGCCGCTGTCAAGCCGGTTCATTTTCTGCCGAAGCTGAGAACGGCTCTTCTCCAGCAGGTTTCTGTACAGGGTGATTTGCTGGAGAAAGCTCTTGGGGGTGGTGTAATTGTACCGCTTCTCATTGCGCTGGTATTTTTCACTTGCCTGGTTGACACTGGTGTGAGCGTAGGCCATGAAAAGACTGATGGATTCCTGGACGGCAGGCTGTAAAAATAAGCAGACAAGGGGGGGAGAGAGCAGAACAGGGCGAGCTGGATTGAGTGGAGTTTAACATCCCCAACCTGATGGGAACTGAAATATTATCTTCATAAATTTTGAATTCATCTACAAGTTTTGCCATCTTACTTGGCTGGCCCTGACTTACTCAATCTGAAATTTAGGTGCAGCAAGCAGAAATGATTATGCTTTGAAACCTCTGCGAAAATAATGCATTTGCACCACTGACGTGAAGCGTGTAAAACATGCATACTCTTTACATTACATCTGGCGTCCTCCAACTTTCTGAACACTGTCTACAGCTGCTGTGACGCTACATTAAAACTAGGTATTCATCATGTGGCGTACAATGACTCACTGTCACGATTAATCACACAGTTAGCAATCAATTAAAGCAAAAACAAATGAGCAGAGAATGTAAGGATCAAACCTGATCATAACTCACAAAAAGCCATTGTTAATGATCATAGAGCTGGTAGGGCAGAAAAAAAAAATCATTATTAATTAAGACCTGACATAACGTATTTTGACAAAGCGTGCCGTGTTCTGTTGCGTTGCGAAAGAAGCTCATTGATTGGCCTTGTGCGGAAACTATTAGCAGATTTGTTAACTTTAAATAAATGATCATTTCATTTCTTGCACTCCAGCCTCTTCAAAAAGATAAACAATCATTAACGTATTTATTTGTAATGTCTGATATTGCTTTATATCAACTTTTAAAATCCACGATAAGCCCTGCCCACCCACCAAATTTTACTATCTTCTTTATGTTATAATATTTAAATTTTGAATATATTCTATCACTGTAACTGCAACCATCACTGAATTTTGCACCTCATGTTAAAGGTTAAAGTTGCCGTATAATAACACAACCTCTAAGCTTTTACACTGTGAGCACTGCACATGAACAACAGGGACAGATGTACACACACAGTAGAAAGGCACAGGCTGGCTCATGTTCACATATGTGGTGACACTTCCTGGTTGTGACAGCTGTGCCACCTTAGAGGGTCGTTATGTGCTTAATCACTCTTCTCTCATTAACATAAATGATGCTGGGTTGTGATCATTCCACTGCTATGATGGAAAACAATGATATGCCTGCACTCACTGTGAGTCTCCAGGCATGTGTTCGGCAATTTGTCAGAACCTCAGCAGAGAACTAATGATGAAGGATTTGTGGAAAAGTTAATCCAGCTGCACTGCGATAATTGCAAGGTACTCATTAAAGTCAAACCCAATCTGGAAAACTTGGGTTTGTGACAAACCTCTGCAAGACACTGCTGACTTCAAACACACTGTAGACAGCTCACAGTTATTTACAGTAATGTTAAATATTTTCAAAGGCAGAGAAAAGCTCGGTTATTGTGAGTTACGCTGAAATAAGGTAAGCAGTTTCCAAGGACTGACCTGAATGCCTTCAATATCTTGGATGAACCTGTAGCTGACCGACTGCAGAGCTTCAAATGTCCACGGATGAAACCAGTCAATCGTGGTGCAGTTGACGAGGGCTGGGAACTGACGGGCTCTGACACGCAGGGTGCTGCCCACAGGAGAAAAACACAGCACGACCTACAAAAAAAAAAAAAAAACAGGGATACAAAATCATGTGAAATAGTAAACTTTAGCATGATGTTCCACTCAATATAATGTTGAATTCATGTCGGAAAAATAGACACAGGTCACAGACACCAAAGTGATGTTTTTCCAAAAGAAAACACACAACTGCCAGCTTTCTGATCCCCTGCTTTCATCCCCCTGGCATGTGGACAGTCGCTACATTCCCAGTTGGCTGGAGCAGACGGTGACACGACCAGAGGCCCTGGCACAAAGACTGAGACTGAGCTGGATGGGATACATGTGTCCTGAGAAGAGTTTCCTTCCTTATGACCCCATAGTTCATCCGGCTGCTTCGGTTCAGCTCATCCAACATGTTCATTTATACCATTAACGAGCAGCTTCGCTTCAAAAGTTTGCTGAAAACTGTTAGTGTGTGTGTGTGTATGTGTGTGTAACTTAGTGCTGAGAAGAGTTTCCAAATTTTCTGTTTTGCTCTTGAATTAGCAAAACCAATTCAGAACATTTAGACGATATCTTTTTGGAGAACATGGTTCTAACTGATTTTGAAGAAGACCATCAAGTGCAACAAAGTAATGCCTCAAGTGTAACAAAAGCAAGTTTATTATTAAAGCACAAATAAAAAATGGTGGACAAAACATTAGTCGAAGAATTCTAAATACTCCACCGTGAGCTGCAGTCGAACCCGATCTGTAAAGAATCTCCAGCAGTTTTCTCTGTTGTCCAACAGTCCGAGGCCTCGGACCTCAGCTCTCACACCAAACACGATGCCTTCAATCTCCTCTTCGCTGAAAAGCTCAGGAATCTCCCCTGGAGAGAGAGACTGCAAATCTCAACGAGTAATACATAAAGACTGAATATGAGAAGGACTTTTGTATAATAATGTATGTTTATAAGGAACATACACAAGTGCAACACAGCCTGACTGCTAACTAGATCATTTCTGACCTGATGCCAGTAAGTCATTGATAATGACGAGGAACCGCTCGTCGGGAATCTGTGCATCAGTCAGCAGCAAAGCCACACGTTGGTTCTTCACTCCAGCCTTTATGAACAAACTGGCCAGATCCATCTAAAAAAACAAAACAAAAGCAAAACAAACAAACAAAAATAAACTGATTCCTGCTGTGAATGGATGCCGTTGTGATCTCAGTAATATAGTGACAATCAATTGAAATCCAAAGTCCAATGGTACCCCCTTAATTTTTGAGGCATGGTTAAATGATTGAATTACTAAACTTGCCAAATCAATGGGACATTGAATTATTTCCCAGTGTCTTTTAATAGTATCTGACAATTGTGCTCTGCATCACTGAAGAAGCTGACCAAATTTAAATTACAGAAATAATCTGCATCCACACAGAATAATGACTGATCCATTTTTTTCCCACAAAGATCCCACTTAGGAATTTATTCACATTTTGTATAATAAAAAAACAAAACAAAACAAAACAAAAAATTATTGTAATTATAACAGTGTATTTTCAGAAAGTCATAGTTTATTCTTTTAAAACACAACTTTTACCTTGAGGTCTTGGATGCTGTAAGCTTTCTTCAGAGTAATCTGGAAGACTTCCACAGAGGACATGTAGGCAGCCAGGCGAGTCAGACTCTGCTTCCCACTGCCGCCAACCCCAACGAGTAAAGCATGGCATCTTGGAGCCTCCAGGATGCGACTGATACGACAGCTAATAACAAGACAATCAAGCATCATTACTGACGTTGACAAAATGTTTATTACCAGTTTATTAAGTGGACTTTGAACCAAAAATAGCTACACTCACACATGTTGGATGGCGTCTTCGAACAGGACTAGATTCATGGCTGGATGAAGCTCATTGTAGTTTCCCAGAGCATCTGTGAGGATGGTCCTGAGTGCAGACCAGTCTCTGACCGGCGCATAAGAAGGTTCCTCACCCATGGAGGAAAAGTGACAATAGAGAGGCAGCGTTTGTATCTGGATTTTCTCTATTCCCTGAAAGAGGCCGAACAAAAGAATCAATCACTTGGTCACTGCAGTTTATCTGAACATTTCATTCTGATCATCAGCATTTGCTTCTCACCTCAAAACACTCATGCACAGTGTCCATCTGTAGCTTCTGGAAAAGCTTCAGGTCACTGACATCTACCAGTCTGTCTGCGTACACTCTGCAGGATTCATGTGCCCAAAGCAGAGCCAGGTCAGTGCTGTTTGTTACATTCTCAGGCCCACAGAAGAGAATCCCCTTAACAGAAAAAAAAATTTAATAAATGAATTTGCAAATTCCAAATCCACCTATGAAATTCGATTACCATGAGCAGTACCTGAAAGACATTCGCTATATCTCGAAGATTAAATGTATAGTGGAACTTGATGGCTGTGGGAAGGAAGTTGTGAAGGATCTTGTGATGAAGAGTTGTGGCAGCTTGGACCACAGACGCAGCGCTCCTCTGAACTGTTGGACTGAAGTGCTGCTCTCTGAAATGGCCACACATGATCTGACTGAAGATGAACGTCTGAGCCTCAAATGACGGGAAATTCACTGCCAACACTGAGAAATGTCGCTGTGAAGAACAAAGACAAAATCAGAGATCACAAAAGTGAAAGCACACCATATTAAATTACCTTACCGGAAACTTTCTTCTTATTCCCAAAAATTTTAAATCCAGAAATACCAGGCATAAAATTATTCATAACTCCATGCCACTAAATTATTTTGGGCAGTAGTCATGGTTGTAAAAGCAGTGATTGTGACATTATCACAGTGAATTTTAAGCATAAAACTTCAAATCTGAAATATGATTTAATGATTGGTCCGTGGCATGACTATGAACGCACAGGTAGATAACACCATTGTAAAATAAACTTTTTTTGAGTGATTTAAGTACCATACCTGTAATCGAGGGTTGATAATGAAGCTCCCAGCTGTTGGATTCATACAGGCAACATACTGCGTATTGTGTATTTCCTTTACGGTCAGTTTCTGCCTGTCATACCTACAGTGAGCGTAGAGATTAAAAGTTTAATTCATAAACAAAAAACATACTGGAAAAACAAATGTGGTGTACCGTGAAATGCTATGATGACAATTACTGCCTTCCTTATGCAGATTAACTTGCTCAGATTGTCTTGCTACAAGTGAAATCTTCTCACCAGTGCCCATAATCCAGGTGTTGTCGTATGAGTGTGTGAGGCTGCGATGTTCCATAACAGTCGACAGCTGGCATGTTCATGTCATCAATGAAGTAGACCAGCCGTCTGTTGCCAGCAGGGGAGTAGCTCCTGCCAGCTTTCTTCTCTAACGGCTGCTCAAGGTTCACTAAAACAAATTGCAAGGCAAAGAAGAAACCAAACTACAACTTTGATAAAGAAAACTCAATGATAGAAATGTCAAATCTGCTTTAGAAATCGGAATATATCATGAAAGTGATTGAAAATGTATAAAGAAGAGCAAGTTTGGGATTGGTTTTTTTTTTGTTTTTTTTTTTGCTTCTTCAACTGTTCTGACTTTCAACAAAGCCAGCAGATGGTGCTACAGTGTACTTGATGTGTTTCACTCCACCACAGCACAAATCAAAGAGTGCTCTCACCCTGCAGCATTAGAGAGGTCGTGTAATAGTTGAAGGGTACTTTTGCGGTGATAAAGCCCTCTGGCAGACAGTCTAACTTCTCCCTGACGAGTGCAGTCTTTCCCACTCCTGCATTCCCCACAAGCATCACGGGCTGTCTCCTCTTGAGCAACAAGTCCATGAAGTAGCGAAGACGCAGAGTCTCTGCTGTGTGCACCAGAACAGCCTGCAATCATAAAAACAGCAGGACAACACAGAACAGAAACATACATGGTTATTATGGCTTTCTTTGAGGGTGATTTATTGACAGACATGTGTTCAGTGAATTGTATGTGATTTATAATTTCTTGTATTTCCCCAGAACACCACAACTATTCTGTCATAATAGCATCATTTGCTCAGAACAAAACCCCACTAATTATGGCTCAGCAAGAGCCTTTGGAGCATTCACAGCTGTACGCAAGAGCATAAAGAAAGACAAAAGAGCGTGGGTGATAGCTCAAGCCTTGTTGCTCGTGCCTTCACCCCCACGCAGTCTGGTATACAGAGTAGTAGATGGTAATCAGACACAGTGGCAAGCCTATCATCCATTCTAGCACTCCTGCCATAACCTCACGATGTGACTTTACCCTCTCTTATTATGTGTACTGAGGCATGCATACATTTTTAATATGACTGTATTGTTCATTTTGGTTATTTTTCCTGAAGAAAGATTGTTGTGTTTGTGAATGTGATTATTTGCAAAATCACTTTAAAAAGTTTGTGGTTTTTTTTTTTCTTTTCTCAAGGGTCCTATTCATCATTTATATTATAGTCATTTATAAGTCCTCACCTGTAATGGTGTATAAGGTTCCATTTCAAATGGAGGTAAAGCTTCACTCCAGGGTAGGAATCGTCGTGTCTGATGGTCGAGGTAGTAGTCGAACACCGTCCCTTGTGCTGGAAGCTTCACTGTCTTCATTTCCTTGGACCACCACCGACTGAACTCCACCCGATAATCATAGAGCTGTACGGATCATCACACATAATCTGCATTAATTCCTATCATTTCAAATGGACAACCCCACCATCACCACAAATGACACACAGTTGAGCATATATTCTACTTGGTCTCATGTCACTCTTCATGATACACTCAACAATGTCTTGCATTGTCCTGTTTTGTTGTTGAAAACAGTAGTATACAATGTAAAATTTAACTAAGAGATAATAAGGGAACTTTTAAAGATAATTGTAGCCCACCTATCCCTAATTTATATAGGAAAGGGCCCTAAGTTCTGTGTGACACATATACTCTATTACTTGATAAGTCTTACTTAACCATCTTTCCTGTCTTTCTGTGCTTGGACCTCTATAATGATTTCAACACTACAGCAAACCAGTTTTTTGAATACATACTTGCCTCATTAATGATTAACTAAAAACAATCCCACTTTAATAAAACCACAAATTCACAACATTTTGATTTGATTTTTGATTTACATTGAAGTATTCCATCATAACAATAGCTCCATAATCACATTAAACCCAAAGGCACTTGCATCAGCTATACTTACCCTAATATGTACAATTGAAAAATAAATACAATTAATGTCAAACCAAACAATTACCTGATCTTGAGACAAGGCCCCGCCAAAAGCCCAAATGCAGGCAAAGACAAAATACGTCTCATAGATCTCACGAGGGGAATCAGAAGAAATATTTTCTGGCGTTAGAAGGCAATCAAGAAAAGTGCAGAGCGTCTAAAAAGGAAAAGATGTATTATTAGATCACAATTTTGTTAGTGTTGAATTATATGAATGGAATAAAACCACACCGTTCAAGAGTATGTGTTATTTACCTGAACCATGCAGTTTTCTGTGATGGGAGTGACGGTCTTGAAGTTGTGTTTCATCCGTTCTAGACAGCGCGGAACGTATTTCTCAAACAGAATGGTGAGGTGGGCCCGTTCTGTCTGGCATCGTCGTTGGTCGACCCAGCTGGCAACAAATCTAAGCAACAAAAAGTATTAAGTACATGAATTACCAATACCTGAACCAACTAGTCCTACGACCAGTACTACTGTAATGACATAATCTTTATGTCATTTGCATAGCTCCTTTTATACATACTAGTATAATTACTCCTACACATAATCATAATAAGAATAAGAATAATAATCTTTAATACCATCTACAATATCATTATCTATTAATCTGGATTAAATATAAAGTGCAACTTAAAGTATAAGAAATTTAAACAAACACAAAAACAAAATGACACAATAAAACAAAAACATTTAAAATGAGACAAACAAAAAAAAGTGGACACATTCAAAATGCTTTTTAGAATCACTAAAAGATGATACTGAATATTGACTGGCAAATAAGGAAAAATCTCCAGTGCACAAAAACGGAAGCCAAGTTCACAAGTTCTGTCAGCTCTTGTTGAAGTATTTGAAACTAAAATTTAATCAGACATTCAGAAACCCATAAAGGTTTTTATCCATTGACGAATTTAAAGACAAATATAAGGATTTTAAAATGCATTCTTAATTAAACTAAGTTAAGAAAGCTTTAACAGGTGCTATTTCATTGCTTTCTTGCACAAGTTAGTTACTCAGCAGCAGTGTAAAAGCCGATTAAGTACATCTCTGTGAAACTCACGGGTTCCAGCCCAGGTCCTGCTGGTTGACATAAAGGATGCCTGCTCTGGACACGGTGGCAGGAGTTGCCATCCTCAGATGACTGATTTCAAACACCAGTCTCATGGATGGAGTAAGCGACACACGTTCATTACTGGCAAGAGTCAGAACCTGAAATTATAAGGCATTAAGTTTTCAAACTATCAAGACATCGGTATAGTCAGTAAGACGGACTAGACTCTACCCAAACGATAAGGAAACCTCTGTCCACATCTCATCGGGTTTGACATATTTACTTTAGAATATTTCAAAGGGGACAAGATCGCTGTGACATGTTTCATCACTCAGGGAAAAAGGCCGCCAAGTGCTCAGACTCGAGGAAGTGATTGCTAAAGGAGGGAGAAGTAAACATCTTTTTCTGTGTATACCACCTTGGTTGGTATGTGTTGTACAATAGTGTATGGGTGAACCGGAGGGAGGTACCTTGTTATCATCCATCACTGTGTTGAGTGATTCAATCCACATCGGATCAATGTCTCCATCCAACACAATCCACTTAGGCCCAAGGTGGGAGATGTTTGCCTGCTCTCGCATCAGTGATGAAAGTAAACCTTACAGCGAGATTGAGGAAAGCAAGGGAAAAACAGAAAAGGTGTAAGTTTTAACTACGCATGGGGTCAGATAGTACAAACAGAAGTAGCAGCAATAATCAAGTGTTCCTCGTTTAATTTTAGCCGTTTACCATCTTTCCACTCTCGAGTTGCAGGATGAATGAAGCCAAATAGTTCATCTCTGTCTATCGCCTTTGGATTGAGGTCATTCCAAACAGGCTTCCTCTTCAGGTTCACATAGGTTTTATGGAGAACTCTCAATATCTGGGAAACAGGCCAGTTTGTCACGTGCGTCAGCTACATTACAAATTAAGAATCTTTGGTTTTTTGAGGCATGAATTGTCTCACCTGACTTTTCCCAGTTCCTGCATTTCCAACAACAAAGACAGAGTGACGTACCGCCATGAGCTCCTCCAGCTGAACCACCTGAAAAAAGTAAAGAGAATCACAAGTCGTGGTTTTATTTCTTCATTAATCCTTTTCAGGTCAATTTACACCAGTTAATTTAGAACCTTGAGGATAAAGGCCTCCTCGGGCTGCAGTTGGAGCTCCAGCGTTGTATTCCGGATTGCCTTTTCGAAGTCGCAGTCTCTCTCTCTATCCACCTCAAGGCCAGGTAGCAGGTCTCCCAGCACACCCAAGAAGATGGCGACATCCTCGGTCACAATCTTAGGCAAGTTGAAGTCTCGGAGTGCACGCATAAGCACCTAGGAATAAATTCCCACTTTTTAATCAGAAACTTCTCTCTTCTTTGCCTGTGAGGTGACATGCAGATCTCACCTGCTCCTCCGGCCTCATCTTGTCTCTTCTTCTCAGGGATCCTGCCAGAACCAGAACAGATTTGACAGCACGCAAACCCCAATCGTAGTGGCCCTTGAAGAAAAACAAGAGAAGACAGTGAAGATTAACATTCTTGTTTTTGCTTTTAGCCTGAAATTGATGACTCAAAGCAATGAGACTTGTTAGATAATTTCATGCCATGGTATTTTTCAAATTATTTTTTAGTGATACCCTTTGTTCTGAAATCACAAAGCTACTCCTACCTGTTTGGAGAGTAGTTTTTTGCAGAGAGTGTACAGAGTGATAAACTTCCTGGCTAAAAGCTTGGCACTCCTGAAGCCCTCCGCCACCAACATTATCTCACAAATAAGCTCAGTGTCAGGCACCACCATGGCACAGGGTCTTCAGAGGGACAAAGACAGCAGGAAAACATATATCCGTGGTGAGTAAATGCCGTGTGTGGTAAATAAATGCTTTAACATATTATGGAGAAGAGCACTGTGTTATTCTAACCTGAAAAGAGCCTTGAGGTTCTCCGGCAGTTCTGTTCTTCCTGCGTAGCCGGGGTTCATGGTGATGAAAATCCCCATTGAGTCTTTTAAGACAATGTCCTTATCGAGGAAAAAGAACCTTCGAGGTGCCCGACAATTATTATTGAAAGTTTCACAGTTATATGATGAACGGTGCAAGTTTTCAGCTTCAGCTGCTCACCTTTTCTTTTTAGAGCGAATGGCGTCCTGAATGGTTTTGACCTGCACTGCGACAACTGACAAAACGTCCACAGGGATACGGTTGAATTCATCAAAGCAACCCCACGCTCCAGTCTGAGCCAGCCCCTTATAGATGTTTCCCATAGACTTCAAGTAAACAGAAAAATATATAATTTTGCATTACAGCGCACATTTTTAACATGGACACTGATAGATGTCAGGGAATGATAAACTCTGATCTGTTGAAGGTCACCTTATAGTCCATCTGCTCAGAACAGTTGAAGATGTAAACCATGACGCCCATGGCCTTGCCCAAGTCCTTAGTGGTCTCCGTCTTCCCCGTTCCCGCAGGCCCTGCGGGGGCTCCGCCCATGATCAGGTGGAGTGATTGAGTTAAGGTGATGTAGCACCTGTACTTGGTGAAAACACAAAGATAACACACATTTATTCTTAGCAATATTGTATGACATGAACTTATTACACTCAAATGATAACTGCTGAGGCATTGCTTTACCGGTCAGTCAGTGGGGTGATGACCAGACGTGGAGTGTTACCAAGATACTCGTAAGAGTAACGGAAATGAGCGTCACAGATCTTGACCATGCAGTGGTGAAGCTGCTCATCCCAAGAATGTCGAAGCTGAGAAAGCCATTGAAAGGCCTGCGAGTTTGTAACCTGTGTGCACAAACAGCAATCATAAGACAATATGGACAGATTTTATGTTACAAGAAGTAGACAGAAGCACAGTATGATAATATATTATTTTGCATGTTTCATATTATTGTAAAACAGGGAGCTAATTGTACTCTTTAATAAGCCTATACATTACATTACAATCTCTGTATAATAATAATAACACCAACACCAATAATAATAATAATAATAATAATAATAATAATAATAATAATAATAATAATAATAACAAAAAAATTCTAATAATCTTTTCATTAAAAAGACTCAAAGTGATATTAAACTATACAAAATGTTCCTAATTTTAGCTAAATCAGACTTAATATATCTTAAGATATCTATCAAGAAAAATTGTCACTGTGTCAACCTTTTGAGCAATCAGGCTGGCAACAACGTCTCTAGCATGGACGTCAATGGTGCATATAGTCATGATCTTCTGTCTGTCGCCCGGGCTGAGCTCGCCCAGCAGCATCCCGATCAACAGGTTGAGTTGAAAAATCTGTCAGGAACAAAAATACATACATTCAATACATACAAAATGTCATGCATTGCTGTGGAAAATACATACAAAAAAAGTCAAATCAAACTTCAAACCGACTCCATTCAACTTTTCTGTCATTGAAAAGTTAATCCATGCCAAACATCATAAACGGGCAGAATGCGAATGTGCGCTTTAAAGACAATCACAAAGGGTCCTTAGTTCTTGTTTTGACTGAAACGTCACCGAGTGCCATTTGTCCCCTGTCCTGTATGACAGCAGATCCAATCAGTGCAGTGGGTTGAAGGCAAAGAGAGATTATACAAACAGCAGCCAAGGACATGTTAACCTTTAATAGTGCTGATGAAACTGACGAGAGTAATAATACAATAGTGAGTATATCACACAATGAGACTCTACAAGCTCAGATGTGAAATGTGAAAACAGTGATGGAATGGTGAAATGGATTTGCCCTACTATGGAACAGATAAACCATTTACTTAAAAAAAAATTCTGAGTTTAGTTTGTGAACTGTCATTACAATAATGATCTTTGAAGCGACAGCCACATACACATGAAACATTAAAAAGTAAACAATAAAACATGTACCTGTTTCTTGTTGTAGTCCTTTAGTGCCGAGTCAAATCCTTCTTCCAGTCTTTTAAACACAAGCTCCATATCATTTCCCCACCAGATCTGTGATCCTGTGAGTGCAACCTGGGCAGGGAATTCCATAATCCACTGCTCTCTGGGTCTGTCCTCGTACACACTCACAGATTCAAACAGGTGACCTCTGATGCATTCCTTCATGGTTTCCTCCAGACAAGAAAGCCATACCTCCACCTGATGTCAAGTAAATGTTGTTTGTAAATTTCTGACTATGCATATTGGTTGCATTCTTTTGCATAAGATCTTACCGGGCCAGAACAACAACACTCCGCTTGGAAGGGGACATATTCCCTCTCTTTGCTGTAAATGCCTACAGCACGTTTAGGATTGTCCGACTGCTCATTTCTGGCAAACTCCAGATCTGACATGCTGTCAAAAAGTTTTGACAGATGGACAGTCACCTGCCAAACACAAGAAGCACGTTGTCATGAAAAATATACCAAGTGTAGCAAAATCTGATAAGAACAAAAGTGAAGAAAACTTGTAAATGAATTTACCTCTCTGGGACGATTCCCCTTAGAGAGGATGTCCAACAGGTCTGCTGATGAGACAAAGTAAAATCGTGGAAAGGCAAGTCTCTTCGTCTCCAAATATTCAGCAAGGGCTTTCTCACATAAGGCCAACCTAATGAATAAAACATTGGAATGGTGAGCAGGAAACATCAAACAAAAAAACGTTAGTAGAAAAAACCATGAACCTTGTTTGCAGATCCTCTAACGTCTCAAAAAGATTTGCTTTGTTGGTGGCCTCAATCACATTCTTAGTTTTGGCACTTTCCAACATTAACTTCTGAAAATAAAATCCCAGAATATGACAAAGTGATGGCAGTAAAGGATTATTAATAGCTCCGTGACAGATATTTGAATCCCGACCTGAAAATCTGCATCTATAGCTTGGAACCTCAGTGAGTCTGCGGGCAACTGTTGACAAATGTCGTCACAGCCTTTGAAAATGCTTTCAAGGTAGGCCCATGTCCTCTGGACCTCGATCCAGACCATCAGCACAGAGTCGGCGACCATCAGCTGCTTCTGTAGATCCACGACCTGCGACAGGAAGTGATTGACATGCTTGCTCTGAAAGACGCTCTGGAGCTGAACCTTGAGGAAGACAATGGACAGAAATGAGTAGAATCCATTGGAAGAATCTGTTCAGGTACAAAGAGATTACCACCAAATCCATGATGCGAGACTGTTGCACTTTGACATTCAGAAGTTGTGATATATTTAAATATATTCCACCAAATCAGCATGCCAAGTGACGAAAGTGTGGGGGATAGAACCCAGAAGTAGCACGACTTCTAATTGCTGGCTGTAATACTGCACCCCCTATACATCTGGTGTAAATGTTTAGACTGCCATGGCACAACAATACCCCGTGTCCCTCCGACGGCTATAAATCTGAGGACTCAATAGGAACCTCTCCAGTCTCAGCTGTGCTGTTAGACACCCAGACAGGGGAAGGCCTTCCTCCATTTTTATCGCCAACTCGTTCGCAGTGCCTCTTTCAGACAACAATGCTTGTAAAGAGTTTCATGCGATTTACAATAAAATCTCGTTCAGGAAAGTAGTTATCTACCTGATGATCCTCAAGAGTTTCAATGAGTTCTTCATCACATTTAAGCAGGGGTACCGAGGTTTGGTAATGTTCTTCGTATGAAAGCTCCATTGATGCCCATGTTTTATTTATCTCTGTTACAACCTAAAATGAAAAAAAAAAGAACAGCATATCTTAATGAATGGGTTTGGACAAAATAAACAGCATTACTTGATGAATGTGTAGAGAAACACATTTACTACTAAACCATGTTCAAGTTATCTTATAGCTTGATGTCGTTACAGAGAGGTAAAATCCTACTTTTGTTATCCTACCTTCTATGATTGAAGGAGCTCCTTTAGGCTCTCGTTGTAGATTACTGATGATACATTAATGACGCACAGAACCAGTGCGCCTCTTCATTTTAGAGGAGTTATGAAAGAAGTACATTGTTATTTAAAAACTATTTCTTCATTTTCCGAGTTTTTTTAAGTCAATCTGGATTTTAACTATACTTCACTTTACTGTGAATCGATAAAATAGAGAGAGGTCTTGCTGTATTCAAATGACACTATAATAGGCCTGTTAAGCAGCTGTTGGAGCTGCAGCTGCTATGAGGCTGAATTTATAATCGATACTTTATTTTTGATTTTGATTTTCCTAATCTTTAAAGGGTTGTATTTTTTACTTTGCAAATACTCTTGTTCTTTTTTTTAAAGAAAAAATGACTAATCACAGTTTTTGCTGTTTGTACTGAATGTATGCATTGGTCCTTTTCATGGTAAATAAAGAAGTTCAAGCTTAATGTTTGCTTTAAGGATCCTGTTGAGAACTTATGCTGTTTACCATTTCTAAAGGCTTATTATATTTAGAATTTTAGAAAAATTAAAACATTATATTTTCTTTCTTTTTTTTTTTTCTTCCATAGGATATTAAATCTTAATTAGACGTTTTATAGATTACTTTAGTTTCAGAGCTGTCTTGTGGTCAAGTAGAGTAAATGGAATTTCAAACATTTTTAACACTGAGCACAATCCAGACACACACACAGGGTTTCACTGATTGTGCTCACTTTGAAGTAAACTATGGCCCATCCTGTTAATAGAGGTCAGTATTTCACACAAAGTTTATAAATGCATACAACATCTGGTTAAGTGTACTTTGTGTGTTTATTTTAGCATAGAAGGACCCAGAACCTTTCTGACTAAGAAGTTCAGCGCAAACCCTGCCTGTGTGTCGGAAAGAAAACCCTCCCAATGTAGGCATGTTTCAGGACGATCTACTGAAATCAACAACCTTCTCAATGGCCATTTCTTTGACTGCCTTATCCACGATATTGCAAACTTCGTCTTCAAACAGATGGAGATGCAAAGCCAAGAGGTCTTCCATTGTGGTGTTGTCTGTCACCGTGAAGTTCATCTATTAAAAGAAAACTCTAGTCAGGACACAAAATGTTAGATTTCTATCATACAAGCAAAAAAAAAAAAAGACCACTGCTGTGTCGAGTTATCCACCTGCGTTGTCCTAATTAACTGCACCCAGTGGCGCTCTCGTATTGCCAGGTTCTGTAGTTGACTCACAGCCCGCAGTGACGTCAACAAGTTCTTTACATAAAGGTCTAATCCAGAATACACATCCCACACACGAGCCTCTTTGTCAAGTTTCTGTATGTCCTACACAAACAGAAGGTAGGTAAACAGAATTAGTTATTAGGGGCATCTGTTACACACAGCAATGGTGCATGACAGTAAGACAGCAGGAGAGATGAGCTGGTGTGATGTAGCACTGTTGGTGACCTCACCTTGGCAAACCTCCTCAATTCTGCATCCATCTGGTCAACGTTTATCTGTCTCCATTTGGTCATTGTCCAGTTTTCCACACTGCTCTGTATAGATAAAGACACATACAGAGGGGTCAATGGGCTGAAGGGGTCTAACGGGGGCATTTAAGGGCTACAGGGTATTCAAAGAGTCATCGACAGCCTGAAGGGGCTCAAGTCATTTAGCTATTGCAGTTTTGTGGGAGTATGTGACAATACCTCATCTGTACATCTATTTTATTGAAGAAAGACATTTAAGTGCACAATATGTTAACTTTCTTACTTGGACGTAAACCACAATGTCCCATAATTCTTTGAGGATTGTGATTTCCCGTCTGCACAGCTTGATGTCTTTGTACTCAGGAATAATGACATCAAACAGATTTGTGGATTCTTGCAGTTCTGCCACTTCTCTCTCCATATCCTGGATTGCTTTTTCAGACTGGAAAAGACAACAAACAGTTATTCCCCCACAGTAGAGCACAACGATACTTGGAAAAAAAAAAAAAAAAGAATCCAGCAAGAGATAAAATCTTACTTTCTCCAGACTAACATACGGATGCTCTGCATTGTAACTGAAAGGTGCCACTGTTCTGAACATCTCCCTGAATTCAGTTTGTTTTACCTGAAAAACAAATCTGTTTATTATTCTTCAATCCAGAGAATATAATATAACAGAAGTATACCGATAAAAATGATCCGTCACCTCAAAATCCACACATTTCCTGCGTAAAACCATGACTTCTCCGCTCTGCATCGGTGCCACCTCATGCCTTACTTTCAAGGCCAACTTTTTAGCCTCACTCCATTTCTCGGGAAGCTCCTGTAAAGATAACCGACTTAGTATTTTTAACTTAAATGTGTAGAAAATACATTTATCAAAATATAAAATTATTCTCTTGTTCTCTTCTTTACCTCCATTTGAGAGTAGAACTGGTCTGGTATGTTCACGTCATATCGTTCCAGAAGAGTTATTATTTCTCGAAGAGGTTCAAACATCTTGTCAGTGGCTTGTTGTCTGTCCTTAACAGCCAGGAGATGACTCATGACTTCCACAAAGTGGTGGTGGTCCAGCTTAGTCATCGGATGACTTAGCCCTCCAACAGTGGCCTGGATGAACTTCTGAAGTTCATCGAGGCTGAATGTAAAAAGTGACAGTCAGAACATCTGTTGCTCCGACTTGGGCTGAATTGAAAAACCAAGAAGAAATGTAGTGTACCTGTTGGTGACATAAGTCAAGAGGTGCTCCTTGAAAAGCCAGCTCCACTTTTTGATGGTGTTAAGAAGGCGCACTTTGTATAACTTGATGTCTACCCGAAACCACCCATCAAACACTCTGTAGTCTTCAAGCTGACAAATTTCAGCATACAGATCTTCATAACAATCAATCTGCGAGACAACGGTAGATATTACAGTTGGGGGGGGGGGGGGGGGGGGGAAAACAATGTACTGGAAAAATATGATTCACAAGTTTAAAAAACTTTACCTTTTCTTTGAAGTTATTGATTGAAGGCGGGCTCTCGGGGAGTGTATTATAAGACTCCATCTCCTCTTCTGTGAGTTTACGTCCATACAGGAGAAACTGGCTGAGAAGCTCGGCCCTGTCATCTTGCCAAAGATGGGTGTAGCAGTCAAACTTCCTCTGGTAATTTATTGCTTTCATCAGAACATTCTCAACTCGGTCCATTATCTCTTGTCTGAGGTCCAACAAATCCACCATGTCATCCATCACATCCTGTAATATTATATCACATGACATAAATATAAGGAGTGTCTACTATTTGCAGAAGAATGAAGAATAATGACTGTGCCAAGTTTAGTCAAGTGGGAGACAAGCTTTCATTGTTGGGGTGTCAAAATCAAATGCTTCTTTTGGGATTATTTCAGATCAAATACAGAAATATAACAATCTAAACCACAAGATTATTTCTTGAAGGCTCCAACAAAGGCCAGAAGTGCTGTGATGCCTAATTAAAGATGATGCTGTATTATCTGTTGCAGTGCCCAGGAAGTCAGTGAATTAAAAAAAAACCTCAACTCAGGCTGGTCATTTTAAGACTCTGCAAGGCATCTGCTTAGGCACTTTAAGACTGAGAAGCTAGAGAATCCCTCTTGTAATGACAATTCTATGGTCTCTGTTCATAACATCATGCACGAATCATTATTATATAAAACAAACAACCACTAGGAATTATAACTAAGAGGTGATCTGACTAAAAAGTGTTTCTGTGTTTAAGTTAATTTCATCCTTTCTGTGCTGATATTAGTCACTGTTAAGCATTGTGCAAAATAATATTTAATTCTTGTCCTGTCTTATTTTGGATTCAAATTTCTTCTATTTATTCTGTATGGAGCGACGCTTACAGGAATTTCCTTCAGCGATTAATATATTTATTTTATTTTCTATTTCAAAATGTCAAAACTGTGTGAACAATGCTGAAAAGGAAGGATGAAACTGCTAAAATCAGGTTAAAAACAGATGAAAATGTATAGAAATGTTCGCCATCCTGAATTGTAATTGAAACGTCTCAAATGCAACATAAGAAACTGTTTTTGTACCTTGTTCAATGCTACAGTACATATGAAACTTCGAGAAGCTGGGTTAGCGTCATTTTAAAGGCTTAACATGTTTCGCTTAACGTGTACCTGATAGTTCTCAAAGCCAAGATGCGCAGCCACTCTCCTGATGTTCAACGAGGTCTTGAATACATCTCCGATCAGTCCTTCAACCAGCTCATAGAGGCCATCCGCTGCATCTCGCTCCATTGAAGGATAGAAGGTTAACTCCGAGCCATTCAGCATCAGCTGAGACTCAAACAGAGGTGCCTGGTTTGGCCGTGACTCCATGTTGTCTACAAAGAACTGAAGTGAGTGGCTGATGTAGCTGAAGAGCCCCTCCAACACCATCTCATCCACATGTTCTAGGTAAGACAGCCATTCTTCTGAATCAGGATCCGCACGGAAAAATGCCAGATTATCCTGAATAAATGTTCATAAACAAAAGAGTAGATTAGAAAAGAAACTCTATGATTATAAGAATGCTGATTATCATAAATACAGCCATACACACCTGAACCAGTTTGTGTATCGAGTCTCCATCTTTCTGCATGGAGCTGTACTTCCTGCTTACAGAGTCTTCCTTTTCCTCCAGCTGGATGAGTGAGCCTTTCTTGTTTTCCTTTCTGGAGAACATCACCTGTTTGCTCCATTGCTTTATCACAGACTGGATGGCCTCACAGTTTTCCTTGGCTCGACTAACACGACATGCAAGGTCCTGGACAAGCGGTTTGGCGGTGCTGATGAAGCTCCAGCAGTCCTGGTGCTGCCAGGTGAGGTCGGTCTCTGCTCTGGTGAGCTGCACATCAACGGACTCCAGCTCAGCTCTGATAAGTGGAAGCTCTACCTCTAACACTCTCTGTTTGAGCTGGTTGTACCATTCTACCACCATCTGCAAATTGCTCACATACTGGAAATCACAAGTGTGGAGAAAAGAACAAAATGAGGAAGACATGTTTGACTCAGACAGGTGGGTTTGAGTCTCGCGTGATGAAATGTTTGTTTCTTACCTTCGTGAGCATGTCACGCTTGTCAAAAACGGTCTGAGCAGCCGCAGGGATGTTGATCTGCCTGAGCGTCTGAATACACTTGACGTCTTTCAAGACCTCAGTGAGCTGAGAAGTGAAGAGATTTACCCTTAAAGTTACAGTGAGGTGCTGGGAAAAGTGTTTGTACTGAAAAACCCTCCAAGTAAATAATGAAAAATACAACTGGAATTGCAGCAGCTGTTACTTTAGCATAAGGTATTAAATGAATGTACTCGTTAACCCCCCCCCCCCCTTTTATTTTTTTGAATAAGAAAGTAAATCAGCAGCATATGAGTGTTTCGTAAATAGTAAAATCATAAATCGGTGGAATCTGAAAGGTGCCTGCAGTAAAAACCTGCAATCCTGTTTCAATGCATTAGTTACCTTCGGATTGAAGTTGACTGAGATCAATCCAGATGATGAAGTTCTGGACATCAGGGGTTGATTCAGGTTGATCAGACAGGCTTGTTCCAAACCATTACACCAATCAGAGTAAATGTCCTCCTCATACTGGTCCAGGAGACTTAACACTTCTGTGTGGACGTGGCTCTCATTCGCCATCTCAACGCCTTCAGCAGACCTAGAAAGAGAGTATACATTTCTTGAAAATCAATATCTTGTCTTTGTAATAACTACTTCTCCATTGATTCCTTAGTTTTACAGACATGTCAAGTAGCAATCTGAGCTTTTCCCACGATGACTGTAGGCGATCTCTAAGCATTTTTGCCCATTTCAAAGCTCCAGATGTCTGTGTCATATTCTTAATCAGACCACTTTCCCTCTGTAGATAAAACGAGGGGAAAGAAATTATGTACAGTGACAAAATTCACCAATATTTGTGCATTCAATGCATTTGGCCAAGATTTGGTTATATGTCAGTACCTGATCAAGTTGGGATCTGAACAGAGATTTGCAGTGCTCCAACTCCTCTTTGAAATGATGCTGAAGCAGAACCAAGTTGGGGCTGAATGTCTCTCTAATTTGTCTCTTCTCCAGAAATGGTCCAAAAACAATTAGCATCTGAAACGAACCCCACCAACCGAAACAAGTCGAAGTCTCACTCGTGATTCAGTACATCAAAAATGCAATAAACGCCAAACTAGGACATGCACCAACTCACTTTCAAAGCTGATTCCAGTCCTGAGCAATCCTTAAAAACCAGGCACAGAAGGTTGGCTAGGCGGAAATCGAGGTCCACAACCCTTCGCTTGAAATCCAGGAACTCATTTTCAAAACCCTGATGACAAAAACAACAGTCAAACATTATTCAATGAAAAGCCATAGTAGTGAAACATTAATATCTCTGATGGAATTTCAGGCGGGAGCAATGTGACTGCCAAAACAATCTGACACACCTGAGAGTTGAGGTCAAGTGCATTGTTTTTACTTTGCTTCAGTGCTTGGCAGCAGTCACCGAACTCCTTGTTCATCTTAGCAGCTTGCTCACTGTGGAGTTTCCCTTTGATTCCACCAAATTCAAGCTTTTCCAGGCGCTCAAAGTACAACACAGTTTTAAACAAGTCCTGCAATATAAACACTGTTAAAAGCCTCATATAAAATATAATACATTATGATAAAACTTTTAAAGCTTTTGAAAATACAAACTGTTCTGACCTCCAGCTGCAGCAAACGGTTTAAGAATTGGTGGAAACGTGAAAAGATCATGGCAGAAGGGAAATCCCAGGGTGCGTGTTTCACTTGGTTCGCCAGCTTCTCCCTCTGCGTCTGGTAACTGTCTTGAAAACATCTGAAGACTTTTATCGCTCTCTCCACCATTTGTAAACTTTCCTTTGAATCGTCTCGGAGTAGCAGATCATCAGACAGGTATGCAGAGGCCTACGGCGTACAAAGGTTTTATATTTTTGAAGTTGACCGAGCAGACAGCCGAAAAAAATAAATCAGCATTTGCTGGGGACTAACATCAAGTGTGAACTGTGTTGAAATATTTCTGTAATCGAATTAATACAAAAGCAACATTGAACAATCCCTAAGTGTTTCGGGTGATGATTATTTATTACCTGTTCAATAAGCATGTTGCAAAGTTCTTGCAGTAGCACCACGATGCGTGCCGGCCTTTGATAAGCCTGGCAGTTGGTCCAGATGAGGAAAAGCAAGTGGAAGAGTGCAGCTGTTTTGGTTTCCATTGAGGGAAACCCTTGCTTCTCCAGCTGAGACAGATGTGCATGTAACGGCTGCAGATGAATGTCAATATCCCGGGCTTCCTGAAGTGCTTTTTGTTTTTCCAGAATGATGCAGAAAATATAATGGCGATGAAGATGAATTGTTTTAACAAAGGCAATATGCTCTGCATTAAAGATCAAGTAATCTACATAGTATAGCAAGTCTTTCTTTTTCTTAAATAGACAGCACTTGTACTCACCATTAAACACATTTTCAGTGAGGGTCCCGATTGTTGGACTATAGCTGCTATTCATTACCTCTAACATCTTTGACATCATTTGAACAGCAGGACTCTGAAGCTACAAATTAAAGGTTCAGACACTTTACAAAGACCACGATAAAAGCAAATACAAATAAAAGAAATCGCAAGCAGGATGGATTGGTCTACCTGGTGGTAAATGCTCCCTATGTTGCTCTTTCTGGAAGCCCAGAATTTGAGCTCTGCATTGGGACCTGGATTACTGCCGGTCATAAGCAGGTCTGATGGATCCTCCTTTAAGATTTTCTGTATGAGATTTGTCCAGTTGATGACCTGGGTTTCTATGGCATGGGCCAGTGTCCTGTCATAGTTTTCATACCTGAGTGGGTGAAAAAACAAATAAATAAAATAAGCTGACACTAAAACAAACAGCACCGTTTTCAAAAGGCACAAGAACATTGTGAGTAATCTCACATATCTAATGCATGGTATGATTTTTCCAACCAATCTGTTGCAGCTGGGAGAGGGAGGACGGTTTCCCCAAAAACCTGTCCTCGTACAACCAACGTCTTGCTGCACATGCTCTCAACATGACGGATGATGTCTGCAGACATCAGATTTGGCCACATCGGGTGGTTTTGATGGTTCGATAACAGAGGAACCCATACCTTGAAAACACATAATTGCAAGGTTCATGTAAAATAACACATATATTTGTGATGTATGCATCTGAGAGAGGATGCACCCATCACCTGCTCCACCGTGCAGGACAGCTGCAGGAATGGTGGTGGAGACAACAGGCCAAAAAGGAGAAGCTCCCTGTAGTTCTCATGGTTGATGGGAACAACTCTCTTCTTAAGGATGTAAATTTGCTTTTGTGAGGCCACAGATGGTACCTGCATGTGAAATAAAAAGATTTTTTTTTATTATTATTATTAATAGAGATATGTTAAAGCAACCACACTGCAAGAGTTTATGTTTGTGTGTAGAAAGCAGCACATAGGGTGTCTGAATCAACCATACCTCAGTAGAAGCAAGCAGACTCTCTTTTTTAGACGAAGAGAAAAACACCACTGCCTCTTTCTCCAAGAAGTCCCTCAGAGATGTTTGGAACTGTTCACTGGCGGCACTCTTCTCCCACGTCGGACGCTGCAGTCTCAGGAGCTCACAAACTTTCTCCTCCACGAACTTCACTCGGACGTCGTCTAGAAAGCAGGGAACACTCTCTTCTTCTTCGTCGGACATGACGGCGCTGCGACCATGACGGGCACCGCTGCGGTCCAGGAAAGACTGGAAAAGAAAAAAAAATGAAAAAAACGCAGCGACAGGTATCTGTCTGTGAATTACACGCTGGTAAATACAGTATTTTTTTTTTCAAAGTTTTTTTGTAAAAGATTTTCCTGAGCTGCTCTGTCCGGGAGGCGTTTCCGCGTTCTGTTGCTAAGCAACAGACAGACTAATCAATCACTACCGGGTGGGCCTTTGACGTCACAATATCACGTTGAATCACTTTTATTTTACGTTTAAGTCAAAGTTATTATTGCAACGCATTTATTTGGGTCGCGAATTTATCGAGTATTATCGACTTTACGGTATTTTTGTTACTGTGTCACGCGCAGTGTCCCATTTTGTGAAGTACCCGGATTGGGGGGTGGGGGGGATTGTTTAATTTCTGTTTTTAATACATAAGAGAATCACATGTTTTAGTGTTTTTACAGGGGTTTTTTTTATAACTCTGAGCTTTTGTACAGTATGCAATCCGATTGGAATAAAAACAAGAAAGCAAGGTTGGCAAACATAAGGCTCGTGGAACAAAACCGGCCCCCAAGAGGCTCCATTCCAGCGCACCGCATCACCAAGGAAATTGTTTTAAATTTTAAAGAAAACATCTATCACTCTTCTATGCCACTTTATTCTGTGCAGGGTTGCAGAACGCTGGAGCTTACTATAAGTGAAGACAGGTTACACCCTGGACAGGCAACCAGTATATCACAGGACAAACACAGAGACAGGCAACTACACACACTCACCCTCCCATTAGGTGTAATTTATGTCATCAATTAACCTCACATGTTTTTGGATTGTGGGAGGAAACGTGAGGAGAACATGCAAACTCCACATAGAAAGGCCCTGGCTGGTATTTGAACCCGACCCTTCTCAATGTGAGGCAAGAACAGTGAACACTGCACAGCTGAAAGAAAACAATTATGTATTTTTTTAATAGATTTCCTGAGAACAGTGGACACAATACAACACTGAGACCAGAGCTGAGATATCAGTGATGCTGACAAGAAAGCCTCTTGAAAACACACTAACCTCAAAGTCATGCTGTCACAGTGAGTTTGTAAAAACACGCAAAATGCAAAAATAGTTATGGGAAACGTTTATTGGGCATTTCATATTTTGCACCAGAAGGTATCATTAAAATAGGCTTTATGTTGAGATTGTTGTAATTTTCAGTAGTAATTGTTTGGTCCTGCAGAAATATAGACATTTTTACTACGTATACTTTGCGCCAGAACAAAAAGACATTTTAAAGTCTAAATTAAAGGATTATTATTGCACTATTTTACCGGTCCGGCCCACTCAAGGTAAAACTGTGCTATGTGTGGCCCCTGAACTAAAATGTGTTTGACAGCCCTGCCTTAAAGACATTTAAGGCCTGAATGAGCTGCATGTTTCTGCTACTCAACTCAGATGAGACAGAAGTTATCATATTATGCCGTCGAACACCACAAATTTCAAAGAAAACATTGATTTGTGGTGTTTGAATTGTGTTTTCTGGACATTGTATAAATTATTCCATTCATTATTCATCAATGTGATTAACAGCAATGCTGGAAAAAAAACCCAACATAGATCAGCATGAAGACCTTGCTTACGTATGGTGGTCTTACAGCCAGTCTCTATTCAGTGATCCAATGATAGCTTGTGTTTTGATGCTTGTATGCTAGTAGTCATAGACACTATATGAGCTAACTGGATATTCTATGAGACTGTTGTATAATCAAGGACAGTCTCCATTTATTATCTTTTGAAAATAAGCTGCTTAAAATTCATGTCACACATTGATATTTGTCGTAATTAAGCTGGAGTGATTCCACCTAATCCTATGTTATCTTATTTTATTCACTGACTATAATATAGAATATACAGATTTGTGCTTGGAATAGAAATCAAGATAGGTCAAGATCAAACAAATCCAGCTATGTTTTCGCCAGCTTGTCTTTCTATTGTGATTCTATAATTAAATATAATTAAAACGTAATTTTGGTCATTGGGAAAACCCTACTTATTTTGTTGGCTAGTGGAATGATTCACCTGGTATGAACTTAGAAGTGAAAATATTCCATTTTAATAATACAGTCACTTGGGCAACCGCAAACATTCTTGATTTAAATATGTGAAACTCTGTGGCCCACTTTTATGGCAGGAATGGACAGCAGGAATGTGTGTTAGAGTAAAGGCCGTAGTAAAATATGTGAGATGTGTGTGTGGCGACTGTGTTGTCCTGGCACCGCTGCACTGTACCCAGCAACTGCCATTTACAAGGAATTTTACAGCGCCCCACTTCAGAGCAGCCTGTGGGTCCTGTGGTTGTGAAATGGCTTTAAATAAAGAGCAAATTGCACTTTTGGGGTAGTTTGGTGATTCAATTAGATTGAATAGTGGATAGTTAAAGTTTAGTATTTTTAAAGTGTATTAAACATTAAGGACAACTTGAGAACAGCATTGATAACACTTCATGCTGCTCCTGCAAACAGACCTCTTTCGGGTGATTGAGGGAAAGCAAAGTGAGACAAACTCTTCAGATTCGCAGGTGGCTCTACCGTTTTGGACCTCATCACTAACAATGATGAGACCACCTACGGGAACGAGATTGCCTGCCTGTTGCCATGGTGCTAATAACAAGTTGGGAGCAATGCATTCAAGCAGTTAAGATGGAGATGGCTTCTGATGTAATCCACACACACACATTTCACTGAGAAAATCAGCACAGATGTTAACATGGTTGGGAAAATGAGTCACTCAGTTTTGCTGAAGACCAAAAAACTCTAATTGCCTCAAATAGGATGTGATCATACCTTTATCACCAAAAGAGAGGAATGCAAAAGTCAACATGTTGCAATCAAATCCATGTTTAGTTACTTATTCCTTCATGGTGGCGGAACCCAACCGTCTATGTAGAAAATCTGTCTCTGATCCCCGAGCTGCAGTGTAAACTGGGGCCAACTGTGTTCTCTCAAGCAAACAAGAAAAAGATTCCTTAGGAAAACAACGCTGTTCAGACCTGGCACTGTACCTGCCACCTCAACAATTTTCCTGCCAAGGCTTGTTACACTGCTGAGTTAGCGTCCCAAATATCTCTATCCAGTGCTTGTTGTGCAGTCTGCCACCACAAAGTATGTGCTGCAACCTTGCTGTCAGTACTTTCATTATTCACTTGCACCTGCTTCCAAAACTGGTGTTCTGCTCCTGTGCATACATTGTTAATAGTACCTCATTTTAATAACACTTATAACTCTGTATAGTTGTATCTATATCTGTATAGAGCTCTCTTTTTGTATGACGTATCACACGAAGGGTTCTAAAAAGCTTCACGATTTACAGTTGTAAGATGCTGCATGGTATCTTACAAAGATGTGAGTACTTCTGAAATGAACAAATGTAATTGTGACTCTCTATGTCTGACGTTGGCCAACAGGTTAGAGAAGCAAGATTGAAATTGAAAGCTTGCTGATTTGAGTCCCAATGTCAAGAGGGAACCCCCCCCCCGCCCCCAACTATTCCAAATTCAACATGTGGATAGCGTGACCCACTGTGGCAATTCTGAAGCGAGCAATGTGCAGTATGACAACAATAAGGTATCAGTAAAATGAGCAATCAGACGTCTGCTTCAGCTGTTCAATCTTTTCATCTTTTTAGCATATACATGCTTACATGACATCTAATGCCATATAATTTAGTTTTTAAATGAATACCATAAGGATCATTACATACATTATGTTTAAGTTCTTAAATTGGAGGTTTTCTTATAAGACACATGTTGCATATGATATAATGATGGCTGTAGTCAATGTATCAAATTGCTGGATATTTTTCAGCTATTTGAAGCTTCTCACAGAGATTTTGTTTTCAGTAAATGCCACTGCAAGCGTGCGTTCAGTGGAGACAGGAACGTGCTTGAATTTTTCAGGCAAAGGAGGCTTAATATGAATCCAGGGTACCTGCTGTGGGAATCTAACGTTTAACGCCCCCCCACCAGGCAGAGAGTGCACATCTCAAGGTCGCCCTCTACAGGACTGGGTTACATCTGGGCTGTTTCAACATCTTCATGTATTGTTTATTTCATGTTTGATTCTATGATTTAATAGATTACACAACGGGCATCCTTGATTTTAAATAAGGTTCAAAAAGTTGTGTACTACATTTCCTGCTGAATGAACACATAAGAAATTAACTGCGAAATATTTTTATCTATTGATTGATTGATTTTTTTAGCAGTTTACAATAAACCTAGAAGTCATGATTATCAAAGGTTGAGAAGTTGATGTGTTTTTAGTGACACTCCCCATGGCGTCCTGTAGAGGGCACTGGCTTTTCTCTTTTCACTGAGCTCCATACAGAAGCAACAGAGCTGAATATACTAACGTGACACTCAGTTCAGAAACGTATTTAAATGATATGCTAGATAGATAGATAGATAGATAGATAGATAGATAGATAGATAGATAGATAGATAGATAGATAGATAGATAGATAGATAGATAGATAGATAGATAGATAGATAGATAGATAGATAGATAGATAGATAGATAGATAGATTGTATGCACTCGATTTTAAAGTGGAAAAACAGAATTTGTTTGAGTTGATAGACTGAAAGTGCATGTTTTAGGTTTATAAATGTCCAGAAATTAATCTGCGACCCATATTTAAAAACACAGACGTGTCAGGACGGGAGCGCGCAGCGTGCGTCTGTTGTTTGCTGACCTCCCGTCCAGATAATAATTGATCGCATTGACTAAATAATGATATCTTGTCAATCATCCCGTCGCAAGTTATTTCTCCACCTGCCTCCGGGAGGATCAACTCTAGTTTAGATGTGCGGTGGCAAATAACAGCCTGCAACACGTGTTCTGGTTTTTGCCCCGTAGTGAATTAACGCCCATGTAATGAATGTTAAAAAGTGAGACCGCTGCGCGCCTCTCGCCCTGACTGAGTTGATCTCTGCTGGCAGATCACTCCAAATCCGACCAGATAGTGCTTAAAGCTCTTCGGGTGTTATGTAAGCCCCGGAATGAACAAATTTGTTAGCCCACACCCGAGGGTATCTGGTGATGGATATGTGGTCCTGGGGGACCTGGGAAGCCTCAGCACAACAGCCGGCCGTTTATCTTGAAAGGCTTGTTTTAAGTGTTCCCCGGCTGAGAAACAAAAGCTTTAAGGGCCCCCATTACCTTACAATTGTTGTACAATCCCCCATTGTTCAGACAGTTCACACACACATAGGTATTAGAACATATGTCATGTATTAGGCTTTCCCACTGCTTTGAGTGGCTGCATGGATGAAACTCTCACCTCCAAGCTGTGGATCTAAAGTTCACTAAAATAAAATAAAAATTGTTATCGCAGAGGTTAGACAAATAGGGGCCTTTTTAATGCACGGCTGTCCTCATGTCTGTGGCATCTGTGCATGTCTGCAGAGCGGGGTGAATCTGGGTCCAGGCGGTTGGGTAGGGCTCCCCTGAGGATGGCCGGGCCACTTGTGTCTGAGAGGCTGGTTTATCCCACTTAATCAGCATCCTGAGAGATTGGCACTGCCCCCATGGCCATAATGCACGGGGTCACTCTGGGCTTCTCAAAATGAAGTGAAGCCCCACCAGACAATGCTGCCGTCAATCAGTCTTAACCTGAGCTGGGCCTTTTATTCCTCATATAGTGTACTTGTGTAATCATTCACTCCATAAATGCAAATTAATCTCATCAATGTTTTGACTAACACAGGGCATGGATACACAGAGAGAGTTTTTGCATATCAAATGCTTGAATTTCTCGCTGTACAGTTTCCTTTCCTTGAGGCTGCATAATAGGACTATCAGAAGGGCAAATCACAGCAGACGTCCTCTGTGCAACGCCAATCACACATACACCTGTTGCAGTTGTGAGATTATAGCTTCTCCACCAAGACAAGCAAACATTCATACGCTCTAAAGTTATTTTGCATATATCATGTTAAAGTGATTTCTACTTGTTGTGTCAAGCAGATAAACCGTTATGCTGATCATCAGCCCTGCAATGCTGTTGAAAACACATTCATCTAAAAAAAAAACAAGATAATGACGACACAGGAGAATGCTTTCTGCAATTCGCAGTAGCTCTTCCGCTTCGCTCAGACCATAATTTGTACTTGTTTGGATGGCACATACAGTCAGTGGTTTGGGGTTTGTCGCGGTAATGTCCCAGGGGCTTCTGTCAGTCCGGCACCATTATAAATGGCAGAGCCGTGTGAGCCTCCTTGGCTGTTTCTCAACACTCCGGCTTCCTAGGGGCCTTGTGGAGCATTTGCAGAGCGCGTGCCCTTTTGATTTCCTAATCCCAGCACGAGCTGTGGAAAGCTGGCTCTCCATGAGATATTCCACTCACAGGCCGTGATTTATGTTGGTGTGGTGCAAGGCTCAATGGTGAGAGGATCACAGGTGTTGTGGCGCCTCAGTAAAAACTTTTAATATGCACACCTCGTGGTCGCTGGCAAGGATTACTGCCATTCAGTGGGGGAGGGGGGGGTTGGATGGGTCAATAAATGTTTAAAATTCATCTGAGGCCTTACAGTCTGATGCCCATTATATAAACATCATGTATGTTTTCTTCAAGCAGAGGTACAGTATCGCAGTAGATCATTATTAGTCTGGTTTATTTTACAGTGGATTGATTGAAACACATTTTTGATTGTCCGTTAAGGCAAAAATTTTGAGAGGGAAAAAAAAAAAGCATATTATTAAATCTCTAAAACAACTACTACTAACTTGAGTAATTGGCCACCAGCTGTAGTGGTTGTTAATTACTGCATTGTGTAGTAAATGCCTACTTTAAAAGTGAAGAGGTCGACCTTTGCTCATGCCACAGTAAAAGCCCCGGCATAAAATCAAGACTGCAAAACTGAATTGCCTTGAGTGAACGCTCAAGTGTTTGTCGTCTCTGTGGTCATCACATCATTCTACTTTATTTGATTTTAATTGAAGTTTTGGGAGGTCATCCTTTTGTCATGCAGAGTGTTGTGACATTAAAGGTTTATTTTAAAGTTACAATGGTATTGGTTGGAGACTAAAGAGGAGGGGAAAAAAAGGGGGGGGGGGGGTGTAGATTACTCCCCACTGGTGCTGCTGTCAGGCTAATGATTGCTTGTGTGACAATTTGCACTGCAGTCAGTCCAGTTATGCTATATTTCTTTTATATCGGTCTTAGGGAGATTTAGCGTGTGGTATCAGTGCCAATCTCCATAGGCTCAGGGAACCGCCGATGGACTATTACTATAATCTTGCACCGTTCTGAATAAAGGTTATGATGTTGACAACAGAAACAGATGTAGATCATCATTAAATGTGATGACACTAATTACGCTGTGTCTTCCCATCATAAAGAAATTCCATTTAGAGATTTATTCGGGTTCTTCCTGCCAGGGCTCCAGATTTTGTCATGACAAGTCGCAGACAACTTCATGTGCACTAACAATCTTCCCGCATGATTTAATAATAGTGATCTGTGTTAATCATCCACCCTCCCTTTTCCGGTTTCTTTACTTTGCCAAAGTGACTGCCGCCGCAAACTGCAGCAACTTACCTGACTGCAACCGCCTTATCTTCTAATAGCAGCATTAGACCCCCATCACCATCCCCCATCCTCTTACTTTAACTTGTTATCTCGGTGCAGAGGTCAGAAAGGCCTTTCAGTTATGTAGCTGAGTGTGCTAGAGGTGGAATGACCTTTTCAACTCTTCACAGAGAATCCATGAAACTGTTGTGAATTGCCTTTTTTTTCCGGGGGCACACGGGTCTTAATTGTGGTTGTTTTATTGCAACTAGTTGTTTGTTTTGAAAGGATTTACAAATATTGATCATAATTTCCTTAATTAACAGTTAAAAGATCATTTTTATTCATTAAGAAAAATGCCTCTTCAGAATGATGGCTGCCTTCACGAGGCTTTTCTGAAATGCACAGTCTAAGAAATACTTATTATATTGATGTAATTATGAATTAAGTCAATATCATTGCTTTGATATACTTTGATATGGATGTTCAGTATAGTATTAAATTTGTTACCTTTTTTACTGTATAGATTGAAGCAAAATTACAAACATAAATTGCGAAACATTATGACAATTTGGATTGAAAATATTTTATAAATGTGAAAGCTTTTGTCAATCTTATTCAATTACCAGGTGCTTGTTAAACTTTTGCAAACTGTTCCAGTTCCATAATTTCTTTGGCACTGTAAAAATTTCACCTCTGGATTTATAGTAAAAAATTTACCTCCCCAAGGTTGCACAGCAGATTCATTTAATTCTTATTGTGCCTCCCTCTCCCTCTCCCTCTCCCGCATCTCCTTACTCCCCCTCTTTCTTTCCCATGTCCATTAGACCTTGCAGACTAATCGAGCAGCACCAATTGCTCCCGTGGTGAGATCATTAAGTAAATTATTTTAAGATCAAACGGTCAGCAGCCACAATGAAGTCCTGTGTAATGGTAAAAGCCTCAGAAGCTGCCACCCACCCCTCTCTCAAATTAAAGCCCAGTGGGGAGAGCTCTGCACCTCTCAGGTGGATGCCCCCACCATTAGGCCTTTTAGCTGCAGGCTAAGGTAGGACCCACTAATTGGTCCTTTGAACAAAACTAACCCACTGACAGGATCTGACTTGTATGCAGCTTAAGAGTGCAAAATTGTTCCCAAGCCAAAGACAGCCGTTTTAAACCACTGTAATAGTCCAGAGAGAGAGAGAGAGAGGAAACAAGCTGCTGACAATGTTGGGGGGGGGGGGGGCTCTTTTTTTACTCTTTTATTACACAACAAGGAGGAATGGTGTTAATATTACATGTGCCGGCTCGTAGCGAGTTCAGTTTTATGTTCAGCTTGAAAATATGATTGATGCGCTTTACTTTTGTCTTGTAAAATTACAAACATTTTACCAGCATGAAATTGACGATCTTTCAAGTCTATAAGCAGAGGAACATTTTTATTGAATGTGAAAACAATTAGAATATGAGTGTTGGCAGATGAAGCTGCGGAGGAAAATATAGGTCAAAAATCTGAGGCTGCTGTAGGCAACATGTTCCGTATTCTTGTTGGGTGACGAGCCTTTTTCTGAAAATAGATATTGACCTTCCAAGTTATAGAATTGAAACATTTCAACTTGACTGAATTAAATTAAAAATGTAATCAGCATGTGATTAGCCTATGTATGAAACATATTTAACCTTTTACACATGTGTTCACAATCTGGCCGTCTTGATGACAGTATGAAATGTTTGTGTCTCTGACAAGCGTCCAGCACCTGTCTTTAGGATTATATTCAAAACAAATAAACGATAATTCAATGCTTATTTTGTGTTATAAATGTGTATAGCTGACTATAGTTGGGTAGCATCGCATTACTTCTGATGTGAGAATAAAGCTACAAGCAGAAAGAAGCAGATGCCTTTTAAGTGTGTGTGCATTAGAAGAAGCATATAGGTTTATGTGTGTGTATTACACCGACTACGTGAAAACCCATTAGACAATGATTACTCACAAAGTGCTGTCCCTGGATGGATAGGTTGACAGCTTCCCTTTTAGTCGGGTCAAAGCAGCACTCGGCTTTACATAATTAGGAGCATGTACTGTATGCTCATAGAAGGATATACATTAGAAACGGATTCAAATGAGGATGTTGGCCTTCACAGGTGACTTTGTTTCCTCAGATTATTTCACATATGCAGCAAAGAAGCTGCAGCATTAAACGCTTATTGCTCAACAAAACATTACAGTGGGGAAAAACACAGCTGTGTTGGATGGGTAGTTTATTCCCCGCCGCTGCTGAGGAAGTGTTGGACTTACAGTAGCTTACAGTGTGGAGGCAGAAGCCAATGCAGCAAAGTGACTGTGAGTGTGATTTATCCGCCTTTGACGTGAAGCGTCAGTGTCATCAATCACATGGTTTTAATTAGTGATGGCTCCCCTTTGTGGCTGAGAAATGTGCATGTAATTCAATTTGGGATCTACTGCTGCCTCAAGAAGCCCACACAAGCCCTCACACGGTTGAGCCACCGGAAGTTCACATGCAGTCAGGACAGATGATACCGAAGAAGCAGACCGCTCCGACGTGCACAGAATAGCTTGGATTTATTTGTTCTAACCATAGATATGAGTGTTTTTGTTATATTTTCTTCATTTTCAGTATAAAAAAATATGAATCACCCATCAATAAATTCTGATTAAGTTTACTGTTTAGCATTTCACCTTTGATAGTTGATCTGAAACTAAATGATTTTAAATAGAACACAATAAGAAAATCTCGAGTAATGTAAAGTGCAATTTAAAGTCCGTTTAAACTGATTATCGTGGCCATTTTTTTTTTCTTCTGAAAGATAAAGAACAAATCTGTCAAAACATCAAGAGGCAGATCTTCTCATATGGTCTCTTCTTTTATTGTGAGGTTATGATATTCATTGGCAGCAGTGCGTGAAGGCAACCTCTGCTACTTTGTTGTCAACGCCGGGAGAGAAGGCAGCCTCTTGAAACGCAGAGGCCTTTTATCCGTCATTTAAATGTTGGTTTCTTCACATTTCCTCTTCAATGACAAACTTAACTGATACCATCACAAAAGCCTTAAATAAAAACAATGACAGCTTGGAGAGCTGAGGTCGCCATTGAAGTGCTAAGATACCAGTGGCTGTTATTTAGTTATTTAAAGACTCTTGAAAAGTCTCTTATCTGACACATGCTAATGCAAGTCACTGTAATGATGTTTATTTCACAGCAGTCATCCACTTGGCTGTCAAATGAAAAGCTGTTGCTTTGTTTTTAAGCTTCTGAAGCATTGTTTTCCACTGTGACTTTAACCTTTGACCTCATCGCTCCGAGAAGAGAAAATATTGTTGTTACACTTTATTTTACAAGAGCTTATTATCCCATTCAAACACTATTATGGCTCATTACTGCCGTTTAGCCAACTGGCGGGATGAATGATTGTCTTAAGGTATATCAAAGGAAAATTTCAGTGCATAAACGTTCCGATTCTGTAAATAGTGTTTTAGTCTGTTGATCTTACTGCGTCGGTGTGTTTATCACTAAAATACATGCTGGAGTGAAAGTTATGAATTACAAGTACTCACATTACTGTCATTAAGCAATATTTGGTGCACTTTGGGGTATTTAGTCTATAATTTCACTCATACACACCATGTAATCAACTTCACTACTTCTAAGTCACTCCTCAGTACGCCCACGACATTAAAATATTATTTAAATGCTTTGATCAGCATTTTCTCCTCCAGTAACCTTTAATCCTTTAACTATGGACATTACTGTGTTATATTTACATTTATTTATAAAAAAAACTAATAGCAGTAGTTTGTATGCTTTATTTTAGTCAGAGAAATGAGCTTCTAACATTTATCCAATAGAATCAAAGCTCAACATTTTCAGTACTCTTCCACATCTGGTTAAATGTTAACATCAGTTAAGATCCTTCAATATTTAGGGTTTTATTTTAAATACAATTCAATTTCATTCTTACTACAATGTACAAAAAGCTACATAAATAAGATTTTTAAGAAGTCCCTCTCTTGACTTCTCAAGTACTTTCCCTGGATTTCCAAGCTTGCAGCGTTACTGACTTCCCTGCACCTGGTTCAACCCAATCAGAATATCAACTTCTGCCAATGCTTCAAATTTCTATAATGACAATTGCAAGATGCTGTTGATTCCACAGCCTGATTGTCCTGCTGCACTTTGAAATGTCAGATTTAAGGCTGCTTTTGTTCCTGGGAAAGATCAGCTCCCTTACAACATCTTCCCCAATCAATGTCTTTGATACCGGTGGTCCGTTTAACTTTTAGAGGTGTTGATTATATTCTGTGTTTTGCCTTCCCGGATCCCCTCTAACGGCGCCAAATCAGTGTCCCAATAGCACAAAAACAGGTGCCTCACAATCAAGCTGTCATTTAGTCTATGAAAATTTGGCCGCGCCATTAGCTGATGTGCCGAGAGGAGAAATTCCAGACCTCTGCCTCTCTGGTTGCTTTGAAAGAAATGTTGGTTTCGCCCCGCTCTGATTGAGTCTAATCAACCACACCAAGCCAGCATCGCTCCGTCCTGAAAGCCGAATGCTCCAGCAACTGATTAGGTGGGAAGACTGAAGAGCAGAAAAATACATAAATATTTATCACGTCGTGGCGCTTTATAAAAACATACATGTAACGTGCGGGGGCCCATAGGGAGTGAATGTCGATAAAGTGTTTAAAAATGATGAATTGGTCATTAGAGGTTTAGATTCTGCTGCCAACAGTCAACATTTTACAGTAAACAGCAGGCTGAACACATCGCCGTGCCTGTGTGTGTGTGTGCAGTCGTTGAGATGCGTGTTGTCAGGAAAGTGAAACGCATCGCATGTATTGGCTTGTATTTCGACAAGCTGAACAGGTCTAACAAAAAAGAAAAAAAAAGAAAACATTGTTGACGCCAAGCTGATGCTGTGCCGTCTGGGTCTGCACCAGCTCCGGGCTATTCTCACGCTACATGCAAATTTAAATCAAGTTATTGATTTGTAATCATTGTTTTTAAAGTTGGTTCAATCATTTGCATGTCATCCGTTTATTAGTAGAAGGTGTGGTGTAGCGAAACATTGGAGTTTCACTGTGTTTTGTTGGAAAGCTAGTTCAGGGACAATGTCCACAGGCTATGGTAGACAGGCACTTCCTATATCCTGTGGTTGATGGCGAGGGGGCCTCACCTGGGCTGTAATCTGTGACGACTGATCACAAAGAAGCTGAGTGAAGTGAATTCCGCCTGTCCTACTTCAAAAGCAGCGGGACAGTAAATCAGACAGGTAGACGACACCAGGCGGCTTTCCAATCTCCCGCGTTAACCGCGCGGGATCCCCGAGGCACAGGAAGCAGGTATGCCAACAATGTCACCGGACAACATCATGGAGCCATTTTGCTGCAGAACTATTTTAAAGGGCTGCTGAGGATGAGGGCTGTCAAGTCGTGATTCTCTGCTGGAAAAAAAAAAAAAGCTTTGCATCAGAAATATTTGATTTATATACAGAGGTGGACAAAACCAATATTCTACCGTTTATATGATAAACCACAGCTTTTCAAAGTGGGAATTATAGGCAAACAGCGATTGGGATTCATAGGCAATAGAAAACAGAATTCATCTCATGCTAAGTTAGACACTTTTAATTCGTAAACTCTAAAATATATAGTTAGGAGCCGTCGTAACTATTACTTGTGGGTTTGCTTGCATCCATCAAACTTTATCTATATACAGTAGCATGTTTCATGCAGGCAAATGCAATTTAAAATGCTTTACAGATTTCCAACAAGGTGATAATAAGTGATAATAGGTGAGGACAAGAAAACTGTTAATATATCGTAGAAGAAAAATGTGTGTAAATTCAAAATGATAAAAAAAAAAGCTGACAAGTGTTGAAAATTCAAAGCTTGAAGACAAATCAAAGCTGGTTAAGAGCAATTAAGGATTAAGTGGAAAAAAAGTACAAATAAATGTTTTTTTATTACATTTTTTAAATCAACCTCATTTTACAACTTTTATTCATCTCTTTTGTTTATATGTCCATCATCCTGTTCACAAGCGCATGTATAAGTTAATGTATTGGACTAATTCTCAGAATTATGAAAAAGTCAGTCAAATCTGGAGGCTTTCTAGTTCTTTCTAAACATCATGCATGATGAATAAGATATGATATAACAAACAGAAAAAATAAGTCAGAATTGTCCAATGTCAAGAATTTGTTATAGATATAAGAAAATAATAGTTTATTATAGTTCCGCTCTCAAGGTGAATTTATCAGCATAGTTGTATTTTTGCACATAGACGTAATTGGCATATCCAAAATCTTGACTTCATCATCTGTCAAGGTGAAAACTACACTGTGAAGATGCACAACAACTTTGGCTGCATTTCATTAGCGAATTAAAAATAAAAGAAATAGGGTGCAAGTATATCTGCTGGGTGTCAAACTCTTGAGGAATCACATCCGAGGAGAAGACGTCAAGGAAAAATGAATCAGAAAGGAACACCAAGGTCAGTGTGATATTTCAAGGCTTCTACTTTACATGACCGCATAGCAAATGAAGGCCTTCAATCAAGTCCGATTGGGTGGATGGACTGTAGGTGCACCAACACGCTGTAAGAGTAATGACGAAGGAATAAATCCATCAAATAAAAAATAAAAAAGAAGGGTCAATATCGTTTCTAAATAAACAACCAAATATATTATTTTAATAAAACAAGTAGGCATGTGGCATGCTTTTTCTTTCCTCGTATTCATCTAATTGATAGAATCTGTTTTTGTATAGTCTCTTATGGACAAAAATAAAACGGAAACATGAGTGATGCTTACATGACCTCTCAGTTATGTTTCCTCACAAACATTACCATGGCTTACAGGTTAGGGATTACTGCAAAATGCTAACTCTCACACGAGACATTTCTGCTATTTTCTGTAACCTTTTTGAAAGTGGACCGAGCCCACTCACACAAATTAATTGCGTTAGGACCCCTGATTCTTCATATCTTTGTAGCCAAAATTGAATTTATCTGGGATATTATTAATATCGGGGTTGATCCATCATCCAAGAACCATTTATCTAAAGTTTGTGCTATCTAAATACGAGACAGGGACCCAGTGCACCACTGCTTTAACAATCAATACATTATCCTATGTGCAAAGTCTGAATGCTCAGATTTCCTTTTTTCTTCCCTTAAGTGTGTGGAACAAATTAAAAGCCGAGCCAGTCAGTAAAAGACCAATTCATAAAGGTGAAAAAGTGGGGCTGCGCCTGTGATGGGGAGGACCAGTGAAAAATCTCTGCTGACCCTCTCATCCCTCCGCTCATCTATCTCTCACTACTGTCCACTGATAGATTTCCTCTCACTGATTTATGGGAGAAAAAAAATGTCACAGTGGAATGGGCTTTTGATAAAATTGTTCAAGAGATTCAGGGCAATAAATCCTGATCTTTACATCCAGGTTGCTAGCTACTTTCACATTCTTGTGCCATCAATAAGAGCCGCCAAACATGACAACTAATCAATAACTTTACAATATTCTGGGCAGTTTGGGAAAACACTAACATTTATATTTAACAGAAAAGAGCAAGTCACTCTCTTATGTTGAACAAACCACAGATAAGAGGAGCTTGACTGTAACTTGAGCTGAACAATACGTCAGGCTGTGTTTGCACTGGCAGAGAAATTGTTGTCCTTCACAATGACTTCCAAGAAAACAAACTCTGTCTAAAACAGTTAATGGACTACAAAATTCACATTTATTTGGTGGGTTTTTTTTTTGTGTGTTTATATTAAAGTGGTGTGTCAATCTGTTAAAATCCAATTTATTAAAGCTTTCAATACACTAATAAATCAGTTATATTTTGCCCCAAAAAGTATGAGACAGTCATAAATCAAATATCTGTTAATTGTAACGGTTTCCTAAAAAAATGAGCCTGTTTCACAGGAAATACGACAGTTCAATATAATGGTAGTAACAAGTTACAGGATCTGTAATCCAGCATCAGTCATGATGGAGTGTTTCTGACAGGAACTCTTCAGTCAGCCGAGTGGCGCCAGGAAGGATGAGTGATTCAGCAAACCTGCCCGATGTTGTCTCTCTGGTCTTTCAATCTTTTACGATGTAGCAGAGAGAAAAACAATGAGTCTGTTTCTCAGTACAGGTGTTTCTCAGAGGAGATGACTTGTAAAAACAGGTAGATTTCCAATGAGACGTGAAGTGACTCACATAAAAGGCCTCTGCTGCTGCAATAACTCACAACCGAGCCCTGGCTGTCTGCCCAGAGACACTGAAATCAGAGCAGTGTTTAATTTGCACAAATATCTTCACAGGAGTGCTTATAAGAGAGGGGGGGGGGGAGTCCCCATACAGCTAAAAGCATCTGACAGTGTTTGTGGTAATGTCATCCGTTGTTGATCGGGAGATAAACATCAGCGCTCTAATCTCAGACTGACGGAGAGACAAGCAGTCAAGCACTTAAAAGAGCATATTTTAAAGGACCTTTGCACTCGCAATAAAGGCCAAGGAATACTGGTACATGAACTTAAAGGCCTCTAAAGACAAGGTTGTCACAAGAGATGAGAGAGGAGGAAGCAAGAGACAAATAGAAAGCGGGGGAGCCATCGGGCTGACTTTGTCTTTCAGATTAAAGCCCGAGCAACAACCGGCAACAAAGACGTTTCTGACAGGATGAGGAAATGAAATGTTTACAGTGAGGGGACTGATAAGTGAGGCCACATAAGACATTCGAGAGCACTTGTTTGGAGCGTCACTTTTTGCTACACATGCGGAGCGGTCATTCTTAAAACAGGTGTCATTAGGGGGGCAGTGAAAAATGGCAAGTTGTGAGCTCCCCCATTTAATTTACCCCGTCTGTATGTCAACCAACCCCCAACAATTTCAATTCAGCGCTGCACCCATACTGGCAATTTGTTTTGTCTTTACAGTGAAATTGAAATACTTCCTGACAGCATGCCAATGACTCTTTCCCCACCACCTAAAAGACTGGAATTACATTTGCTTTGCTATAGAAAGATTTCATCTCTATACTGATTTAGCTGCAGCCACATGAGACGCCACCTTGCTTCTCTTACGCAGAGACTCCAAACCTGAGAGGCTGGAGACATTTGAATTATTTATACCAGTTGTCACCGGCTGGTGTGATTTCAAAACATGCTCCCAGAGGCCCATTATCCTGCCCTTGTTTGCCAGGGGAGATGAGACATTTTCTCAGTGATAGGCTGCTTTACTGATTCCTGTAGGGTGAAAAACACCATGTTAATTTAATGCGTCCTGGTCCGGCGTGATACATCCGCACACACACACACACACACAAAAACGGAGGGAAAAAAAGATGCTTGTTCTCATCTATGTAATCACAGCGTCAGGAGCAGAGGGCACATGTCCCCTGTGCCTCATTTCAGGGCTAATCTTTCATTTCATAGCCCATCTCTCCATATCAAACAACACAAATGGCTCAATTTGCATGACAGGATTTGTAACATGGCAAATCAGGTGTCAGACTCGATTAAACATTACACCGGCGCACTATCATAATCAGCCGTCTAATGAGTGTGGCCGCTGGTGTGAGAGGCTTGGATGGATCAGGAAGAAGGGCTTCTCCACGCTGCCCAGCGGGGGGTGAGTCAGAGAGGGATTAAATCGATGTGGCTCCTCCGGGCCTGACAGAGGGGTGCCGCCGGGTGGTGAGGCTAAAGCTCCCTGATGCTGACAAGACAAGGCGACACAGGCCACACACACACACACACACACACACACACACACACACACACACACACACACACACACACACACACACACACACACACACACACACACACACACACACACACACACACACACACACACACCAGGAGGACTGGGGCGAACAGATTCACAGTATGGCAACTTGCTCCAGTCAAGAGGTTACTGAACTTTGAGAAGCCGAGTGACTGCGGAGCTGAATTGATATAAATGAAACCGTTTTATTGAATGTAAACATTAGGTCACACGAGGAAGTGATATCACTCTGCAGAGCTCCTCCCCGCCGTCATCTTCAGCCCCCTTCCCCGCCGGTGTACAGTTCGCCACTCCCATTGTCCAGCCCCAATTGTCTCCTGCTGAATATACACTGATGCTAATTCCAGCGCTGCCTGTGTGGATGTGCAGCTTTTGGTCCCGGGCCCACCGAGACTCCCCTGTTGCCATCATCCTACCAACCTTCAGCATCAACGCCCCCTCCTCCCCCTTACTCCTTCCCCCACCCTCTGCCCTGCTCCCCATTTGGGGTGACCCGGGTGCTGTTCTAAGGGTTCCTCACACCCCAGAAGCTGTCAGTGGCCTCCTTCCTTCCCATGAGCGGAACACACAATAGAGAAAGGGCTCCGGCTGAGAGGTTCAGTAGCCATTAACCCCTACCAGCTGTTCCTGCCGAGGGTATTCTGTGCCACAATACGTGCCCCCGAGGGGGCCCTCACGTCCACTAATCTAGCCATTGTTGGCTAGGAATGCTGACAGAAGAAAAGAAATTTTTCTTGTGTCCATGCAAGCGTGTGTATCCATGTGTGAGAGCCGAGAAACGTAGGGCTAATTTCTATAGTTGCCTGTGAAGAAGGGAGACCATGAAGAATACCCTATTTAGCTGCTTGACAAAATTCTCCTGCCTAAAAATGGAAAAACAATGGCAATTGTTTTCAAGTGGACTCTTTTGCACTGTCCAAGTCTCTGAATCTAAACTGAATTTAAAAAAATTGTATTCTTGTGTGGAGCGCAAAAAAGTTAGAATGACTCCAGAGGAGACTCGAATGATTTAGTTATTCGCAAATCAGTTCTAATGCGTGGCCAGACAAACACCCCAAAATGGCAATCATTTCCAAAACCATTTCTAAAGGGAGTAAATTTTGGGAAAATTATTCCATTTTGGTACTTTGCACTCGGAATATATTAACAATTAGTCCATTTCAATTAACATGGAAATTAAAACAGCATTTTCCAGTCAATTTAACCATGATGCAGCCATTAGGGGTTTCTGCTGTAATGAACATGTTTGTTACTCCAGTCTGTGAAAGAGAAAAAGGAAGATTTCTGCTGCGTATCCTGAAAATGATTCGGATATTCCGGTGAGTGCACATATTAGTTTATTTATTTCACTCTAAAATGGTGCAAAGTTAACAGGCACGTTGAGAAAAAAACAAAACAAAAAAAAAACAAACATTGCAACAAAATTTACTTCAAGCAATTTGTTGCTGAAACTGGGTTTGATGAGATGAATTAAACAGTGACTCATTATCATTTGTGTCCAAGCGAATGATGAAGGATCGCATTTTACAACTACATTTTGCAGCCAATCTCATCAGATTCGTAAAGGTATAACACTTAAAATACAGCGCGACACACACCCAAACACTGTGATATCCCATTGAGGAAAGTCGAAAGCTGTGATATCAACACCGTTGACAGCAACAGGAAGCTGTGCTTCATAGCTGTCGGCAGGCCGCGGGACGCAACATTTGCATGAAGGAAGTAAACACAACAGCACCTAATGGCGGGGGAGGGCCGCTCTAATGTAAACTGTGAGGTGAGTTTTGAAGAGGATAGGTATGTTTCTGCATGCGCTTCGTCCCACAGTCTGTGTCGTGTTGTGACAGGCGGGGGATCTCTGTCAGTCAATTATACGTCCCAACAGACTTTTGTGCTAATGAGTTGGTCCAGCCATCGGCAGACTTCCCCTGTCGTCCAGAAAAGATCACTTTCATTGCTTGCAGAACTAATTCAGGGCACAAAAGTGGGAGCTTCACCATTGCAGCCTCTTTTACTGCTCCTTTTGTGAAGGCTTTAGAAGTGCGCTGAAGAGAGGGCCTAGCGCTCAGGCCTCTTCATCTCCAGTCCATTGCCTGTCATTAACATACATATCCATATGAAAAGTGGGGTAAGGCCGGAACAGCTGTCCAGTAAAGAGGCAGTGATTCCCTCTCCCAAATGCTGACAGAAGCCTTTAGCCTTCCTCGGGCAATAATAAACCAAACCATTTAAACAGTCTTTCAGGGAGTGAGAAAGAGATTGGGCCATAGTGCTACATTCACATGCAGCAGTGGCCCTGGTTGGCTTGCAACAGTCTCTAGTAGATTTAGTTTATAGGACAAACCGAGGAACAAATAAAAAATATAATGTCAATATTATAAGATGATCAAGTGATTTTCTTATAATAATATTATAAGATCACTGCTGCATTAGGGCTCACTTTTTTTTTATGGGAGTAAAAATTCCCAAACTGATCACCAGACATCAGTAGAAAAACATTAATCAGCTTGTGATTGAAATTTGCGTAATTTTAGAGTTGATTTAATAAAATACAAAACAAATAAATTAGTAACTCTAGCAATGTCAGAGGGTTTCTTTATGTTTGGGGGTGTTGTCCTAAGAGTGTTTGCTGTGTGAGCTGTGTGCTGAGGGCTTTTCACCCTGAGCAAAATGATTCGGTCGAAGGGGACTCGAGGAGTGTATGGGGATGGAACTGAGCAATCCTCTTGTTTAAACTTGGGCGGCGGGCATGAAGGCAGAGGTTAAGTGACTTGCCCCGGGTCACATGGGAAGTCGTTTACTTAGGGTGGATTTTCTCATCTGAACCCTCATCCACTTAGAAGAGAAGGGTTTTCTACCACGTTTCTCTTTACATAGTTTCATTGAATTCACACAAAATGATGTACTTATAATGTGATTTTATAGTGTATGTCCTCCCTGTAGTTCAAAAGAACCTCAATGAAACTGAGGTTTGGTTTTTTTGTTTTTTTAAAATCAAAATCTAAGCTTTTTTGTATAATTATGGAGTTGTTTTTTGTTTTCATTTACACCAATTTGGGAAAACTTCAACGTGATTTGCCTAAATCATGAGAAACTATGAGTGTGGGACTGATGGAATAACCACAAAGTATTAAACTTTACTTGATATGAGCCTTTTATAGCAGATTAAAATAAAAAGTGTGCTTCATTTTAGCCAAATGAGTTTTATCATTATTTTGGTGAGATAATGGTAAAAATGTGGATTTTTGTCTTTGTTAACAAAATATATAACAAATTAAAGTCACTGATTAGCTAATAGAGGTAATTTCTTCGCAATCAAGTCTTTATTTCTTATGTGTGCCACTATTTTTTTTTCTTTGGGATAGTCTCTGATTTCCGGAATTTTAAATCAAGCACTTTATTTGTCAACACATTTTAAATAAATGAATCAAAGTTTGTCAAAGCAATAGGCAGTCCATGATGTTTTCCTGAACCTTAGATCAGAAATGTTTTTGAATAATTTTGTGTCCTTCCATTGAGAGGTTTTCTTTGCATGAGATACCCCGCTTCTCGAAAAGGAGGTAAAGGGAGAAGCCAGAATCCGGATCTAATGAATAAGAAAAGCCTTTAGTTAAAAGGGGACTGGTTTGTCTCTTCGTGAGTCGCTTTTTATTCAGCTTTAGAAAGACGAGGAGTCCTGATTGATAAATCCCCTCCCTTGCCCCCCTGGTGCCTGTGACCCCGGAGTCATCAAGTACAATGCACGGCACCTTAAGTTTCTAAATCTGCAATGGAAAAATAGAAAAAAGCGAATTTGTGTCAAATGAGGGAGCATTGACGTGCTTTTACAGCAATTCTGAGTCTGCGTGCCTACTGGGCTACCAGCAGCTAGCTGCATCCATCTAAATCCTTCTACCCCGCCACCTCCTGTGCATCAGGCTCATCCAAAAACTACTGTAATGGCACTTGTTGCAAGCACTTAGAACCAGCGGAAGTGATTTTTTTTTTTTCACAGATAACCAGCCAACACCTCGGGCTTTTACCTATCGCACTGCCCCTTGGGTCCATTCTTTATTTATCACAGTTCTGCTGTTTGTTGTCTCTTTAAAGTCCCACAATTCATTAAAACAGGAAAAAGGGGGTGGGGAGCAAAAGAGACGGGCAGAGTATGGAGAGGCAAATTTGGCTAGGGGCTGTTGTGAGGGAGCAGGGGGTAAAGGGGAGGGATTAGGATGACTTCTTGAACACATTTTCTCCCTTTTGCTGCAATTAAACAAAGTAGGCCTGTGATTAGTGCAGCGCAGGGAGCAGAGAAAAAGACACCCTTGAATCCCAATGGAGGGACCTGACTGAGCATTATTGCCTGACAATGCCTGAGTTTATTGCTGAAACCTGCTTATCCTCCTGCATGGCAAACCATGGGAACTCCAGTCAGGTGGAAACTTTTTCTCCTTTTCTTTTCCCGCTCCTTGTTTTTCTCCCCCTCCGACCACGGAAGCCCTCCAGGAGCTCACAGTATGGTTGAAGCCACACAACTCCCCCCTGGTAACTGAGATGTTTAGGATAAGCTCTGCCTGGGTTTTGTGCATGAGCTCACACTTGTCTGCTGTTGTTCGAACACAGTTAATGATGAGCTTCCTCTGTTTTTTCCACACCCCTTCCCTCTCTCCTGTCCTCCTCCTCCTCCACCTCCTCTCTCCGCTCCTTTTCTCCTTTCTTATTTGAAGCTAAGCGGCTGTTTAAGTGGAGTGCCTCCTCCCTCTGGCTCTTGGGAATGCTCTCAAGGGGCCCTTGCCTGGCACTGTGTGCATGACACATAATGAAAACAATTTTACGCTGCAGAGGGAAGTATGAGGCAATTACGGATGTGACAGCCACCTGCAGATTCACCCCCCTATTGGCTTCAACTGCACTCTCCCAACCACCGCACCATTGCCACAACCACTGCACAGTGTCACCGCACTGGTACCCCACCACCACCACCACCCCCCAACACCCCCAACCATTGCTCACAAACACACACACTCCACCAGCCCCCAGCTTCATGAATATGTGATGGCTTGATGATGTTGTGAATGGCTGGGGCAGGTGAGGAGGGGTTGAGAAAGACCGGGGCTGTAATAAGTTGCCCAGCTGGAGATGGTGTTGTGGCCCTGTCGCCCTGTGGCAGTCCATAGAGGCATCTCTCCACAAGCGCTGACCCTGGGATCAGCCTCCTGAGGGGAGCCAAGAGATGACGTGACAGGAGTGTGCAAAGCGCTCCCCCAAATCTCTTGTTGGCCAATTTTACACATGAAGCCAAGCCCAAAAGCCGAAGTGGCAGGCCTAACACAGCTCTGATTTAATTTGATAACCTGCTTAGTGAATGTGAATTAAATGAGTATTTCACATACAAATTATCTTCTTTCACCACCAAGGTTCAAAGAATTACTCTTTTGGTTTGCAAAACACGTGTCTCTCAACCTCTTGGTTTTTTTCCCCGATCTGCTTTGTTTTAAACATCCAGATAAATCTGGCCTAGTTAGTCGCGGCTTTCTCGAGTCTTTTCAAAGAAGATATGAAGAAGAAAAAAGTACTACTGTCTGTGTGTACAGTGTCTGTGGACAAGGTCATCTGTTTTTTTCCCCCAACAAAATCCAATAGAATTGCAAACTATAGGAAAATCGATCCAGACAAATGACATGGAGCAGTTTTAGTCTCCAATTGTCAGCTTTCTGTCCCAAAGCACTTGTTTCAAATCCCTGCAGCTATATGCACAACCCTCCTGACCTGTAGATTATTCAGACTAAGGCCAAAGGGGTGTTTTATGCTTGCTATACCCTGAGAGTTGCCTCCTAATAGCCCAATGTGTCCTTAATGGTCCCACTGAACTGTGGAGACAGCAGCATGATGAGTGGCTCCTCAGTAACATCTGACACATTAGAGACCGACTGAAAAAAGCTACTGGGCGAACACACACACATACACACACACACACACACACACACACACACACACACACACACACACACACACACACACACACACACACACACACACACACACACACACACACACACACACACACACACACACACACACACGGATGTCCTACATGACACAAAACACAAGGGTATAAACAAAGACACTTGCTGGAGATGTGAGCACAGAGCAAATCATGAACGCTGATCAAATAAAACATAGGTGGGAACATAGTGAAAAATGGCCCACTGAAAGTTGATATTATGCAATGGTTTCTGTAGCCATCAATCCAATAAGGCACAAGGACTATATTCTCTCAGTGCTGGGAAGAAGTGTAATATAATAGATGAGAAGATCAAGGTGAAACAGGAATGAATAAGTGAAAACAGCATATCTAAGCATGAAAAATATCACGGGAGACACTGCAGACAGTAAACTGAGGAGCAAAGAGATGAGAAGTAGTAAATTAATCTTCGTGCAATATCTTGCAGAAGAGAAAAGTGCACCGGTCTTTATTCCTTATAACAACTCAAGACAAATGACCACCGCCGGTACATTAGTTCTGATAAGGGACATGCAAGAAAGACAATGGCTTTCAATTCCTGATTTAATCAACCCCTGGCATGATGTACTTCTGAAAATAACAACACAGATTAATCAGGAATCAAGACATGGTGGGGGTGCAAGGGCAAGTGTCTGATTTCCCTGCATGACTGCGATGAAATATACATAGTTTAATAAAGGGTCTGCTGCTGGCAGCACAGCCTGCCATGGCGAGGCACCTGTGAGATTGAAGCTATGGACACAGGATTACCAAAATACCGACGGCACTGAATTAATGAGGCCAGTGCGTCAGTGTGTGCACATCCAGTCCGATCTGGGGAGTCTTAATTTATTTCCCGTTTCCAACTCATCCTTTACAAAAATGACAGTGTCTTCTTATCGATTTTACACTCAGAGATCAATCAGCTTTGCCCTGACTCAGAGAAAATTTACAGCCCCCTTCCCAGCCTCCCAGTTCTCTTTCAGAGCTCGGGTCTGGGGGGGGGGGGGGGGGGTTATGACCCCCCCCCTTCTTCTCACCTACACCCACATATACACACATTAAACCCATCCCGTGTCGGTGTTAAAGCCTGGCTGCAGTTAAAACAAGCTAATCTACAGGAAAGGAGGAGACTGCTTCCTTGTTCAGACTGATTTGAGTCCTGTTTCTTATTCCCCCTGCCTGCATCACACTCCCTCGCCTCGGGCAAAGACATGAGCACAAAAGAACTGAGGATGAGAGCTGTTTATATACAAGAGTGACTGCACACACAAAGCCCCCAGAGTAGAATATGACTGGACAGAAATAAAACCTCGAAAGTGTCCAGTTTATGTTTTAGACGACTATAAAATCTCAAAGTCCTTCGAGTGGAGAATCAATCTGGTAAATAAATGTCTCTGACTATTTGGGTTTACACTACATAACCTTTTGAAGAGTAACACTGTGTGTCTTGGAACAGACGCAAACAGGGAAGAAAAAAAAAAAAGAAAAAGACTCATGTTCTCCTCAAGGATCTTCTCCCATGCTTGTCAAGACGGCGGCGAGGCCAAAGAGCACAGCTTCTTATGATCGCAGCTGAATCGCATGGTCGAATATTACACCCGCCTGGCAGGGGCCGCGCACGCCAGCTGTACTGAGATGGCCATGCTGTCATACTGCCCCTCAGATGGTGCAAAGTGTGCCAGCGAGAGTCAATGGTACCTGGCACCGGACGACCGCAGCCATTAGCCAAGGCCATTACCTTGCACTCGGGCCTGGTGGGTTAATCCAGGGTTAATTCTATTGGCCTGTCTGGCAGAGGAGAAGCGAGCAGACTGACCGTACTTGACTACAGTCAATACTGGAATACTAAGTCCGCCCAGGGATCGTCTTAGAAAGAGTGATTTCATGAGACTTTTTAAAAAAAAAAAAAAAAGAATGAAACTGAAAGTTTGGAGTTTATGATCAGATTGATGAAATTATTTTGATTTTAAAATTTCAGCGAGTGTCAGAGTGCAGATACGTCAGTGATTGAAGATTTTAAAAGAATAGCAACAAAAAAAAAAAAAACGTATTTCATCTCAATTCTCTAATAAGTCAGCAGGCTCCTGCTGCAATACAGAAGTCTCGCTGACAAAAATGTTGTAACGGCGTCATCCAAAGCTTCAAAAAGCCTAAGCAGTAGGTAAATGCCCATGATTGACGGTATGACAAAATATTTCTGTATTTAACAAATCTCTCACATGGACAAGGTTATTATAGGCTTATTACTGTCAAAAGTCTACAGGGTATAACTATCTTTTAGAAGCACTTTCTACAAAAACAAAATAAATAAATAAATAAAGACGCGCTCAACAACATCATATCAAACAAATGACACTTTTTCCTCTGAAACCAGAAAGTTCATTTACAAAGGACTAGCTGTAGCAATCACAGCTCTAATGTAGTAGTGCGGAGGGGGAAAAAAAGGGTAATTGGTTTGGTAAAGATCGTTTTCCATCGCACCATAAAGCACTACACAATAGAAAAGGTCGCCAATTAAGCAATCATGAATACCAAGTACCATAGCTGATGAAAATAGGCCAGTGGTTTAAATAGATTTGCAAGCAATTTACCTTTTCACAATGTTGGCAATCTGATGCAATTTGCTTGCAATTTTGTCTGCTTTCAGTAGCACTCTGCGCTGACACTACACGGTGCAAATGGCAAAGAGGACCACATAGAAAATGTAAAACTATCTTGGCCACATCAAGGTATCAGAATGGCGCTTCATCAGGAAAATTACAACAATTAGCATAAGTGCTCCAAAATCAACACTTTAAATGTCAGCGCCAAAGGTTGGGCCACAGATGAGCAAGGGTGCGCAATGTCCTCCAGGATGGACTTGCCGTGGAACGCGAAGCAATCACCCATCATCTCTTGCCAGTGATGGCCCCACAATTGCTGTGACATTCTCTCAGGCCTGTCATTCTCGGTCACAGACTGTTTTTTTTCTTCTTTTTTTTCTTTCTCTCTTGGTCTTGATTTGCTTGCAGCAGAATTGCAACAGCTTTGGTTCTCCTCCAAAGTCTTTTTTTTTTTTTTTTTCCTTTTAAATTTTTCTTCATCATCATTCTCCACTCTGGAGGTGACTATTGCGTATCTCCGAGTCAGGATGTAGGGCTGTTTTTCTTTCGTTCTTTTGTTGTTGTTTTTTTTATTTTTTTATTTCAATGGCTGACAAATTTGGCAAATAAAATGCTGACAAGACTTGGTCAAAACTGTGGATAGTGTAGGATGTTTGTGTTTGAATAAGATAAAACATTTTGTCTCTGACTTCAGCACTGCTACATGTACCTGCTTAAAAAAAAGTATGAGTCATATATCACAAGTTTCGTGTTTTACCTTGATAAAAGTGATCATTATCAAAGGAAATCTGGATTATCAGGAAGCTTCACTGAAGCTGATGATGAAGTAGTATGAAAGCAGTATGAAATCATAAAAAAATGAATGTGTTCCTCCTATCTTTAACAGTGCAGCATAAGACAATATCAATCCATCTCAGGGAGAACATGCAAACTCAACTTAGATAGGCTTCTAATCCTGGACTCAACCCGGGGACCTTCTCATGATGAGTAGTGAATGCTACACCTGAATAATGTCTTTAATAAATTCCAGGAATTACAAATTTCCTCCTGAATACATGACATGTGAAACAAGCTAATATTCTAAATCTCAATCAAAACTCTACGACGTGTTTCACACTCACTCAGCGTATAATGTTGAGTGAACATGATTGGATTAGTCAATCAGCAAATCCGTCTCATCAGTGACGTGGCGGCTGAGTGCTTGAGTGTCTGTTTTAAGAGCAGATCTGAGCTTTCTGACACCTGGACGTTACTCCAGTTACTAAACACTCTGTCGCTCTCGACAAATCCTGCCCGTCAACTAAACCTGCAGGTTTCAAGGAGGCATGGTCAGGAAGCCACAACCGCTGTGGCCGGCGAGAACCGCGACACGTCGTCTTTGTGTCTCGTCTGCTGCCCGGAGGCAGAACTCCAGCAGAAGTTTTGGCTTTGCCCGGCAGCTCCTCCCCTCGTCTCACAGCCTCTCCAGTTGAACTTGTCAGGAACAGCCAAAGGGGACAGATGTGTATGCTGTCTGACTCCGTCATGACTGAGCAACAGGCAGACGGCGAGGTTCAAGAATGGGAAAAGGAAGCAGGAGTATGCTTTAATGATTCATACAAAAGGGTTTATATACTGTGTCAGGATGAATGGCAAGGAGTCCTCTAATTGTATACGTATCTTTATGCGAGATAACGAGCTAATTCAAGCCTAAATACAAAGTGTAGTTGATTTGATTATTCTACAAGGCACAAAAAACAGTCAGTCTTGATGAATTTGCTTGTTTTTACTGGTGCAAATCGGTGCAAATCTGGGGAACAGAGGAATACTTTTTCTCAACATTTTTTTTATGTTCAATGTTTGAGAAGAATTTGTGATTAAAAATAAGTAAAAGAAAGGTAATCATTATTAATTTGTTAAATGACATCTTCATAGGACTGAATTTAGTGAAGTGTTTGACAATACAATTAAAAAAATGGTCTTTAGTGCAAAGCCATAATAGAGAAATTAACAAAAAGCATCTGAAGAGTTGTACTTTTTATTGCCTATGGATGAATACACATGCTAAGAATAATATTGTATTGGAAATAAACATGGTTGAAGATCTAATTTGGCGGGAACTACCACTTTCTTTGTGTTCTTGAGTTCTTAATATTCATGTTAAAAAAGTTTTGCTTCTATTTATTTTTAAATTTGGCAACGCCAGTCATAAAAATGTCCATGAACACCTTTTCATGGCCAAATAAACATGAACCTTCAAAAATCAGGGAAAGCTTTTATCCATACTGGCATGGACATTTTTTCTTCTTCTTGGGAACACATAAACAAGAATTATTGATTAGCTGTTGAAACAAATTGCCTGACAGATATTGTGTTACATGGTGCTGGAGTTGACCTATGGCAATGGCATACAGTGTGTATGGTCTAATGAACAAAACATAACATAAATTGTCGAGAAGTTAAATTCCATCTTCTTTCAGGTCAAACACAAACAACAACCGGTTTAAAGATGGTTAATCTGATGTTTTAAAGATATGTGCTGTTAAAACAACTATGCAACTGTGTGAATGAAAACAACATCAGTTGTGGCTGTCTCTTTGACACTTTCCTGTGTTTGTTAATTTGTCCATATGGATTTCTACCCCTTCCATCCCTCTAATGCTGTGTTTTGTCAATAGCTGGTCGGAGTGTTGTCTGTTCCTCACTGTAGTGTATTTAATATTTGCAGCATCTGAGCCTTATTAAAGCAAGATGAATTAGCTCAACGCCGATAGATTTCCTTTCAGCGCAGAATGAAAGAGAGCGAAGTGGAGAGGAAAGATAGAGACAGGGAGGAGGCAGGCAGGCAGGCAGGAGGAGGAAAGTTTCAGGCGATCAGCATGCAGGGGCCCGGCTCGGGAGCGGCCCCCAGCGTTGGAGGAGTTTGTGGGCTTGCTGATGATGGGGCTGCACAGATGGGCTGGAGCCTGGCTCCCAGCTCACTCCTTTGTATGGACCCTGCTCTCTAATTACAGCTGATGAGTGTGTGTGTGTGTGTGTGTGTGTGTGTGTGTGTGTGTGTGTGTGTGTGTGTGTGTGTGTGTGTGTGTGTGTGTGTGTGTGTGTGTGTGTGTGTGTGTGTGTGTGTGTGTGAGCGAGAGTGAGGGGGGTGGGTGGGTGGGGGGCAGGAGGAGAAGGGAAACTGGAGTGGGGGAGGTGGAGAGGAAGGACGAGGGGGTGCACACGAGCAGGTGACAGGACGAGGAGAGGAACCTGTGGCAGATCCTCGGCACCATCAGGCACAACGTATCCGCAGCCTGACAGCTAATTAGAAACGACACGGATTTCTCCCAATGTAACAGATGTTGCCTAATCAGTCCAGCTCGGAGGAACCCTGCGCCAGCAACATTTCATGCACAATTTAACCATCTAAAAGGGATGAAATACTTAATGCATTGTAAGGCCAGCACAGCTGTTTCTCTCGTCTGAAAATTTCCCAGTCAAAAATATGCATGTTTTATGTAACTCTAACCGAGTGTTTATAATGCTATAATAGCTGAGAAAAATTGCTGCCACACATCTGCCAAAGATTTCAGCTCTACTGGTTACCACAACATCGATAGTGCAAAAGACCAAATGCAGATTTGAGAGGTGTTTTTTTTTTTTTTTTTTTTCCATTCTCTGATTCGTTGACAAATACTCAGTAAACTGTCACTCGTCAGAAAAGATTCCATTTGAAATATAATTTAACGCGGGGTTTTTTTAAAGCATTTTTAGATGTGCAGGCATATGCCATTTTAAATTACAAGATGCAACAAAACATTTTTGAAATGTATCACTCTATATTGTTTGATACTTTCCAGACCAATTCAGGCAAGACAGCATCGTGTTTGTTCCTGAAAAGTGATAATTATATGCATATGTGACATGTTCACCATTTAAATCACATCATATAAATCACAAATCTCTTTGCCAGGAGGAGAGCGCCTGTGATTGTGATGGTAATATGTGCTATTTGCCTCACTATCAGATAAATGTAAATTTATGTCCTCACTGTTCCTTTCACATGTTTCACAGTCTCCATCCAAATCTTTTTCTTCCTATCTGCTCCACTGTTGTCCGCATCTCCTCAACTCTGCATTTTTATCTGATGCACTGTGGTGACAGGTAATCTAGTAATCCAGCTGAAAGTTCCAACAATTGCAAACGGAGGGGAAAAAAAGGCCCCAGCTGATGAAATCTGAGCAGTTATCACACTAACCATTACCTGTCAAGCCCTCTGCTTCAATTTAAGGGTGCATCAATTTTCTGAAGAGGAAATCAAGGGCGAGGAAGAAAAGCAGTGCAGATAAACAGTGACAAAGGCCTCTTTTCTTCTGCTTTTATTTATGATGGGATGTTGCTGTGTGGGGACCAGAGCAAGGACTTTATCAGACCAACCGATACATCTCTGATAGCCAGGGAGTCTTCACCCTTGATGAAGTGTTGCACTTGCCAGAGAAGATTTCGAACTCGAATGACTTTCCCTCAAAAACCTGTGGAGATAGGGGGAGTCCCTGGACGGCCACACGCGGCCGAGCCAAGTGACAAACTGAGCAAACAAAGACACGGGCTGGTCTCTGTGTGTGTGTGTGTGTGTGTGTGTGTGTGTGTGTGTGTGTGTGTGTGTGTGTGTGTGTGTGTGTGTGTGTGTGTGTGTGTGTGTGTGTGTGTGTGTGTGTGTGTGTGTGTGTGTGTGTGTGTGTGTGTGTAACCTTTTTTTTTTTATGTGAGAAAGTGTGAAGATGGGGGCGCTTGATGTTTACATAGCATGTTAGATGTTACAAGCAGCTCACCCTGTCATTGTATTGCTATGTTGCCATATAAAGGAGAAAAGGAAAAAAAAAAAAAAAGCACACACGGCAAAGTTTTTAAGAGAAAACAACTATCTATTGTGTGACGTTCAATTAAAAAAAAATTATGTGAAATATTTTTTCAAAAAAGTTTAAAAACTATAGACAAAGAATCGTAGAAAAACACAAAAGATAAAATAATAAAATAACACAATAAAACCTTGTAATCAATTACACATACGGACATTACAGCACTCCTACTATTACACACTTTTGCACCTGATCTAAAGCTTTATGACAGGATGTTAAAGAGGTGGGACACTAAGCCCAGTGTGTGTGTGTGTGTGTGTGTGTGTGTGTGTGTGTGTGGTGTGTGTGTGTGTGTGTGTGTGTGTGTGTGTGTGTGTGTGTGTGTGTGTGTGTGTGTGTGTGTGTGTGTGTGTGTGTGTGTGTGTGTGTGTGTGTACAGGCCTCAGACTTAAGGGCTCCCAAGCTGACAGTTAACTGAGTAGACAGAGAGGTACCATAATTAGATTCATCTACTGTTATTGACAGACGTGACAAGATTCAGCTCTAATCAATACACACATTCACCATATTGTTCCAAATACCGATAACTGCGAATATCTGTCTTAGCTGCATTAGTTAAAGGCAAATAATTAAAAGTATCCTTTCAAGTATGGACAATCCTATGTGCCAATGTAATTGAACAGAAGATACATTTTTGCATTATATATATATATGTATATATATATATATATAAATAAATATAACAATGCATTGTGTCATGACACATGAACAAGTGAAAACATTACTAGAGATGAGGAATCAGATTCTTTAGTTTATCTGATAAATATTCGACACGAGAATGAAACTGTTGGTTTTGTTGAGCCAGGCTCAAATTTCTCGAGCATCTCATCTATTCCTACAGGAGGAAGGAAGATACTCCACAGTTCATCTTAATCATGTGTTTGCACTGCTTTATCAGTATGTACATGATATAGTGTCCCTGCATGAATGACTTTGGCCCACTACATCCCGCCCACCAAAAGCTTTTCACTGTGAATATCCCACCCTCGAACAGAGAATCCATTATTGACAATACCAAACACTCTCCTGCTCCCTGCCATTGACGTTTTGGCGTTTGACCCCCTCTGTATTTTTTTCTCTATTCAGAATCACTGATAGCTTTTTGTTTGCCATAACTGCCCCACTTATATTTCCACAGACGTAGCCCGGCATTGACCGGCTGCCTGGAAGCTATGCATACGGCCCAGTGGCGTGTGTAGCCCATAATAGCCATGATCTTTTAGCTTTTAGCATGCTGTTAAAATCAGCTCAATGGTGACATCTCAGCAGCTGTCAAGGATGTCAATATATATTTTGTGCATGTCAAGGCAGAATCCAAGCTAATTGTTGTCAAGACACACGTGATAATTGATTCTGATTAACCAATGACAAGTATTGTCCTCACAAGCCATGCTGAACACGTTGCTTTTTATTTCTCGTGATTATTTGTGCCTCAACTAATGACTGAGATGTGTACCACCACATGAAACTGACAAACACTGTTCGGTGCAAAGGGTCTGCCACTTCTCCCGCACGCTGACTGAGTCACTCTTACTTCCAACTGTCAAACGTCACATACCTGCATCAGATAAATATTCTGTACAATACAAAACACTTGAGGCGTTTTCTTATGCACAATTATGTTCCTATTTGTGATGAAGTGGAGCATGAAAGATCGCAAAGTAAAAAAAAAAAAAAAACACACATTAAAAGTAAGACGAACAAGTTAGTGAGAAGATAAAAGTAGAGAGAACATGGTCACCGCTAACAAACTTGGAGCTTGATGGTTTGCAACTTGTGACAGGTAATTACTCACGCTAAGCGATTTCTGAGAACAGGAGAGACGCTCATATTTGATGAATGATTCGCATGTATTTTAATTTCGTGTGTCCTTTGACCTTCAGGGCAAGCTAATGTCTTTTGGGTCACCCCCCCTGGCCGAGCACACACAGACACGCTCTCCTTCATTCTCTCTGAAACACACATGCATACACACACACACATACACATGCACACACACACACTAAGGGAGAGGGCTATAGGAGTCACAGTTAATGGGATTACCCCAGCAGTCCTGAGCCATCCCTAACCTCACCTCCAGGTCCCACTGTGGCAATCAGAGGCATCAGCATCCTTAACGCATCATGGAGAGTGCTTGTGTTACCACGCTGCGGGGACCTCTGCTCTCTAACCTTTTAACACAGCGGCACTCTAACTGAAGTGACCTCTGCTGCTTTATGGAGCTACCCGGAGAACAGACCTAAATGCTGCATCCATCGGGTCACAGTATAAAACACCATTAACCCCAAACCTTTAGACTGGACTCAATATGTTTAAAAATCTCTCCTCCAGCAATCACAGCAGCATCAACACCTTGTAGGTTGACCTTGTCACACGGCGGCGCAGATACCGGACCTTTAATGCGAAGGTCACATCTCTAATGGATCTGTACTCATGTGTCTGCGATATGTGTAGCTGACAATAAAAAGAAATGCTAATTTTTTATGCTGCTTTGATACTGAAAACACGGGAACTAGTACACATTCCTTCCTATTCCACACTCCCAACACGATTACTTAGAAATGAAGCGGAAAATGGAAGCGATTTATTAACGAGACATTAGAGGCACTTTTAATAACCTTCCCATCCTGCTCAGCAGGGAGCTGCGGATTACACCACACAGGTTTCGGTGACACCAGAAAGGAAGTCCCCCGCCGGGTGTGTGAAGAGCGCAGAGGGACACAATACCCAGCCTGGGGTTCTCACATCCCGCTCTGGGCCCTCACCCCAGGGGGAAGGACAATGGGTTAAAAAGGCATGAATGTCCTGCCTATCCAGGATATAATGTAGGTGGCTGCCACTGGGTCTGAATGGCCTGACAGAGCAGCAGAGGGAGAGGCACAAAGAGCCCGTAATAAAAGAGATTCCTCGGGTCAGTAAAGCATTGCATTCACTCTGGCCTCCACAGCTCACAGTTTCTTCTCGTTCATTCACCTTAAGTCTTAAACTGCAACAGCTATTGGAAAAATTGAAAATAGCAAACAAACCTGTGAAGTGCAGGACTTGTTCTATTGTCGCCAAATAAACCGAAAAAAAAAAAAAAAAAGAACATCAGCATTAAAGAAGTTTATAGCCATCACTTATATTATATATATCAGCTTTTTAAGCAAATAGAATTTCACAACTTGTGGATTTATTATGTTACTTTGTGATATCTTTGAACCAATTAACAGCCTTCGTACACGCACGGGTGTGTATTGAACATAATACACTTAAGAGGAAAGACTCAAGGTGTTCAACTGAGCGTGTTTGAGTGCACTTAAAAGAAAAAAAAAGATCTGCGTCCAGCATCACTCCCACGAAAAGTAGAGGCAAGGATTAGAAGAATTCCACCGTATCAGGTGACAAATGTTCGTGCAAACGTGTGAGAAATCAACAGCTAGATCACTTTCTTTTACGTTTGTGCACAGTTCAAAGGAGCCGAGTACTTTTGCCAAGGCTAACTTGAAAACACTATGTTGAGCTGTTTGAATTGAAATTTAATTGAATTTATTTTACTAAAAGAGAAAAAAAAAAACAAAAAAACATTCCATCCAATATATGCAAGTGTCTCTATTGATGTGTGGAGCGAACAATCATTAGAATGCGTAACCATTGTCCAATTCAGTGACTGGGACAATCAGATAATGCAACGAGACGAGGGACGATGCCCACACAGACGCATGCCTTTACTGCACCCTTAATCTAATTAAAGTAAATAAACTTATAACTGATCTCCTCGGTGACAAAACACTGCTGAGGAAGCTAATTTGCTTCCTTGTTGTGGCTCCAGAAACAGATAATACTGTTTTATTACACAAAGGTCACCAGGGAAATTAACTTCTGGGCCAGCAAATAAAAGAAAGGCCCGGCACTCAGAATAACAAGTACATACTGATTACATTCAATCATGAGAGTCCCAGTTGGATAGGACACTGACCTTTCTGCCGTCTCGTCAGAAAATAAGATATGTAAACGCAGGATGGGCCACTCGCACAGGACCGTGTCTGTGTTGTATGGTGGAAACAATCAGGCACGGCAGCCACTACAAAGCAAATAGTGCAAGTTATCCGTTTGAAAAGAAGTTTAATTTTAACAGTTGAATAGAAATCCATGGCTTTTTTTTTTTTTTCCACCCCCAGACTCAGAGAGCACTAAATTGGATTAAGAGCACACCACTGAATTCACAATGGGTGAACAAAAAAAAAAAAGTTTCATTTTCTTTGTCTCCTGTTTAGATACAGCAAAAGTCTGGGAGCATCATTATCTATCCCCAATAAACTGATCATACAAATCCATTTTTTTTCGTCATTTTCACTGAAGCAATCATTTAGTGATCGCCTAAATCTCTTCCAGGTATTATTTGTTTAGTTTCCTCTGCAAGTATCAACATGGATGTTTCTTTTATTATATACTTTCATTTCATTTTAGCCCCTCTTGCCGGTGCAGTTAGTCACTGTCTCCCTCTTTCTCCATGATTGATGTTTACAGGTCATAGCAATACTCTTAACTCATTAGTTAGAAAGGGAAAGATGGGAGCACTTGCTGGAGTGAGATATTGCCCAGGAACAGAGGGAGCTATTTCAACAGAGGGAGACAGAGAAACTTAGCGTCAGTGTGATAATAGCCCCTGAACTATTGCATGTTTCAATCAATGGAGACAGAAGTAAATAAAAACCAGAGGGGAAGATTCACCGGCATCGATCCCGGCTCAACACAGACCTTGCTGACAATCTATGGTCTGAGCCAGTAATGCTCCCAGTCATCCACAAAATCAATGAAACCCATCCTTTCAATAGCATCCAATTATTAGCACAAAGTAAAGGCAGCCTTCCACGATAAATCAGAAAACTTTATTGAAAAGCGACACAGACAAGATAAATGCTAATTGGAATGTGACTAATGTGCAATACTAAAACAATGCTATTGAAATGTCCAGCTATGTTTCCGAGTTTTGTTTTATTTCTTTAGATTGAAATGGTACTTTGATCGTCTGCACGAGGGCAACTTTTTTCACCAAATTGTGGATTAAAAGCATATTAAGCTGAATTCACACAAACAGTGTAGTTTCTCATGAGTAATGACAGATGGGGTTTTTTTGTGTGTATTTATTCTTGCAATACTATATGTACTTCTTTGCATATTGGATTAGAAATATATTATTGACCATTGGTGTAAAATCTTAATATGAAAAGTAAGTCTTGACAGCAGCTGTCAAAGTAACAAAGTGTAACATGAAATATAGAAATATCTGAAGTTCCAATACTCCAGAGGTTAACGCAGCATGGAAAAAACTAAACTTTTAGTCGTTTATCAGGAAAGTTCCCATAGTTGGCCGCTTCATCCTTCACATTTCTTTCAAACTGTTGATCCGATTATGGTAATTTCTGAAACTGTGTGTTTAACACTTACTTCACAAGAGTTATGAAATATAATGGTGCTTATGCTGTACTATTTGGACCTTTGAAAGTGTCATGATATAAAAGAAAATGCCTAAAATCCTTTTCAACGTAACCACAGAATTGAAATGATCATCATCTTTCAAATAATTTCCTATAAAAGGATTTCTTACCTAAATATTTGACTCAATCACTTTGTTATCTTCCACTTCTGATCATAACTCATTGCATCACACCTTGGTGTGGGATGTTTCAATTGGTTTATTCAAGAATTACTTTGCACAAATCCCTTCCCTAAATTATCAACGATAACTGAGATTTTCTAAGAAGCTGATTGAAATGTCGTCAGTGGTGCAAACAGCATTGAAAAGGGAAACCCAGGAAATTCCATTTGGCATCAATCATCTACAAATAGAGTGGAAACAATCTGTCCATTAATTTCCTTCAGTTCATGCTGTTTCCAGTGTGATCCTGTCAAAATCAGGACCATCCTAATGACTTTATGCTTCTATTTTTTTTATTGTGCTTTTATGTCGTTTTATGTTGTAAAACAAACAAATGAACTAAATTGAAATTCTATGCATTTCTATTGCAGAAGTCCCATTTTAGAGACCTGAAAACAAACAAGTTAAAAGCTATAAACCATTTGAGGCGAACAATATCTCATATTTTCCATCATCAGTGTCACGATATGACGTCCATATATCCCATGAAACTACAAACACACTTCTAATCAGACGAGTGTTGTAATCAAGACTTGACATTGTGAAGAGCTTTTTTTTTTTCCTAAGCCCGAGGACAGTGCAGGCTTCCACCAGTCATCAATGTGGTTTCCATTACTTTTAAGGACGTTCAATGTTCCCCTCTGCTGGCCTCAGGGTAATATCCATTAATTTCCCATCATAGTTTGTGTTAATTAAAAAAAGCTACAGGTTTAATTGCCGTTAAATGTAATGATGTTAGATCTCACGTTCATGTGTTCGGCTCCACCCATCAGCAGCTCGTTACTCAGACTTGTTGGTTTTAATCAGATAGAGAAGGAAGACTTGTCTCCAATTATCTGCTCCGCTTCATCATTTAATCTTACGAGAGCAACACTTCATATGTACGGCTGCACACGGAGGGAACTGTGTGCTTTGTTTTATCAAGCCGTGAAGAAAAAAAACTCAACCACTTGTTTGGCACAGAGAGTACAGTGTAAATCAGTAGAGGTTGTAAGTAAAGTATCTGTACTCATTGACTTAAGAGGACTTTCAGGTGCTCTTACATCTATACATAAATATATCTCTGTTCTACGCCCGACTTTCTCATATTCAATTTATTTCATGTATTAATACTAGAACGGGCACTTGGTGGAGCGCAGATCTTCACTAACACCACATTTATCTGCGGAACTGAGTTAGCATCGCTAGCATGTTAGCCCTTAGCTCATATCATTGCTAACTAGCCTGTCAGGTAGCTACATCACTGTGAAACTCTGACCAAGAAGCGTCTCCATGGCAACAGACGCTGATCTCCTCCATGAGGTGCCTCTCCCATCAGTTTGGACATTTCTGCCGCAGTTTTTGGGGATTTATTTGGAAACGGTTAGCCGCTAAAGTGACAAAATCTAACTGACTGGTCCCTGGATGATAACAAATCATCACTGAAGATTTCATGCAATTCGGGTGAATAGTTTTTGCGAATAGTATAAATATGAATAAAACATAAATGAATAAATGAATACACACAGACAAAAACGTAACTTTTCTCCATCATTTGCTGGCAAAGGTAATAATTACCACCTACCTAATTTAGTTATTCATGCAAAAGATGCGGAAATCTATACATTTCCTTTCAAAATGAGTTTTAAATGTGATTCATGGTGTTTTATATTATGTCTACTTTGGTCTTGTTGTTTGAATTTCGAAAAAAAATCATTAAAATTAGCTTTATGTTGAGATTGCAGTAATTTTTGATAGTTTTTTGGGGAAAAATCGCGTATACTCTCCACCACGACAAAGAAAAGCTTCAAAGTTTAAGCTTAAAGGTTGTTATGTCACTATTTTATCAGTCTTGCCCACTCGAGGTGGACTGTTTGTGGCCTCTGAACTAAAATGCCCCTGATTCAAACTATGACACTTTGTGATCTGTGTTATTGTCGATGAAGCTGGTGTATCTAGACAGAAGAGACAATCACAATAGTTATAACTTGTCTGTGTGTGACTGAAACATTAATAAAAGGTTCAAGATGGCTTTTGGACTCAAATACTTCTTTATTTTACTTTTATAAGAGCCCTTTTTGATATTAGTGTTCTACTTAAATAAAGGATTCAGGTACTTTTGAAATCTCTGAAAATTAGTCAGTACATATCAGCATTTTAAGAATTTATTCAGTGACAACCCACCCAAAAAAATATCTATTTTTCTGTTGTCGACTCAGGTGCATATTTTAAAACTAAAACTTGTAGGTGTATCCAATATAAAGGGTATGGGAGTACTAAAACTCTAATTTGTTTCACACCTCACAGTATCATAATTGAGGGATCATAAAGGAGAACCTGCTCTCGTAAATCATCGCACTGCAACAGTTTTAGTTAATGAACAATAAATGAAAGGCCTCGGTGTTGGTGAAATTATTTAGGAGGAAAAGAAGACAGTTGTGTCATTATTCAAAACATAATCTTGGTGTTTTGTGTTATATTTTAGCATCTGATTGTGAAACTTGGCACACGAGTAGGAACACTGCCTCTTGTTGGTACGAGATGATCTCAGGTGTTACTGCACTAATTTATGAGTTTCCCCCGAATGCCATAAATCTCTTCTGTTCTCATCAGAACCGTTGCTACTACAGAATACTTCCTGCGAGGTATGCATGCAAGATAAATCAATTTGTCTTCATCCAAAAATACTTTTAGTGTGACGTTACTGCTGCAGACCTGTCAATCATGTGCTGATCTGATGACGCTCGTCTTAAAAGGTGAACACCTTCTTTAAAGGAACAAATAATGCATTTAATGCATGTGGGTTTCGTTAAGCACTGGGGTGCATGACTAATGTGAATAGTTCTGCGATGTGTGGGAGGACATTTCGAGCAAACCTCGAGCTCTCCCGCCCTCCCGGACCCCTCAGAAATCTCATGTCAAGTGTGTGGCCTCCCTTCACTGCCTCGTTGGTTGAAGTGGTGGTAGAACACACTTGCTTGCACTAGGAAGGGGAAGAAAATCTGATTAAACAATTAGTGTCAATTAGCCCCGACCAAATCATTCTACAAACAATTGGTCTCTAGTGCCCGGCTTAATTACAGGCGACTTTCAGCTCCTTATCAGAAGCCATGTCGCCTGTGATTCATGTCCGACTCGCGCCTGTCCCTCAAGCACCATCAATTATCCACCAGTAAACAAAACACCAGGCAAAAAAAAAAAGAAAAAAAAGAAAAAGAGAACAGCTCCAGGTCCCAGGCCTGATTAGCATACCTCTATGTATGCTTGTCAGCTACAGCAGGCAGCAAGAGGTGATCAAACCAGGGATCTGATGTGATGAACAGCAAGGTGAAAAATGATATGAAGACCCGATTGATCAGGGGGGGAAAAAAAACTGGGCTTTGTTGAGGTCTAATACGAGTTTAAATCATCACATTTTTATAAGGTTTTATGATGATTTCGCAAATGGATTTACACAAATCATCCGTTTTCAAAGCTGTGGTTTGATGCAATATTGGAACACGAATTGAAATGTGCCATGTTTCATAAAGTATATCATGCACTTACACGTAAGTGACTCATTTGATTGTAGTCTGTGTAGTTTAGAATAATAACGTGTCTCGTTTTGAAGTTTAATCAAGCAAAACAAAAAAAACAAAAACAAAAAACAAAGGCATGCCAGTACAGACACGTCTAAAAATGTGAGGTCACAGCTCCGGTTTCAACACACAAACACTTATACATACACCAAACATACACAATGCACAAACGTGTGAAGGAGAGCGACAGCAGGCACGATGACATGTTAAATTACCCCGGTGATGTATGGCTTAATGAACCCCTTGTGTTGATCACGCTCCACATTAATCAACAGCCATGAACAGATTCCCTTATTTTCTCAATGCTGCCTTGATAAACTGCAATTTCATTTAACCTTGGACAGCAACTTTAATAGCTTCCACAGGACAACTGTCAATACTTCCCTGGGTATACAGTGATTAAATTGCCAGGCGAGAAGTGTGTCCCGGCTTCCTCCTCGTGCTCATCCTGCTTCTCTCTCTCTTCACCCCCACCCCCCCTTTACTTCAAATCACAATTTGTACTTTCACACTTGTAGACTGTTCTTCAAATTCAAAGTCAAAACCGTAATCACCGTTACACTGATTGTTGTGGTTCTCCACTTCCGAACAGCAGATTGTGTGAACTCACATTTAAAAACAGATAGATGGTTTACAGCCAGCTGCTGAGTTTTTACTACATAAAAAAATTTTCATTTAGCTTAAAACTAGCTAATATTTCCCCAAACAATGTCTAAATGTTCTGTAAAACATGTCCAATGATTATTTTTTACGATGTGTGAGGTGTGTGGTCATGCCAATTCTGCCAATTCTGAATTTTCTTGGTGTCGTCAAGCCCAGTGGACGGACTAAAACAAGACGGTGACAGGCTGTGACCTGAGCCCTGTCATAATGATTTTCAGTGATATCCTCCACCCTTGTCAATTTAGCATAAATTATCAGCCATGAAAGGCCTGCTGGCTGATTAAAACCAATTGTCTGGGTAGGGAAGGACAAGGCAACCTCTTTATTATATGATAAACTAAGTTAATGGAAGAAGACAATCTCCCCTCTGGGAAATCGGACTGACTCTTAATTAAAGCATTGTGTTTTCTCTGCTGGACAGAAAAGCCTTTCCATTATACTGACATGCACTTGATCGGAAACTTTAAGAAGACAGTGATAGGTAAACAGACACAACAAGCCAGGATTTTTTTTTTTTTTTTTTTTTAAATCTAACAATTTGCGCAGTTATTCTTCCTGTGTTAGATCTGACATGTGGGGGACGGAAGAAATAGAAATCTCTATTAGTATTGCTTGCAAATGGAATCAGTGCCAATCAGGAAATATTCTAAACAAATAATGCAACTGTTTTTCACAGATTTGATTATCAAAACAAATACCTGACACTTTACAATTACACCTGATCTCAAGACACATTAGCACCCTCGGAAAACATGTTTCATTATCACATGCAGAACTGAAGGGACTCCGAGTTTTGTGCCTCATGTGCTGCAGGAGAAAATCACTATTGTTATTCGGCTTCGTCTGCACTCGGCAAACAATGCAAGTTTGCCTTACTCTTGTGCTCCTCGGATGACATAACAGAAAAGCAAACATTTCTCTGTCCTGTGCCTCTCGTTGGCTTCCTCCACCCACACTTGAGAGGTGACAGGCGTACACCCGGACTTCCATTATTATCCAACACAGCAAGAATGCCTCCAGGAGGATAATTACTGAAACTTGAAGAGCCAGGGCTAATCCTAAGTACTTCACTTTGTATGACTGCCTCGCCCGCCTGTCTCTTAGACTGCCGCTCACACTGACAAAGTGCAATGTTGGGCTCAGTGAAAGTCAATAAGAAGACCTCATGGCCCACAGAAGTAGCAGTCAAGCCAAATGGTGGCAAAATACACTGTTATCACTGTTTATCATAAACAGCCGCTGTTTGAAACACTGTAATCTATCACCCCGGGGCACGAAAACAAGTGATCTGGGACATACAGATCATAGCGTCCAATAAGTCTATGCAACAAATCCCCAAATAAATTGCTCGACTCGTTTCATTTTGATAGATAGGCAGTCTTTTAGAGAGAGGAGAGAGCACGAAGAGTATAGATAGATGGCGGAGAGCTAACAGTAGAAGGAGGGCAGCACTGACAGCCACTATATAACCTGATCTATAAAGTCCTGGCTACAGAAATTCACCGCTGCTGCTCTCAGGCATGCTTTGACTGACAGGTGCTGAGGCGGATCATTAGCACCCGCTGCTGACATATTTGTATGACAGACCCATCACATGACACCCACTGTAATTCTGAGGATATTCGTTATTTAACATACAATTATCTTAATATAGGGGGGGACAAATTATGCCCACCCAAGTTACCATTTACATGGTCTCCATGCAAACCGTCAACATGCTGAACAAAGGAGCCACTGCCAGTCATCTATAAGACATTAGTTTGAATCGAATGAGGAGACAGGGCCGATTCATGATTTCATTTTACGTGACTGTAGTAAATGCACACATTTTGACTTACGAGGAGGGCAACGGGCAGCTTTTTGTTTTGATTTTGGTTTCAGCCCCACAAACCTTGAACGGGAGAGAAAAAAGTTCTTTTTTTCCTCCTCTGGTCGTGCCCATTCATCCAACGGAGGAACCAGAGGCTCCCGTCCTGCCAGACAAAGACAGGAACAGCTGGCTGATCGATACCCGACAAAGGCTCGGAGGTTAGAGCAGTCAAAAGATTGTTAACTAGCCATTTTATTTGCCAGACATTTATATCATTGTTTATGGTTCAGCGCACCCGTTCAGTACGGGCCATGCTGCACACCTGTGCTTGGAACACTTTCAGGGCCTCTTGAGCCCGTCACCATGACCTCATGAGATAGATTGATAGATAGATAGATAGATATAGATAACATTAGTAAGATAAATAACATAAGTAAAATGGATAAGATAGTGTACTTTCAGTATACTGGCCGTAATTGGACTACAAGTGTGCATTCCTGCAAATGCAATCTGTATTTATGTTTGTGTGAACTAGAGTGTTGGTGTAGCCTGCACACCAGCCGACAACACATGGCTCTGCTGCCACCCCTCTGGCTCGTGTTGCGAGTGCCCCTGCAGGCTGGCAGAGAGGGGAGACCCTCTCTGTGGCTCACCCAGGCGGAGAGGGGCTTCCTGCACATCTTTTGTCACACCATTTGGGCCCTTGTGTCTGTGACTGCCCTGCTCCTCCGGACCCACTTGGCAGCCACAGTGCAGACAGACATCTGCTCTTTCCAACCTCCCGGTGAATAGAGAAAACAACAACCAACAGACCCTGCTCCCCTACACTATACTTTGTGCGCTTTATTGTGCACTGCTGTTACGCTGTGCTATCCATCTATCCTTTCAAATAAAAATACTGATTTTGAAAATTGTTCAAAAGAAAAGAAAAGTGGTGTCCTAAAACCACAACCATTTAAAAACGTAAAAAGATTATAATATTAATACTAAAATGCCCCAGAGATCTAAGCCATCTAAATACTGGGTGAGCTACAAGTGATTACCTTCCCTTTCCCTGTAGGAAAAAAAAATATCTTTGATTAGAAGGTCTCCAGGTTATTGAAGTGCTTCATAAAACCTGAGCATATACTTCTACATCTCCGGCCTGAATCTTTTCTCCCCTGTTCTCTACGCAGAGTGATTCTGAAGCACGCAATATCGAACGCACTTTGTTCGTGCTCAGCGGCCCAGAATAACTCGGTCATTATGGTGGCGAAAGGGACAGGTTTTGAGTTTGATTTCATGATGGTAATATAGCCCATGTGTGCAGGAGAAGAAAGCCTTCAATGGGGACATCTGTTCAATGCGGCTTACAGTTACAGCCGCGCCGATGGGGACAACCTGTGCGCACAATGTGAACCAGGACCGACCCTTTAACTCTTACTGAACGCAACAGGCAACAAAACCTTTTTTTTTTTTTTTTTCTCCTCTTTCAAAAATACTGAGCCAATAATAAATTAGACGATTGATTCAGACGTGATTAAACCTCTCCTGTGGCACTGTTGCTTGAGGAACAAGGTGTTTCCTGTCGGGGAGTTATCACACTGACCTCTGACATCAGTCTTTGCTGGTATGATCACTTGGTAATTTGTCACCAGAGGCCAACATGTCCCCTGTAGCTGTGTCCCCACCGCGTACTCCATATGCGTAAAATCCCTGTTGCGTACGACAGAATGGCAACATTTTCAGAGAATAACAAGGGGGAATGCAGTATCGATATCTACGTTTAATTCTGTTTTTCTATTAAATTATAAAGATAAATTGAGTTCAATCCTGGTGTTTACACCTGTATATGTTAAGGGGTGAGGGTACACAAGGCTTAAACTGGGCTTTTCCCTAAGTTATTCCTAATTGAATTGCCAGTGTAACATTTATCCTGCTTGGTCCACAGGCTCACCGGCAGCAGGAGATGCGGTGTTTTCCTCTGCTGAGAGCAAACGTCGAGGGTCAATCAATGCACCGCGCAGCTGAGACGCACGGTAGGTTTTTATTACTTCGGCACATTTTATTCGCTTCATACGAGCGATATTAGCAGCTTGGCGTGACATTGTGACTCTCCTGTGATTGGTTATTTTTGCAGCAAATTGATAGAGATGATTTACCTCAGGGGGGATGCACGTGTATTTTTTTTTCTTCCTAAAAATCTGTTATTTTGCATGAATACTTTAAAGACTATTTATGGTGACGCGTTATTTTTCATTGAAATCATTTAACTGACGCATTAAAGTTGAAGTTTGAGAACAAGCGTTAACAAACCCAATTCAAGCATGAGAGAATACTAATTACACGCGTAGTAAATGTTAGAAATTTGTTGTAATTGTTCCAAATTATTTGTACAAATTTGACGCTATATAATGCGCTGTAGGAATAATGATTAACCTGCAACACAAAAGCGCCAAGGATAATGTTGCTGCAGCTCCTTTGCGGTGTTTAACATGGTGTGATATTCTGTTATAATTTCTGTTATCTTTTTTACCCCCCACTCCATTATTTACATGTGAAGGTAAAGCGGCGTAAATCCAAAAAGCTGTTGTCCAATCGTAGAAACACAAGAATTAATCAGTTAGTCCATCTATCACGCTGTGTAATAAAGGAAGCGACATGGGTTAGGCAGATGATGTGATGAATAATCCCTGGTCGTTTTAATTAACTTTTCCCTGTCCTGTAATGACCAAGCTGGTCAACAGACCCGGTCAATAAGCATGTTAATATCAAACAAATAAAACTGCGGATGATTAAAAACCTCCTGCGTTATTAAATTTGAAATTCAAATGAAATTTATGCTTCCAGTGCAGACTGCATGCTAATGGATCCAGCAAGAGTCTTCAGGGTTCAACACGCGGTTTGCCTACAACTTCTTATTATGTAACAAGAGCTTCTTTCAATGTGGATTTTACTAAATGTCAGAGGACAAAGTGATGAACCAATTCAATAAAACAAGCTTATCATTTTATTTTCAGACACTGAGAGCAATCAATCACTTTGTTAAATAATTCAAATTAACATACGGCTCCAACATTAAATAAATTGGCAATCACCCCTGGAGAGGGGGGAAAAAAAAAAAATCTACATTTTTGAATTTTGTAATTTCGAGGCAGTAAATTTTCTAAAGTCAACTACATCGACCCCTCATCATCTTCATCTGCTGGTTTAAGACTGATACAGCCTATAATAAAATGAATAATCTCCCCGCGGAATGCAGCATGTAGCCGTTTTAATCAAAACTGTCAAGATAATTGAAAACAATTACAGTAATGTGAAAGTTTGAGACGATGTAATAGAAGGTCCTCGGCCAGAACAAAGCAGCCTTTATATCTTGTGTAATAGTTTGTGTATATTAACTCTTAAGAAGTTGAAACATGTAAAAAAAAATGTTTTTATCTCTGAGTAGATTGTTCATTTTCTGAAATGAGGGAGATGCAAAGAAAAGAGAGAAAAAAAGAGAGAAGTTCTTGGACACGCGGACATATTTACGATTTAACAGTGAAGCACAAACAAAGTGTACTCGTTAAAACTTTGCTTTAAGAGGAAAAACGCGTGCGTAAAAACTTTGAGATCAGAGAAAACAACAAATGGAGCTTTTAGAGGACTTTTGGTTTTATTTACAGTATCACAGCAACTCTTGCTTTTTGGTAGTGGTGGAGGTGTAAAGCCTGTAATTTGCCGACCTTTTTTTATATTCATATATATATATAAATATATCCAGAAGTATTCCAGCATCACCAGGTCTCCTCTTCGCCTTTCTTTAAATTTATGGAAAGTGATGTTCTGTAAAATTTCAATAAGTAGCCTCCTAATTCCTCCTTCCTAATTCACTCTCATTTACCTTCCTTCCGCTGTCTTTTATGACGGCGGGGGCGGTGGGACGGGATGGGATGGGGGGGTCGGATGGGTGGGGGGGGGGGGGGGGGGGGGGGGCTGTCTGAGGCGCGCTATGGATGACCTCACGGTGCTTCGCGGCGCTGCGGCGGGACGCGGCCCCTGATTGGTCGCCCGTGTCACAGCGGCACTTCAAAGCCGGAGAGGAGCCTACAATTGTGGAAGAATGGGCGGAACACATCATTGTATTGCACACCTCTAAAAAAACAGTGCTCTGATTCATAAATATAAAAAGATCCTCTGAGGAGGGCAGTGTTTTTTTGTGTGATGGCAACTTCACTTCTAGGGGTGAGTCGAAAGGACTTTCTTACGGGTTTAATTAGTTCTCCTCATTGTCCCGCGGAGGGGGATTAAACTTAGGGCGCTCGCAAAGTCTCCGCTGCGCCAGTGCCTTGCGCATATTTACAGGAAGCGGTTCGTGTGAGAAAAGTTGCAGCCCCGTAGATGGGACAGAAGTTTGTTGTGGTGCTCGAAACACGCATGTTTTCCTTGTTTGGCATGCATTTGTAAAGCTCCGTGTGTCGCATTTCACGTGTCTGCTTTTCTTTTCGTCCAGGTAGGAAGTGATTCTGATCTACTGCGATGATTGAAAAAAAAAAAAAAAAAGAACTTGGGAAATAGCAAAAGCTGAGATAAATATTACATCCTCAAAAATCCTTTTTATTCCGCTGTGAAAAGAAAATGTCTTGAATGTTGACTTACAGTTTTTCTTGTGCTTTCAGGAGGAGCCGAGGTTAGGATCGACTCCTTTAGCCATGTTAGCTGCAACATGTAATAAAATAGGGAGTCCGAGCCCTTCACCCTCAACAATTTCGGATAATTCGTCGTTTGGAAAAGGTTTCCACCCGTGGAAGAGAGCCGCCGCCAGCAGCTGCAGCCTCGGATCTGGCCTGTCCGGATTCGGGGTGTCCCGGAACGGATCTGGCATCTCGGACTCTTTCGGCACCAACAGCTCCCCCGGATCCAGCGCTTTTTCCCTCACGTCTGGTACCTCGTCCAGTTCCCACTTTGGAAACGATTATTCTGTTTTCCCTGCCTCCGTTTCGAGCAGCTCCCAGGAGTCCAGCCACCAGCCGGTGTTCATCTCCAAGGTGCACACCTCCGTGGACAGTCTGCAGGGCATCTACCCCAGGATGAGCGTGGCGCATCCCTACGATTCCTGGTTCAAGTCGTCCCACCCGGGCATCCCCACGGGAGACGTCGGTACCACGGGAGCCTCTGCGTGGTGGGACGTGGGAGCGGGATGGATAGACGTTCAGAACTCTAATGGAGCAGCACTACAAACATCCTTACATTCCGGTGGACTCCAGACCTCCTTGCACTCTCCTCTGGGCGGATATAATTCTGATTACTCGAGTTTAAGTCACTCTGCGTTCAGTACGAGTCCCTCTCCGCACCTGTTGACAACCGGCCAGCACCTGATGGACGGTTTCAAGCCGGTGTTATCCTCCTATCCGGACACAAGCCCTTCTCCATTAGCAGGGGCGGGGGGCACGATGCTCTCCGGGGGTCCGCCTGCCTCTTTAGCGGGGTCTCCGAGGTCATCCGCCCGCCGGTACTCGGGCAGAGCCACATGCGACTGTCCGAACTGCCAGGAGGCGGAGAGACTGGGACCGGCGGGCGCCAGCCTCCGGAGGAAAGGTCTCCACAGCTGTCACATCCCCGGCTGTGGGAAGGTTTACGGGAAAACGTCGCACCTAAAGGCGCACTTGAGGTGGCACACGGGCGAGAGGCCGTTCGTGTGCAACTGGCTCTTTTGTGGCAAGAGATTCACGCGCTCCGACGAGCTGCAGCGACATTTACGCACGCACACCGGGGAGAAACGGTTCGCGTGTCCGGTGTGCAACAAGAGATTTATGCGCAGTGACCACCTGAGTAAACACGTAAAGACTCACAGCGCCGGGGGGTCCGCCGGTTCTGGCTCCGGGGGCAGCGGAGGGAAGCGGGGGAGTGACACCGACAGCGAGCACAGCGCGCCGGGGAGCCCTCAGTGCCATTCCCCTGACCTGTTGCACCCACCCGAGTCAGCCCAGGGAGTAGGCATGAATGGCCTCTAAAAAAACAAACAAACTAAAAAAAAAACTCCTCAGTGAAGTTCAAACTGTTAAACAGCAAAGTGTGATGACGGAATCGTCCGCGAGGACAAGAAAGTGGACACACTTTGGTTTACGCGACGTAACTTCGCACTGAGTGTTGTCACCTAATGAGAAAATAGGCCTAAACGTTTCTTTGACATTTTATTTCCCCCCTCCCTAAGTGTTTAAGACTACTAATTGCATTATTTCATAGCTGTATCATGGGGAACTTCTCAATAATACATCTACAGTGTGTAAGTGTAATCAATTTCTTGTGTGACACACTGGAGCAGGACACAAGGGAAAGTTTTCCACAGCCCGGTCCTGCACCCCCCCCCCCCCCCCCCCCCCAACCCCACCAACCTGACCTTTTATTCCCAATTACAAAAAGAAAACACGAGGGCCTGCTAAAGTTGTGCAAACTCCTGTCATATCGTACATTTTGTTTAAAAAAAATAACAACAAAAAAACCAAACACTGGCACTTTATTGTCGAGCAGGAGGAATTGTTTTTTTGTTTTTCTCTCTCTCTCTCTCTCTTTCTGTCACTGAGTGTGGATGAACCGCTCGATATGAACAAATACCTGTAGGACGGTTTTAGTGAGACCAGATAAGGGACGTGGTGTTTTTCTTTCCTTCTTCTTTGTATCCGTCTGATGATGAGAGAGCAAGTTGGAGATTATCATCACATATTGATATTCACGCCACACAGCCTACAGTACGTGCGCCAAGTTTGTAAGTAAAAGGCCAATCGAGGTTACTTACTCTCGCCTTCGCTGCAAAATGTGTTGTATATAATAAGAAAAATGTAGGTTAGAATAATTACAGCCCAATGTAAAGGTGAGCAATGTATTTGTCCAGGAGACGATTTTTGTATAGGTATTTCTAGTTGTATATGGACTCTAGTAAATATTTGGAAAATATACGGAATATGTACTTGGATTTTTCCTTTGACATGATATGAAATGTATTGTGGGGAGTTATATTTAACCACGAGTTTTCTTGTATTTAGGGGTCTATCATTAGGCGCACTTTGAATTTATTTGTACGTTTTTTTTTGTTTGGTTTTTTTGGAATCATTTACTGTTTTACCCACTCGTTTAATTTAAGTAAGCATGTTGTAAAGTGATTTTAATTTTACAATGATATTTTTTTCTCCTCTTCTCCGAGACTGGCTTTTTATTTAAGCCACTCAATAAAGTCAGTATGAATTCAGAAGCAGCTGATCGACTCAGTTTCTTCATTTTTTTTTTTGAGTCGATGAAATTCCTTTTTTTGAAATTACGGGTAGCCTAAAGTTTAATTTATAAATATGTTTCATGAATTTATATTATTACTGATAAATGCGGTAAAAAACGGTGTTTCTTAATATTCAATTGGTGGTTTTTATGGTTTTCAGATCAGAGCGCATGAGGCCTGAGCCACAGCGGGGCCTGAACCCACAACTTATTTCCTGATTTAACAACAAATAATGACACTTGATTTAAAAAAAAGGAAAAAAAAAGCCGTAATGATAAATAATGATCAACATTTAATATACATTCAGGATACAGTTTATTTTCCATGTCTTATTTTTTTCATGTGGGGTGAATTGGTGATCCTAAATAACCCATACGTGTTAATGTGAGTGTGTGTTTGTCCTGTTAAGGACTGGAAACTGGTTTTCTGCCCTCAGCCTCAGCTGGAAACAGGATCAAGCGGTATAAGAATAGATAGTTTGACTTTTTTTAAGCAATATTCAAAATCTCTCTATTTGCGTAAAACTAACATCTAATTTCGAGCTTCTAATTTCTAGGGTTTATCTCTTACTTTTGTTAATATTCCAACACGGCTATACAGAAATCACTGTTTGTGCATGTAATTTAGTTGGTCCAACTGGTTTAATGTAACTTTATGTCTATTTTTTCCAACGGAATTTCCCCCCAAAAGATAGCTTTTTTTTTTGTAATCAAAACTTTCTTGCGTTCAGCCGATGTGTTCATAAACACACTGGTTTTATATAGTTTTACACTTTAAATAGACTGTTTAAAACACGAGGCAATTTTTATGTTTCCAAATAAATGTTTAGGTTTTTTTTTTGTTCACTCGTCCTTAAATAAAGGAAAAATATTATTGGAGGAATCGAAGAAACTATAGACGTTAATAGTTTTCCTCACACTGAACTTAGTTAATATGTCTGTCGGTTACTTGAAGATTATGTGAAACTTTACACAAACTCAATTCAATATAAGAAAGCTTTATGTATTTATTTTCCTTTATCCTCTGTAAATGTGTTTGTTTATGTTGAAATACTCGGTATACACATCGCCTGTTTCTTCATATCGTAGAGAGGTCAGTATTTTATTTTATTTTTCAATTTCGATAACAGAGTTAAACTCGTATAATCCTGTTTCAGATTTGAAAAGCTCAGTTTTCTACGTGTGTCGCGCGTAAAATTCACACGGAGTTTGAATTTATAAGACAGTCTGAGCTCTTTTCATCATTCACACTTAAACCATTTCAGAAAAATCCCACACGGTGAAAACATCTACACGGTCGAGTGCTAAAAACACTTTTTTATCTTCTTTTCGTTCTAGTCTCAGGGGGGGAAATCGTCTTATCGTTTCAAAGTTCTGTTAAGCCGATGTTTCATATACAGCTTTATAGCGCCACCTTGCGCTTCTGAATGGAAGATTTTAACTTTCAATTCATCCTGAACTATTGGTGGACAAAGTTTTTAATCTGGATTATTAATTGAGTGATGTGTTTGTGAGTGGTGCGGGAATAAATGCATTAAAGATTTAAGAGGTGACACAATACTTTGAGCGTCAATGTAAAGCTTTGATTTCAGGACACGCGACACTAAATCCACACACGGAAACCTTCAGGATGTCTCTACACTCACATGATGAGACATCAAATGTTCATCTCCTGTTATCTACCAGGCCCTCACGATTCAATCTGCGCTCCCAAATGTCCTTTTGATGATTTTAATAAAGCCAAGTGACAAATTAAGTTGTCACCAATTTACTTTTACTTATGTACCTTTACTCAACCTACTCAAACTTCTCTTTTATAAAACACTGAAGCAAAACCTTTGTCATAAAATAGGTATATGAAAGTAAATTAACCAATAAAACAGGTAAACAATAAAATCTACTGACAACTTCTTCAATAAAAATAGTTTGATTCGTCTCTGACGTGTATGAATGACTTACTATAAGTGTGAGCCTTAAACTTCCTCATTGATGATGGTATCAATACACTTTAATTCCTTTATTCCATCACCAATGATGCGTCTGTCTGGAGGATGGAAGATCGACAGGATTGTTACTCTGCATCCACCACCTACACAGTCTCAAAATGTCATGCAGGAAAAAGACTCAAAACAACAATTTCAACTTTAGCTGCCCTATAATCACTTCAGTTTCTACTTCTGTTGGAAGAGTTGATGCTCGTCGTCATCATACTCAGGAATCAGGTTCAATCAATCAAGTTCCAAGTGCTTCACAAATTGTGCGACAACACAAAAAGTCTAAATAGAAGGGCGCAAAATGACAAAAATGAAGAATCAAACCTTCAAAAGGTGCTCGGGTGCGTGCGTGCAGAGAAGTTTGCTACCGATTTCATGTGCAAAGATATTTTTTTCCCTTGTTGGGTTCTGAAGCCTTTTGGCTTCTCCGGTGTGATTGTAGAGTTTGATCTCTCAGCCTGCCGCACAGTTACACTCAAACACACAAAACATTTGGGAAATTAAGCTCAATAACCATGTGGTTCGTATAGCTTCTGTACTTTTCATTACTAAGCAATGTGATAAATGTAATGTTTTTCTTGTTGCAGCACCGCTCCAGTAAAGTCAGTAGATCGAAGGATGAAAAATGAATATTTAGCAAGGGAGAAACTGAGTGTCCTTTTTGACATTAAACTTTAAGATCATTGGGAATTATCAAAATGTTTGATTAACTAATCACATGAAAGAGTAGCTTACACACCGAATAGAACCGTTGCACTATAATTCAGTGAAGAATCTTAAAAAATGGACTTGCTCAGTTCTCTATCGTCACACGCTGTTAATTCATCATAATAAAGGGATGATATATGTACATTTTGAGTAACAGATGGCTTCAATACGAAAAGCATGCCTCAAAGATGTGCTCGCTTAACATGAAGAAGCTCGTTTCCGAGCGCAGCGCTCAGTGTTGTCATGTTATTAGCACCTTCGCAGACTGTTGTAGCATCATTGGGCCCTCGGAGGAATGTCCCACTGCTGGCCTCCTCTGAATGAAGCTGGCCTCAGGAAGTGCAGCCGTGCCAGGATGAGGAGGCCGGGCTGCCAACTGTGGATGAAGACCACAATAACCTCTATGGTCGGCGCACACAGCGTGCTGGCAGCCAAATTCAGCTTTGATCCAGTCGCCTGGAAAGCAAGAAAGAAATAATATTATGCCAAAGTGGATCAAATTTGCATGGAGTGGTGATTGTGAAGATGTGTTCTGCTTAATGAACTTTCGGGCCGGATGGAAAGCGGCACGTAAGGGCACGCCAAAAGCTTTTGAAATGATTTCTTCAAATATAAATATACAGCTTTAGCAGTAAATCATAGTGTTGCTGCAACACCTTTCACCGATGATGCATCTGTGGCCAATTTTGTGGTTAAAAGAAACTAACCGCGCGGCAATTGTCATCAAACCAGCCAATCTCCAGGGAAAGGCAATTTGAGGAGGTTCAGAGGTTAGTCAAAATAATTAACAGTAATTGCTGTAACACTGACAGGGGTGCTCTTATACAATGCTTTCAGCAATTTAGATTCATTTATGTCACAGGTGGTGTTTCACCTGTCTGATCAGTGGAGGGAATATCCACACATTCAACCTGGCCGCCAGGAGCTCGGCAGCATTTCACCGTTTTTAACCCCCATTTAATGACAACGCGGCGTGCGACAATGAAAATAAATGTCAGTTCAGAGTGGAACCACTTTCCCACCTACCAAAAAAATGCCTTCCACTCTGTTGATATTAAAATGGCAGAGGCTGACTGAGATTGTAAAAAAAGTTAATGACATTCAAGATAGAATTTTTTTGTGTGGGATTTATTTAATTCAAAACACGAGTGATTATAGAATATTTAGCATTTGCGCAGGAAGCTTTTTTTGTTTAGTCATGGCAACTGCTCAATATTCAAGACTGTCAAACACTTTCAATGCATATTAATCACATTGTGCATATTAAAGAAGATAAAAGGAATTTACACTTGTAGAATAAACTAAATGTGCATATTTGAAAGCCTTTAAAATACCCATTTTGCACCAAAATCAGACATTTCTCTTTGTGATCAACACACAATTAGTTACAAATCACTTTGTTTGAGAAAAATCTTCCAGAAATACAATTTTATGTCAACACACTGCAGCGTAATAACAAGAGACACTGAAATGACTGGCTATAGGAATAATAGAGAAATGGCTCCCTCAAGTGGTAGTTTTCTGTAACTTCATCTTTCTCAGGTTCTTGGTCTTGGTTTTCGTCTTGGTGCAGTTCAATGCTGTCTATATCATAATAAAGAATGATTCAAGAGTTATGATCTGAATAAATCATCATCATGGAGGTCCGGTTGAAAATAACTGACTTTACTTTGTTCATGTCAGCGATTACACTGGTTTACCTCCAATGTATTAAAAGTGACCAGCATCAATCAAATGAAGGGAAATTAGTCGTAACAGTTACTGCAGCTTAAATGAAAATAAGTCGCAGGTCAGAGTTGGCACACAGGTCCTAGTCTGGCTCTAATAAGTGTAAAGTTATCAACTGGTGTCATTTATATCTTTGTATTTTCTTCTATCCAGGGAAGAAACTAAAGTTCACATCACTGACAGCAGCTGCAAGTGTTAATTTCTTCAGAGGACGGTAGATAAAATGTCAGCAAGCATGATAACAGCTTTAAACTTCAACAGCAAATGAGAATCTGAGCACTGTTTGTATTCATTGTTTATTGTAGACCTGTGGTCTCCCTACTCTGATGTGGAAAAAGAAAAAGTATAAGTGCAGTTCTACTTTTTCTACTTTTAAAGGATGCAAGTCTTTCCCTACTCTCATCAATTATTTTGGTTTTAAAGTAAACAAAACACGGCTGACTCTGTCATTAAGCGGTTCACATTCTCCAGTTGTGAGTACTTCAATATGATGTGTACTCTTGGCCGTACCAGGAAGCAGCACCTGTAATGTCATTATATGACACATCTAATGACAAATACAGATATTTATAGTTTCGCAGCAAGAAATCCCAAAGTCGATTCAGAGTCTTTCTTGTGTGATGTTGGCTTGTTCTCCCTGTGTATGCATTTTCTCCAACTACTTCTTCTCAGGTTGCTTGGTACTGTTGTTGTGAGGTTGTTTGTCTCTATTGCCTTGAGTTGGACTGGTGGGCTGTCGAATGCAACATTTTGAAAATGCACAAAAATTTTGTGAAATTCATTCTCAGTTGTGGCTTTTTTTGTGGGATTTCTTGAGAATATAGAAAGAAGAGTGCCTATCCGATCATTAGTATGACCAAAACTGCTCCAAGAGAGCAGAACTGGATGCCAGATTTATCCTGTTTGCCACATAAAGTTACAGGACAGATTTAGAACATGTTGGTGTGATTAGTATGACACACAGAGAAACACATGCAGGATAGAGTAAAAAAAAAAAATTCTAAAAGGAGTAATTAGAAAAGTGACAAAACACCTGCACCGCTGCAGCAGGGAAAGGGAATTAGATACTTAGAAACACTGAATTACAGCAGCCAGTAACCATAACTTGCCTAAAAATTCTTAATCTACTCAAGAGTGCTTAGTTGCATTCCTTGGGAACAGCTTGTGGGTGAAAGAGCTTACACCCAGAGAACACACACTCAGCTCTGGAGGGAGATTTCAACTTCAGCATGTTTCAGTATATTTATCAGCAAAGATAACAGCTGGAACACACAGAAACAGAAAAAAGCATTATAAACTTTTTTTTTTTCTTAATATGGAGGCACTTTTAAAAGCTGTTGATGTGATCCAGAGTTGAGTTGCAGACATTTAAAGTCTTGATTTTCTATTTAGAAACATCAAAGTGACTTGTTCAGAGAGATAATCTGGCTTGTGTCCATAAGAATAGGTTTTGTTAACCTTTAGTGGTCAAAAATCATGCAGAATGACCCAAAAGTCAATAAAAAACGATTTATTAAGCAAGTAGATTTGTGTTTTCAGATATTTTCGCTTACTTATGGATTGGTGGCGAGGGACATGTGTAACACGTTTATCTTCCATCTACACCGATATATCCAACTCTCCTATGTCAACCAATGGACCAGACAAATACAGTACATACGTTTATATTCATGTAGCTGATGAAGCACAAGCACATTCTGGTCAGTTTTATTACGTAATAGAAATTAAGGGCTGGAACAACAACTTAACATTTTTCAGATTACTGTAATCAGGTCTGTTTTGGTTACTTCAATGAGTATTTGTTCCAGGTACGTAATTTCACCTAAATGCATGCACACGAGTTCACCACAGTTAAAGCTGCAGGTTAACACAGCCTGAAATATTTAAAAGTCCTGATCTGAAACTGTGTGGCCATAAAGAGGATTTTTTGGGGGAAGGAAATAACACTACTGACCATGATATTAAATGGGGTTAAAATCTAATCTTACTTTATCTATATAGTACCTATTGTACAATGAATAAAATACAGCTGCTGTCAGGTGTTTTTTGAAAAGTGCTTTGTACCAAGTTTAGAGTTCATGTTATGCAATGCGACAGCTGTAGCTGATATATACGTGTATTTAATTAAACTATTTATCTTTAAAAATGTCTGACATGTTTAAAAAAAAGAACAGAAATGTTTAGAAATGTGACAACTCCCTGTTTTTTCTTGTTAATCCAATAAGAGCACCTGTTTGTGTTGCCAGTGACCAACACTGCAAAAATATGTCAAAAATATGAAGCCATTATCTCCATATTTGTTTAAAATGTCAGCAGAGTGGATTTCTTTTGGGTTTTTTCTCGTCTCCAGTCGGAGCAGCAGCTTGTTTTCGAGACCTTTCCCTCTTATCGGCACCGTCCAGTCGAAACTGCAGGTACAGTTTCAGGTGTCGTCAGGGGCTTCGTGCGTAAACACCGCGGTGCACGCTGGGAGTTGGAGTCTCTCTCCGGGAACAGGCCCCTCCTCCGCCGGTGTGGCTGCGTGTTTTTAAAACTTCCAGTCCCAAAGTGCCCCGAGCCGGAGCGCAGCCACCGACGGGGCCAAAGAGGGGAGCCCAGCTCAGACGACGCTCTGTTAACAGAACTCTGGAGTCTTTTCCTGAAAATCTCCCAACAACGGTGAGATCGAACTTTCCTTCATATCTGGTGGCTCTCTCCTCTTAGTTCCTATTTTATAAAGCAGGGGTTGGGGTTGTTCTCCAGTATTATCTCATAGCACAAGTGTACACCTGCTCGCACGCACACCTTTTTATTTTCATTTTGTTATAACTGTGTAGTGAAGTTTGAGCTGCATGTTTCAATCTGTGCTGTTTGTCTCTCCGTTTGAATTTTTAAGAGATGTCAGACTTGCTTGAGTGTAGATTCATACCAAGGACATGCATACACTGCTTGCCTTACATAAAGAAACAACAAACAAACAACCAAACAGTGTAAACCAACTAAATAAAGCACTTCCACAGATTAAACCTTTTAGCTTTCTCTGATTCTCTGTGATCACAGCAAATAGCCTGGAAGTCCCAGCTACCGTGTCATAGGCTTGACAAGCCCAACCTGTTTGTGTGCACTGGTGTAAAGAAAACCACATTATTAATGAGTGACTCACTGTGACAAGTCCTGAATGGGTAGTCTCGTTTTACGCAAACAAAAGTGACTGGCTGAAGAGTTCCGGCTTCATTCCAAACTTTTGAACAGTTTCATGTCTCCTGCAGAAATCCATTGTGCTCTAAGAAACATGTTTGTGACAAAGCCATGGCGTTACTTTCATTGTGTAGGTGTGTTGGGTGTTGTCGCCTGTCACCGGGTTTCAGAAAGGTGTCTTTACTCATCTTCATAGTCGTTGTTGAATCAGTTGTTTTTTTTGTTTTGTTTTTTTTTAAATCATGTGATTTGTGAATTTATGAAATAATGAAGCTGCCACAGGTTTGCGCCTTAAAAATTCCCTGTGGCAAATGAAGAAAACTTTATCTTTCCATGAAAAGTATCAGTCGGCAGGAACGCTGTTGCCAAAAGTTTTGTGTAGACATTTTATACATGAGCAAGGCAGAGGAATAACTTAACCTTGTTCTAAAATAGCTTCTACTTTACTGCGTACAGTGGAGACTTAGTTCAGGTGGAAAAGTTGGTAAATGTCAAATAAATTCTAGAAATGTATCGTGCCTTCACAGATCCACTGTGATCTGTAAGTTATCATGAATATGTGTAAATGATGAATTTTGCCGAGCAGAAAGGGTTGAAATGACACTTAATCTTATTAAGAAATGTCATGTTGTTCATAATATGTTTTGCAAAAAGATTTTGACAATGTACTTTGACTTATTTGCACTAAAACAAAGAGAAATAGTTGAAATTACCTTTATCTGTGGATAAATACGTACATTTAGAAACCATATGATATATGTGTTTATAAGCTTCTATCCTTCATCTGCACCCGTCTCGAAATGGTGATTTAAATTGTACATTTATTTTAATAAAGCTAAAAAGAGTAAAGATATACAACCAACCATGCACAGGCACAGAATGCACACACCAAAATGTACTGCCTGCATCATTTATTCAATTCTTTCCCATTTGGTTCACAATTTCTCATCTACTCATCAACCGAATTCTAAAAAGATTCTTTGTTACGCTTGCTTTCACGTGCACATCTAATCCCGACAACCTTCAAACCGCAGGTCAGCATGAGTAGTAAGACCTGCAGTAAGTATGTATTATTTATGTGTTCAGATGAGAACATGGCAGCTGAACGAGCCAGGTCCTTCCGCGGTGCTGGGAGCCTCATGCGGAGTAAATCTGAGGGGACACTGATTGATCTTAGTGACAACGTCTCAACCTTCAACAACCTAAATGGTAAAATTCTCCATTTCGAGCCCGAGCAGCCGGTTTCATGTGTGAAAACCGTGATGGTGATGTGCTGATCCAAAGCTTTCATTATTCACAGGTGGATACGTGCAAAGAGCGACGGAAGCCTCGCAGTTACCTCCAACTAAAAATCCCTTCTGGAACAAACTCTCTGCGTCGAACCCGTTCTTAGACGAGATCGTACTCAGCGACACGGGCAAACGAATCACCGACACGATAGATGGAAAGCAAGAGAATAGACAAGACTCGGAACCGAGAAACGACGATGACTTGAGCTCGTCTTCCGACGAAGGCAGTGTGGGGAACTTTCTGGACAGCAAGAACAGAGTCACCAACCGGTCGGGGAGATGGAGGAGCGCTTCCGACATCCTGGACGACCTGGAGAGGAAGGAGCCCAAACAGGAGAGCGTCTTCAAACCCCCCGAGCCAGTGTTAAACCCAGACTTCGAGTGGCTGAAGAACGACAGAGAGGCCTACAAGATGGCCTGGCTGAGCCACAGACAGCTGACCCGCTCCTGTCTGGACTTAAATCTGATGAGCCAGAGTCCCGGTTGGGCTCAGACGCAGGCCACCAACTTTCAGGTCGTCTCCAGAATCGGCCACAGTGGAGGCCTGGTGCAGATCCCAGGATCAGAAATTAGCATGCATATCCCGGAAGGACACGTTCTGCCCGGAGAGGTCCAGGAAGTGACCCTGAAAGCCATGCTGGATCCTCCTCCTGGACTCAACAACAACTACGTGACAACCATGAGTCCGCTGCTCGAGGTGCTTCTCAGCAACGTCAAGACCAAGGAGCGTCCGTCTCTGGAAATCAAACTGTCCGGGGAGGTGAAGGACGAGCCGTCCAGTCAGGTGATGACCACGCTGTGCGGGCTGGTGTCCAACAAGAGAGACGGACCTTATCTCAAAACCAACGACTGTCAAATCAACAGGAATAGGATGCAGATGAAGCTGCAGGACCTGAAGACACATTTCTTTGTGATCGCAGTAGCAGAGGCGTCTGCGCTCGAGGCGCCGGCGACATCCGTGTGGGATTACCTGAACCGCCATATCACGGTCGCCGTTTACGGTCCGCGGTACATCCACCCGTCGTTTAAGGTTGTAGTCGTCGTTTGCTGCCACGAGGACGTTCCTACGAAGCTTCCCTTTTCAGATATCTGCAGAGGCAACAAAAACCTGCCTCCGCTCGTGCTGCAGCTGTGGGGGAAACACGGTTTGAGCCCTCACAAGCTCAGCGACCTGCAGGTTTCAGTCGACATCGCAGGCTCCGTGTTCAGAATCAAGCCCGAGGACAAACTGAAAGAGGTGAGGCAGAGTCAGCTGAAAATCGGGACGGTTCTGCACCTGCCAGTCGCGTTGTCCTGCTCCGGCAGCGCACAGATGACTCCTTTCAACTTGGATGTACAAGTGAAGGAATCAAACTCTTCCGCCGTCAGCCAGTTCCGGGTGCCCTCCCCTCCTGCAGCGCCTATCAGATCAGAGAAGCGGGCGCCGAGACAGGCGGAGAAGAAGATCGAACTCGTGAAATCCTTGTCCATTCCCGAGGAGAGCGTCTCAGATCTGCTCAAATTCAGAGACAGACCCGTGAACCTGCATTGGTACGGAGTCGCCCTGAAGTCGGTCCTCCGTCAGCCGCGGGTGGAATACCTCCTGGAGTACTTCAAGGGCGACACGGTGGCTCTCCTGTCCAGAGAGACCGTGAGATCAGTGGGCAACTCCAAAGTGAAGGAGTGGTACATCGGATTCCTCCAAGGGAGGACCGGGCTGATCCACTGCAAAAACATCAAACTCATCAGCAGGGATCAGGTCATCGACTTCACCGGCATCCAGGTCACCACCGAGGTCCTGCTGGACAACATGACGCTGCCCTTCAAGAAGCTCACCTACATGTACTCCGCCATCCAGACGCTGATCACCGAGCACATCACCAGCTGGAGACACTTCGCCGACGCTTTAGGTTACAGAAACCTGTGTCTGGACACAATCATGCGGCGGCAGGCCGAGACGGAGGCCGATAAGGTGGCTTGTATCCTGGAGAAGCTGAAGGAGGACTGCCACACCGAGAAGATCAAGAGGAAGTTCCTCCACGAACTCATGGCGGTAAGAAGAGTGTGTATTGTAAACCTTTGATCCAACAAGCGACTGCAAGAGACTATCCATTTCAGACATTCTCAATGTATCTGTCATAAATATGAAAACTTTCTTTTGCAAATAACACATCATATTGTAGTTTTCTAGTACTCAATAGTGGACAGGCTGTAAATTGTAATGCCTGTAACATATTACCCAGGTAGAAACCTATTTCATTAATTTCATTATTAATCCTTAAATTTCTCTGATTTGGCCACAAATAATATTATAAGTGTGGATATAGTTCATTAACAGTAACATTTTCATTTTACAGCTTTTCTAATTAAAAACAATGCTGGTGATCTGAAATACACAGTTCAACCTCAGTTTCTTCCTATTTATTCTGTGCACGTTATTTCTCCGATATTCTCTAATAGTGTTTTTAATGTTGTGGGTTTTTTTGTTTCTACTTTATATTTGTTTGCAATCACATCTTATATGTTGTATGATTTATTTATTTTTTAAATTCTGATCCTGGAATAAAGTAGGAATTGAAACAGATTTAGCAAATACACAGTTTAAATCTAGATCTGTCTGTTGACATATACATGACGTTGTAAATGTTGTTTTCTCCAGTCGCTCTCTGATGTGTGTGCTTGTTGTTGTTGTTGTCAAGGGCCTGCTGAAGATGGACTCTGCGAGTCTTGTGGCTCAGCTCATTCAGAACACCGTCATTCTGTCCACGGCGGTGGAGCTGGGAAATCGGTGGCGGGAGCTCGCCGAGAAGATGGGAAAACTCTCCAGTGCTCAGATAGCTGCGTACGAAGCCCCACATCGAGTCAAGAACGGAGAAATAAACCCACAGGTTAGTTTAACGGCAGTTATTTTGGGGTACTGAGGTATTGTATGTTACCGTGGAGTTTATTGTAACTGACCAATGTTTTTGGTTCAGGCGATGTGGAAGCCTGCCTTCGACTTTCTCTACTCCTGGAGTCTGCGCTACGGCAAGAACTACAAGGACATGATCCAGGACCTGCACCTGATCCTGGACAAAATGAAAAACCCCACCACCAGACAGTGGAGGCATCTGACCGGCGCGCTCATCACCGTCAACTGTCTCAACATCTTTCAAGCCTCCGCTTACCCAAAATCGTAAACCTTTGGCAATCCCGGGGTAAAAACGGCCGTCCTCCACCCAAGAAGTCTGAATTTAGTCGCCAGTAATCAGGGTTTAACGAAGATGTTACATAGTTTTGACTGTGTGTTTATTTTTTGGACACAAATGTCACCCAGTTAAATGCACTTAGAAATCACAGCCTGAAAGGAAAAACGGTTTGTATTAATGTGTTGTATTGTTTTTCACCATATGTTGCTCAAGCCAACCAACATTGGATGTTTTAAATATCTATAATACCAATTAATATAAAAATTTTGTCAAATTTTTTTTTTTATCGTGTTGCCATTTAGCATGAAGCTAACATTGCACAACTATTGAGATATCTCTTTATCGTAACTCTATTCACAGTATACGTGCTGCCTTTACAGTTCTACACAACGTGGTTTACGCACCTACTTGTTTTTATGTCACTAAAATGCATGTTTGTTTTTTGATAAGAATACGATTTATCTTGATACGTGAATTTTATATCAGTGGGATTGTTTGATTTTTTTATAATAGTTGTAATGGATAGTAAAAAAAAAAAAAAAAGATAAATGTGAACAGTGCTGCTAAACGATTCAAGAGTCGCATCGCAGTCCAGTCGTTGTTACTAATGTGTTGAAAATGAAAAGTTTTGACCAAAGTGAAAGTTTCCTGATGTCGGGGAAAAATAAACAAAATAGCCACAATACAAGTGTCATAAACAGATTATTAAATGTATTAATGCTGTGATGTACAAAAAACAACAACAAGCATACTAATCACATACTGTAATTGTGATTTTCTTTTTAATTATTATTATTATTATTATTAAATGACCTCAGTGCTTTAAGTGGTGTCATATATATTACACAGTGTCTGACATTTTAGATTTGATACTGTGATGTCAATGTGTTGCATGAAATACGAATAAATATAAACTATGTCTTTATTTGATAGATCAGTTTGACCTTTTCATGCCAGTTGGAAGGCAAAGTCCAATAACTGCAACCCGTCCGTCATACTAATATAAAAACTACATTTTATTATTCAAACTATGGTCAATTCTTCACAAAGCATGCGACTGCTTCAGCATTTTATTTCAATTCAGTAAAGTTAAATTACACAGTGGGAGCAAGTGGCTGTCAGTGTTTTCCTTGGATTTCTCCCACTGTTTGCTTTGTCCGACGCTGTTTGTTTAAGCCGGTTTCAGCTGAGAGTTTCGTGGGCCGTCTCTCGATTGCTACAGATTTACTTGTGTTGTCACCTTTTTTTTTTTTTTTTTTTTTAAATCTGTGGTGAAGTCGAAGAGAGATATAGTATTTATGCGCTACTCCAAAGGACAACTGCTTCCGTGTGAATCAGAGTGAATATTCGTATACTTTAACAAGTATAAATTACTGATTTTGTGTGACATATGAAGACAAGTGAAAGAAAGTATACATTCTCATGACAACAGCTTACTTCTACAAGTTTTATATATTCTTTTTTTTATGTTAATCCGAGAATTTGATTTCCCTTCAGGATCAATAAAATGTCTAGCAATACCTCTTTTGCATACATTATTACTTCAGACGTTGCTAAAATACACGTCAGCCTTGCACATTTATTATTGGCCGTGATAGAGAAAAACAGAGCGCTGACTCTTCCTGGTATTTGCAGAGCTCCACTCTGCTCTCATCGTCCTATATTTATTAGGACAAAGACAGGACAAAGGGTTCTTTGTTTAGAAGAGAGTGGCCGAAGGGGAAAGGATTCCCTCCTTGATGATCTGTGTGATTAGTTAGTCAGACACGTATCAGTTACAAAGATGTTTTGCATGTTTTATAATCATGTTGTAGCAATTACATATTATACCATTACAAGACTCTAAATGGCTCAATATTTGATGAATGAGTGATGAGTTCTTTACAAGTCTTTGGTTACGAATTAAAACAATTGGACATATGTGGTGGAATAATTGTACTCAAACGGTGTATTTTTAGCTTTTGCACACAGATCTGATATTATTGAAGTTGCATGAAACAGTGTCCTGGGCGTCTAGTTTTGAAGAAAAAAAAAAAAAAAGGACTCTGCCTTTTCAAGCCCCCACTTTTCAGACGCAACGAGGCGATATACTTTGTGTGCCTAATGAAATCCGACTGCTTTTGTTTTGGGAGTTTTTTGCAAGTGGCCATGTGAGAGTGCATGTAACTGTGAGTTGTTGTTAATGAATGCCGTCTTTACAGGACTGTGGCGTAATCATGGCATGTCTCGCCTGTACTTTGAGCAGGCTGCAAAATGGTGGGGAAGTTATGTAAATTATTACAATTAAATAAATAATTTACCAGAATCATCCGCAGGTGTTTCGCTAAAATCCAAGTTGACGCAGAAATACAAGAAATAGTCGTCACCACTGATGCCCCTGGGACTTTGTTCTGTGTACAACAAAATGTTACACCGACATCGTTCAAACACGTTTGAATGCAAAGTATCTTTCAGGGATGTTTCATGTTGGGTGCAGAGTGAGATAATGAAGCATACTTCCTGTATATATTGCTAAAGACTGGCAGCAGCGCCAAGAAATATCTCACACATCTTGTTCACTATTAGGATGGCGATCACAGTGAAACCCCAAAACAAAGCCCCGCTAAGTTGTTCAATCTGCTCTGGTGACCTGGGCGGGTGTAGGAAAAAGTTGGCACCATATTAATTCTATAAAGAGGAAAAAAGATGCTGAATTTGCGTCTTTTGTACCATCTGGAACCACTTCAGCCTGTTGCTTTTATTCTGATTATGATGCTGCCTGTGTGGTCGATTGACACATCGCAGTGATACCTCACTGTGTTTTTCTTCTGTACTCCCTCTTGTGATGGTTTACAGTCTTTTTGTCCAGGTGACACAACTTAAATGGGATTTTCAGTGAAAACTACAACGCTCCAAAACATGGATGAATAACACACAGCAAACCAATCCGCAATGTAAAATTAATAAAATTGTAAGGAAAACTGTCTTCTTTTTTTAATAGACTTAACCAATTTATATAGTGGTGATTGCCGAGGTGAAAGTTATCTACCTTATTGACGAACTGGCATCAACCTTCTCTCTGTTAAAAGCACCAAGAATGGACTGTGTTGTCTGTGGTGCTGAATAAAGATTTATTTAATTGAATTTAACATCAAAGCCACACAAACGGTAAATTTGTAATAATGTACTACTTTTCATTAAAAAAACATTTCAACTTGTTCAGGTTTTGCCAAAAGATATTTAACGTTTTCTAAATGCATTTGTCCAAAATTGTGCATTCAGCCTTTGGACTAAAGTTTGATCCCCCTGTTATTAAAAAAAATGACTGGTATGGCTAAGGGTATGGAGTGTTCCAACGACACGCTGGGAATTATTCCCATGACATTGATTTGCTTTTAATAACCTGTTTACTTTGTTTCTAATTGAGGCCAACATGGGCCTGAAGCTGATCACAGCTGACAGTGTGTGAAAGGAAGGGTACGACATGGACAAACTTCACCGAGCCTATAGTCGATGGATATTTTCACTGTGAGGCAAGAGTCTCACTCTCTTGTCCACACAGAAAGTCTTTACAACACAGGAGTTTGCATGTCCCCTCTATGCGTGGTGCTATAGCTTCCCCCCACAGACTCACAAACACAAGTCTATCGATTAAGCATGTTGTTAGGCTCCGTGTGCTTGTCCTATAATGCCCAAGAGTAAAAGATGAATAAACAGATGTTTTCTTTAAATTGGGCTTTATGTAGTTATCGCTTTCATCTAAAAGAAGATCTGAGATAAATTCTGAGAAAGGGTCTTTATGTGTGATGTTTACGTGCTTATTAAATTACTTTGCAACTCTTAATTAACTGAATTATCGTCGGTGTCTCAAGGGGATCAAAAGAGAAAAGCATCATCTCCTGTGGCCTTTCAGGAAGACGAAAACAAAAATTGGAGACGCCATCAACGCTTTCAGTCCAGTGGGTGGCGCCATTGTATTGGCACTGGGGTAGTTTTAAATCTCAGTCTTGTGTATTTATTTGTAAGCCGGTCCTAATGTGCTTTTTGCCAAACAACAACTTTTTGAAAATTGACATTAAACATAATCTAATCCTGAAATAAATTAAATCATGTCACAATAGCCCAAACAAAAACTTTCTTAAACTTCCAAAATGTCATGAACAAATCGGGTTTGAACAAGGTCCCTTTATACTTCAATGACAATAATTTCTTGTATTGCTATCTGAAGCACTTGAAAGATATACAACTATATGAGTATAATAGCAGCGATAACGAATATTATCAGCCTTCTTGAAAAATGCCCCAAACAAATTGCGTCACCTTGATATACGTGTACATATTTATGTAACCCTTCTTTTATGGGTGTGCGTGTTCCAAGTCCAAACAGTTTGACTGTGATTTCTGCAGCCAGCAGCTGAGAGCGCCGTCCACAAATCACTGTTATGAACAGAAGCATTCCTCTGTCCTCCAGGGTATATAAGGCTTCATTTGGTTTGCCTCCGTGATGTATGTTGAGGGCAAGAAGTCATTTAGCTTTCAATTTATTAGCCTGCTGATTTATGCACGCTTGCAGAGGTAGTGGTGGTGGCGTCTCCTCGCCCTCCCCCCTCGAAAGACCTCCACCTCCTCCACCGTGCTCGGCCACTCGCATTGGACTCTTTAATAATTTGGTAATAGATGATGTGAAAGAGGAGAAAGTTCAGCAATTCAAAGAAAAAAAAAAAAAAGGTCTGAAAAAACAGGGTTTACAGTTTCTTTGGCTGCTACTTCATCTATCACCGGTGGTTTAGCCACTCAGAGACGGATTAAATACTGAGGCCACAGCAACCTGCGCCGTACTTACACTCCATAGTCTGGGGAAAGTAACTCTTACCACAACAGCCCACTAATAACAAAACCCTGACTTGACACTGAGTTATATTCACTTGATTTAGTTACACGAACTAATTTCCCTTCCTTTAAAACTCTTGGATCACTTCACGAGTGAGACACGTACCGACGCATAATAAACTGGAAAGTCTGTAAAAATAGAAGGAGGGAGTTACATGTCTGGCGGTAAAGTCTGGATCTCTGGCTATTTGTCATCTTGTCAACAAAACCCATCACAGGAGCACAGAGGACGGTTTCATAAAAAGCCGAAGTAGATTGTAGTTTCCAGCTTTGAGTGGAAAGTGTTTGTGTTGTGTGTGTCACAAGGTGTCGATTGTTTGCCCCGAGATCAATGCCTTTCTTCTGACTAACAGCCTGCTTGGAGCCGCTTCCCATGACCACGGTTGGGAAGGAGGAAGCTCCGTTACCAAATGACTCAGAGAGAGAGAGAGAGAGAGAGAGAGAGAGAGAGAGAGAGAAGAAAAAAAAAACAACCTGAAGTGTTTGGCAGTGCTCAGAGCAGCTTTGTGAGTAATCACCATCCACAGCCCTGGACACCTCACTTTACTCTCACTCTCACTTTTTCCATCAACCAGCTTTACAGAATTTGACTGTCGTCATGGCAGAACATTGCGATAAAGATTAAGGGGAAATTAGAAGACACAAATAAGCCCAGTATTTTTCCCCCCCAAACATCCGCATCTGCATCTCGGACCACAACAAAGGCCTCGTTTCACTGAGATTACCTCGACTTCAGTGGAATGACGGCAGAGTGTCTCTGCAGCTTCCCCCTGCTGTGAGGAGACCTGTTTATTTTTGTTGATGTGATCACATCCTATCTTGCGGTACGGAGTTTTGTCAGGTGTACCTCGGTGGTGTGGAGGAGGTGCAAAGACCGTCTGCTGACAGGTCTGATGTACCAACCGTGACACTCCCAGCTCGTCAATGAGCTCAAAAACAGATGGAGGACGGCTGGGAGTGAGACGTGGGAATGTGTAGGATTTCAGCACAACGCTGTGATAATGAGCACGTCACTCTTTTCTCCCCCCCCCCCCCCCCCCCTTTTCTTAAACTGGGCACCCTTCTCTAAACATGTTCTGAGAAGATTTCATTCAGTACTGAAACTTCAAGAGGTTTTTTTTTTCATATTATAATTACCTGCCATGTTTGTATTACACTAGTTATCTAATACCATGGCACGCTTTGAAGACAATACTACAGTGATGTGAAAATTTACTATACTAAAGTAAAAAGCCACACATATTACCTCACAGTGTTAGAATAGAATAGTATAGAATAGAATATAATAAAGTGTGAATACATGTATGTGCATATCATTTTAGTTTTTAGGTCTTCGGAATAAAAAATTCTGTATTTTAAAATATCAGAATGTGAATGAGTATTGCATTTTAAATTATGTGGAAAGAGTGTGCGTGTGTGTGTGTGTAAGGATTATACATTACCAAAACAAGCATCAGCTTGCAGTACAATAGAAAAAGATTGGAACGCCTTGCCTGACAAGGTGGTTAAATGATGGACGAATGCAACAATAATTGTTGCTACATAAAGCAAAAACTGTTTCAAATATTTAGACTTGAAACTATATGTCTGATCGAAATCTGTTTTCAATCAAGATTACGGAATATAATGATATATATATATATATATATATATATATAAATATATATATGTGTGTGTGTGTATATACTTAAAACTTGGAAGAAGAATACAAGCTGGGTATCAACACATTATATTTTAGTCTAGGTCAACCTCATTGACGGACTCATGGGTTCATCCATGTGAGGTGGATCTAGAATATAATCTGAAGAATAGGCGTGTTTAAAGGGTTATCTATCTGATTCATTATATTACTCAGTTCAGAGACAGAGACAGAGACAGAGACAGATAGATGGTAGGAAAGTGTAATGCAGACAACTAGTTTAGTTTAACATCAGGAGAATTTTGTAAATATTCAGATTACTTCCAGACTTATAAAGCAGATTTTAAAACAAACACTAATGCATTTAAATTAGCTGTGCTCTACTATACATTCAGGACCTCAAAGTGGTAAAACTGGCCAATAAATGGGAATAAAGCAGCAACAAAAACGGCACAAAATGAGGTAAGAGAGTCAACAGTAGAGAGAAGCTGTCTGGTATTGTAAATGAAGGTTTGACTGATCTTAGCAGGACGACATCAATGCTTTCTGTCATACTGTAGTTTCATCAGACTTGTATCAGATTCCTGACCAGGAAGCATTATGACAACAAAGAATCTATCAAAGACAAATTTCTCTACTCTCCGTCTATATTTTAGCCTCTGGTGGAGATCTTGTGCGATTCAAACGTTCCTCAGTGTCGTTCAGTGGTGTCGTTCCCAATAAGGAGAGTTGAGCCTCTTGAAAGGTAAATCTAATCTGATCAAAAACCTCAGCAGTCAATTAATGGAGTAAGAAAGAAGAAAAAAATTTTTCTTAGATCTCTTTCTCTTCATTCTGACATTTAAATGAGACTATCAGAGGCGGATCACATATATTTGTTGAGGCCTCTTAGTCTTCTGTATTTATAGGTTTTCATGGGTTAAGATCATCTTTTCTGAAATATGATCGCTGACAACATACTATAATCTGTAACGTCGCTGGTATCGGAGTGTAGGGAAAGTTTAACATTTCCGTCCGATATTTTGTGAGTTTCTAGCAAGCGCATGTCTAAACATTGTCTTAGAAGAAATCACTTCCAAAAGTGTTCTGTACCGAACTCCATCCCGCCATAAAAACTGCTGCTCACTCTTGCATTATAAACACATTCCTTTTACCCGCTATTACTTTCAGAATTTCCAGCAGCTGGTGGGAACGGCCATAAGCTGCAGGTGTCTACACATCACGAGTAATGTCTTTGCCAGACTCCCTCCATATCTGGATAAGAGCTTGGACATTTCACCTTCACTCTGTAATGACACCTTTGTTGATGTCTTCTTTTTTTTTTTTTTACTTTTTCTCTTCCAAGAGGAAATGCTTGAACGCCAGCTGATAGCGCCACATCTTGAAAAGAGCTGGGTGGCCCGTGACGACACAATTTCCACACTGGTGAGCTAAAGCAAACGGCATCCTTGGTCAAAACAAACAAACAAACAAATAACCGGAACCTACAGTCGTGTCGTTATGACGAAGGGCTCAATGAATCTGTTGGAGGAGAGTGTCTTCTTGGCTAATTTCGGTCAACCTGGAGGAAGACAACAAGCGGGGCCGAAGAGGTTCTGGTTCCAAAGACAACAGAGCTGGAGAGGTAGCCTATTGTGTCCTGAAAGATTGGTCTGACTGAAGGAGGAGGAGGAGGAGGAGGAAGAGGTCGCCTCTAACTGACACACTGGGAGGTGCAGAGGTGAGGTGAGATCTGGGGGAGATGGGAGCACAGCTGTGGTTCAGGAGAGAAGAAGTGTCGGCATGAGCTCACATAATTTAAGGTCCGCTGAATGGAAATGTTTGTCAGATAGTGTTTGAATCTATCTATCTATCTATCTATCTATCTATCTATCTATCGTCTTTACAAGAAGCCAGCATGATCCTTCGCACTCCTCCTTTGTTGTTCTTGGCAGTGGATGGAAGACCCTCCTCCTGTCTCCCCGGTCCTGATCACTCCCCAGGTACCCCGCCCCACCCCCACGCCTCTGCCCATCATCCCTCCGTTCACTATTCATCCTCCTGTGCAGCTGGAGCACTCTGTTTGACCCCCTCTCTCTCTCCTCACAGGGCCCTTATTGAGAGGGGTTTCTGGGGGAGTCCTCGAGGCGTGTGTGGTTTGAACGAGGAAAAAAAACCACGCCGGGCGACCGACGCGATGCTCGTCACTTACATAAGTCAGTGTGACATGACGCGCCGCATTGCCTTCCAGCCCGTTGTTCTTCCAGGGTTTTTTTGTCACCTGGCCTCGTGCCATCGATGAAGCAAAGACGCTGCTGCGACATCCACCCCCCAAAACCCTCTGTTATTGTTTCATACTGAAAGCATGACTGGTGACGTTCCAGCCAGGGGTGGTCTCTGCCAAGCCGGCCATGCTTAATATCAATAAGAGAAGGACTGGCTCCTGGGGACATTACAGCAACATTTCAGGCTTATTTATTTTTCTTGTCGTCATGGTTGTTACACAGCACGCACCTTTCAATGCACTTTTGAATGTTTATTTGCTCATGAACATATTCAATCCACTTTTTTTTTTAAGTCTTATTTTGCTCTGTTTTGACTCATTTATAACTTGAACACATGTGATTTCATGATTTGATGTTTATGTTAAAGATATGGACACAAGACAAAGGAATATAATCATTCTTACCTCTGAAATCCATTATTTTGTTATTCCATCAAAAAAATCAAAATGTTACTATTATTAATGAGACTTATTGTTATAATGGCTGCAGCTTGTATTTTCAAGTACCTGTAGATGGGAATCACTGTGTGAACTTAAATAGCCGTTACATTATGCTGCATTCGCATTACATACCATAACAACGACACCATTATATGCACTTATATTTTGTTGTTTACATCAACACCAGGGGAACTATGTAGGATTCAGAGTCTGTTTTTTGTTTTTCTTTTTTTTTCTTTAATCACTTCACATTTCTTTGGGACTTTTTGCCACGATAAAATGCGTCCAGTAAAAGTTGTCGACAGCATGGTCTGTGTATCATCAGGAGTAACTGGACCATCGTTTCTGGAAAGATTTGCTGCTGTCGTGTTTCACGCATGTTGTTTTTCAATGTCATGAGCGCACCAGCAGAATTCCATTGTATCAACGTGGTGACATTACTCACAAATACTTCAAGCAGTAAACCAGAAAAACAAAACAAAACAAAACACCAAAACCATCTATCTACGTGGCTATAATTCACCAGGTTTTTTTGTGTAAAATAATCTGGTGAAAACTATGGGTTAGTTCAGGAAGAAAGGTTTTAAACCCAAATCCACTTTCATGTTCTCATACTGCGGGGCTCCCACTGGGAAAACGAGGTTTCACAGATCCATTTGCATGCACTCCCTGTGCATCCGTTTTTCTCTCGACACTTTAGTTTCTTTCCAGAATCCAAAACATGCTTTTTAGCTTAATCCTTTGCCGTGAACAGATAGAAAGTGTTAATGTAACTGCAGTATAAAAGCAATATCACACTCATGGCAGTGCAGTAATTATTAGCATGGCTGTTATTATCTTAGACCAGGTCTCTGCCGTGCTTATATTTATTCCAACAGTACTCCCACTGGTGTGATATTTCTCATTTGCACCAATAGTTTCCACGGTATTCACTAAACTTTGGTGCTTTCATAGAGTTGGGAACACGTGAAAAGTTCCCGGGTGGGAGCCTTCACATGACACAAAAACTGCCAATAGGTTTTCCCAATTATAATCTGCAGACAAATTAGAAATAACACTGTAATCAAGTGGATGATATAATGCTTGTTTAAACATCACTTATGATTATATGAAATTACCCATTTTGGTAAATAGCGGGGTACTTTGGCTACTTTTCCCTCGTTTATTTATCACAAAGTGCATCATTAGAAAATGATGTTTGCAATGCAGATGCTGTTGTCTTACAAGACATTATTTTAACTTTTGGAGGGTTTAAGAAACTCCCAACTTAGTTTCCTTCTCGAAAACATTAGAAAGTGGGAAGTTTCACATCTCCAAGTAACTCATGAAAGCAACATTAGTCGGTATAATAAGAATATTTTCAATCCTGATCGATTAACTTGCTGATGGGAGACTAATGTAAAATATTCTTGGGGATTACTGTTAATTGAATTGTAATAAAAGAAAACAACCAAAAAAACGGTGAAAGTAAGATAACAACAAAATCATAAGTATGACTTCAGCTTAATTTCCAGTATTGTTGCTCAAGTTGCTGAGGTTTACATTGTGCTCTGAAATGTTTCCACACTCCCATTAGTGTAATGGGCTCAGTTATTTACAATAAAATGCTGGCCTATGGACTGTAGGTGAAATGCTGCCAAATCTGCAAATGTAAAATAAATGAACGAGGGTCCATGATTTAGGAACTGGAACATTTCTTGGACGGCATATTAAACATCCAATTTTGACATTGTTCTTGTTTAAGAGAACAATTCACAGTTCTTAATGAATGCATGTCTCTTCAGAGAGAGATTTTAACTCTGAGTGTCTCCAGCATGTGGAGCAACAAAACTATAAAAAAAATTCCTGATAATCATTACGATTTAAATATTAAACACCTCTAATAGGAGGAATTACTAACATAGTTTTGAAATACTAATTGTCATTGATATCATTGAATGCAAATAGTTTAATCTGGATGAATGTGTGAAATCCGTAAATATATTCAAGACTTTATAAGCCATGGCAGCACCTGCTGACCTCCAACTGTCCAGTGAGAAATATGGCAAAGCTACTGTAACTGTGTGAACAGATATTTTCATTGCATGGGTCAGTGCATTGCTGCTGCTGCAGCGAGAGAAAAGCTGTGTGTGGTCCACCGGGTGGCAAAATCCTTTACAGGCAGCAGGAGGCATGGCTCACTGGTACCGAGGCGCAAGTTTGAGGTGTGGCAAGGGCACAAAAATATTAGATTATTTTCACTTTCTGGTTAAAAAAAAAAAAAGTTAAAGTGCACGGACTGAAATCAGGAATCACTGAAATCCTAAACTCTCATTTTCTTTGAGTTTGATCTATTGAGTTGTTGTTTTGTGTGTGGAGTTTGGCCAGTGGGAGCTCTTGAAGAAGGGTGTGTGTGTGTGTGCGTGTGTTCGCGTGTGTGTTTTAAGCACAGATTATACTGCTGGGATGCCAGTTCTCCCCTCAGACCCCACATCACCCCGAGCTTCCAAGCTGTGAAAACATACTCAACGTTTGTTGGTTCTTAGTGGCTAATAAGGTGTCATTGTGCAGTGGAGCAGCCTGATGTCCCACAGAGTCAATAGGATCACATGAACATCCATTACAGTCACACACACGCACAAAAACACCTCTTTGTCCAAAGAATCGTCCTATTTATCATCCCTCTTCATTAGATAAAACTGCATTGAAGTGGGTCCGCTTTGCTGAAACTTGTCTTGCAAAGATAAGTTTGACTCTCCTGCAGAAATACCAACCTGAGCAACGATTAGAACCTGCAACTTCAAAGTGCTGGGCTTTCAAAGGCTTTCTTTTACAGCTAACTTTGGGTGTCCTGGCTCCTATGTGTCCAGACAGCTTATAAAGGGCTGTTTTCATCATCACCTCCCAATTCAACACCCTAAATCGTCTCTCACCACCCCTACAGGGACCCCTGCTATCAGAGGACAGCCCTGATACAATGTCTGGATTTCTCTGCAGAATGGGACATATTGAGACTATTGCCGAGGGAAAATGCTGTCATCCTACCCTGCTGCTTGACCTTGTTAGTGCCGAGGCTTGATTAGAGGCTATCTGGAGCTGCTCTTTGATGAACGCACCTCTGTCTTTTCTCATCCCCTGCAGTCGATCCATCTCAGCAAGCTGGCACTGGGCTCACTGCGGTTAGACTTTAATGGAGTGAACATGAATATCACCGTCAATTGTGGGAGAAGTGTACGTGTGCAGGACTGTGGTTTGTTATTTCAATAGATATGAGAAGGCTGATAGAGAAACACTGCCTTCCTAGGCCCGAGCAGAGAAAATAGACAGGTCTCTGAGGATCTGGCTCTGACTCAGTGCTTCGTGAGTGAGCGCCTGAGTTGTGTCTGCCTTGATGTGACCTCAGGGAGGGTTTGGTTAATGACGCTCCGGGGTCACTCCTGACTGGTGTGTCAAGTTGCATGAATCAGTAATCTACATTTGACTTTATCATAACACCCACTCACTGGTCATTGATAAGCACAAACACTTTCCTCCTATATTATTCACCACCACTTAAGGGTGACAAGAACCTGCGTCGAATCACTCTGAAAAACACTCTGCGCCGTTAATCCCGCTTTCATATATGTCATATATATATATATATATATATATATATATATATGTCACACTGAAAGTCTGTAAGTGACTGATGAAGGTTTTTCTCTTTATTAAAGATCAACAGTGGAGGAGCCGTCCTCTGATGACATCATATTGTTGAGACGCAGCTGTGTTTTCTCAGAGTTACTTCAGCAGCAAAGAGCTGAACTCCACAGAGAAACCTGCCAAGAAATGTAAATGTAGAGTGGGTGTCCATACGAGTTTACTGCATTACAGGCTTTTAAAGTGAAAGGTGGACGGTGCTCCGCTGACCTGAGGGTGTAACAGACCTGAATATGTAATCACAACAACCCTGGTACAAGTGTGGCTGCAGTGGGAAGGAAGGGAGAAAGTAAAGGAAGAAGGAAAGATGGGGAAAAAGGAAGGATGGATTGATGAGAAAATGGAAGGAAAGAGAAGGAAGAATGGTATTCCATGAAGGATGGAAAAAGGAAGGGAGGCTGGATTGGGGAGAAGGAAGGATGAAAAAGGACGGAAAGGAAAGAAAAAGGGAGGAAGTAAGTAAAAAAGGAAAGATGAAAAAAGGAAGAATGATGGATGGGAAAAAGGAAGGAAAGAAAATAGGAAGGGTGGTTTTTCATGAAGGATGGAAAAAGGAAGGAAGAAGGTAAAAGAAAGTAAAGAAAGGGTGGAAAAAAGAAAGGAAGGAAAAAGGAAGGAAGGTAGTAAGGAAGGATGGGGGAAAGTAAAGGATGAATAAAGAAAGGAAGGAATCGTGGTAAAGCCTTTCTGAATTGTGCTGCTGTTCTGGAAACCGCGTCAGACAGGAGTCACAGACGACCTCACTAATATAAACATCATGGGCACACTATTCATGCTTCTTATTACTCCTATTTTCCCATTTGTATGTAAATATTTCTTGCACATCTTTTTGTTTGTGTATATGTACATAGTTTTCAAACCATCTTGGACTCTTGCAAGAATGTCATTGTAGGGGAAATAGGTTTCTGAGGTGCGTATTTCAATAGCCTTGAATTGTATTAAAATAGTCACGTGATGAATGTAAATACTCAAGAAAAGTACAAAAATTTTAATCTGTGGGCAGATAAAGCCAAAAAGGTTCAGAAGAGGTGAGTGGATTTAAACCTACAAGGTGCAGCAGGTAGAAAGCAGAGCCCAGATCAGCACCTTGGACAGATCCATCAGGCAGGTACGCTCACCTGCTTTCATTCAACATTTTCATCGTCATCTCTTTTGAGCCCCATTTTTGGAGAAAACCTTCATGAATGTTCATTCATTAGAGAAAACAAAACCTCATGAAAGTGATACGGACTTTGGCTAATATAATAAATGTTTGATTGAAGAAGTAAAAGACCCATTTAAAAAAAGTTTAAAACAAAACACCATTTCCCCTGGAACAATACTTCACTCTCTTTCCTCCCATAAAGATGTAAATGGATGTTCGTTGGTGTTGTGACCTCCGACCCCGGCTGCCCCCGTTTCCTGAACCAGATGCGGCTCCTGTGGACCACGGTCTTCTCAACCTAAACAAAGTAATCCTCCACTAAACAAGATGGATATTGTATCACCCACCTAGTAAATACCACAGGGCTAAACACAGAGAGCTGCCCTCCGCTCGTTCTCCACTTCCTTTGTTTCATGGAAGAACAAACAGTTTGAGACTTCAGTTTTGAGAATACTTTGTGGTATATTCCAGAAAATCAAACAAGCCTTCTTAAATGCTTATTTTCAGACTGCTGTCGGCAGAAAAAACCTCTACCCAGGGAGAACATGCAAACTCTGCACAGAAAAGCTCCGTCTACATTTGAAGTCACGTCCTTCGTGCTGCAAGGCAAAAGTGTTAAACACAACACTACTACTGCATGTGCCCTCAGGTTTGTCAAGTACATTTTGTTGCAAACAGTGAAATGAGTTTAGAGCAAACATAGTGTTATGAAGGGGTGAGTCGCTTTGTTTGGAATAACCAGGGTCTGCACTCCCTTCCCCCAACACAAACCAGGGACAATCTGTCTCTCTGTCCCATCTTTTTCTCTCCTTCCTTCTCCTCACCTCAACCGGAAGAGCAGAAAATCTCCACCGGAGTCTGGTTTTGTAGGTTTCTTTCCTCTTCAAAAGGTTTTTCCATCAGCTATGCTTGCTCATGTGGAATAGTTGGGACTTTCTCTATAAAATTGCCTCGAGATGTATTTGGAGCTATATGAATAATATTGAATTGAATGAAGGGATAATATATAAGATGCAATGTTGTCACACAGATCTGTGAAAACAAGTACAGCAATTGGATGGTAATAGCAAATTCCTGGTATTTTTTTCATTAATTTTAAATCAATTTGCCAAAATCAAATTTTCACATGTAATGTAAAGAATATTGGATTCTTCTATACTCGACACTATAAAGAAATACACAACTTTAATTTCTAATAACTGTGCAAAGTTTGAAAAGCACATCAGATGGTCTTATTTCATAATATTAACCAGTAGTATCTCACGTTGCTCCGCCCACTTTAATTTACGCAATTCGCCGCGTCGGCCAATCAGGAGCCTCTCCGAAAAGTTTACTCCATGCAGCCTATAAGAAGAGCTAAAGTTTCTCCAGTGACAGAAAAGTCTTGTCCTTCCAGGATCCCATCTATGGATTCTTTAGTGCCTTCACAGCCAGACAGCTCTACAGGTGGACCAACTCCTTGACTTCATGACAGGGAGATAACTTTTGGAGCTCGCGCGCCGCCGCCGCCTTCCAGGTGGGAATGTCTGAGGGAACTTGCGGGGAAGAGTCGGGCAGCTCCCCCGTCTCTCCTGTGGACAGCCTGAGCAACAGCGAGGAGGAGTTGGACCGGCAGCCGAAGAGATGTGGGAGGAAGAGGAGACCGAGCAGGAAGAGCGGGGAGGACTCCGATAGCCCGACCCCTGGGAAAAGAGGCAAGAAGTCCACCAGCAGCAGCCCACAGTCGTTCGAGGAGCTCCAGTCGCAGCGCGTCATGGCCAACGTGCGCGAGCGCCAGAGGACGCAGTCGCTGAACGAGGCGTTCGCCTCCCTGCGCAAGATCATCCCCACGCTGCCCTCGGACAAGCTCAGCAAGATACAGACCCTGAAACTCGCAGCCAGATACATCGACTTCCTCTGCCAGGTGCTGCAGAGCGACGAGCTGGACTCCAAGATGTCGAGCTGCAGCTATGTGGCGCACGAGAGGCTGAGCTACGCCTTCTCCGTGTGGAGGATGGAGGGCGCCTGGTCCATGTCAACATCTCACTAACATCTGGAGAAACTATGCCCACAATGGTACGCATGGCCTCACAGATAAAACTGCATGATGTCAGGCCTCCAACCTACAATCTACTGTAACTCACCTTCCCAGCAGATCGTTGTTTTGTCGTGTTAACATCCTGGTCTGACCTACAGGTGACTGCTGAATCTACTTATCACATTCTGAAGGGACAAATCTGGAGTCCAATGCTGGATACATGGGATCATTTAATAATAATAATAATAATAATAATAATAAAACCCAAGACAGAAGCTCTGGGGATGGCTTCTACAGGCCCGATGGGCTGGATGGATGGAGACCTGCAGCCAAGTGTCACGCTCTCCACACCCCACTCTCATCTGTTTTCATGTTGCTGACTACGAATGTGCAAAATATACATTTTGTTTTCTTGAAAGAAATCGGTTTAATACGTGCATTTGGACTTTTTCCATCAGGTCAAAGTGCACTCCGGATTATTTTCTTTTGTGTGTGTGTGTGTGTGTGTGTGTGAGACTGTCAACCTGTGGTGCAGCTCTCACATTATAAGGCTGACTTTGTGGATCTAACCTGTGCAAAAAAATATGTTCAGAATACATTTATTTATTTATTGGTGAAATACAATGAGGAATAGAACATGTGTCTTAAATACAAATACATTCCTATTTTTATTATCGTTTTGTTTGTAAATGTTTGTATATTTTTTGCATTAAAGAAAAAGACCATGAAAGAAGTTGTCTTTGACTTTTCTATTCTTTTCGTTGTCATTTGTATCAAAAACATATTTTTAAAACGTGAGTATGTCTTGCCTTGGAAAGAAAGACAAGTATATGGAATATATAATTTGTGTATTGGAAAATAATAGAAAAAGACAATATTTCCCAAAGGCTGTAACACGTGATTTAAAAGTGAGAAAAGGTTTTCTGCTGCAGAAAATATAAATTGTGAGAATTTTTTTTTATTAAAATCGTTAAACCATCTGGAGAATTTCTGTTTCTGAGTTTGTTTACAGTTGTGCCTTAGATTTACCAATATAAGTAGATACGTTTATAACATATTGGGTCTTAGGTCATGTCTCACTGGAGAAAAGCTACAGTTTCCTTTCTGAAACAAACTTTGATCAAACTACCAAACATCTTCTATCGTGTTAAAAAAAAAAACAACTACCAGATCCGGTCGTTTTGCACTCACAGTAGCCCGGTGTGATTCTGCAGATCCTTGATGTCTGTGCACATTTCCCCTTTGAAAGGTATTCCCCGATTATTGTCACTAAATAAATCTTTCATACCGTTATCGCGCCGTGATTGATCTTGGTGATCTGGGAAAGTGTTTTTCCCCTGTCCAAATCAAAGTGTGTGCCCGTTTGAAGGTGTGTAATTGGCTTGGGAGGCATGTATGGAATTCCCAGATGTCTATGAAATTTAAGGAGGCCGTGGAGGTATACGGCTGTAGGTCCCTGCGTAACAGACTATTCCCACTCAAAGTTTTTATTTCTTTCTGAAGAGGAATGTATCTCAAATAGTCAGTGCGTAAAGACAAATAAATATTTTTTTTTGTTTAACTTGAAAGAATTACAGATTTCCCTCAACGCCATATAAATAAACCGGATCTATAATAATAAACTGGAACCCGATAGCCTTTAAAAAAGTTTTAGTATTTTGTTAAAAAAGAAAATAATCCAAGTCAAAACTTACGCAATGCCTTAAATAGGTTTCCTTTCCCCTTTTTTCAGAAGAGGAGTTGGCAATTGACACGATGCAGAGGCACCGAATGAAACCTATTTAGAACAGATGTTAGTATTTTTAAAAAAAGTCACGTGAAATGAGCAGATGTTTCAGACTGTGCGGAGACTCGCCGCGCAGCGCATTGCTGTGCGCACGGAGCTCGGAGCTGCTGCACACAGACACACACACACACAAACTTCTGATCGGTTCAACCCAAAGTCCTGCAGCCGAAGACTGAAGAGTTTTATTAAAATGGATTTATTAAAAGGCCGCCTACCGGGAATAACACGGATCTGACCCACCGCGCAGAGACGACAAGGTAAAGCTGAGAGAGACTCCAACGAGTTGCTTGTAGTTGTGTAACTAGTAAACTTTCTTTTTTTTTTTTTTTTAAGATACTACAGTACTTTTGTTAAAACTTGCAACATAACAGGCCCACTACTACATGCAAAGTTACAGACTACTTCCAAGTGTGTGTGTGTGTGTGTGTGTGTGTGTGTGTGTGTGTGTGTGTGTGTGTGTGTGTGTGTGTGTGTGTGTGTGTGTGTGTGTGTGTGTGTGTGTGTGTGTGTGTGTGTGTGTGTGTGTGTGTGTAAAAGGAGGCGGCTGATAGGATGGAGTACCTGAGAGAGACTGGAGAGGATTTATCATCCGCCCATTCTGGGAAAAAAAAAAAAACGTGCCACACCTTAAAAAAAAACAAAAAACGGACTGAACTGTTCAATAGAAAACTATTTTCCATCAATACACTTTTTTCTCCTTCTTCTGCCTATTTAAGTAAAAAAAGAACCTTTTCCACAGTATAGTTGCACGTGACTATTAAAACTACTTGGCTGGTCTGTAACGTTATGTAACAAATCTACTTTTATAAATAAATTATTAAATAATCAAAAGATTTGATTATTATTGAACTGAACTTTCAAAATGAATTTAGAATTATGTGTTTTACAAAAAACAACAACTTTGTTTTATATTTTTTGCTGCCTTTAATCAACACATTTACTGACATAGAAGTTCTTTATAATTAGATTACAATGTTTTAATTTTCACAGTTTTTACAAAAGAAGTCCGTGCTTCTTTTTTCTGTTTGATAATTAAGTTTTTATTTTATTTTGAAAGTGCAGCCTCCCTGCAAACTCGTATTAGGAAGAAATTAACCACCCCGAAGTGTATTTATTATGTCATCTTTTAAGAAAGACCTTTTCTGGGCAGGTTTACCATTGGTGCAGGGAGAAGTTATTCTCATGAGCAGGTGCAGACTTCCCTGCCAACTCAAACCAATTTAAATCTCAAAAATACAAAATAATTTTTTTTTTTAGTGACAAATTAAGATGGAATATGCATAATCAAGCAGTTCTGTGAAGCTACACACAGTTTTGTCCACTTTCAAGATTGTTTCAGGGAGTAAATATCAAAGCCAGGAGCAGCTGAGCTGCTGGAGACAAGATCAGAGCTGGGCTGCACTTAAGGCAAGGAAACAGAGGAGAGACTAAGCAGAAACAGACAGCATATCTCCAGCATCTGGACTCCGATGATTATTAAATACATTACCATCTATAATGCACTTCTTTGTTGAGTGGATACTTTATACAAGCGCACATGTGGAAAAACAAGCTCAGTTATCCATGAAAAGGCTTAAACCAAGTTAAAAGCAGCCATACTCTAAACCGTCGACTTTATTTGGATCCACACATCTGAGGGAAACTTTAGATTTTGAACTTTGAAAAGCATCTTAATGATTTAAAATCTGTATTTTTTTCTTTTCTATAAATAATGAAATCAGAACAGATGGCTGCCTTTATGTTAGAAATATCGACTTATTTTAGGAGAAAACAAAAAAAGGAATTATCTTAATTGGAATAAGTTACAAAGACATACTTTTTTTTTAATTTTCCAAAAATCGAAAATATCTGCACCTCTTTTGATAGATAAAAGTATGTGATGTATTTAGGAACCATGAGTTCTATTGGAAAAAAGAGCAGCTACCTGAGACAGCATCTGTAACAAAGAGTGAAAAACCAAACCTCCTCTCGCCATCCCATTTTATTAAATTTTTTCCACCTGAGGTCGAGGAACCAAAACGCATTTGTTCATTTTCACAATTGAGCACAAACATTTATGAATCTCTGTAATTTGAAGCAGCAATTGATTTGCGTATGGATGAATAGAAACAAAAAAACACATGTAAATCGATTTTATTTTATTTAATTTTAAACTTGTTAAGATGTGCCTCAACTCAGAAAGACTGTTCTATTTCTTTACATGTGATCAGGAGTATATCAAAGAACGTAAGATTATATGTTCATAAAAACGAGTGAATATAATCAAGAAAGGACGTGACCTGTGTATGTGACATGAAGTACAGTTTAGATGCCACCGAGTATATTTGCTATATTCACTTCAACATTTATCTAAACGTCAGGGTTCAACTTTCTGTTCTTGGTAACATCAGATATTGTTTCTAATTAATACAAAACTATATCAATCAGGTTGATCCAAGCCAGACGTTAATGGCGAGAGTTTTTAACCTGCTTCTCAACCAGAAAAAAACCCTCACTGGAGCAGGTTCAGGTGTAAATAGTTCAGACAGACACCTGTAGCACATCGACTTCATTTAAGTAAACTCATGTCCTTTGCCGTTTTATACATATGTATGATTAATATTCCTAGTTTTGCAGAAATCTAAACAGCAGTATCTCCTGTCATCTAAGTGAAAAATTATATTTTGATCCCGATTTTTAACAATAATCCAGAAAATTCACAAAAATAAAATCCCAAAAACCGTCAGTATTCAATGATTAGTTTTTTTTCTTTTGAGAAACAGTTGTTATGAAGGCTTAAAGATTTTTCTCTCCATTTTTCCTTTATACACAAAGTATACGCTGTATGTCAAAACTGTAACTTCACATCATATTTGTGGAGCAACAACAGCAGAAACTGAGTTTGGCTGTTTGAGAAAATATTACACGGATGGTTTTAAACCAGTTTGTCGACACGCATCGGAAAATTGGAGATTTCAGTTGAACGTATGAAGCAGCAGCATGTCAGCGATTTCTCACAGTTAGAGGAAAAAAAAAGAAGAAGAAGAAGAAGAGGAGGACACTGGTCGAGAGGCCTGATGGCATGAGATCTGATTGTCTCCACGATCAGAAAAGTCCTTCGACACGGGTCCAAACGGTGCCGTCAAAACATGTGCGCCTTGTGTTCAACCTCTGGTGCGTGTGATGTGTGCCACCCAGGCTGCAGACAAGACACGGATCAGTGTGTTTTAGGGGTATACACAATGATGTCAGGGACAGGAAAAGGCTGGAAAAGGCTTGGCACCTTCAGGAATTGGCCAGATCCCCATTGGCTCAGCAGAATCGCTGGAATAATAAACAGGCAATCAGAAGGCAGTGCGAGCGTACACAAAGGCATTGCAGGACGTTGCAGATAATAAAAGCAGATTTTTCACTTGAGGGGGATGATTATTTGTGCTCTTCGGTTGTCCATAAATAGAGGGCCCCTCTCAGGAAGTATAAACATACAGGCGAAGTGGAGGGCAGTCGTAGTCCAACGCATGGCGATTTAAACATTCCTGTTTATGTTCAATCAAGGTGGAGTGTAACTGTAGCTTCAGTTTGAGTATGAAACACCAAGAATTTTTTTATTTTTTTTGAAGTGAGGAGGAGAAAAAAAGTGTTTTGTAAAGTTTTCTCCACAGCTCCTCAAAAATACCCTGGACCTGGATGTGAGTGTAGGCAGAGCACAGTTTCTCCCTTATTGAGTAAAACAGCGTAAAGCCTTGGGGGTTAATGGGGCTCTAATGATGCAGCGTCCCGGCTCCCGTCCCCGAGGGCGGCTCACTCCCTGGGTATTAATCCCGCCGCCTTCATTAACCTGCTGGCCCACCGATCCCGTTGACGCCTCCTGGCAGGTCTCTAATGTCGCGCTCATAATTGAAGTGTTGTTACTTAAAAGTTACAATGATCTCCTTCTTCCAGCCCGACCCATCTCAAACAGCTCATTCTTATCCACTCGGCCGAGGTCCTGGCAGGAAGCGGCTTTATGTGAAAGCAGGGGCGAAATCAAATTGACCATCACTGCAGAACTTTGTTCTAACGGAGGCCGTGCTGAGCCGCCATCTCAGCTGGATTATAACAAATGAGGAGATCAAGGCAGGTCTTTGTAACTTACAGGGGACATTACACAGAATTAGAAGAGTGAACAAAGCTAAATATTGGGAGACATTCATTGGTATTTGAATTCAAATTAACCACCTAGTTTTAGGTTACTGCCATTAAAATAGACCCCTACTTCATCTTAAGACGTTGTGTCACAAGTCATATCAGAAATCTGGTTACGTTCGTCTTTATAAAAAAAAATATACAAGAAAGGGCCGATGCTTACAATTATACCTTCTGCTGCCAACTTCCTTTTTCCATCATCACACTGCATTTAAATGTGATCTTAATTTGACTACACATCTCTAATCGGCATTTCAGGATATTTCAGTGGTAAAAAAATAATAGTGTGATGAAGTCGAATCCTTTTCAAAGTGTGTCGTTTCACTTCCCACCTGGCGTCACGTGCAGTGCGACTCATGCTGTGTTTTCTCACATCCCAGCAGGGGGGGCCGGCGTCGGACGCTTCCATCAGGATCCTTCACGCCATCATCTGAGAAGATGAAACAACTTATCATATAAAACTTATTTTTCAAGACGACATGAACTCTGATGCGTCGACTTGATGACAGAACTATGAAAGAGGATTTTGACGTTGAGTGCATGTAAGACTCCTTCTTGTGTCATGAAAATAATCATTAAATACCTTCCTGATTTTAAATGAGTTTCAGAAAAGTCTGAATCTTTTACTGGGAGTGTAACGGGGAGTTCCTCTCCATTAAGGAGACGCTGATCTCGGAGTGACACAACAAAAAGCTCCTCTCATCTTCTTTTTTATGTTTTATGCAGTGTTGTCCTCCACAACAGACGACTCTCTGTTTGCGACTTCAGTGCTAAATCAAGTTCAAAGAGGACCACTGGTGTTTGGCAGATAGTTTTACATGAGGGCAGAGGGAGAGCCATTTGTTTGGTCAACCTCTGGCTCCCCCTTTGATTCTGGGCTATCTGTGACCCCTGGCGGAGCGACGACACTTAAGGCTCTTCGTTCTGCGACAACGGCCAGTCTGATAAGATCTGAGTGAGAACGTTCAGTCGCTGTTCCCTTAACTAAACTATTTTTAGAACTTTTTTTCCACATGATTGCATATTAAAGTCCTTTTTTGCAGTATTATCATATAGAGCAGGAGAAAAATGAAACTATGACTGTGTTATTTAAGGCCACGTCTGCATTAGAAATTGAAAGTTACCCAAGTGAAAGTTACCCTTGCAATGATTTGAATTCTTCTTTGTAAGAGCAGAAGACTTTTTGAAAGCTAATTGCCAATTTTAGCCACTTTTCTCCCTCCTAAACAAAGATGCAGGAAGTGCAACCGGTCTCACATTAAAGCAGCACTTTGGTCTGGGTCGCCTTTTGCTGTTTTTGAACCCAACAGTCCAGTATCAGCCAACAATATCCGAGAGCGGAGGAGTACATGTGGCACATTAACTTGCCACAGATGTCTGAACACAACTGGAAACCAATCAGGAAAAACAGCCTCGTGTTTATTTTGTGCTACAAGTGTATTATCACATTATGAGATGAATAATGCGTTGTGATCAGGCTCCTGTTTGTTTGGGACATTACTCAAAGTATTAATAAAGTCCGATTTTGACCCATGACTACGGCTGATTTCGCAACTTGTGCAGTTTTTTGTGTTTTTTTTTTTTTTTTTTTTTAATTTGCGGGTAAACATGTAGGGTTCTGGGGCTGCAGAGTTTTTATGTTTGAAGGAAAAAGAAGTGAAGCGACGTGTTAAAAATAGTCGGACAGACTGAGCTCAACGACTCCGAGTGGCGTTCTTTACTGTAACCTTGACTAAACACAGCAGAAAGTTGGAGTTTCGACCGTCTGGGGGGAAAATATGTTTCATGTGAGTAATTCAAGAAATGTTTAACAAAAGACATGCCTGCCAAAGTGTCAGATGTGAATCACCTTTTCTCACACGCACAAGTTCGCTCTGCCGTACTCTCAGTTTGGTTGGTTTCCCTGACCTTTAACACTTGCCCCAGAGAGATGCAAATGCCCAAAGAACATAATGGTTCCCTTCCTGTGTAAAAACTAGGCTGTAAAGAACGATAATTAGGGTTGTCATGACAACAGAGCCAAGCAGGCCGATTGGACCGTGTTCGCTCGCAGAACTTCAAACGCTATCAAAGCTCCACGGGCTGGTACTCCGGCTCTGGTTTGAATTAAGAGTCCGACTTCCAGAGTCTCTCCTCAAATTCAAGATCTATATGAACACACACACCCCCCTCCCTCCCTCCCTGCACCCCCTCCCCGTCTCTTCAAAAATGGGGAAAACGGCCCAGCTATCCCGGGTCCAGACGGACCTTGAGATCTGGATTTCATTAGAGACAATTATCTTATCTGTTTCATCTCGATGTTGCCCCAAGGGTTGGCAGGCAGACCAGTTGGGCTCTTTGCAGTTTGAGAAAGCCCGCAGCCAGCCAGAGGCCTGTGGCTCAGGTCATTAAAACACTCCTGCCCCTGCTGCTAGTGATAAAATATTTTCATGCTTTTGTAAATACGTTTTCTTCTTTCAACCCCACAGGACACAAAAAACACAACTTTTCTTCCCAAGATATCCTTCTCGGGATAAGGATGTCCGACTTTTTTTTTTTGCCGGGGAGTCAGCCAAAACACTGTTGGTTTTTCTCTCAGGTGAAGCTGCGTGAGTTTATCTACTTCTGTGGATTTACTTTTGTCAGCACGTTGCTGTATTTCATTCGACTTGGAGCCTGGCCGCTCCAGAGTCCAGTAAGCCTGTAAAGGGCCCGTTGTCACAGCATATGGCCCACACGTCTGTCAAAGAGGCATGTAAAATACACGTTTAATCTTCAAGAAGATATCTTCACTTGCAAACGGAAAAAGAATTCCACTCTGAACATTTGATAAAATGAACTCATTGGTTTTGCTGGTTTTGTTTAACGGTTCTGCGGCAAACCGACATAAAAGTTATTGAAGAGAAACAGGTGTGTTGCATGAGGGCCAATAGATGTTTTTTTTATTTTATTGTGAAGTTGTTTCACATAATTGAGTGTTTTAATGAAAACATGAGTGGACAAACAAAAATCTCTTCCATCTCCAGTGCAATACTTGTTTTGTTGCACTTTTGTTTATGAGCACCCTTGTTGTGAATCAACTCTCAGAAGTCTTCCAACAACATTTTCCTATCAAGTTTTGGACAAAAACAACATTTTATTACATCTTAAATGACCTTTGTGTCTAATGTTTACACAGAAATGGCACCAATAGGTTTCTTGAAACCACTGTAACGTCATTTCATTTAACATGAGTCTGGAGATGATTAGTTTACTTTAGCTGAGCACCATGACTGAAAACAGACATAGGAAGTTATATTTGTCCATTACAAAATGTGTTAAAATATGACAGCGTGCCCTGAATATTACCCCGCAACAACAAATGTGCTTCGTAGGAAGTATAAGTAATGTGGACTTAATAGTTTTTAATAGTATAATGAGGCTTTTGTAATTAATGCAACGTGATAGTACAATGCATCATATAGAAGGCAGCAGTTCTCGGTTTTGGTTTGTGGTCTGATGTAACATAGATCATGACCTGAGAATATACGTTTCTTAACATTTAACCAAAACCACACTTTTTCTCAAACCGGGACCGCAAGCTGGTGCATAGACGTGACGTGTCACAGTCCTGCAAGTATTACTATTCAAAGGGCTTTTGGCACCTTGTAGAGTTCAGATAATTCAATGTACACCAGGAACAGAGCTGAAAAATTTATATACTCCCACATATGTCATGCTTTAGTTTTTTAGCATCATAAGCTTTTTTTCTGTTTGGCGTTTTCGTTAGTGACGGTGGTATTCACAGAAGAAGTTAAGTATTTTAAGCTAAAATCGCCATAATGACTTAATGCACGGGGGCGCAACGTGTCCACCTAATTAATAATGATCCTGCAATTGAAACCACAATCTTTGCAAAAAAAAAAAAAAAAGAATAAAAAAAAAAAGAATGACAGATTGCGGTTCGGCACAGAAGCGTGTGCTGGACTATGTCTTGGCAGATCGCTGCGATTTCCTGGAAACGCTGCCGGTTGCCTGGCGAAGGGCTCCAACAAAGTGACGATTACCGAGCTTTGTGTCGACGTCAGGTGGTGTCGATGTGGCTACGTCAAGTCAGAGGTGGGCGAGAGGTTTCCATCTGCTTCAACTCTTTGTTGTTTAATAAGAATATATAAAATCATCAGGATCAGGCTGTGGACAGTGTAATGATTTATTAGTGAACCCCCCCCAAGTTAGGCTTTTTTTGTTTTCCAGTTTATCGTCCGTCCAACAATGACATGACTTTTCTGCCCTTGTAGAGAATGAATAATGTCTCAAGTCTGACGACGAGCACAAGGGACGGTTTGGCTCAGAAGAGACTTTTTTTTTTATAGGACTAACGTGCCCTTTTTTTGGGGAGGGGGGGAAGAGCAAAGAGGGATATGAGGCCCATGCAGGACCTGGAGCTGAAATCGAGAAGCCTCCTCATCAGGGGTTAGGGATCATGGGCAGAGACTTCCCTTCATCACAGCCAAGCCGGGAAATGCACAGGACAGCATGGGTCAGCTTGGCCGGCCCGCTGTGTGCCGTTACCATGGCGAACATCCCAAGGGCCAAAGAAAATAGATGACAAGTACAATAATATAAGGTGTAATCACGAAGGTCAGCTGCCTCCAAAACGCTCTGCCTCCAGTCTCAAGGTCCTGTGTTCTCCGAAAGTGAAAGGAAAGCCGACGCGTTTTGAGCAGAAATTACTCAGTAATGTGGTCATTTTAACTCCGTGCCTCCAGAAAATCAGGAAACCTTGAGGGACACGCTCCAGAGACTCTCCATGAGCAGCCACTGAGAGATTCCAGTCCACTTCTATTGCAAGATATTTACTTTCCGGTTCTTTGTACTGGGTGCCCTGCAGATGGAATCTTGCATCCTCTTCAAGGGGAAATTTTCTGACTTATTAACTGTCAACAGTTCATAACCTCTGAGGAGCCATTAAACTTTCTCCTGTGGTCGCACAAGAAATGGCGGTGTTTGACTTGGACAGGAGAGATGTTTGAATGTTTTCGCTCTTCTCCGCCCCTCGTGCAAGTGCAGCAAAAATACTGAAATCAGCTTCAACAGCAGATCAGCGTGTCGAGACAAAGATAACAATGTGTTTGCTTTGTTTTATAAAGTTCAGAAGAAACAATGTGGATTTATTGTCTCGGAGCACAGTCAATCCTAAAAAGAGAAAATACACCACGGAGACGAATCGGGTCACAACCGCGATGATACAACCACACAAATATTGGTAGGGTTGTATCAATGTTGAAAAACAACAACGCCGAGATTTTTACATAACTTAATCGCTCTCCAAGCTGCAGGTGAATAACTGCTGCATTCTTCTAATCTCAAGAGACCGGGGGTTGCTTTTTTTTTTTTTTGTTTCTCCACATTGTCCTATATCATAGTTATATTTGTACTTGAGAAATGGTGTCAGCGGTGTGACCGAATCATTTATCACCAGCCAAAAACAACGAGGATGAATAATTGAGTCCAGATGGGACTGATTCAAGCGAGATACCAGGGTTCATTTCCTGTCTGTGCTTTGTAAGACAACCTATTACACCTCCCAGGCAGCTGCCGGTTACACTGGCCCAGCCTGAATGTCAACACTCCTCAGGTGTCGGCGTAAAAGTCACACAACACACAGAAATGCAAGTTCTCTTTTCTCAAATCTGATGCTGCCAGGCTGATAAACACCAAAGCATTTATTTTTTTCTATGATTGTGTCGCTTATGTCATCCTTTTCTAATCAATGACAGGAAGTCATATCCGTTTACATGCAGGGACACTTTTTAACTTTTTACTTGAGCAGTGTTGGGAACAGAAATATGACAATATTATATGAAATATATATATGTATAAAAAAAAGATTCAAATACATACACTTTTTAAAAATGTTTTAATCTTCCTGGACCAGAATCCTTTGTGAAAGATGGTATGTTCCGTTTCAAAAAGTTTATTTTTTACTTTGTGCATTTTTTATATTCATGTTCCTGCCAGTATAATTTCCACTTCCTGTACCCACCATGAGCTGTACACAGGTTGAAAGTAGTTCTTAATTTACAATTAAAAAAGAAAATACAACAAGTATACGGTCTTAACAGTTCTGTTTAACAGTGTCAATTGTGCCTAATTGAATCGTCTCTGTAACAAAGACTGCAGTCAAACTAATGTCTAGAAGTTCTTGTTGTTTCTTTTTTTAGATCTGAAAGGACAGATAGACTATCTGGTTAAAGATTACGCAACAAATAGTAGTATTTTCTTTGACTTTAAAAAATACTGCACTTGTACAAGAAACTATTCATCACTTTTAAATGTCTCTTTAATTTAGGCTAAAAAGCGTGCATGTAGTTTTTTTGCTGTGATACTTTAGATGAGCTGTCAGTCTAATAACCGATTCACTAAATTCAGCCTAAGTTACATCAGGTTAGTTAGAATTCAGCTTATTGTGCTCACACAGTTTAGTCTGAGTCATTTAAGTGCGAGATTCAGAAATGAGCATAATACTGACTCTTTAAAGGAATGGATTAGTTAGAAGCAGCAACAATACAGCTTCGATAAACTACATACGTATGCAGACAGCAGCAGAAAGTTACTTCATCTACTGCAAATACATCTCCAGTACTGTGGAAACAACCTCAGGGAACAGAACAGAGGGAGACAGCAGCTCTGCAACATTACAGTAAAGCCGACAAGTAAATCAAGGACAACTATGGCATAATTATCTCCCCTACTGCAGCGTTCTGACTGGAATACACATAATTATAATATGCAACACACTGGGAGAGCTTATAAATTCAGCAAAAGGTCGATTCACTTCTGCCAGTACAAACATTTACCGGCTCTTTAAATATGAATTCATGCAAAAAGTAAACCCTTTCTCAAGCAAATCACCATATTTAGTTAGTACCTTTGGTATTTGACTTTTTTTTGTAACCACAATAAATTGATGACAGTTAAAGAATACAAGCAAATTTAGTTGTATAATGTGAATTTTCGAATTCTCTACACTTTTCCTCACAATATAAACTTCCTGCCAGTCACCTGATGGATTTTTTTTTTTTTTTTTTTTTTTTTTTAGAGCACAGAAACTAGTGCAAACTAGTGCATTTCAATTCTTGGTATACAGGATGGGACATGACTGTATACACTTATGCAGTAAACTAGTGAGACATTTATTGGTTTCAGATTGTATTTTATGGCATTAAGGTTGTTTACTTACAAATGAGCGCACTATAAAAGTATTGACATGCAAGCACATAAATGCAGGACTTTACCTTGTTACAGAGTCAATGTTTAAGATCTATTTATTATTTTAACTGACTTGAGTGAAAATTGAAAGAACTGCACTACACATTAACTAAGAGAATTTTCACATTTGGTTATTGTGAAAATATAAATCAAAGCATCAAGGATTCAAACGGTGACACACTTCCACCCGCCTGCAGTAGCAGTTCCCTTGTTTATTTTATATGCTAAAAGATCTGGGAGGCCATAACTCCCAGTCTGCCTTAAAAGCACCGTCTTCCGGCCCTTTGGGTCCATGTGGTAATAATTAAGATCTCTGGCTCTGCCATGCAGGTGACTGACACCGAGTGACCACTCCTGAGCAGCCGGGCCTGTGCTAATGAAGCAGTTTCCCGGTTGTCTTTTGTTGCTTTTCTTTTGAAATGTAAGGTTTTGATAGTCAACAGCAATAGACTATCTGCTAAACGTTCAGCCCTTTAAATAGTGATATTTCCCAGTCTTTTTTTTTCTGCGGGAAACGCTGGTTATACTGTGGAGTGAAATGAAGCCGCATTCTGCAGGTGGGACCCGATCTGCTGTCTTTCAAACTGAGCTGTGTTATTCATGCCGTCGATGAAATCTGTATCCATCAATTTCGGCATGAATTCGCATGCCAGCTTCAAAACAAATAAACACCAGCAGTGGAGGTTTCCATGGACAGAATCAATCTGCGGAGGGATGTCAGGACTGTTTGGGAGAAAAGGTAAATAGTGAAGTGGAGTGGCCTACAGACTTTAATGCAGTGTTTACACTGTAATTAGTCTTTGCAGAATGAGATTCCTGACAAGAGGGTCTGAGACGGCGCGGCATGATAAAATAAACGCTAAACAGTGCTGCTTCAAGACATCCTCCATGGGCCATAAACCAAGACGGCCTCTACGCACTACAAACCGCCACTCTCTAATTTTCAGAATGGGTGGTCTGAATTTTTTCCTCCATCTCACGCGTTGCATTCTCCTCTCTCGCTTTCGAATGCATCACACTCTTTGTTTTTTTGCATTTGCAGCTTCCCTATTTTCCTTTTTCCTCTTAATTTTGTTGTTGCTCTTCGTGCTTGTCCTTTATGTCACTCCTCCCAAAGGAAGCAAGTTGAATTTTTCGACTTCCAGCTCTCCGCAGGCCTCTCCGGATTGGAGCTGATGACACAGTCTGCAGGAGGGGGTTCATCCAGAACTGTGTCACTGTCCACCTGAGCAAACAGAGTTTTGGAGGGAGGGAGAGAGAGAAAGAGGGAGGTGGGAGAGAAACTGGTAGGGAAACTAGCAACCAATTGGTGAGGGAGGGCTGGCAGTGTGACAGCCAATGTACAATAACATTAGTCTTCCGCTTTGGCCCATGTGAGCACTCCTTCTGGACACATCTTTGCCGCTTCTTTCTATTTTCTTTTTTTTCCTTTTTCTTCCTCCTGCTCATTTTTTTTTTTTGCACGGATCTCCATCCAATGGAAACACATTCCTGCCATGCCTCACTGATGTTCCCTGTTTAGATTTCTCATTACAAACAGCATTACACGCATGGGCTGGAGCTGGCCGGAGCACAAACTCAAGAGAGGCCACAGACCTCAGTCCGCTACAGCATCCAGTCAAGAGAGGAAGGTCTGACACATGATGGCCCAAAAAAAAAAAAAAAACAGACAAAATTCAATCATCATCGTTTTATATCCAACAAGTTTAAATCGACGAGCTCTGATATCTGTCCATCAGCAGTGGGGGGGGGGGAGTTGAAAATGGAAGCATTTTGAAGCCGTACAATTGAAATTGAACAGAAACTCTGGAAATCAAAATAAAAAACTTGGTATAAAACTGTCACATTTTCAAACTTCCCCCACAGCGTTGGGATATGACCCCCCCTCCCCCACCCCCAATTTCCATCAAGTCGATTTATGATTATGAAGTGGAGCTGCCTCACAGGATACCAGGACTTTATGGAAAGCAGGCCTCCTCCTTTCTCTCCGCACCCTCTCATCTTAATCCAAGCACAGCACCAGAGGACCGGAGCTGCCACGACTCCCCAGGCCGTCTGGAAATTGTTGACTGACACCTGACTGCATCCACTGGTGTGAAAAATTTGGGTTGGCCCACTCGACTACCTGAGCATTAAACAACGTTGTCTCTGGTGTTTTAGCTGGGTTTTTTCCCTCTTGAGGAATATAAGGACATTTTTCTTACACGGCAGACAATCAGCTGTCTAAGTCACTATACATTTCAGCCGATAAATAACAAGAGACACTCTTGTTTTGATGTTGTTACACCTAAAATCCCACTCACTGACAGTGTTTTTTTTTTTTTTTTTCACATGATCACTCAGTAAGTGAGATTTCTGATTTCTAACTTTGTTGTGGAGAAAACAAGACCGAAGTGATGCGTTATGACAAGTCTTGAAAAAAAACTCAGACAATCTGCTATCCATTTCTTTAAATCCATGAAATGACTGTGTGCCGCAGCCAGGATATAAGCGATCAGAGCGAGTGAGACCCTTTGAAGACACAATGTAGACATTCCTTCAAAATAATAGTAGTCGTTCATGCATTTGCGGAGTAATTTAGTCTATTTAAGTTCTGTTTTTGGTGTGTGGAAGATCAATGATCGACTCCAATCTAGTTCCCCCCCCCCCCCCCCGACAATGAGCTGTATTGGATAATCAACTATATCTAAACTTGCCAGTATTCGTCTGTATGCAATATATATATTACATATGCATAAGCCACAGATGTGATGTGCATTTGTGTGACAAAAAGTGTTTATATACAACTTTCAGCAGCTGTTATGAGCTTGCAATAGTTCATTGTGGATCTCTAAGGCACCATTTCACTCACAAAATGAATACATTACAGTCGTGGGCTGCTGGTCAGAACAAAATAATAAATGTTTTGGCAACATAACTAGTTGTGGTGAATTTCTTTCACCATTTTCTGATACTTCCAAAAGTGAATCACCCGTTTAATGCATCATTCAGTTTTCGGGATAGTTTGAGGAACGGCTAAGTTTGTTTTTACTCGTTCACGACGCCTCTGTCGTGTGGGAGCTGAATAAAGCCAGCGCAGAATGAAGATTGGCCAGTAGTGGAAATTAGCACAAGGAAAAAATACCAAGACTGCTTCCCTCCAAAGTCAATAAATAACATCTATAAGCAGCTTTAACCAGAATGAACAAATTAACTTTAGTGTTTTAGTTATTCAATCATCTCTCATTATAAGTTTTTCATCTGGTTGGTCTGTACCTCTCATAGTGTTTGATATTTTAATTAAACAGGTACCGCACACCTTTCAGGTCGCATAAACATGCTAAATGTTCCGAGTAGAAATAGCACACGATTACAACACGCCAAGAGGAAAGAGAACCCGTCAGTCAGCACCTGCAGCTCGCCACATTTTAGTCACACACTGCTCCAAATGGTTTTTTAACACCATTTAACACGAAGGCAAGCTGTTAAATTAGCAACATATACAAGCCAACAAGGCAGGAGTGAGCTTAGTGGTGTTGAAATCATCCTGGGGCTGCTCAGTTGGTAAAGTGGGCCGTCTCTCAATCATAAGGTTTCAGGTTCGAGCCCCCGTCTCCGCCGCCGTCGGTGTGCAAATGCGATTAGCAGTGTGAAGCTCTTTGGGGGCTGCTAAAGCAGAGGAAAAGTGCCATGCAAGTGAAATACACTTAAGTGCGTGAATGGACACTTCCTGAGTGGACACACTGATAATACCGTGTAGGTTTTTACTTGAAAAACAACCCTCGTCAATCGTTACATCAGACTCCACTAGAGCGCTGAAGGTGGGAAGTTACAAGGGAGGTTGTACATCGATGAGCTTCGTCCACCAATGAAATCTGCAGTTCGCTTTTTTGGGCCACTTTGGATAGAAACTGACCACATTTTGGAGTCGTAGTCATCACAGGTTAGCCTTGATCATTTGTCCTGCTTACAACAAGACATCTATGGAGGACAAAGCGTCACCTTGCTGCTCAATTTATGCCACCAGCAGCACATGCAATGAGACCATCATGTGAAGGCTGGTCAGGGTACATTAAAGTACAAATCTTCATATATGCTATAGAAACTATCGTTTATTTCAGCTGGTGCATGTATGTAGATGTTTTACCCCAGTCTCTCAGCAGCGTTTATTTACTAAAATATCCAACCACCCTTTAAACTCGAAATTCATACTTTGCACCAATGCACACATGTAAACACTGGAGCAATATTTGAGGTTTATTTTCACTTACTAATAAAGTGGCTTGGGAGGAAATTCCACAAAACACTGCGAGCTGTCCAACTCGGTGTCCAGAAGCCAGCGCTCGGGGCTGGAATGAGAGAAAGCGAAGGCCACCTGTTTCCCCACTCACTTCTACTACACTCTTGGCATAATGCAGGCTTGTTCATGGCAGATTAACGCCAGGCCATATGAGGTGGTAGTGCCAGCTGAACTTCAAAACGGGAGGGGGAACTGCCATTAAACGCAGCGCGCCGCAATTTGTGGCATCCTATGCATTTAAATCACATGATCCCCTGGTGTAGATGGTGATTTCCCACTTTGACAAGAGAAATGCTCTGTCACGACGCTCAGCGCCAGCGTGGGCACACATTCCCGTCTGGTTGGGTAACACATTCTTATGCTGCATTAGTGGTGTGTTATGTTCAGTCAACAACATGCCTACACTGTGCTGTTCCGTTAAAACTGTGATGCAGCACCGAGGATTTGTCACAGTGCTGTTTCACACACTGGCCTCTCCCCAAAAACCCAGTCGCACAACATGGAGTCGTGTAGCTCATTGCTCATTATGAATTGTGTGAATTATACAGCGACTCCCCCGGGGGAACATCGAGACCGTTCGGACTTTCTTAAAACTTTCCAGAGCAGTCCGGAACGGTTTACTTCAAACCGTTCGGGGTCCCTCTGGATACCACTGTGGTTTCACACAGCAAAGATAAACAAGTTTGGCTGGCCAGGAGGCTGCTTGAATTCGATCGGTCTTTGAAACAGAGCTGAAATCCGGATAAAACTTTCAGACTTAATAATAGACTAAAGTCAAACGTGTCAACAGAGGAATCAGTGCATGTATTTGAAAAGTGCAGAAAACATCAAGAACCTTGTTTTGAGGTTCAATTTTATAAACATAGTTTGGACCTTCTCATGTCATCCTTCTTAATCTTCGGCTGTAGAATTCAGTATTTAAGGGCTGGTGGGTCAAACATTGTAGGTCACACACCAATAAAACTGCAGCTGTAGGAGGAGTCCAGGTTTTTATTAACATCAAAGTTAAAGTTAAATCGAAACACTTATAGTATTCCTGAATTAGCACTGAAACAAACACAAAAGGCTGTTTCACGAGGATCAGCTCAAGCCCCACCTATTTCCTCAAACTATCAATTTGCAGGGGTACCATCGATCCGCAGGGGCCAGATACTGCTCCTGTGTTTATCTTAGCATGATTTAGCCTGGTACAGCAACCATCCATCCATCTTCTATCCCACTTTATTGGGGTGCCGGGTCCAATCCCAGCTAACGTCACTCTAAATTGCCTGCAAGTCCAAATGCAAACACAGAGTCCCAAATCAGCCTTAAACATGTTTTTGGACTGTGAGAGGAAATCTGGGAACCTCAGCACACAGCGAGAAGAACATGCAATCACCACACAGAAAGACTCAACCAGGGTTTGAACCCACACTGGCCACTACTGAGAATCCTAAACGGTTGACAACTCAATATCAATCTCGTCTCTCTTCGGCCTTGTTTGCAAGACAAGGCTTTCAAGTGAAAACCGAAAACTTTGACTGCCTTTGGGCATCTGTTTACACAACAACGGTGCTCGGGGCTTTTTGAAAATGGCTGAGGTGGAACTTTTCAAAAAAACCTCCAAATCTGTCTCTGTGTAAACGCCGGGAAATGCAGATTTTCTGAAACGCTGCTACTGCGCATGCAAATGGCAGCACTAGTAAACAGCTCTCCAGCGCCCCCCAGAGGGTCATGACTCCCAGTCCATACTTTCCTAGGACTTGGTAGCTTTACAGTTAACAGTCACTCAGAATAACAACCCAACTTTGTTGTCTGCCCATACGAATGTGTGAGTCCTCACCATTGTTAACGTTTATCGCCTATTGTTCTCATGCACATTTTTGTGTGTGCGTGTTTGGTTTTATTACAAAAACAGCAGCGGCAACTCATAGCCTCCTTTTCAGCGTTTCTGCCATTTTTGCCAACTTCAAAATGTTACCATGTAAACATGGAATTTTTCAGAAATGGAAACGCAAAAACAATCACTGTAGCTTGAAAATCGATCCACGTCACAACAGCTTTAAAGGTCAAACTCGCATTTTTAACGCATCATGTAAATCGTGAACCCTCATTTAAAAAAAAAAAAAAAAAAAAAAAGATAACCTAGTGTTCACAGTACCTATAATATTGCTTTACTTAATTTTGACAATCTTTATGTATCTCAAATGACCTTTAAAATATTTGGGGAATAAACGGCTCAGGCCAAAAAAAAAACAAGAGTTTACATTTCATACGTCGGCAGTAAATTCAGAAGATAGCGTGTTGCAGGTAGCACCGTCTTCTCCTCACCCAGTTTGAGTGATGACGTTATTTGGAAACTGCACAGACGAGCGAACATGGCAGCACCAACATTAATGGAGCTTGAGGCCCTGTGGTTTTTTTACTCGCTACTCCGTCGCACCAACACATGCCTCCATCCACGCAGATGTTTTCCTCAGAGATTAGCCGGTGATATAGTGTGTAGCATGAAGGACAATCAACTCCCTCACATTGCAGGAGCCCCGGGGGCCTTTTCAGAGGCCCTCATTTTATTCTCTCAATATATAGTGATAATGAGAGTGGTCCTAAACCCTCCTTGAAAAATATTCCCCCAGTGTACGTCTCCTCCGGGTTACATTCCTCAAACCTATAGTCTCGGGTCTATTTTAAAACACAGAAATGAACCACAGGATATCAGCTTGGTAAAGGCTTTCACAACACGAAGGAAGTGTTGAATGTATATTTGCTCAAGGATAATTTATTTGAATTATTAAAAACTTCATTTAAAAAAAAAAAAAAAAAAAGATGGTTTTCAGTTCTTTTTCAAGAGTAATTTCTCTCTGAAGCATGAGATTCCCTCATGCCATTGGACCGCTCTGTATTTTTCTTATGATTACCCGAGTTAATATGTGTACTTGCCACGCCGTGTAGATCGTAAGTCTAACCCCAGAGGCCCACAGTCATCGGCCACAAATGGCAGCATTTCTGAAAGATCTGAGCTGGAACTCAAAAGGGTCTCTTGGCATGAGCCGGGAGAAGAAATCACACGTCTTACGAGCCCTCGGGGTGTCATTTTGCCTGGCGGTGCATTCAGGCAACACTTACAAACACGTCCTGTCCAACTAGCCGGAGAGTGGCAGACTTGCTTTATGGGCTCTGGCTTGGGCGGCGCGAGGGAGGAAGGCACGTAAAAGTGCCCGGTCACAGGAATCAAAGGGAAGAGTCGGCATCTCGGAGACACCGAGCCCCACTGACGGGATTCTCCCAGACAGGAGAGCCCGAGTTTGCCAGTCCTCATCCCCTCAGAGGAGAGAGGCCACTTCCCCAGGCCACTGCGGTTCCTCAGTATCACCTATCAGCCAGGTCAATCAGTGGCTGAGATAAAGCAGTCGCTAAAGCCGGACGGCCTTTGAACACAGCGGGAGGAAAACTCCCCGAGGTCTCTTATCTCATTAAACTTGAAAAGGTTATTAATCCTTGAAAGGCTAAGATAACAGTATGGATGACACCAGTCAGGGAGACTGACAGTAATATACGCACTATCTGTGCTGGGTCATCGATGTTTGATCTCGGGAGGCGAGACGAGGAGATGTAGAAATCCTGAAAGGAAGTGTTTTTGAAACTGTTGTGGGTCAGGTTGTTTTACAAGACTTTGGAGCGGGGGAAGAAAAAAGAAACATGTCGGAATGGTTTCATTAACGTCACAGGGCAATTTATTTAGCTGCATCTGATGTTATCAAGAATCGCTTCACTCATTTTGTTTTCTAATAAGAGAACTGTTCTTCTGGAAGTTGGCTTTGGCGGTTGATGGTTCAAGTCCAGGATCTACGACAAGTCTTTCAATGTGGCGTTTGCATTCCTACGTGAATGAACCCCTACATTCACTTCTATATTTATATCTTTCAAACATTTCATTTATGCACAGGCTGAAGTTTTACACCTGGAACTGAAGGAATTTTTTTTTTCCCCATTTGTGCCATTTTGCTGGTATGAGTCATGTTAGAAGGGATCAAGTTGTACACCTGAAACTGACAGGGGATTTATTTTTACCCCGTTCATTGTCAGGAATAAACAGCTTGCCTCAAAAGATGGCTGCTTTCATCAGAGAACTCCAGCTACACAACTACATAATGTCTTTGAGACGCAGTTTCACTTGTTTCTGTTGTGCCGTGTATGATTTAATGGTAAATGACAGGCAGACATGCCATCAAAGACAAACGTTGGCCTCGCAGACGTCGCAAACCACAAAGAAATCCAGCAGAAATAAGTCCACTGCACACCCGTCTGACATCACGCTCCTGTCTGTTGCACTTTTACACACCAGCAAACAAAACAGTCTCCTCATTTGTTGCCATGTTTCTGCACTGTCCTCCACCTCGGGCACGGCTAATGACAGACGGAAAGAAAAACACCACCCTGTATTACCAGATTCATACCAATTTTGACAGAGCTGGAAATTTTCCTTTAAGCGCCGTTTGAATTGTCCCTCATCCTCGACTTTGGTGGGCAAGGCGTAAAAAAAAAAAAAAAAAAAGTAAAAATAAATACTGTCCAACAAATGACTTCCTGATTTAGTTTAACCTATGAGGCAAACACATGTTATAACTTAACATGCATAATATGGTGGCGATTTATACTAAACCATTTTCTCACTGCACGTTTGTGATTTTTATATCATATATGTTCAGATGAATGGGAAACTCACACATCAAAAGTCTTCTTGCAAGACAAATTACAGTTGAAAAGAAATTCTGAGCCAATGAGCATGTGAAACCGTGCCAAATGCAAAGTATTTAAATGCCATCGTCTGCATGTTTAATTTGTTAAATGTAAAATTAATCTTCATTATTGAAGCAAATTCAGGATTTCTTGACATGTTGATGGGAGAAAAAAGAAAAACAGGTTGGCCTATACTCAGTATGACTTCGAGAACCTGCAGTTGGTGCAATCATGAAAGAATCTGGTCTTTTCTAAAAGCTCTTTTGGTTCCCAGCAACATCATTGGGATTTTCAGAAAATTGTGCTTTTTGGAGCCAGCAAGGGTTTTTGGTTTTAAGATTTGTAACCTGATGAAGTGAGCTGAAAACAACTGGCAGGAGAGAACAAACACGGGTCATTCTGGTTTCTCTCCACGTCCAACTGAGAGTGAGGACTTCTGCTGAGGTGCGTGCTCGAAAAAACTCACCACCTGATTAAAATGAAACCACAAAAGCAGCTGTTCTGTGTTAACTAGGAAACCTTGGCTTTGCTGGGTCAGGATGACCAGGGGTGAATTTAACAACTCTACTCTCTTCTTGTGATTTAATCTCTGGCCATGGCAATGTTTACCCCTGAAAAGATAAACACTGTTGTGCACATTAACAAATATCAGTGTCATCGTGAGTTAATTCATGAGTGTCACAAAGTTACACACACAGATTCATAATGTGTGTTGCTTTGCCTCATCTGATAGACTGACCTGTAGATCTACTCATATCGTGTTTTTTCTTGCTGGTTTGCTTACCTCTGCAGTGGTTGAGTTGTTCAGAGCTTCCTGAAGCAAAATGAGTCCAATCACGTGAGCTATGACAGGACAGGTGGCTGATGCAGTGTCATGTGACCACATCACGTGACAGGGAACGTAAGATTTTGTTTATTTTTTTATTCTTACCTTTATTTGGTGGAATTTAATGAAAAAGAACATTTATTCTAAAAAGTTCTGTCTTGGGTTTTTGCTTTCGGTGAAACTTGATCTTGAATCGTCTCATTAATGTTGTCGCAGCTGATTGACTGTAGATATAAAGTTATTGCAAGTTAACATTTTAAGTCTTGTTTTCTAGACTGTGAGAAGCATATTTCTATACAGAATACACCAGATTGTAATCTCATCCGTGCCTGCTGATAAAAAACAAGGTTGACATGCAGAATTCCGTTCGCAGGTCTCATGTTGGTTTAGCTGGTGAACCTGCAGGCTGAAGCTCTAAATGTTCCTCAATCACCATCATACAGCACCAACAATAGACACAACATGTATAACCAGCATGCAGTGGGCAGATTTATGCAGCTCTCCTGTCAGCTGTGTGCAGTTTACCATTGGGCTGCTGCTGTGCTCTGCTCTCGGTACGAAGCTGTTTCAGCAGTGACAAACTGTGTTGAAGATTGGTTTGTCTTAATTGTGGTGCCATTAACAGGAGGGATACCAGATGGGACTCCCACCCAGAGGGAGCTTAAGAAAAAAAAAAACCCACACACACAAAAAACTGGGTCCCACTGTCAAACCCAATTCAAATGAAGGTGTATGTAATGAAGTATGTTGGTTCATCACTCTTATAAAAAACAACAACAAAAAACAAAAACAAAACTTTGGACAACCGTTGTTTCTTTATTCACCGATGCCGGTCTTATACTGATTTTAACAAGAAGCTGTTAACCAGCCAGTAACAGTGTTTTTCCCTGTTGGATCCTAAACCCAGAATATGCTGCTCTGACCACACATGCATGGTTCTGGTTCCACTCTGGACCAGTCATGCTGCTTTACGGTGATTTTTATTATTATTATTATTAGGATGGTTGAGGCATTCAAACCCAAACACAATCATTTTTGGCCTGAATATCAATAATATCAGTCACTATAAACGTAGGTCAACCATATCATGACTGGCAATCCTTACTGAGAATGAGATAGTTTAGTTGAGACAAACACTTTTGTTTAACTGTTATCACAATGGAGCATTTATTGGGATTACTAGGTGGTGATGTGACACCCAACAAACCAATAACTGCAGCTGTATCATCAAAACATATGCTTATTTGCCAAGAAAATGTACAAAAACAGTCTTTACAAAAATGAATAAAGTCATTTTCATATGAGCTATTGTCACATATTAAACTGCTAATGAGGTATACACTATTTTATCTAAATAAATTTATATCTGACCCCATCAGACTCACAGTTAATCTTGATCTTAAACAGTTTTTGATTATTTGGAGTCTGTTCATCTGTTTTTGAGTCACCAAGAGTATTTTAAATACGGGCAAAACATTTAAAGGGCGACTGACATTTTTTTTTACCTTGTCCACAACGTTGGACTGATGTCGCTCCATCTAAAAGCTTTTTGTCCTCTGTGAGCATGAGGACGTTTAACATAAAGATCGACAATGGGCTCCTGCAGCTCTTCTCAAAATCCACAGGACCATTAGAAGCATTCAAACATTCAATGTGTTTTCGGGGATGCTTGTCATAAAGTACAGAAACACGGTGAGGATGCCTCACAGCTGCCTCAACAAAAAATAAATAAATATAGATGCAGAACATTTTGTTTATTTTTCTGGAAAAAGAAGGATTTTTATTTTCCCCCCGCGTCAATATCAGAGAGATGAATCAGAGACAAGTCAAGAAATGTCAAATATTTGTCATTCGCAAGTGAGAGACCTGTTGCCTTGCAGTGTTTTGCAGATTATTTTGTGATGTGGGCAGCAGTGAACAGATATATTTTTAGTGTATTTATCATGTTTCTCTGGCTGAGTTTCACGTTTTAGTGAGGTAATCAGTCCTTGATCTCCAGTGTTCAGCTAAGTTGAATGTACATTTGATGAATCATAAAAAAAGGGGGGGGGGGCGGGGGGTTACTTTTTTTTACAAAGACTCTTGTTTCTAGTGTTTCTTTATTAACAAACTGTTCACAAAGCATCATAAGTAGAAAGATGATTAAGCATGGTACTTATTTCTCTGGTTTAAGTTATGTCTTCCAGTTTCTGTGGGTTTTCCAGTATTTTGAGCTTTATCGCGTTTTGAGTGTATTTCAATCTTAGACCATTTATAAGACATTTTTGTAAGCTTTTGTTTACAGTGCATCCAAATACCACTTATATTAAAGCATTGTCGGTGATAAAATTCATGCCTCACTTGAAGACCATTTCATTTTACAGGAAGTAGGTAGGATTATGTCTTTTTTTTCTTTTCTGGTTTACTTCCTTGTGCCCTTAGAAAAAAGCTTGTTTGCTTTTACAACTGGCTCTGAGGGCAACAGGGGAGGGGCGGCACAGATGGATTTGGGGCTTCGTTATTTTTCCTCCCGTTGTAACAGCTCATTTAAAATCACAAGGGCCTGAAGCCCAAGACAGATGGATTCTACTTAAGAAACAGTCCGTGTCTAATTTAACTCGAATACTTCCTAATGTGAAGTAACTCTACACTTTAGTTAAAATGCTCCAGTCGCTATCTGGGAAGGTTTCACTGGGGAAACTGCATCTTCAGATGAAATGTATTGTTTGTGCTGATCCCTGTACTGTATTTTCAAAGCCATAATCACCAACAAGCCTCTAATTTAGTCATTTATCCAGTGTCAAATTAAAGTGCTGTTTTTTGCCGAAAGCAACATTAGAAGTTGAGTGAGCCACTCCAGCCTCGTCTTTGCGTGTGCAGTCAGGATATCAGTGTATCGGTTCAGTTTCATGAACTAATCTGGCTGTGAAATTTGTTTAAGCTCGGTTTGAAAGTATTCATGCAAGTCGTATATCACCCGCTCCGAGCTCACCTTATCTCGGCTGCTCGGAGACTTCGGCGAGAAGCCTCGCCTGCTCACATCAAAGAAATATTTTGAAAGTCCCTTAAGCCCCCTCTAAAGAGTTACATAGATCTCCTGGCCATAAAAGAGCTGTGTTTAGTGGAACTATTGTGGGGAAAAAAGCATGCTGAGCTAATGATTCAGTGTCTATTTTAGATGTCCAAACTTTGAATGAATTTTAAAGAATGTGTAAAAAAACAAAAGAAGGTGCATCTCTCCGTGCCAGACTATGAAAATATGGAGCCGAGAACATCAGAGGTAAATGAACTTTATTTTTATTTTTTTTAAAAAAGAAAAGGTTTATCACGCAAGGCAACAAAGAGAAGAAATGCAGACTGCTATGAACAGACCACAGGACCAGGAGCTCCCACCACCTCCACCCCCCCCCCCCCCCCCCCCGCCACTGGCAGCAAAGGGGTTCTAATTACAACCAAATCAAAGGAGCAAGAGAACAAGACTCACATTGTTCTGAATGTGTTTACTTACACTAAAAACATTAAAACTGGACAATCTGAATGTACAGTAGAAGACAGACAATTTTGATTCCCACATGAATCCAAACACAGAACCTTATACAAGCTGTTTTTAATAACATTTAGTCGACGGTACAAATGAAACAGGAAGGTTCACGGCTATGCAATACATTTGATTGATCACTTTAAGACAGACTATAGATGTCGCAATGGGCACTTTCAGGGGAAAAATAGTTTCACAAAAATAAAAAGAAGAAGAAGAAGAAGTAGAAGAAGAAGAAGAAGCAAGGTCTCATCCAGGGTTTTTATTGAAGTAACATCAAACCTGCTTGTTGAGGTAAGCACGCCACTGGGGAATACGAAGGAAGCGATTCCCTTTAAAAAGGACTCCCTTAGCCATATCCCCACTCACTTTGTAATTCGCTTTGACAGTAAATCAATTCTCAAGCCTGGCCCCTTGGACTCCTCCAACCCTAGGTCCTCCTCTCTCAACATTCCTGCACACATGAATCACTCCAACTCCTGGCTTCTAGAAGGCATTTCCTGCCCGGCCTCTCTCTCTCTCTCTCTCTCTCTCTCTCTCTCTCTCTCTCTCTCTCTCTCTCTCTCTCTCTTGCTCTCTGTCTCACTCCTCTACTGAAAGCTGAGCAGGAACTCGGCCGAGCTTTGATTTGGACCCAGAGGGAGAGAGGGAGGAGAGCTCGGCTTAACACAGGCCCTGGCTCTGGGACCGCTCCGACAGAGAGAGAGACATGGAGACTCGGGGATGTGTTGGAAGATGCCTGCAACACCCAAGCAGGGATTTAGTGTTTTATCCTTCAAATTGAAATATGAGCACTGGACCGTATTACAACGGCAGTATCACTCCATGCTCTAAAGTCTGCCTCGTGGGAGCGCCCTCTCTTACGATTTAAGTATACATTCTTTCTAAGACAGTCGTTCATTATTTCAGCTCTCAGCCGATTTAACATGGAACTTCATCACAGATTATTGAGAGCTTGTAGTGTTTTAAACCCCTAAACGCAACGCGAGGACTTCACCGATAAGTTTCCGTGATGGAGTGGATTGAGGCGTATTCAAATATTTAACGGGGAAAATGTACACGGTGGGGAACTGGGTGGTGCTTCAAAGCCGTACACCTGCTGGAGCTTCCATCTAGAAATGATCCTTTATGCTAAACCCACAATACTATGTACAAACCAATTGTTTTTGTCACCTGAACTGACTCGAGATGACCAAAGCAGCTCTTTAAAAAGAACGGTCTAAACTGTCTTGGTATTTACACGGGTGAAACGTACAGAATATACAGAGATCACTACGCAAAAGATCACAAACAGAGTCTTAAGAGAGTAGGACGAGTGAAGCTGCAGCTGAGTGAAAAGGGGTCGTATGTCCTGACAGAGAGAGCTGGCCTACTGTGCAATGGCTGCTGTGTGTGTGTGTGAGCGGGCGTGTGTGTGTGTGTGTGTGTGTGTGTGTGTGTGTGTGTGTGTGTGTGTGTGTGTGTGTGTGTGTGTGTGTAAACTGCAGAGATGTAAATGCTTGTCGAGGCTTGTTTATTTGTGAATGTTGAAAGTGTGTGATCTCATCTTCTTCCCTTTTTCATATCATGGCTCTTATCACCAGTCTCCCTTTGACCTGGTGAAGATAGGTGCTCTGCTGCGACTCCAAGCTCTGGCTGGTCAGAGCCTCGTCCTCGCTGTCGAGCGGCTCCTCCTTGACCTTGATGACCCCGCAGTGAGCATCTGGGAGCTCGCCGCTCGAGCCGCTGCTGCTACTGCTGAGCGTGTGCTTCCGGATGACTCCTCTAGGGGGCAGCCTGTCCTCCTGCATGCTCTCCATCTCCTCTCTGTGCTGCTCCTCCTGCTCCTCCTCGGATTCCTGCAGGTGTGCGTTGGGCTGACGTAACTGCTCGATGGACTTGGACAACAGCTGCGGAAAATATTGGATCCACATTAATGATAACATCCTGCAGCAATAATCATTTCTAATCAAAACCTAATTGGAGAGAATCAAATCAGGTTCTAACACACATAAATAATAGTAAGCAAATGTATATAAGCCATCATTATTAACAGAATTATTTCCATAAATAATTATTTTCATACAGATGAGACACTAAATCAACAATCTGTTTTAATCAACCGAAAAATGAGTCATTGTACATGAACTCTGAACTCATAGTTCAAATTACCTGTTGGGTTTTATAAATACAAAGTTCAAAGACACAAAAACTACTTCAGTTTCAAAACTGCTGAAAAAATAACTCACAAATCAAATGTTACACATAAGAAATACTGCTGCAATACAAACGTCTAAACTGATGTGCAAATATCGATTCATAATGAAAACTCTTGAGCGGCCCAACCGACTATTCTTGGTAAACTCTGTGTTACTTTCTGAATCTTCAAAACGAACCTCAACTTAATGAAAATTACAGAACAAACAATAACAGAGTTATGTGTTGTAAAAATCTGATAACAATATTTACCACATCTACTTAACATTTCTCATAATACCCAACAAACAGGGCACACTTTTGGCACTTTGATATGACAAGACAGTCAGTACATCAGTGCAGCGGACTGAGGCAATTATTTTGGAAATAAGAAAAACGGTGCCAATGTATTTGATCTAAATGTTAATAGTGCAAGAGATAGCCGGTTAATTTTATAATATAGGCCCAGCTTGTGAAACAGTACTTTTATGAATGTTACACATTATTTTGCAGGACAGAAGGAGGACATGCCAACAGGATTGTAAAAATCTTTGACAGAAAGACAAATATCTCATTCAGAAACATTAACAAGCAAATATAAACATTTTCAATTTCGATGCAACTTATTTCCACGTCAGGGTATTTATCAATACAAAGAAAGTAACTCGGTTTCAATATTTCTTCCATCAATTTTCAATATGCAAGTACTTCTGTGATTTCCGAAGGGTTAAAGGAAGAAGTAATTTTTTGTTTGAGTTAATAAACGCGTGTTTATAATTCTTAGGCCCCTAAAGTTGTCGCTAATATGCAGCGAAACATTTCCATCAGAATATTAAAATGTGCTGCTGATGGGAAAAAATACTGAATGTGTTTGGAATCGCCTCTGGAGCGACCGTCTCGATGTGGGGAGGCTCTAATTATACAGTTATGATGTCAAGACAGCCTTTCAGAATTTGCTCTATTAAAGTGATGCAACGTCAGTTCATGTGCTCATGGGACAACAAACTGGACAATCTACATGCTAAAGTTTACTGCATTTGTTTGTTATACGCTTTTTTTCAGGCAATATGGTCATGTAGTGATTAGCATTTATGCCTCGCGGCGAGAATACGTATCTGCAGGTTGCATCACGATTTAAAAGCCTTTATGTGCAGAGTTTGCATGTTCTCCCTCCACGTGTTTCTATTTCTCTTTTTGGGCGTGTGTGTGTGTGTGTGTGTACTGGTTTCCTCCCACACCAAAAGACACATTTAAACTTAATAGATTACTCTAAAGTCGCCCAGTCTGTCACAAGCTGTGATAAATATGTGGCGACAGTAATTAGGCAGCCAGAAAGAATCGCACATACTCATTTCACCACAAGAGGGCTCCAAGAGCAGGCAGCTAGTAACAAACATTTCTGTAGACAGAATCTAGGCCTTGTATAAATATCCTTTCGGTTATAAGAATTAACCCACTTAGCTTAGAATTAGTAAACACAGGTCAGACCTTTTCCTAAAATCCTTAAGCTCCTGTAAGTTTCCATTAGTGCCCCCTACTGCTGCTGGCAATGAAGGACGTTTAAAAACAACTGTAGACAAGCCACTTAGGAAATTAATTGGGGCGATGTTTCGGAAATCTCTCGCAATACACACTGAGGGCTCATCCCTGATTAGTGGCCATTTATAACCTCCACTTAAAGAGGCTTTACTTGCGATCTCATTGGCCCGAGTGACCAGAGCACGGCCCAGTCATGTGTTTTCCGGACAAGAAGTGACTGTTATTCCACAGTTCATTTCAATCAAATCAGCTTTGCTGTGGACTTGGCAGTAATTAAAGCTGATCAACATGGTTTTGTCAGGCGGGCTGTGATAGATTTTAATTCATTTTAATGTTGTTCAGAAACTGTGGGAACAAGTAGGTCTGTGCTGTATGTCTCAAGAAGTGCTTGTGGTTCTTTGTGCTTTTTTCTCTCGCTTTTGTTTTTATTACTTCTAGGTATGAGCGCGTTCGATAGTTCCCATGGCTCGTTCAAGGCCCAGCGTTGGGACACATCAGTATGTGAGCTCACACAATGCTGCCTTTCACAGTGTCTGCCACCTCACACACGTCCCTCACCAGAATAATTACAGTCTGTGTGCAGCAAGGTCACCTCGGCCAACTTACAGAAACACAAATATTGCCACAGAGGAACAAAATGCATTCTGGGCGCTTTTCTCTCTCCACTTGAACGCCGATGAATTGAATTTCACCGAGGAAGCATGTGAAAAGCACAGATGCCTTAAGCTATGATAACAGAATTAGTGTAGGGGAAGGATTTCATCCCTATTTGAAGTCAGTCAGAAGTTCTTCGCTTTGCAGAAATAACACCCAAGATTTCAGGGAAGAACAGACTACGACCCAGGTCTGTAAACTTGAGCTGCCACAGATGCTTTTAGAGAAGGCTAAAAATAGATTGACATTTGTGTGCTTAAAATGATTAAATCAGACTCCCTGCAGTAAAATAAGACCTCATGAGAGATGGAAGGGAATATAAGATGCTGTGAAAAGCAATCTGAAAGTCAAAATCCTGCTCTGTGAATGAATATTGATGATCAGCACAATACCTTATTTATGTGGACCTGCTGCTGGTACTGTTTCTGTTTCTCCAGGAAGTGCTGGTGTTGCTGCTGGATGACAAGTTGAGCAAGAGTGTTCTGAGGCAGCGGCGCCGACTGGGTTCTGTTCAGGGGTCGGTGTTTAGGTAGTTTAGGCCGACTGCTGGAGGGGCGATCCTTCATGGCCAGGGGGGACTGTGGGAGTGAGGACATGGAGCCCTGGCCTGGAAAGGGAATGATAAAAAATTCAAAAAAACTCTTGATGTTGACCGTCTGACACAGGTGCATTTAGATTCCAGTGACGCATCAAAGTAAAGTAACTGTCTTACCGGAGGAGAGCATCTTCTGCTGCCTCATTTGCTCCTTCTGGAGGAGGTGCTGAAGCAGGGCCTGGTGACTGGGGCTCACCTTCGACTCCAGGCCTGTGTGCAGGGGCACAGGACCCAGGAGGTGCCCCGGCAGCCCGTGTCTGACCTCCGTCGACCTGTCTTTCAAACCCATTGCCTGAAAGAAAAGAAATGGTGTTGAAGTAACGGCTAATTGCACTCAAACTACAATGGTATGTAATGATTTTAAACAAAACTAATTTAATGAGATAAAATGTTCTTCAGTGAATGAGACGACTACTTGTAGTTACAAATTTGAAATAAACTGATAAAAATGGGTGAAATTGGAGAACATCAATGGTCTAAAGTGGATGAACAGGCCTCTTAGGAATGCGCCACAGAGCTCGAAGATGATATATCATGTGCTGTGTTATCAGGAGTTGCACTTGAGAAGACTGGGGTTTTTAAAAGCTGTGATAAATGAGGTAATAGGGGAGGATAAGAGCATGCCTGACACGAGACACTGGAGAACAATATTTTTCTTTTTTTTTTTTAAGATATTTATCTAAGGTCGATAAAATCATTTGGGGCCACAGGTCAGCGACCTGTGTTCATACTAAAAATCCTGACGATTTTGACGGCAGGATTTTCAATATGTCGACTGAGCTAAGGAAGCTTTTATTCACCAGATGACTGCACTTGTGTCTTGAGACGGCTGTAAACATGTGTACTCACATTAATGGGAGAAGATGCAGCAGAAATCCCCAGAGAGATGTTGGGTAAGGAGGGAGACGTGTATAAGCTCAGCATTGACACGGAGCCTTCAGGTCGGAATAACCTCGGCTGGGAAGGCCATCTCTAGATCAGTCGAGAGAGAGAGAGAGAGAGAGAGAGAGAGAGAGAGAGAGAGACAGGTTTAAGAGGAGGTGGCAGATTTAGGAATCCTCTATGGATGATTTCAAAAGGCAACATCAGCAGTGGCGTAAATGTTAATGCACTATGACGAACAACAGCCCACCTTGCTGCCAAGCAGAAAGGTATGAGTTTTCTCAGAGATACAAAGGAGGGACAAGAAGCAGAGAAAAAAAAAAAAACTGTCATAGATCTTCACAGAATGACACCAGTGAAGATGATCCACTGTAATAACCTCTAATCCACCGCTTCACCCTCGCTCCTCCAGTCCACAGTCAGCCCACCGCCTGTTTCTACTGCTGTCCCCCCACCCTCAGGCTACTCTCTGAGAGAACATCAGCACTGGGGCATACTTCCTGTACCCAGCAGAGCAGCAGACCAGCATGTGGTTTTGGAACAGCCATGTTTATCTTCCAACCCCTACCAGTACTCAGTGACCTGCATGTGGATATCCGGCCCATATTTGACCCGAGGGACCAGTTCCCTCTGAAAAAGGATACCTAATGTAACGGTGCACAAACAGGCCTTGCTTTTGCAACAGGCATGAGGTCCAATGAGCAGCCACCCCCCCTCGCTTTCTGTCTACCAATGACTTTCAAGGAAGGCTCAGCTCGGGCCGACACAAAGGCAATCCTGTGTGTTTATGTTGTTAGCATGTGGGTGTCTTTGGCTACCAGTGCCTGGGATATCAATTAAAATCCACAGTTTGCTTCTCTCCCTAAGCCCCAACCTTCAGCCCGGTGTCAGGGCGTCTCTCCCTCCTCTGTATCACTGGAGGTCCCTGGGAGAGTAAACAGCGATGGTTAAGGAAAACACAGCTGTTCGGTTAAGATTGCAGGGAGATGTGTCATATCTGCCACACTCTATAATGGTCCGCTTTGTGAGCTCAGTCCAAAGGGAGCGCTGGTCAGTAACTCAGCCATGAATCTATTGGGAAACGCCTCAGAACAACTCAGCACCGGAATGCAGCCAGACCAATGACAGAAATACGGGGACAGGCCAACAGTAACCTTACCACCAAATGACAGCAATTTCTTTTATTCAATTTTTTTCATGCTTTGAAAAAACTGAACAAATAGAACATAAAAAAATAATGTACAGTACATCTGGAGTGTAAAAAATGTATACACATATTCGGGATTTTGACTTAAACTGTTTTTCCAGCAAGGCATCATCCTTTAAGAGCAAACTCCGAGTAATCAGACATGTGGGTCAAGCTGTGCCTCTTTAATGTCAGTGTGGGAAGTCATTTTCACTGGACTGTAACAAGACTGAGGACAACCGGTTGTCTGTTTTCATGACTGCAAGTAAAATTGAAGACAAGCATTTAGCGCTCTGACATGTCTTGATATACAAATGATTTGCATTCATAAAAGCATCAGAATTTAGCCTATTATGATGTGTTTTTAGTTATTTATTTTATTTGGAGGGGGGGGGGGGGGTCAAGTGCAGCAGTCATGATTTATGAACGTACCTCAGTTTTTGTTGTGGTAGGCAGAGAGGAGGGTCCATTTTCAGCCCCCAAGGCACTGGAGGCCCCTATGGGAGAGCTGGGGCCAGAGCCAGGGGCACTGTTAGTGGGCGTAGAGTCTAAGAAACATCAAGGAGTTAGACACCGTGTGCATGCTCACACTCTGCACACAACACAACACACATACACAGAGGCTTGGCATAACAGCTGCAGCTTCACAACGGTTTAATGTGTATGATCATGGCTGCCTGATTACGATGGTCTTTTTTTTTTTTTTTACATGAGAGTGCAATGACCACTATAAGCTACTGCATTGCAGAATGACTGATTAGTACACATCTGCATGATGGTGACAGTATGGCTTGTGCTGCTTTCAGAAAGTATTTAATGCGTAGATGTGCAGTAGCACGCACGTTTCAATTCATGTATAATGACAGAAACATTAAAGCATACCCATCAACTCAAGAGCCCTCTTCTTGTAGGGGGTCATGTTTCCATCTCTTCTCTTTAGCATGGGACTACTTCTCCTCTCCGCCACTTTCTGCTTCAGTCTGGATCGTACCTTTAGGTTGGGCTCCGAGACTAAAAAAAATAACAGAAACACAGATTTTTCTATAAGTCTCCATTCAACACTGTATAGATAATAAATAACATCATCATATGTGTTAAACACAACGTGCACTCAAAGATTTATTCGACATGTTGTACAGTTTTATGTAGCCCTACACTAATAGAGTAATAATAATAATAAGAAAAAAGAAATCACAAATATAAAGAAAAATAATTGTGAATAAAAGAGATAATATATCAAGTAATATTGTCATGTCGTGACAAGCTATAATTTCAGTTTAACAGAAATACAGAGGAGGTTTCAGATAAATTAAATGAGTCAGGATTGGGCCCATTTCCACCTCATCTGGACTAAATTAGGTCGAGCAACACACAGGCTCTAAGTGAAATAGTCCGCTACCTGCCGCCCTGGTGACCACAGTCTGATACAGTAGCAACAGTTAAACTAACACAAAAACATGGCAGATGTTTCAGGCGCTCTCCCCACACCCCCTCCTCTAATGCAAACCAGAGATACCCAAATACACTGCTCCAAAGTCGCACTCACTCACAGCTCAGCCTGGAAAGAGTCACGCTTACAAACGACCACCAAGTAACAAGTTTAAAAGCAGATATAGTTATTTCAAGGATTCAAGAGAATATTAATGATGGGTTTCAAGGGTCACAATAGATTATTTAATAATTTTTCCCCTCTATAAAGTTGTATGAAATTATTTTTTAATACTAAATTAACATTTGAATGTTGTTTTGTTTAATGTTTTTTATGTATTTCATTAAAAACCTGAATTTGACAAAATGGCAGGCAACTATATCAGTATAAATATATTTAACCAACATCGCATAGATAATTTTACATTCGGTTGAGCGATAAAATTTGATGATTGAAAATGTATTTGGACTCTGAACCAAGGGTTTGAAATCTTGACTGAAAGTACTCCGGACAAATTAGTTTCTGGCTACATCACTTTTTAATGCAAAAAAAAAAAAATGAAAGAAAAGGAAAATACTGAAAACATTTTTAATTAAATTAAAACAAATTTGTGAAGCAGTCTGAAAATTATGTCTAAAGGATGCAGTCTGACTTTTGTAAAAATCATACAAAAGCAAAGAAAAAGAGCACTGAATCACAGCAAAGGTGTTTATTTTTTCACGACAAACCCAGCGGTTATGTGAATGCATGTAGATGTTTTTGTGTTTGGCTGCTGGACTGTGACTGTCTAGCCACAGTGACAGTGACTCACTTGGTCATCAACCCTGCAGACAAGAAATCCCACAGCTCGCTTTACGTACAATAAACAAGCGGGCTAGATGAGCTGGTCCTCTGACGGAGAGCCAGAACACCACGCTATATTGAAGTTATGTAAACCCCGTGTTACACAATAGTGTACTTGTTTCAATTATTTAGCTGTGATCAATAATTAAATAGGCCTTTCTGCTATGTGTACAACATGCAGCTATACATGGGGAAGTGCAGCGATGACGTGGGAACTGCAGGGAGCAAGAGCGAGAGCACCTAAGGGGGCACAGCTTGGAGAGTGGGCCAGATGCTGCTATTCCTGGCTTTTGTCAAAAGCAGCGAAACCCTCTTCCCTAATACGTGACACAGACCTCTAATCCTGTGGGTGTGAGGTAGAATGAAAGCGAGCGAGGGAGGAAGAAAAGAGGCAGGAGAGATAAATGGAGAGAAAACGCAGTTGGGAGTCGTATGAATCTGCTTCACGCCCCGCTGCCTTGATTGCTTTCTATTTTTACACACTGCTGCCACCAAGCTACGCATCCCAATTGGTCGCCACGGGAACGCCAGACAGCAGCACGGGAACAAACACTTTCTCACTGGTCTCCGTGGAAAAAAAAAAAAAAAAAAAACGCCCTGATGCAAGGCGCAACAGGAGGCAAGGATGGCAGTGGGGAGGAAAAAAAAAAAAGCATATACTGTGAGCACCTGGGTCACTCCTGCTCTGACGTCTCACTCAACAAAAACATGCTCCAATACCAGCGAAGCACCGCAGCCATAAATCAGACTCCTTATGTGTTATGCTATCTGCACTTAATCAGAATTTTAAGTGTGCAGCCACAGTGACAGCCTGCGTCCATTACAGCCTGGCCCTGAACAGATGGCTGGCTGGAAAGCTAAGGTGCCTGTGTGTGTGTGTGTGTGTGTGTGTGTGTGTGTGTGTGTGTGTGTGTGTGTGTGTGTGTGTGTGTGTGTGTGTGTGTGTGTGTGTGTGTGTGTGTGTGTGTGTGCGTGCGTGTGTGTGTGTGTGTTCTGTACATAATGTGGCCTGCCATGCATTTTGCTGACGTCCTGTTTCAAACTAAAGCTGAAAAAAAGCAATTCTTCACATTATAATCACAAGAAAGCAGTTCGGCGACTTGATTTCTTCTTCCATTATGTCCCCGATATTCGAGATTTGACTGTGTTTCTTAAAAAAGTGTGTTGCTGCACAGACTCCACTTTGCTTCGCTCCGGGCTTTACAGTTTTACCTTTGCAGGATTATTTTAGAAACTCTGTCTTGCACCTGCTGAATGCACACATTTGGTAACTAGGTCATGACCAGAGAGGGTGTTGCACTTCTTATTGCTAAGCTGCAACTATTCCTGCCACAGACTATCGCGTGAGCCCGGCCTGTCGCTATTCTAGTCCCAGGAACTGAAACAAAGGGGATATAGATCAACTAAACAGCTTTAAGCACATTAAAAACTGTCTAAAAATACTTTTGGGTTAAAAAAAAAAAACCGAAGAGGGAATTACCTCTGTCTAATCTGTGCTTAAATTAATTATGTAAGCAATATTTATAGACTTTACAGTAAACATGAAAGCATTGAGTTCATCTTTAAATGAGGTTTTATTTAACGTTTGAATTGGTGTCTCTTTATTCTGTTCATTTGTGAGTATTTTCATGTTTTCTACATTACATGAACTTTTTAAACAGTGTACTTAAAAATCAAACTTTAATTTATTCTAAGGGCGCATACTAAATGCAGAAAGATTATCTAAAGTAAATGCTAATTTCATATGTTCACCCTTTAAAAGACTAACCTGTTCTAACATCTTGTGTTTTTATCCCATGTTACTTGTAGTTTTTTTATTGTGTGTTTCCATCCAAACTGCTTTTTACTATTTATCCCTAGAAGTTTATTTAACTTTTTCTTATCAGTTTTACCTTATCTTTATCATAGTAAAAGGTTGTCCTCATATTTCATGTGTTTTTAGGTTTCTATCATCTTTAAAGTATAGTTTCATCTTTTTTTTTCCATTTAGATATTCTTTGCTGTTTGTGTAATTCTTTTTATCTCTCTCTTAATTTTCCATTTAAACGCATTGTTTTTCCTTATGCTTTTTTTTGTGTTATTATCACTCATTTATCACTTATTTATATAACACGTATCATACAGGTTGGTACATTGCAAAGTGCTTCACAGGAAAATGTGCACTGTGATAACAAGACAAAACAGTGAGGAGCAAGGAAAATGAAAATACGAATACAAATGGAAAGCAAATGTTACATCTGGAAGAAAAAAGATTAAAAATACTTTTACCAAGACAACTAAAGAGATAAAATATTAATGTGACAAAGGAAAGATAAAAGTGCTTTTAGAAACCAGTTAAAAAGAGTAACGAGATAAAGTGGTGGGGGCATTGATGCATACAATGTGAGTATGCGGGTCATATATTCAGCTCAAGACCGTGTGTTACATTAAAAACAATAAAGTAACTTAACAATAAATCCTATAACTTTCTGGCAACCAATGTTGAAACTTTTGTCGAAACAGGTGTAACGTGCTCTCTCCTCGCGGTCCATTAAGCGTCATGAAAGTGAGTGTATGTATAAATAAAATTGAATTGATTGCTTAAGTTTTAACATTTCACATAAATATCATGAATCCTATCGTGCTCGTCAGAGTTTGCCTCCAGAACGATGGTCCTGAGCGCTCTGGCCACATGAAGCAGAGAGTCCAGAGTTGGTGAGTTGGTGGTGGGGGGGGGGGTCTGGGCCATCACTTTGTTTTCAGAGAGCTATCTTTGCTTAAACAAACAGTCCTGTCGAGGTTCATCCTGCCGGTGCCCGTTCTAAGTCAGCAACACCTGCCAATCAGCTATCAGTGACGAGCAGCGGCTCAGAGAACAGCACTGCCTTTGTGTGTCCCCCTCGCGTGCCAAGCTCTCAGAGGACTTTAATGAAGACGGACAGGAAGTGGGGGAGGAAGGCCTGAGCAGGAAATGACCACATATAGATTCAGGAATCCAAAAGGGTCAAGAAGTAGTTCTATCAGTGCAAGTGTGGCAGACTTAGAGGCTGAATTGTACAAGACGTCGTGGACGGCCCCAGTGTGAGCCTGAAATGCTACTCTTCCAGTTATTTGTTTAAACCTTGCCTTTTTTGTGTTCACACTGGAACCTAAACAATACAACCCTAAACAGCCTCCCTGTTATTTCAGAGACCAGCCTTCAACTTATTACACCACTTACCTTGTGAGACCAGAGCGTTACCAAACGTGTAACTATGTATTTAGGCAGAAATATTCTCTTTTGTAAAGATTGTGTGGTGCAGACAGATTACCGTAAATAAATAAAATCTTCTAAAGCTGTCATTTAACCTTCTAATATTTGTTCTTGCCATGCAGTGCCTTTATTTTACCAGATCTAATTGTTCTGCCTGATCTCTAAATTGTATATTCACACAACATGACAGGTCTGTAGTTAAATAACTCAACAAGTATAATTGTTTTCCAATGTAATTAAAAGAGACACAGGAGGGAAAAGAACATAATATAATTTGGTGACCTCACTGCCGAATCACGAAGCGTTCGGTACTCAAACCAAAGAGAGGCAGGAATTACACTTATTTACATAGCCGTCCCCAACGGGTTCCTCGAACGTTAAACCAACAAACCTGAGCTGCTTTTTGGTGGGAACCTGTGTCTTTTCAAAATAGTTTTTAAAGCCCATAACTCAGGAGAAATTAATCTGGCCTAATTCTCCCATTCACCACCGAACATTTGCAAGCAGGCCTTGGAACTCGGTTTGTTTGTTTAACACAGAGACAAATGAGGGTCCTTTTTTAAAATGATGGCAAAGTAATTTTAGCACAAATAATAGTCATTAACATTTCAACCTGTGGAGGAAGAAATTCAAATGCGTAGTGCAGTCGCACTGCATTACAGTAATCCAAATAGAAATAAGGCAAGCTTACATTAACTCCCTGGCATAGTGAAGTTTTGCGTCAAGCCCTGAGGGGAGCAGGGGTCACAATGAGCCTAACTGATGCTATTAGCAGGTCATCAGCAACGGAAAGCAGGAAATACTCATTGGTGCTCCACCTCTCCAATGACAAAGGTCAGAAAGACGCTCGCTGATTTACAGCCCAGTTTAGGTTAAATGTGAAACACACTGACGTCTGTCAGATCAGCTGCGTGCGTGTGCATGTGTGTGCGTGCGTGTAAATTAACAGACCTGACTTCCTCAAGGGGAAGTCGTCCTTGCTCTCTAGGGGAGATGGCAGAGTGTACTGGCAGGTGGGGGATGTGCCGCCCAGAGGAGGAGAGCTTTGGTCCAGTGATGTGTGGTGGGAGGACCTGAAATCACGAGGACATTCACAGTTCAGAATCGACATGATGTAGACGTTCTGATCGTCAATATTTATATAATATATCAATATATAAAGGTCTGTGAGGTTATGAGACTAAGAGTACTTACGTATACCAGAGTTTTGGGTGCTGGATGAACGTGTGATTGGCTCCATTGCTGACAGGGTCCTTTGCTGACTTGCTCAACAGAAACTCTTGGAGTTTCTGTTTCACTTCGGTACTGGCCACCGCACCTGTGAGACCAACAGACAGAAACAAAGGGATTGGGGTCACCCTAGGGCTCTGACTCACGAGATATAAATGTTTAAATCAGAAACTCATTGGCTGATTGTCCCAAACTAATTTTCTGTATCACAAGAGCAGAAATATAAAAATGTATTTCCTTCCCTTGATGATCTCAAGAGAGTCAGTTAATTCAGTTTTCCAGCAGTCAAACTTACGTATGAAGATCTCCCCCTAGTGGTGTCAGTGTGTTTGTCCCTGTAAAAGTGATACCGCAGAGAGGGTCTTTTTTCCATCTGAGGGTTTCAGTTGCAGCGCACAGTTTCAGATTACGTGATGTGAAAAAGTCGTAAATCTCATCTATTATTAGTTATAAGGTAAAAACAGAATGAAATGCTATACCCTCTGCTATTCTCACCATGCTATTCAGAGACATTTTCCTCCCAATCCCAATTTCAGGACTTAAATGTCACTGACCAACTTTATGCCATCAGTTTGCATGTGCTGGTTAAGCATCGTGTCGCCATCGTCATCATCCTGCTTTACAATTCTCCTCATCAGACATCCAAAGCCATTTTCATCTATCTAATTATTTGCCTTGTTTAAAGACATCCTCAAAGACACTTACGTCTCCTATTGAGAAATCTTGTCTCCATAAGGCAGGGGCTGGAAATCAGAACAGTTTGTCCTCTTTATGAAAGGCAATTACACTCTCCCTTGTGGTGAGAACAATATAGCATTCATGAATTTTTCAGCAACAGTCTCAAATGTGATCCGACTGCAAGTGTCATTAAGTACATGGAGGTGGTCTTAAGAGATTCCTTCACTTTCTTTAAACTGCTAGTGATACTACGAGTCTCACCACTGGATATATTCAGCACAGTCTCACAGAATAAAATCTCAAAAAGATGCATATTTAGATTAATAGACAAACAATATTAATGCAAATTAACTCTTGTTGTTGCAATCTCTGCTTTAATTCATTAATGTTTATCTTCTGTAGATGTTAGAAAATGTTCATTGACTCTTTCATTACACTAAATTAAACACACTGAGGTGAACTCCATGAGGAGTAATCGTGAGTGTTCCATCAAATATAAAAAACTAAAGACGTGCTTGTAGATAAACAGCATTTGTATACAGCAACTAAATGAGGTTTTTAATATAAGAGTGCTCGGTTGAATTGTTCGCACCCGCAAACACGAGCATGACATCTCACTTGAAGGCTATTATCCTTAAAATAATGATGATAGCAGAATGTCTGTATGGCACAAATGTGATATTGAGCATTTTCTCAGAGGGATATTCCATTACTTTAAAGCTTTCCTCGTGTTCCCAGCTGTTTTATGTATATTTTAATGCACTTAAGAAATGATTGAAAAGGTGGAGGGTTTGAATTTGTGGCCCCCATGCTCGCTTTTGCCCAAGGCCCTTAGAAAATGTTTCATTCAGCTCCTGGGAGTGGAAAGGCGGTGATGATGACGGTGTCAAGCTCTTACTCTCTCGAGAGCGCTCCTTGCCCCTGAGGCTCAGGCTGGAAACATGCTGCTCTCTCCGATGCCTCTCCTGCTCCTTCTCCTGCTGATTCTGCTGCTGCTGCTGCTCCAAGCGACGCTCCTTCTCTGCAAGTTCCTGCTGCTGCTTCATGGCCTGCAGCTCCTGCTGAAGCTGGGAAACGCACAGGCCTCACATTAGCATGAGGAAAGCACACTGATAAACATTTTTTTTTCTTTTTTTTTTTGTGGTTTTCTATTTTGCTGTGATGGGCTATTCTGTGCCTGACTGTAAAAACAAAAGTCTTGCTGAGCTGTAATGTATTACTCAACACGCTGCCCTGCTGCGCTGAGCTGTTTCTCCTTTTTCTGCACTTTGTGATGTTGTCCTGAGCTGCAGAGTTTTCTCCTGATCTGCACTGTGCCACGCTGTGTTGTTTTGTGCTGTGCGGCTGTGCTCGCTGCTGTACTGTCCTCCATGCAACTTCCCGGTGCCATATTAACCTTGAGATGCTCCTGGAGCTGAGCCTGGTGCTGACGGGTCAGCTTCTCATGCTGCTTCTGGAACTCGCTGATTAGTAGCTGCTTCTGAATCTGCTGCTGTTTCTGGATGAGGAGCAGCTCCTGCTGCAGCTGTCTCTCCCACAGTCCGGGGTCCGAGCCTGGCCCCAGCATCCTCAGATCTGTGCGCAAGTCCAAAGGCGATAACGGCTCCACAACCAATGGCACTTCTGGCTTAATATCCACTGCAGCCCCGACATGGAAAACAGAGAGAAAAGGAGAAAAAGATCGTTTAGAAAAATCTGGACAATTGTATGTGTATCGTTTCCAGAACAAAACATATCAGGAGTCACAGAGGTTAAAAAAAGACATGGGAAAAATAAAAACGTTAAAAAAAACTAAGAGAGGAAAAGAAAAGTTAAGTTTCAGAAATGAAAGGCATATCCTTCTCTCCCATGATCCTCTGAAACCTGCAATTATAATAGTTTCTATAAACAGACACGGAATTACATCCGTGTGAGCCCCCTGGGAGCAGCTGTACCAAAGGCCCAATGGATGTTTGGCACGAAATGCTAAAGTGGTCATTTGAAGTATTTACATAAATCCCGTCCTTCCTCTGTTTGATAAATAAATACAGAGGGGTTTTTTTTTCCCCCTCTGTCTGTACCAGAACATCATGTAGATATCTTTTCCAAACATAAATAATTAAGGAAAAGTAAATTGTGCACCCACGTGTGTGTAGGAATTCATGTTTCTATGAGTCTCTATCTGTGCTTGAGTGCAGATATTTCACTGTGCACACAGGTAAGAAGACCTGCTTCTATTATAAGCAACTGTCAGATACAAAGTGCGAGGACATCCCTTTGGTATCCAAGCTCTATATAAAATCTCCGCCACGGAGAAAATCGATTGCCTGTTAAGACCATAGAAGACATGGCCACTTCATCTCTCTGCCCCAGAATGATTGTATAACTTTTTTATTTTTTTTTTGTCATTGCTATGATTTTGTTTTCATCGACACTACTGTACCCAACTATTTCTTCAAATATCACCTCATTGAACAACTTTTAGATTTTAAAGAACTGTCCTTGTGTGGATATTTGACCAGTGTTAGAATGAATTTGTTCAAACCTTGGAAAACGAGACGCATGAGATAAACTTAAATATATCAAGAATTTTGTGTTTTATTCTTCATAAGTTTTGAACATAAAAACTACAGTATCTCTAAATATATGATGATATTTTGAGACATTTTTTAAGCGACTGGAACTTTTTAGTTAGCTATGACTGTCGAAATCACTGACAAAACTATTTACTTTTTACACTTTTTTGTTTTTATGAAATGAACCTTTATGTATACCTCCAATAAGCATTGTCCAGACTGTATGAAGTCTCCTCCATTTTGAGACGAGACAAACATTCAAACCCACGTGAAATTCCAGAAGTTGAAAAGGAGATTTATTGAATGTGTTCACTGCCTTAATCTTCTCAAAGGTCACTTCTGCGAGAACAAACGAGGACACTGTTACTACTTCACCATTTCCTTGGGAGCATGAGATGGCAAAAAAACTGTCCAAGTACACTTACTGTGCTCATATTAGGACTCTTGTATGGATTTGGTGGAGGATTTATAATTGCAGACTATAACAAAATGCCAATAAAACACTTGCCAGTAGAAGCAGTGCCACTGTACAGTAGCCATCAATTTGGAAGCAGCGCCTCCTGTTCTCGGATGCTGTGAAGCTCACTGGCGCCCATTTGTTTTGTCATGTAGCCTGTTTTTCATTGCCACCATTCCATGTGTATGCGGCGGTGGATGATTATAAATAGAAACATAAAAGCAAGTGGCGCAATCCTGGTCTGTGACAACCCCCACACCCTAGTATCCACCACCCTAACTTGCCGCTGCCATGGCAACGCTGGCAACGTAATTATGTCTCCCCATTCTGCAGATATCGAGTCTCGCTGCATGTCATCTCCTGCCTACAGTGGCACTGTGACATGTTGACTATTATATCAGCTTTTCAGCTCTTATATAAGAAAGGAGTCCCCAGTCGAGAGAGAGAAAGCATTACAAAACCCTCCAGCACACGCACACGCACACGTGCACGCGCACTCGCAGAATGGAGAATCTGTGGCAAAGTGATAAGTTGTCTTAAAACATGTTCAAAAAGTGGAGACAGCTAGAGGGGACTCCTGCGCTGTAATTTTCCTCTCTGTGTTCTAAAAACAGCTCCAATCAACTGACAGAGGAGGGCAGCAACTCGGCAGGCGCGGGGAACAAGCACCTGTAGAACAGAGCCTTCTCTTCTGACAGGGAATATTAATCTTAGCTTGTAAGTACTTGACAAAGGACTCTTTTGTGGCGGGCACCATTCCAGGAGCAGCCGCCAACCTGTGAACCATTGAAGGGCTCAGAGAGTCAGACAGCCTTAGTGATACTTTTGCCTAATGGACCTAAATATAGCGACAAAACACACACACACACATACGCACACACACACCTGCTGCCTGGGAGAATTCACCACTGTGATATCTAATTAATCTCATATTTCATTCTGTACCCTCACTGTGACTGGCATTAAGGATCCCCACTTTGATCAGCACGTCAAGCTGAGCCTCCATCAGAAAATCTCAGACTGTGGTTTAACAGGACGGGAAAAGGAAGGAGGAGGAGTAGGAGGAGGAGGAGGAGGAGGAGGAGGAGTGTGAAAGCTTAAGCCACCTTTGATAACCAAGGCTGTATGAAATGGCCCTTGAGGAAACCACAACAACCTCATGTGCCTGTTCTATTCTTGTCCGCCCTGCGTCCACTGTGTTGGCGAGAACAGCGCTGACTGGAATGACAATGTTGAGGGAACATAATGAGGTCCTAAAGGTAGGGAGACAATGTTCCACATCCACGTGGATGATGTATCATTTACAACTTATTCGTGACTGATGCCGCTATCTGTTGCTGCCGGAAATACACATAGGCGGTAAAATACTCTCCTAGGTGAAAGGCGCAACAACAGAGTAGCTTAGATATATTTATTTACTTCCACAAATACCCAACCTGAAACTACTCAAATTAAAATCTGCTGTTTCTGGATCACCAAAATACTCCTTCGGCAGAAAGGAATACGGAACCACCAGTAACTAGGGCTAATTATAAATGCTGTTCTGAGCAGGGCCTTAATATAGACAATGTGCGAAAGACAGTCGCAGTAGTGAGGCCGCCTGCTCAATTTAACACAGGCAAAAATAAAGGCGTCATGTCACATTTATGTAACTTTCGGGTCATTTTTGCAAACCATCGCTCACACAGAAGAGCATGCTACTTCTGCTTCAGTGGTTCTCGTACAGTGCCACTGCTCATTACGATCGCCATGTTTGATTAATTCACTTCGGGTAAAACATTTTTTTTTTTTAAGGGTCGTGATTGGTGGAAAGTGCACACACAAGTGTCTGTAGGCGCTGGTAAACATGAGATTTATGAATGACAGGTCCCAACTTTTTTTTTTAGCACAAGGGACCAACAAGCACCCTGCCCCATGCCCAAATTCCTCCCTGTGGAGGACCTTCCGGGAGGCGGGGGGTGACTCATGGCCTGTGACTACACTCCCAGTGCAGAGTCGCACCGCCAGTGTCCCCAAAGTGTTTATTTCTATAACCGATCTGCCTCTCATTAGCCTCTGTGGTGGCTGGAGTGACAATCACAGCCTTAATTTGAGATGTTGGATGCCGGTCTTTTTTTGCCTCGGGCCACATTAGCTTCCCATCCTAGACAGAAAAACACATCGCCAGTGACACTATTACTGCATGTGAGGAGGCTAAAATTCACAGATACTCAAATTTATTCATCAAATAACTCAACCATGTAAGGAGTTGAGAAGAAGTTTTAAAGAACAGCTTGACATTTCACAGTAACCTTTTGAGATTCTGATCGCACCAAAAGTGACTACTCATGTGAGGAAAGAGTCATTAATATTGTAAACATTACCCCCTGAATATAAATAGCACAGCTATTCTTAAACCTTATCATCTGCGCTTTGCACCTGAACGCATCACAGACTTAAACTGGATATAATGATGTGAAAGAAATCCTGAAATGTTGCTAATTCAATAAAGACGTTCACTCATAACAATAGTTTGTGAGGTTTTTAAGGAAAAAAATGGCAAATTTTATACACATCATATGAACATTTTGCCAAGAAAAAGTTACTTTTTTCATTATGTGATACTTGATCACAAAGTTTTGCACTGTCTGGTTGTATTTGCAGAGGGTTAACACTTAAATCAAAATGTTACAAACAAGAAATCTCAGTCTAAAGTGTTTTGCAACCATTTAAAAAGAATAAATGCCTGTAAACACCCATTCCAGCAGTAGGTAAATGTAATGAAACACTTTGAGTTGCACTTTAAACATGTATGTTGCCAGCATTTAGTGTGAAATAGAGATGGTTGCTGATCTACATTCCTTGTCTCACTGTATAAATAGAACCAGAGATACAGAAGATGTTTGAGGGCAAAAATAAGCTGATGCTTGGGACTGCAATGTGGTGCTGGATCTCTCATTAAGTGCCTTGTTATTTTGAGCAGCTGGCATGTCTAAAGCAGGAAACAGGTCTTTATTTTTAAGACTCGGGCTCGTCCTTGCAGCTGAGCCAGAGCTGCGGTTTTCAGGCTATCTACTAACAAAGAGAGCCGAGCTGAGCCACAACGGGCTTTTCACGGAGGGGAGCACGGCGTCCAGCAAACAACGCACAAAACATAGTCCAGCTTTATCCCGGCAGGAGAGAGAAAACACGGAAAATGGTGGGTGATAATTGAGAAATCCTTCCAGACTTTCAGTAATCTTTGCCTCTCTTTATAACCAGTATTGGCAGCGGATCCAACCATCAATAACATTCCTAACAAATCAATCAGCGTGAGTCAATTGGCTTGATTCCTTGAGCAACAGCTCACGCCACAGAAAAACATCGCAACCACAAACACAAAAGTGAACTTCGCTTTCTACGACAGGCTTTGTAGGGGGGGGGGGGGATAAATGAGCAAAATGGGCTGTGTATTTTCACAGCTTTTTTCCCCCCACTGCACTCTCCTTCATAATATTACAATATAATCAAACAGAAATGTACATCATTTCATTGTGGGGTCACTTTCACAAAGCGCTAACATGACATCCTATATCCTTTGTGTTTTTTTCGCAATGTCTCTTTAGCAATCAGCACTTCAAATAGATGAAGAACACAGACGAGTGGACTTGAAAGGTGCATCATTGTTATTGTCTAAAAGGTCCCTATTGATATTTTTGCATGAAATTTTTTGCTGAAGGGAAACTAATTACTTTTTTCCTCATTGGAGAGCTCATCTGAGGACCATTTTGGCCAAAACATTCATGATGCCAACGCTAATCAAAACAGAAATGAGATTGTGCCCTTTATTTTGCTGATCCACTTGAAATGCAACAACAGAAGAGTAGAGCATTGAATAAAAGGTCAAGAAGTTTGCTTTATAAAACTAGTTACATATAACCTGTTAAGCAGACATGATGATCTCTTCACCAACAAATACTTCAGGTTTTAAGCATAGAAATAGCTTCAAACATTTAAAAAGAAAATATCAACCCATCCTGGTGTTTGTCCTAAAAGGATCTGCTCTACAGCAACACTTCTACTAGTCTGTCCGCCCAGAGAAAGGCATCTTGATGAGGCATTTTCAGACTGATAATATTAGTCACTGTCAGGTGATTTACCACAAAATGGAAAGAACAAATTAAACAGGCAAATGACAGAATTCTCTATAAATATCTGTTCCAAAGCCGCTGTTATATCAGGAGCACGCCGAGATGGAATGATAACGCACAGACGCCTAATCTTAGCAGGCTAATGCCATAAGCTGAAAATAACTCACCTAAGAATAGCTGACCCACAGAATAAGCAAGGAGCCTGTATTCAGGCGCTCACTATATCTGTTGTTTGGCTCACAAGCTGCTTAGAGAAAAGAAGCAAGCCTGATCTAATTGTCTAATTGTCAAATAACCTACTCTATTGACAGACATGCTATGTGTCATCCCTTTGTCATCCTGCCCGCACATTTCTACATCGTTTCATGTTCAGCCCACGGCCTCTGGATGTTTTCATTTCCTCATTTTGATAACCTGGAGTCACACAATTTTTTTTAATGTATTTTAGTTGAGGTGTTTTTCTTTTTTTACTTATCTTTAAAAATGTACATGCAACAGTTTGATAAGGTGAGTCAACATCCCATTGTTCCTTATGTGGGTTACGACTTAATCGAGTCAGCTCTATCAGTTATGTCAGCAGCATTGTGACCACATTGGATATATTCTTCCGAAAAACTCACATGACAAAATAAGCAATGCTTCAACTTTCGACTCATTTCTACTGAGTATTTATCAATAGCCTCATGTTATAAAAGAACGAAAAAAGCAAACGAGGTGTGACTCATCTCGAGTCAATTCAGTGAATAGACGTTACTCATACTGATGTCAGCTGTGTACTCTTCAATTCTATTCTCAGGTCAAAAATAGAACAGCCAGTGTCTGTGGTAAATATCCAGAGAGAAACCTTTCAAAAGTCCCCTCAGTATTTCTGTAACAGCTCTTCCTGTTCCCTGAAAAGTGCACCATGACATGGAAGCTCGCGAAACACAACATCCCTGTCGTGTTCACAGTGACTCATTTCAGGGTATGGGGTTGAAACACTTCCTCATTTTAGCCTAGCTGGATAAAAGGATCTTCTCATGACGCTCATGTCAACACAAAAGTAAATACCTTGATTCAGGAAGAAGTGCCTGGTCCTACCACGTTGCTGTGCAGACGGGATTTGAGTTCTCTTTTCACACAGAATGAGAGACCGGGTGAGCGCAAAGAGTTGAGAGTATGCAAGAGTGAGAGGGAGGAACAGAGTGTATGTGTGCACAGAGGCACAGAGGATGGAAGACAGATAGATAGATAGGGGTGAAGTAGCAGCAGATTTAGAGCTAGAGGAGAGGCTGACTTTGGAACGCAAAGACAAAAATAGAAAAATAAAAAAATAAAAAAGGAGATTTCCTCAGTGGGAGAAGAAACACAGCACTGTGTGATCACCTGAGTTGTTCACGTTGTGCATCTTGCTCTGGCCGGGGAGCTGCTGGTGTCCAACGCGCCCTTCTGTTGTGGAGAAACTTGACTCGCCCTCGTAAATCGTCTGCAGCATACTCCACTCAGCGCTCAGGTCTCATCGCAAGCCTTGCGTTTCCTGTCACCAAAGAGCCACCCCTCAGCCACTCAGGGGAGAGACCACGACAACAGGCAACTCTCTTCTTTCCTCTGAGAAACTGCACTCCCTCACAAACTGCACACACTCTCTGCAGGGCTGCTACTCTCCAGGGTGTCCGGCTTCGGTCTGGTCCAAACACTAACGCGATGTTTGGACGAGATGGCAAATCCTTCTTCTTTTTCTTACTTGCCTCTCTCCGTTTCCGTCTCCAGCCTATACTTTCCCCCCCCTTCTATCCTCCTCTGCACGGAGTCTGAGCAGCGACTGAGAGAAATGGAAAGCTGAGTTGCTACGAAAGCCGTGCGCTGTGTACTGAGCACCTCGCAGAGGCAGTAACGCAAGCCAGGGAGGGAGCAAGCTTCATTTGCATGTGAATCAACAACTGCGTGGCCCACAGGTGACAGAAATAGAACAATGGCCAGCCCTGGCTAAAAATAGGTCAGGCGAGGCGCAGGGATTGGAGCAGCATTGATGCGTTTAAAAATACCACACCAAACACAGCTGTCTTCTTCAGCTCCTGCCAGAAGGCATGTCTCCTGACTCCCTCTCTGCAGATGGAGGCTTGATTCCCCCCTCTCTCGCTCTCTCTCTCTCTCTCTCTCTCTCTCTCCCTCTCTCTCTCTCTCTCTCCCTCTCTCTCTTCATGTCTTAGTTTTGTTCTCCTATGTACATACAACGTTCCATTTTAGTTCAGATGATGCACATGAAAGACTCACACAAACATCACATTTTCACTCCAGGTCAAAGGTTTTGTAAAGCAACTGCATGTCTTTTACATAACACAAAAATACTGTGAAGCATTGTCTCAAAAAAAAAACTAACAAAAAAAAAACCTGTGGAAAGATTGCAAATAGCTTTTTCACAGGGATACATTTCCACAAGAACAACTAAACTCCGAGTGCAAAAAGCATTTGGACATAATCTGCATGTGTGACAAAAACCCAACAGGATGTGTTAGGATAAGTGAGACACCAAATGGACACAGTGTCCACTTAAGATGCAGAGTGTAACCTCACTGCATTAGCTCAGTATATATGTGAGGTTCAGTGTGTATCCAGGCCAGTGCTGCTACTCAGGAAGCATGCTTTCAGCAAACCGAGGAAGCCAACTGTAAGATGCCATAACAGCATGATCGCAATTACATAAACCTCTTAAACTGTGTCAAGAACACTTCTCCAGGATTACAAATCCTGTTCTCCTAAAATACCCTTAGTACTGGAGAATTTAAGGAATAACAAAAAAAAAGAAAATGCTATAGTTGTCATTTACAAATGTACCTTTTTGATCTAATTGAATTTTTTTGGCACCAAACATCGATAGTAGGATTTATCAAATCAAAATGACAAGACCAGGATCTGCTGTTCACATAATCTGACTCTAGCCTATAAAAGCCAAATCAAATGTTCTATCTGACCAATGATGCAGGACTGGGTTTATGGACAAGCAGCCTGTGCCTTTAAATTTTTCATCTTCCTTCATAATTTGACCTGTCCCCCAGCCAGGGGCGTGGAGCCAGCAAGGCTATTTTTAGGTCCTGAGCTCTGACGACTGGGCTACAGAGACACAGAGAAGGAGTTTTACTGTGTTGTTTCAGCTGGACAAACATTTAACCCCTCAATCCTTTTATCACAGCACAGCCAAGGAGCCGAGAAAGAAATGCATAGCTTATAGGCTCACCACAAAGACAAGACGCAAACGATGCAAATGCATGACAAACTCCATGTTATGTAACTAGATCACTAACTTTTTTTTTTTTTTTGCTACGATAAACACAAGATTATAACAAATCACACATTAAAGAAACTATTCTTTTCTAAAAAAAAATGTATGTACTCCCATCTATTTTTTGAAGCGATAAAGCATTTAGGGAAAAAAACTTGACAGGGTCGTTTAGAGGAGTGACAGATTACAGACTCGGTAGATTTAAGATTCTTCTTGAATTAGTTTTGGCATCCATGTACTATAAGATGGTGTGAGTGATAACAAGCCTTCAAGTCCAAGGTAATGATGCTAAAGACTCAGAGCTCCATCTGTCTCCGAATCTGTCAGAAACAGGTGCTTTGACCCGGCAGTCTGGCCAATCAGAGCTTAATTGATCAAAAGAGGAAGCAAGGCTGTCACATGAGTAACATTTATTATAAAAAAAACAAAAAAAAAAAAACTCAAAAGGGATTCTCTACTTCTTATAGCCTGATAATGTTGTTTTCTCCAAATTGAGAAATTCTCAAATTAAAAATGTACACGACGAAACTGTCATATTGAACTGTTACCAAGACAATTTAAATTATGGTGCAAACTTGAAATGATGTTTGCATTTCAATGTTGATGATTCATAACTGATTTAGTCTTTTTTTTTTTCAAGGGGTTATTCTAAATTATTTTAATGTTTATTTTCATGTGTTTCAGTTGTGCATTCATTTGTCCTACAGATTGACAGTAAGCATCAATTAGACAACATTATCGTCTAAAAATAATTTGATCGGCTTGCCCTACTTTTACAAAAAAAAAAAGAGAGAGGGAGATGCTTCAGTAGGACACGTTAGCAGTGATTAACCTACACTTTATTTATGACTAACTTCCTGAGGCTGATGAGAGATTGCGCGATTGGAAATAGCTCTGTCTAATAGGCAGGGTCCAGTAAACCTGCAATGTGGCAAGCCCATTATAGCGCCGACTGCGTCACTGGCGGCCTTTGTCTACTTTAGTCCTATTAAAGCATTTAAGTGTGAACGTCAGCGTCCCTGCTGGAGAGCCACTCCGCTCTGCTCTCCAGGGCCAGAGCTCGACTGTCTGTCACCTCCCGCACATCAAACACAAACTTGTGTGTCTGCCTATGTGTGTGTGTGTGTGTGTGTGTGTGTGTGTGCGTGTGTGTGTGTGTGTGTGTGTGTGTGTGTGTGTGTGTGTGGGTGTGTGTGTGTGTGTGTGTGTGTTTTGTCACCAGAGCTCAGACATGGAGTGGGGGGAATATTACAAACGAGGGAACAGAGAGCTAAACCAGCCTTTAGCGTTTTACAAAATGAAAGACTACTTTAGCTTGTTTTTAAAGCTGAAGAAAATCAGACAAATAATCATGATGTTGTTTCAAACAGACTCCAACTGAGTCAATTGAAATTACCTATTGGGATTAGAGTGTCAAGAAAGAAAAACTTGCTGCCATAGAGCTTCAGCTTCTTCTGCTCTATTTTGAGAAATCCTGGTCATAACCTGGGGATTAGGTTTTGTGTTGGGTTTTTTTCCTGCCAAATGAGCCTACTCGCATTACCACAATTACTGTACCAGGTCCAAATCAACTCCCAAAGTTCTCTGGCTTAATCACCATAACACTGCAGCCTTGTGACACACTGTGCATGATGAAACCCAGCAGGGAGTCAGACTGGAGACGGAAGAGAGGAGGATTTAAGTGTTGCAACAGATATGAGAGGAGGACAAACGCCACTCCTCGGGACCAATTTGATCTGGATAGAAAATGTTTTGTTCCCCTTTAATAGTGGATGACCCATGTGTGGGAGGGAGTGAGTCAGGGATGTTTTGTTGTTCAATGTTCTCTGAACTTCAAAGCCTGCGTCCATTTCGAGGGGTGGGGGGGGATAAATGTTAAAATAAAGTGATCACAGAATAAGTCTCCAAACCCTAATTGATAAGCTTGTTTAATAGCATCTGCTTTAACGCAATTCATTGAATCCACTGCTCTGCCGTCCTTCCCGCAATAATACATATTTCATCATTCGACCTCGGGAGGATTGAGGCGGATGTGTTCGTTGTCAGGTGCTGATTTTGCCCCTCAGAAGGGACGTCCCTCCCATGGGCGGAGACACATACTAACAGCAACTCCGCACGTTGCCATGCACCCCAATCACGCCATTGTGTCCCCCGAGCTTCGTCTCTCCCTCTAGTGGCCGCCCCACCGCTCTGAGGGCAGCCCTGGCGCAGAAGGGAAATTACCTCCCCACACCGATTACCTCAGCGCCCACCACCTTACTTACGTCAGCCCCTGATGAGTCACCAGTGCTAACTGTGGAACGGATCCTGGATCAATTTACAGAACCAAGCCAGTCTCTGCATGATGAGTGCAACGTACCGAGCTGGCAACAAAGCACAGCCGTCCTACCTGCTGCACAACTGAAGTTTTGTCACTTCTAACGCTCCATTTTCCACTTTACCTTACGGTCAGTCTCATAAAAGCCCAAAGGCACTACAACTGTTGATTTGATAGTAAAATCCAATCAGGCCGTACATCTGGGTGAGCTGCGCCAGCATGTTTCTCCACTAATGATTTGGGTGCGCTTGCTTTTATTGGGTTATTCTGTCTGGCATCCTGTGGAATTTCCTGTCGGTCTCTCAGGGTGATATAGGTTTGCACTTAACAGGTTGGATCAAATAACATGAAAAGCATTAAAAGATCGTCATGTTTTGCACTTAATCCTGAAGCAAGTTCTGCTCGCAAAGTTTTGCGGGGAGGCTTGGTGCAGACTTAGACACAGTTCACGCAGCTTTGTGCATTTCATGTGATGGCACTATTCAGACAGAAAGATGAATAAAACTTGTTCTGAAAAACATGAGCCTTCTATCTGAGATGTGAGAGGCAGGCTGAACAATGCCAGAGTTCGACTACGGCAAAAACACAATTTCAAAGCATCCACTTACTGTGAGACGACCTTGAGGTCACTTTACTTTCTAACTTTGAATAGGTCCTTGATGCCATGCCTTCATCTGCTGCCATAGGCTTTCTAAAAATAGTTATGTGGCACAAAGGCACGCTGGAAACAGAGGACAGCTCTCAGTATTTTTACTGATCAATGTGCTCATCTCTGCTGGAAACCATTGATCCACTGCTTTTATCAGATTGACCATGTTGTTGTACAACTTCCACCCTACATTGACTCATGACAAGCCCACTTTATATTCTACTTTGTCCTTGTTGTCCAGCAGCTTCCCTCAAAGTAATACAAAGCATTGATCATCTAACGATACTCTAACAGCAAAAGGCTAAGCATTGAGTACAGCCTTTGAAAGATCATTCTTGGAGTGTCACTGGCATTTAGTGAGCTAATAACCAAGGCACATGAGAATATAACGTTTTGCCTGAAACCACAGTGAGCAGACTCATTGCATCAGATACTCTGAGACATACATCATTGAAAAGCCTGCTGGAGTCAAATGTGGCATCTACATCATAGAAACACATGGTCCAAGTAGTCACATGCAACTTAAATGGAATCTATCCAAGCTCAGTTGACCTTAGAAAATACCTCAGGGATTATTAAAAACAAAGGTTGCCTGTTCAGAGGCATCCTTCCAATCCACATCCGGCTAGTCAGACCAATTTATGAGTGGATTACCACAGTGTTGGCGGGGGGGGGGGGGGGGGGGGAGGGGGCATTTTATCAGACTTGATTTCCATTTCAGGCACAGGAAAAAGTACAGTGCAGTTTTTACCCGGTTCCCAGACTTTAATGTCAAGGGACAAAACATTGCGCACACTCATCAAAGCAAAAACAAAAGGAAAACTGTTGCTGTTAAATAACAAGCTACGCTCAACTGGATTTATCAATGGCACTTGGCTATTCAAACAAAACTTCATTCATAGGTTTTTCAAAGGTCCACCCCCGAAAAAGCAGCAGGAAATCGAATTTACAATGGGAAGGGTGTGCTGACGCTTATTGTCCAAGCCACTTCCACCTACGCCATCACTTCTTTGCTTGACCACAGAATAGTTGCACTGCTCTCCTCCTGTGGTGTCTCAAAGGTCTGAGACACAACAATACCTCAGAAAAATAGCTCTTCCTCTGATTATTAAGGTAGTGCTATGCATAGCAGGAAATGCCCCACAGTGCACCCGTCACCTCTCCTGCAATGTTAATGTCTGGGCCGCTCCATATGCATAAAGCTGAAGGGCTTCCAGATGTATTTTTAAACACATCGCTCGGGTGACCTTGGGTTTCTGTATCTTTTTACGGCTTCGTATTCATATACATATTTCCACCATATAAAAATTCCCCCTGACAAGCTCATGTATTTTTATGCAGGTAAAGATACAGACGTACGCCACTCACTCCAGAGGACACCGTATCTGTGTGTTATCTTGCAATATAAGAGTGCCTTTCGCCTGACAGGCAAACCAATGGTTCAGGGTTAATTTTACTTGTTTGGTAGAAATACAACTGTACTGCTCCAGTTGCATCATTATTCTATGTGTTAAATCTGCTCTCTTCTAATGCAATATCTTGTATATCTCATAGTTTATAGCAAATTGTCACAATTCTGTTGCTTCCTTACATAATGGAGACAGTAAAAACATATTTCATTTGCCTCTACGATTAGCTCTGGTATTTGTAGGTTTCATAGGCCTAATTGTGAGTGGAAAATGTAAGGCAGCGGGACTTGTAATTGTGGGACACTGTCCAAGCGTGGTAAATCCTCGGGTGGATCCTTCAACAACAGTGCACCCTGCAGGTAGGTAAAGAGCAGGAACTAGACAGTTCAAAACTAAAAGAAAAAAAAAATCTGTTTAGAAGTTATAAAAGCACCAATAAGAAATAAGTCAAAAAGTTACAAAACTACAAGACGCTTATTCCACAAACGAATATTTACACATAAAACAACTGACAACTATCTCACATATACAAGGATACACATTAGAAAGTTTCACATCGCAATGCCATCCTGCTGGGAGGGACTGACCTCTGTCTTTCATCTCAGATCCAGTAACCAAACCGACTTTTCATCCCAGCCGCTCCAATAACACAGGGCCTAACAAGCTTTGGCTGCCTCTTATAGGAATCATGCTGAATCCAGTACAAACGCAACAAAAAAATAATATTAATTTGTGACCTCGTTGGCACTGTGTGAAAACTAGAAAGCCACAAAGTTGTTGCAAAATGTGGATGTTTCCAGCTGAACTACAAAGTGGGAACATTTGTAGCACTAAAGGACAAAAACAGTCACAGAGAGAGAGAGAGAGAGAGAGAGAGAGAGAGAGAGAGAGAGAGAGAGAGAGAGCTTCCTGGCATCCAGCTTCATTCATTTTCTGATCTGCTTCATAACACAATATGCTTTTCATTTATGTTTTTTTTTTTCTCCCTGAGCCTTACAACACAGCTGAAGGATTCTCCATTTCTTTCTTGTAAATAGAATTTAATGTTGCTTTTAAGCCTCCCCCTTTTAGAAGTCTTAAATTCTGTCAGCAGCTAAGATGAGATAATGCTCCTCAAAGCTAAAAGGGTAAATTTAAAGTATGCTCCAAGGTTGTCAACCCAAAAGGAGGGGGAAGAAATATTGGCGTTCAAAGCAGATGGGCTGGTAACCCTTTAACACCTATTGGGCCACCAAGACCTTTTTACCCAGGCTCTGGTCTTAGATATACGGCCACTGTGTCCAATCTCTGTGTAATTCCTGGATCCGTTTGTTCTACATATTTCACGCCAAGCGGGGAGGAGTTTTGGCCATGACCTCCTGCAGTCCCATAACTCCCAGGATGGGTTGAGGGAAGAGGCAAGCACCCAAAGATGAAAGGCAACAACAAAGAGATGTTTAGCATGACGCATGACAGCGCAGTCTGGGTCCCGGAGGATGACGGCTTTGGCAAGGAGTGACAACTAATGGGCCTGTGAAGTCTGAGGTTCGTCTGTTTCTGCCATCAAGGTAAAAGGCCCCACCCTGTGACAGGCAAGTGACAATCCTTCCATCAGTCTGGGCAAACCAAGGACTCCGAAGCGCGTCTCATTTATCACTTTCACTGATTTCACCTCGCAGAGTTGACAGACCTGAAGCGAGTCGGGGCAAGGGCACTCTCGGCTGCGCCTGTCAGCAGGCATATACTGCAAGACAGACAAGCAGATGGGTGCAAGTAAACAAGCAAAACAACACACACACACACACACACACACACACACACACACACACACACACACACACACACACACACACACACACACACACACACACACACACACACACACGCACACACACACACACACAGAGTAAAAATAAATGGTGGAAAATGCAAAGCCTTAAAATTAATCTTTTGAATTATAAGATATACGTGTATACCTCAGAAAAGCAGCACATATTAATCTTGTTTAAATACTCAAAAACATTTGAGAAGTCTCAACTCTCCCCATTCTTCACCCACACAAGCGGCCTCTCAAACACATGAATGATTCATCTCTCCAACTCCATTTGGACAGGAAGTGAAAATAAATGGAAGCGGGATCCTCCAGAGAGCCCGGAGGTCGACGTCGGGGCTGGATGAACAACACCGAGAACACCAGACTAAACCCAGCGAGCTCTGTGTCTTAGCTGCAACAGGAGCAAACTCTCCCCCAGGGCCACAGCTCTCCTCTTACTATCTATAAAGAGAGGGGAATATTCCTCACACACACACACACACACACACACACACACACACACACACACACACACACACACACACACACACACACACACACACACACACACACACACACACACACACACACACACACACACACACACACACCAGCAGCTATCACAATACCCACCAGCAGTCTAGTCAGTTTTCACCATGCAGGAAAGCTGCAAGTCTGGCTCAACTAAGTTAGAATTTATTATATACGAGACGTCGTCCTGTTCAGTTTTGGTTGATTCAGAGGATTTCTGTGTGCACAATGTTTCAACCACTGAACACAGTTAGTGTGAATAATAGAAACAACAAACACTCGGACTGTAAGTGGGGAAAAAACATATTTCAGTTCGAATTTGTGGCACCTGGACGAAATTCAGCTTGTCTGCACAATGTCTGCAGTGCAGCCACACGCTTGCCTCCAATGGAGCAATAGCCAAGAGCAGCAAAATAAATAAAGGTGTGAACAAGACTCTCCATTTCATTTTCATGACAACACATTAAGATAAAGTCCAGGGCTGCCTGCTGCACGATGCTGTTTAACCTCAAGACGCTGAGCTCACGCACATGAGAGGCTAATCAAAAACAGAACGTTGCTACAATGCAATGTATAATGCAATATTGTATAATGCTAAATGTGCTCACATTGTCGAGGAAGGAATATCGCTTTGCTCCAAATATACAAATGATCATTTAGATAAGATGCCTCAAGTAACCTAAGAAAAACAAAAGCTCCTCAGCATGGCTCATAAGCATTGAAATAATTTGTCTGTTCTATCTAAATCAATAATTAACAGTTCAAGGCAAGGAAAATTAGATTGAATATTTACTCTAAATGTTTAAATAGGTGCTGTCATAATTTGGCCCTTTGCCTTTGGCAATGCACAACTTCCTCCCAGCCAGGGCATCTGATTGATGCATTAAACTTGAAGATATGGGAAAAAAAAAAAAATACAAAGAAATGCATTCATCCTCGTATAATCTTTTAATTGTAAATCATAATAAAAAGGAGATGATTCAAACAAAACAGGAATTTTAAGAGCTTAACACAATATTAAGAAGACAACGACTAAATAAATATAATGAAATCAAGTAAAATGCAAAACCATAAGTGAAACAGGTGTTGTTGCAGGTTTATGTACCCATTTCATTTTTCAGATAAGAGACTTTAAATAACACATGAAAGGGTTTAAATGCTTTTTTTTCACTTAAGGATCCCAACAGCTATTGACAATTAGTCGCCATCTTTTATTTGTGATTTATAATGTAAACCTGAAGATAGAAAAGATCTGAATACCCCCCCTACCCCACTACCTGGTTTCTGCAAGAATAACACATTTGCTGAAGAATGGCAGTCAAATGGCTTTTGTTTGGTTTCATATGGTTTCTTTGAAAGATAAAATGTCCTCACTGACAACTAAAACCTTGTTTAACACATTAAATGTTTGTCAGAATCTGAAAATACAGTAAAGAAAAAAATAGATGGGGAGAATAGATCTTTACTCTTTTTGCTACCTCATGTGAATCACAGCAACATTAATCTGTTCGCAAACAGTCACAACCACCTTTTGTGCAATGAAAACCGTACTGCGTTTCAACAATGAGCCACTGCAGTACAGAAACCAGCACCTTCCTCTGGGCATCAACAACACCCCTCCTCCCTCAAAAACTCACTGACCCAAACCCATTTTTTCCAGTCTAAGAGAAATGTCAACTCCAGACCTAAAACTCGTCTCTTTGAAGGGAACATAGCAGCCAAATATAGCCTGGTAGCCTCTACGCCTCCTGACATATATCAGGCTCTCGGGTTCTGCTAACAGTGGGTAATTTTGGCTGCCTGCCATGCAGTCACTTACTATTAAACATCATAACTATACAAAGAAAATTATAAGCGAGCAGTGGAGTGTACACTGTTGCCTGGTAACCTAATGCCATGTTGGGGATTCATCTTGTTATGGAACAGAAAACACTTACAGCCAGAGCCAATAATAGATCCAGGACCAACACAAAAAATAGTTGAAGGGTGTCAACAAGCACAGCCAAAGTGAAGCTGAAAAACATAACATGAGAGATGTATGTTTAGGAAACAAGTCTCATTTCAAAGTGAGTGCCTTTCTGTGGAAGTGTTTCTTTAACATGGTTGAAATTATATAATTATTATTCATCTGTCATTATACAAGTGACATGATGGATAGACTGAGAGCTTATTTCGAAGTGTGAAATGCAGCTAAAGAAGACATTATACTGGCTGGCAAAGGCTGCTGCTGAGTGTTAATTACCAAACGCTGGCTTTAAGTCCTTTGGATCAGGGACAATAACAGAAATTGCGCTTCCTCCAGACTTGTGTCAATCAAGGCTGCAACATTTAATAAACAGATTTTTATATATGCAAGCATCTCATCGAGCTGCATCCTTCAGTGCTTCATGAACAGGGTTGCTTTTATTATTATTATAACTTCAACATGAGAACATTAAAATAGGCAAGAAATCTTATCTTTACAGACTACAACACCATACAGTATGAGCTGCTGTTGGGGTTTTTTTTATTTGAAAAACAATATATGTACTGCTAGTGTAACTGCTCCATGCAATATATTTGGTTAAGTGTTGCCATTTATGAGGTTGGAACTCATTTTACAGCCGACTATCTCTGTGTATGACCTTCATTTTCAGCATCGACTCAAAGGAATTATAGTCAATAAACAATAACATATGTGATAAGAAATATTTCTCTGTCAACTCCATCCAAAGACAGTCAGCCAAAAGAGACAAGTCGCCACAAAAGCACAATGTCCTCATAATATTTACTGCAATATCTAAAACAAATCATCTGAATAAAATGTTCTGTACATATAAATGAGTATCCGTTGGTTTTCATGCCTTGATATTTTAACAATTTATTTGTACGTTTATTGATTTTATGATGCACATCGGGGTTGGCACTTTTTAATCTCATTTTACTGGTGACAATGACAATAAGGATTCTATTCTATTCTATTCTGTAATAAGAGACGAGTGTGTCATAACTGGTGTTGTACCAAAAAAAACTGAACTTTGTAAGAAAGTCAATAAGTTGTTTGGAGAAAAAGTAGTAATCAAGTATAAGTTACATGTTAGTGTCTCGGAACATACTAGGCATTCGATTAAATAAATATCTGTCTACATATCCATATCTACAAAATATATAAAGATTAGAGGGGTACATACAAATGTAGATATAAATCAGTCTGTTAAAATATAAATAGTTATTGGCTACTAAAAACTCATCAAAAGGTTTGATTGTATGATCACATTTCAGTCATGCAAGAGAAACAAAGTAATTATTATTTATTCTGATTATTTATTCTGTTCTGCTATTTTTAATACGGTTTGCTGCTATTTTTAATGACTGTTAGTAAGCGCACAACAATTTTGTTGTATGTACTGTCTTACAATGAAAATAAAGGCTTTCAACTTCCATTTTCAACTTTCAACTATCAAAGCAGAAAGTGTAAATTGTACTTTGATAAAAGCAAAATTACATACTTGAGAAAAAATACTTATAAAGTACAAACATCCCACAAATATACTTATATTGTATTGTACATCAATGAAAACAGTCCAAACTAAACAGCATGAGCTGAAATGGAACCAATTATTGTTCATGATTTTATGAAATGATTATGAACTAAACTGTTTAGTTTCGGGACAAGATCTCCTTATTTAAGGTTTTTGGGGGATATTCCATCTTCATTCACTTTTGAAAGAACTTCCAGCATCTATCTTCCAAACAGCTTTATACAACTTAGGGTCGATGGTGTTTTGGAGCCGATCCCAGCCGGCTGTGACGAAGCGCAGAGTGCAACCTGGACAGTCCATCACTGAGCAAACACACACACACACACACACACACACACACACACACACACACACACACACACACACACACACACACACACACACACACACACACACCAACACACACACACACACACACACACACACACACACACACACACACACACACACACACACACACACGTTCACTCATATTCACGCTTATGTGCAATTTAGAATCACCACTGAATCTCAAATGAATGTTTTCAGACAGTGGGAGGAAGGCGGATTAACCAAAGAAAACTGACACCGTCACTGGGAGTACATGCAAACGCCACGCAGAAATATTCTTGAGCCTTGAACTGAATGAAGGTGATTAATCAAATCCCATCATGCATTAGGTGGCAAATATCCTAAACGTAATATAAAGACGTTCTTCTTGTCACACACTGAGGGTTTGACTGTATTGTACCAGTGTGGCAGCATTCAGACGCCTGAGTACACACACCCTCGCACACACACACACACACACACACACACACACAGGCTTTGAAATGTTTTTCTCGACGCACCCGCTTACAATTGTGTTTTCCTACAATTCTTTTGTGCTCAATTGAGGCAGCAGATTGGCACAATCATTTTGTCATGTCATACTTTTTCGGCTCCCGGCACAAAACAGCAGAGCACTCTCTTCCTCTCTATTGGAAACTGTGATTTCTGCTGTGCGACACGAAGGCTGCCTTCACACTGTCACGGTCAGTCAAGGATGGCACTCAAACACAGGAAATAAATCCGCAGTGACAAAGCGTAATTCATCACTTTCGTCACTTTAGTTGTGAAAAAAAAAAAATGGGGAGAAAAAAAAAGGAAAAAGGCATTGTATTAATGCCACTTTGACAAACAGGCTTACTCCCACTTCGTGTGTCATCTCTGCGAGTAGCTGACAGATTATTCTGTCGTGTCCTCAGAATATTTTTACAGATACAAATCTTACAGACGCCAACTTTAGGACAATAACAATAATTCAAAATCCACCATATAGCACATGAATTACACAGTCAGGATATCATGCAACGCGCTGCTTATCCAAACACTCCTTGCCAGCTGAATAGCTGAACATGATAACTTATCAGGTCCGGTGAATAATTCACAGATGCCTGCCAAAATTTGTTCCATCGAAAAAACATTTTGTCTCATTAACACATTCATTGGTACTATGAAATTATGTGTGAGGCTAAGTGTAAGGTGCTGTTAAAATGACTTTCTCTCTCTGACACTGCTCAGATGGTACCTGCCCCCTCAAGCCATCTGAGCAGTGTAGACATCTGTGAGCGTTAACCTGCCAAGAACAAGGCTAATGTAAAAATATCATAAATATTCTGAAATGGAAAGACAGCTGAAGGGTCATTTGGGCAGGCTGTGAAAGGCCTTCATGTCAAGTCTGAGCAGTGTTTTTCTTGTGTCACTGTCTAAAGTGAAAATGTTTTGTGTACACTGGAGGGTCTGTGGTTCTGGTGTTTTCCCATTACCTTACCGAGCAACGATTGAAATGCTTGTCACCACATGGCATCTGTGGAAAGATCACTGCTTTAACCATAGCCGTCGCGTAAGGGCCTACGTCAAGCAAAACACATGTGCCGGACATTTTTTTTGGGAGGAATGACACAGTGTTAAACACAACTGAGAAACAAACCAACATTTCAGTGTAACACTCGTAAAAACAGGTGTGCTGCTTATTTTTCATTTAGTTGTTTTCATCTAAAGTAAGTACCTTACCTTTAAACTCGTGGCTTTATCCACAATTGTTCGGTTTCTAGAAGGAGAAAAAAATGCTGTAAGATAGACTCATAGTTGCAGTTGTTACATATACAATTGACTGATTATATATATAAGGAATGCTTATAACTACAGATGTTGCTCATTTCCTATGTATTACATTTGAAAAAACAACCTTTTTCACCCACGCATCTTCGATACAAGTTATAGTCACGGGGCCTGATGCAGATCACAGCTTACTGAATGTAGAGTACACCACGTACAAGGGTCGATCCCATTGTAAACACTGAGACAGTCTCTGTCATATCATGACACACGCTCACTTTCACATATACGGCCAATTTAGTCACTAATGACCTCAGACACACCTTTTTGGACTGTGAGAGGAAGCCAAATATACCTGGAAAAGCCCACACATGCACAGGGAGAACATTCAAAGGGCTCCAACCTCTTCATCATTTCTGCAAGGTGACAGAGCTACACTGGAATTCCACCTTATTTTCATGTAGTTTTTGTGACTTCTATAAGAAACATTCACAACAAAATAAGCTCGTAACCTCAGGTTCAACACAGTTAAACTGGTGGCTTTATCAGCCTCTGTTCCACTTTTAGTTCCTCAGTTCCAGTAGAGATAAGCAGTGATATAGACTCTAAGATGTATTACTTTGTTGCTCAATACACAAGTAATAAAACTTGAAAAAAACGATGTAAGGTATTTCATCCATGCATCTCAGTTCAGCAAAACACACACTTAAGTCACACACTTAAGTCTCTTTGAAACTTGAGTCTACTATACCGGGAGAAAATGTAACTCCACCACAGAAACGCACCAAAGCCCAGACTCATAGGGATATTATTGCTGTGAAGCCAGAATGCTAACCCCCACCCCATCATATGGTTGTGCTTTATCTGGGTAATACATTACAATCTGTTGCAAAACAGGTACCACAAACACTTAAAAGTAAAAGATCAAAGCATGAGATAACTGCATTCTCAGCCACCATTTTAAAATGCAACACTTTGGAACATTGCTTTTCACTTTCGTCACATCTTACACACACACAAGGCTAAATGAGCTCAGTTATCACCAGCTGTAACATTAAAGTAACGTTCTTACACGAATGCGTCACTTAATAAACCAATAATGTTCTTTAACAGTGAATATTATCATATCATGTGTAAATCACAATATATAATATGCAGTATTTGTTGTAATACATGATCTGCTCACTTTTAATGTAATGTAATGTATTGTAATGTAAAGTATCCCTGAACTGTATGTAAATAGAGTTTGAGCAGAGATGTTTGACAAGTCTTCATGGCTGTAATTTGCAGAGCCCCTATAGCCCACGGACAAGCTATAATTTAAGAGCTATATTTAAATGTCAGGCCTTTTGAGTCATCGCTGTCTTGTTGTGACAGAGGGTGATGCAGCCGTGTTAATTGTCGACTTTTTTTCTTCTTCTTTCAATAAGGACTTTCACACTCTAACCTCGTCTGATGAGCTCATACAGTCACAAGCAAATCTAAATATGGACACTACAATACCCTACATCTTCAACAACCTAACAACCGCTTGTGAAGCCACTAATAATGAGGTCAGTATTTAAAAAAAAAAAGCATTACCAGGTTTGTGGTTGTGTGAGAACAGGCCTGGAGAGAAGACCATTCCACTTTTACCGATGGCGTCACAAACCCAATTAAGAAACCAACCACCTGTGACCTCAGAACCTCAAATATTAATGTGCACTGTTTACGCACGGCTTGTTGTTCTAAGTCAAATTACAGCTTCAAGATGGAGAAAACAAAAAACTTTCAGTGGTTGAATTGTTTCATAAAAGCATTTCTATTGTCTCACAAATATACTCACTAAACATTTTTGCATAAGTTTAATGTTATAGATAAATAATAATAAAAAAAAAAAAAAGCGGCTGAGGAGGAGTCGTTCCCTGTGTACCTGGAGGGCAGGTTGGGTCTTTGACGCGCTGGATGTTATCGCTGCCTGTCGGCTGGATGAAGCTATAAATAGCGTCACTGGTCAGAAAAAAAAGAAGATAAAAAAAAAACCCTGCGTAAGGTAGCGACAGAGAGTGGGCACTGTCTGTTCCCTGTGTCCTCTGATAATCGCTGTGACGGAGGGAGACGGGGGCAGCTCCGGCCGCTGACTGTCCTCAGCAGGTGCGCCTCCAAACTCCATCAATCATCCGCCATCAGAGCTGAGGCTCCTCTGATGGTGCAAGATCCCCCAACATCACTTTGTGCTACTTTCATTTTCTCATTTTCTCAGATTAAAATCACCACCACGTGGAGCATCATGATGTCACATGAATGGGGTTATAAGAAACCCTGTTATTGTGAAGAACCTATGATTTTTTTTCTTTGTTATTGCATAACCTGAAATTCCAAGTGTGAGTGTTTTGACAGCTGCGTACAGTTTACAGCGATGCACTGCCTAAAAATAGCATCTGTGCCCTCTGCAGGGCCACAAATAATCATTAGAATGAAAGCAGCGCCATCTACTGGCTTTTGGACTTGGTGGTTCCCAACGTAGTGTCCGGGGCCGCCATGGGGGGCGCCAGAGATCACAGAGCAGACCTGCTCTGAGGATTACAGGATGAGATTTGCACATGTCGAATAAGGAAGAAAAAAAAACAATAAAACAGTTTTTAGATCCAAGAGCGCACTGGAGAAGCTGCCCAATGGTTTGATTTTATATATATTTGTGAGAATGGGTGTGTAAGTCAGTGGTTGACTGTAACGTTTTGGCGTCAGCAGAGTGACTGGGTAGAAGGTTAGGAACTGCCAACCCATCAGACGACTGGGACTGAAACAAACTGTTCTGCAGTTAAAGGTCACGGCGCGCTGGAGCCGGTGAAAGCTAACGACGGCTGAAGGCAGGTTACACCCTGGACAGGTCACCGGTCCGTCACGGCGCAAACACAGAGGCGGGAAAGGGCAAACTGACATTCTCACAATTAACCAAACTTGAGTGTTTGTTTGTTTTTTCCGTTCATGTATTCTCGGCGAAAGCACAGCTAAAACCTGTCAGGCTGTGTCATTTCATGGAGTCAATGCTAATGTAGTAGATTGTATTTACCTTGTTGCTACAACAAGTGCCGCATGCACCATATTTGACTATAGAATTCACACTGAATGTCCATCCTGCCGCAATTAAGGGCCAACGGGCTCTACATTTACACCGCTGGTCTAACATGATCCCAAGAATTTTGCTTTCATAAAGGTGTTATCATATAATTTCACTTCAAATCATCAAAGACCAGGGGAGAAATAAAAATGTGTTTGAGGATGTGATCAAGAGTGTTTGACAAATTCTTTTTTTTTTTAATCATATAATTTTTTTCAAAAAGTTGCTCAAAGATGCTGTGATTTTGCACTCTCAACTTACAACCAGATCGTTCTCGGTTCAAGCTTGAGGTGAGGGAACTTTCGGTGTGTTGGGCTTGCATGTTCTCTCTGTGCATGCATAGGTTTGTTTGATTTTCAAGTACAGCGGTTTCCTCCCACCGACCAAAGACACGCATTTTTAAGTTATTCAGTGTATCTAAATGGATGGTATTTCATATATAAAACCATTTTAATGCATTCGATCTAAAAGCTCAACACTAAAAGTCCAACCTCAAGAACTTATATTAAAAACTCATTTGTGGATTTGCATCAAAACATGTTTTCGAAGTCAGCAGTCTACAACTTTTACAATCAAAATAGTCTTTATTTGCCACCTCCTACTGACGGAAAGTTGTTTGGAGCCACAAAAACATACTAAAACTTCAACAAATAAGATAATACTGCATTGAAACTTTTATATATAATGTTCATGTAAAAGCCAAAATTGAGGGTTAACATTGGATTTATGATTTTTCTTTTTGAACCACAACTGTTATAATGCTGATAAACTATTTCTGGTTTTAGTAGTTAAAACACAAAATACAAAGGTCACAAAGCTTTTTAAGTACATTTAATGTCGTGAAAGCTTTGAGGAGCCAGCGCAGAGGTTGCAGACCTCTGGTCTATGTAAATGAAGAATTTAATGGAGAACTGTTGTACTCCATTAGCACAGGCTGTATAGAGTGTACCTAATGAAGTGACCAAAGAAAGTGGATTTAATCTTATATGTCCGGTTGTCAGACGGGATTTAAAATTCTCCACTAAAAGGAAAACAGCAAATGTCTGTTCATGCGTCGGTGCATTAGTTCAACATTAAGAAGGAACAATGGAGCCGTGAAGCTTCCACTTTCCCACTATCATTCTTCGACTCAATACCCACTAAAAATGGGCGGTTTTACAAAAACAGAGGAGAGGCTTTTGTTTCCCAACTGGGAGTAATGCCTGACTGATTATGTGATTAGCAGAATCTTTATGCAGATTTGTCAACGTCGTGAATCTACAGCTGTCCACGGACTCACATTTTTATTTGTCACTTCAAAGCATTCTTCTTGTTTTGCTGTCTGGAGCGGTGGACAAATGTCTTTCTCTTAAAAAGAAGGGGAAAAAAGCACCTATTATTACTTCGTACCTGTCTCCTTTATTGCTGCTCAGTAAGCTTTTCCTTACTCGTAATTATTTATTTAATTCAGGTTCATCTTTTTTTTTTTTATCTAGAGATTATTTCCCTTCTTCTTTTATTCATTGAGTTTAAACCACAGAAAGATTGTAATGCCTTCACAACTGGTGGGTAACTGAGAGATATTTCTTTTCTCTTCCCAGCTTGCCTCAGCAGCCCTACAGCTGCTGTGACTGACACAGTGGGTGACACCCGTTTTATCTGAGATTCCCGACTGTCCAGCTGTGTGCCATCTCTCATCCTGACATCTGGACAGGCAGGGCCACAGTGAAACATCGGCGCATCCGAGGCGATGATCTGCATGCATGTCACTCTGGCTGCCTCATCCTTTCCCAGGTGCACACAGGCTCGGCGTCCGTTCTCAGTAAAATCTGCAGTGACGACCGCAGAGGCTTTAGTCTTTACAAAAATTCAGATTTATATTAAAAGCTAAAAATAATTGTGTTGTAATGACGACTAATGTACAAAAAGCTTTAATCCATAATAGATGTGCATGTTAATATTCTGTCCTGGCTCTGATTGATCTAATAATGAGTATGAATCATTTATTTGCCTCTGACACACAAAAGGTTATGCAAACAAGAAAGTTGTAAACACAGGGTCGGGGTGCATTTTAAAGCGGAGTGGAAAGTGTGGAGGTATGTGTGTCTTGTGTGTGTGTGAGCATCTGTTTTCTCCATTAATGTATATACTCTACTGTTTCTTCTCCTTTTAATTTGTGGGAACCCCTCTCCGCCGCAGCCTCCCCAGTGAGAAAGTATTTTTGCTTGAGTTCCTTTGGCCTTTACGGGGCTTTGGGACAGATCAAGGAGGATTACCCCCCAGCAAAGGTGACCAGTGCCCACAAAGCTTCCGCAGCTCTTTTCCCACTCCGCGCTCTTTCTGGCCACTGAAATGTGAGACCGCTATGGAAAGTTGGTGAACATAACCCACATTCTTTAATAACTGCCCTGCTCCGTTGCTTTCCAGGGGCACACAGATGCCACTTTACTGCACGTTACTTGACTGTAATCGCCGGGAGGATTTCCCTCTACACCTCTGCACCCCTGGAAGGAGTCTAAAAATAGATACCACTGATAGTGAGGGCGTAATAAATATTTGCCCCAATAGACAACAACCGCTTTTTTTTGAAAAGGTTGAGAAAAGGTGTCAGTTTACAATGAGGAGGTATATTTCGCAGTTCTCAATATCACATTTCATAAACGGATAAAGTATTGAAAGTGAAGCCATTTTTTTATTTTATTAAAGCATTACTTATTTGTAATGGAATCAAAAGTCGCTACTCAGTGCGAAGACCATTTAAATTAACATCCACCTCTTTTAATCTGCATTTTTGAACCCAGTAAACTACATTTGCTGCTTTGTTTCTATGTTTGTGTATGAAAATTTGTTTCCTGTTGTGTAATTCTCATATACTTTGTCTGTGCACAAGCAAAGATATTTTATACTTGTGGAATTCATGACCTGATTCAAATCACAATGAATGCTCTTTTGAAGTCATTATAATTAGAGTAACAAGTTCTCTATGATGTTTGTTCTGTCAGTGAATCATATAATTAATTTTAGTAATAATAATATCTTGTTTCAGTAATTACAACTTTATAGTACTTGTAAATGACGATTAGTCATTGCATTCTAACAACAGCACTATGACTTGTAATTGAGTACAATTCAGGCAGTGAAACGAGAGTTGTACTTGAGAACATGTTGTCAGTACGCAGTGCCAAGGCTCACCAATTGATAGATCTGGAAAAATGTATATGTACTGGGCAAAAAGTCAGTATTGCATATATAATAATCCTACAACTTTCTCTCAACCAAAATTCTAAATGTATGTGTTTAAAATCTCCCCTGAATCTTGAACAGAACAGGAAAAACATCCCATGACAGCAGATATAAGCTTTGCACTTTGTGAACTTTGATTCTAAATGTATTAAGCCGCTGTCTGACAGGGCTATTGAGTCACCGAATGCACAGTTAACAGACAGCTTTGTGTCCAACACTTTTGGCACACTTCCATCATGTCATTCATTCCAGTTTGTGGTATTTTCACAGTACAGAGGGCATTACTGTACACATCATCAGCTGCCGCTGAACTCGTAACTCTTCAGGAATGATTCATCAACAATAGATACCTTCATTTTCAGTATCATAAAGGCAAAAACTTTTCCTTTTTTGCAAGTTGTGGAATAAAAATGTTGATTTGTATGATGCAGCAATGCTAATGTGGCTTTGTTTTTCACAAAATACATATTAGTATCACAGCATAAGATGCAAACAGTTACAGAACCACCAACTCACATGTTCTCCTAAATTCCCAGAGTCATTATGTCTAAATAATATGGACTCACTGAATCCTGAGACTACGTGTAGTTAAAATGTTTGCCGCTAGGAGGAGATGTTTTACCATATTTTGGCATCACGTTATTGGCTCAGTTATGCAAAGCCACACATACAAGCAAAGAAATAAAAATAAATAAATAAAAGGTTTGTTTGAGTGGGTCATTGATCGTCCAGCCTTTTTTGGGAAAAGCTTTGTGTTTTTTACTGATTCAAATTAAATAATTTATTTGCATAGCATGAGAGTTGTATACAATAAGATGAAACTTTTAAATGTTTTAAATGTTATAATACTACAAAAGGGAAAATACAGAGCAAAACACAATTATTTGCAGCTAATGAAAACGGATATAAAATTTTTAACTTTTAAAAAGCATTAAAGCATTAAATTAAACGAGGATACATTTAACAATTTTAAAGTTTTGTAGAAAAGCAATGTTTACCTCAGTGAGAATCGTCACTGCTGGCACGGAATCTTTTCAAAAGATGGATTAAACGACGTGGATGATTTAAATACTTGATTGTACTGAATAAAAATGCTCTACATGTGACAAATATAGTTTAAAGCTGTTTGCAAAGGGCCATGACACCACGTCCAGCATAGTGCGTCTGTCACCCAGAGATGTTCGCAGCAGCCAATCACGAAGCCCCACACTAAAGCGGTGCGTGCTGTCAACCAATCAGGTCGCGGCTTTTGGCGAGGTGAACTATGGTGGCGGCAATGTTATGGAGTTTCCGCTGCTCGTCTGCTTCCATGCCATCAGGTTAGACAGCTGCTAGCAGAGCGAGCTAAGCTAGAGCCACGCAAGGCCTCCAGCGGACCAGCGGACCGGGAGCTACTGACACGGACATCCTGTATGAATCTGCATGAGAACAGTTAAAATCCCAGAAATATGGTGGTTCTCAAAATTCGAGACCAGGTGAGTGATCATTGAGCCGAGAGCGGAGATGGAAGTTCGAGCTATGCTAACGCTAAGCAAGCTGGCTAGCTCCGCCATAGGAATGTAATCCGAGTCTTTTTTGGCTACTTTCTGAAATCAACCCCTCTCTTTAGGATAGAAAATAAACTGGCACCCACGCGTGGGAAATGGGGGCTGGGTGGAGGAGCGCGATTCGAGCCGCTTTTTGTACTCACGTCGGGATCACGTTTACATGAAGACGCAGACTCTTTGAGTTGTGACCACGTTAGCTTCGCAGTGTTTATCTCCAGCAAGTAGCCGCAGCCTGCGTGACATGCTACGAGCTGCTCATCTGGGGAAGTGGTCTGTTAGCACAACGAGACAAAACGCCACTAAATTAGGGCTGAAGATCCGCTTACAGCTCTAATAATTACCCGTAAATCTCCGCAATGAGGTGTGAGGTGATTGCCACAGCGGCATTACACGATCTGCTGATTTTAGTGGTTGTGACACATCAATATGTTTGCAGCGGTTCCTGGAATCGTTGGAGTCAGCTGTGAAACATGTGAACACAACCTGGAGTTGTATTGTTAAAGATGTGCAGGACAGAAGCAGGGATCTGACAGAAGATCTGTGGCTTATTCTTATTGTTTATCGTTTTCTAAATCTGTGGTTTGTGTATCAATTTATAACAGACTTCTAATGACGCTATGAATAAGTTATGTCCTTTGTGTGAGTCCTCGTTTGTTAAGTCTAATTTGAACAGTTTTAAGTGCAAATCTAAAACGTAAATGTGGAAGGCACCGATGCTAATGTTAAATGCATGAGACGACATTCGACACGTGTCTTTTATTTTAATTTGCTATATTAAACTCCTGACACCTACTTGTGGAAAACAAGAATAGCTCTCTGTTATCATTCAATGATTTTGTTTTGCACATGCCTGCTATTCTTGTCACATAAGTACGTGCATGTGTCGTTTATTGTCTGTGTGGCTGAATGATCGTGCTCCTGTGAGCTCCTGTGAGCCGCTGTCTCCATGGTGATTGTATTAACCAGCCTGGCTTGCATGAGGAGAGGAGAGGAGGTGCACAGTAGAGTCTTGCAAATCTCCTACACCGCTCATGCAGGACTGGACAACCCAAAAGCAAAAATGCACATTTGCCCTTCCCTTTTTATTCTAATGGGAGATGCAGAAGGCATTGGTATAAGCAGCACGAGTGACTCCTTGTGAATGTGTCGTCTATCCTTCCTTGTACCCTGCAGACATTCATGGGCTTTGTAATGGCTAAATGAGAGGCTTGTCTATTGGGGTTTTTTTTTTTTTTTGCTTGTTTGTTTCCTCTTAAAAGCAACAGTTTGGCAGTGCTTTCTTGATGGCAACGGTGCATTTTGTCTTGCTGTTTATCGTCGATCTGACTGCTGAAGTGCCTCGTGTGACCCCATTACCTTGTTTTGAAGGTTTTAGCACTTCTTAGCTCCAATCACTCTTCCTCTAGCGTCATTGGTTTCAGCATTAGTCTTGCGTGTGTGTTCAAGTTATTACTATCAGCTATTGGAAAGTTTTGGGTTTCCCGTTAAATCTATTCTTTTTTTCTTTTCTTTTTTTTTTTAATCTTCCAGCTGAAGTTGTTACCCATAAAAGTATTTTTGAAAGTAGAGCATTAGGATGAAAAAGGTTGATTCATAGTTGGTCCTGTCAGAAGCATGTGGCTCAACATATACCATATAAACTATTAATCACTTGCAAAGCTGTACAAACTGCAACTGGCGACTAGTTACCTTTTAAACGTCAAAGGTTTGAAGGTAATAAGTTTTTGGGGTCTTTCTACTCCTCGCTAATTTTGTTAATAATCAATTTGTGTTGTTTTTTTTCCAATCAGAAATCTATGAAAAACGGGGGCCATGCAGTGGTATGGTGGTTAACACTCTCACCTCACAGTGATAAGATCCCCCGGCACGAGTCTGTTGGGCTTTGAGGCCTTTCTGGGTGGAGTTTGCATCTTCTCCCTGTATAAGTGGGTACTCTGGTTGTCCCCACAGCCTGAAAACATGCATTGGAGGTTAATTGGTGAGCCTGAAATTGCACATACGTGTGAATATAAGTGTACCCTTCCTTTGCTGATAGACTGCTGGGATCAGCTCCAAGCCACTTCCACCATGACTTGAATTAAGCAAATAATCTCCAATGCACTGCAGCTTTCATTCAAAGAAAACACGAGCAAGCAATTTTAAAACCTGTTGTCCTTTTTGCACAGTGTGTAACCGGATCCTCCAGGTTCTTCATGTGATGCTTTGTTTTGGATACGCGGCTGCACGATGCTCATTCAGAGGGTTCGATTGCTCTCTTGACACGCGAGTGCGACGTCACATCTCGGCTGACAACCCCTATCAAAACGATTCACAGCTGCTCCCCAGAAACTACTTTTGATTGTGGCAGCAACTTGAAACTTGTCCAAAGTGAGGGAAGAGTTAAGTTTTAAGGAAAGCCAGGAATGTTCCATCTGGAAGGGATCCCCTCCACTCGCTGCTGTCCCCGGCCAAACCAGCCTCTCCCCACAGGCCGATGGAAAACGGCCAGATCAAAGGCTCCATGCTGGTGTTGTGGTGTTGGATGAGGCAGGGGAGTGCAGCAGTCTTGAGCTTTCCAATGTGACACACGGAGGCCAGTTATTACTCTGAATTACACATTTCCTGAGTTTTTTATTGGGAGACTGATCTCTGCACAGTTTCCACATGAATTTGATGAGAGATAAAACAGTAGTGCAAAGGTTTGAAGAGAGGGGATGTACGGTAATTAAAAAAAGGCAGACGTGTGTTGAGTTTGCATGTTTTCACACACTTGCCTAATAGTGGGGCTTCTTGCTAGCACGATTATGTGAGCAACGTTTTAGTTAGAATCTGCATTATGACTAACATTACAGCCATCTGCTGTTCAGTTCTGGATCTCTGTTTTGTATTTACCAGATCACCCTTCGAGTGAACATACTTGGAATAGCAGGGACTTCTTTTATGTCTGTATGTTTTCTGTTGTGTTCTTCCTGTATGTAGCACTGTACCTTCTGCCCTGTGGGCTGTATTTCCAGTCCCCCTATTATTTAAGGTCTTGTTTACATGGCAATGTTTTTCAAGTGAAAAACTTTTTTTGCATTTTTGGGATCCAGTTACACGACAACAGCAGCTCGGAGCCCATGAAAACACAAATTTTTTGAAGATTCTCCATGTAAGTGGGGGAAAGCACTGTGCATACAAGTAAATAGTAAATAGTTCTTCTGCACATGCGTGGGTAGATGGAGGATAACAACAATGGCGGCCTCCAGAGTAGTATGGCGCCCAGTCCATATTCTCCAGGGCCTTGGTGGTTCTATAGTTGACAGTTACCGTAGTAACAATACAACTTGGTCATCTGTCCATATGAATGTCCGTGTATTCCCATTGTTAATTTTTATAGCGTATTGTTCCCTGTGCTAGTGACGCAACATGAAAACTACGTTGTTTTCAGCATTTCTGCTGTTTCAGTGCGAATGGGCAAAATGGTTCTGAAAACGATGCCGCGTAAACACAAAACTTATCTTCTCGACCAAAAACGAAGCGTTTTCACTTGAATTGTGTGAACGAGGCCTGAGTGTTTGAAGCGAACAGTTCCTGTCATCTGCTCTGCAGGGATGTGACGAGTGTTTCGTTGTCAAAAAGAAGTCTATGCCAAGTTCAGTTTCAGTTCCATGTTCTGAAAACACAATTAGTCATAGAATCTCAGATATTGATACCGTCATGCGCAGCCTGTTTGACACATCTCAAGCTGTGTCAGATGCATTGGTTTATTTCACTGTTCTTGCACCCCAAAGGAGGGAGGGGCTAAATTTAACAGCTATTGAAGAATCCCAGGCAGGATTGACATGAGTCAGACTTCACAGAGGACGTCAACAGTTACCACTTTCCCTTCGCTTTTATCTTGAAAGCGTTTTGTGGATATGCTGGAGAAGCTGAGGACTTTTTTCTTTTTTTTTTTTTTTGCATCTTTACTCTCTGAAGATTCAAAGGAGATCTAACTTGTTAACATCTGCCTGAAGGCACAGAGAAGATGAGCAGCACCTGTTTAGATTGGAGCTCTCAGCCAGACCTGTGTTCATTTAGAGATTTAATATTTAGCTCTGTGTTTGAGATTAACACAGAGCCATCATCACACTTTAACGTGTGGCACAGGTCCATAGTTTCCTCAGACAAACCTTAAACTTGTTTTACTTAAGTTTGTGCCCTTTTTTTTTCTTTTTTCTTTTGACTATTTCATCAAAGAATATTTGCTGTCTGAAGAAATGAGTCGTGTGTGTATTGTGGTGCTTGATGATGAATATACTGAACTTTTTCCGACTCCAAAGGTCTGAATGTTTTCTCCATTTTGACTATTATTTGCATTGAAACCATGTTGTCACGTTGAAAATTATATGCAAATGTGTGAGATAGTGTCACTCACACGTCAGCCGGGTACATACTGAAATTTACTTTAGTCTTCTTTTCTTTCTTTTCTTTTCTTCCACAGCCTGCTTTGCTGAAAGCTATCTTCAATGTGGACCCGGATGAAGTACGCTCACTCATATTTAAAAAGGAGGATGTAAATGCACAGGTAAAACCAACAGTCGCCCGTCTTCATTTCTTTCCTCATACCGTTCATGCATAACCACAGAAAGTTAAATACCACTGTCCTTGAAAGGCCCCGTGCAGCACTTTCAGTTTGTAGCTGCTGAGTACCAAACAGAGGCACATGGTTGGTTTTTACAGTTCCACTGCATGATCTAGCTCTGCTTATTTTATTGCATTCCTCACTTTTACTGCTCTACTGGGGGGGGGTTGTTTGAAAATAAGGCCGCTTTGTACCTTCCTTCACTGGAAGGCTTTTCTGAGTTTGTTGTTTGACCCACTTTGTGCCGTGAGTTGCGATTGTCGACACTGTGTCACTGTATACATGGTAAGAGTCAAAAGCCAATATTTTCCTGTCAAACCTGGAGAACGAGTGGAAGATAAACGGAGCTATGCAAATATTTTAGGCTGGTGTGGAGGGGGGAAAAGCTGCTTTAAACAATGGCATTTTTATCACTTAGTGTAAATTACAAAGTGAGTCAGTAGGAAATAAATCACCTTCACTTCCAGGATACTTAAATTCTTCTTCATGAAGCTTGTTCTTAGTAGGCACTTGCTGGTGTTTTGCGTTGTTTTCCTGTTATTCAGAGTAAGGTCTTATTAACGCGACAACATTTTTAAGGGAAAACGAAAAACTTTGGGTCTGTTTACACGACAACGGTGCTCAGAGCCATAGAAAAGGCCTTACAAGGTGCAACTATTTTTAAAACACTGATACTGCACATGCGCACCATGGCCTTAGTAAACAGTTCTTCTGCACACGCGTAAGTAGATGGGCAATAACAACAATGGCCTCCTCCAGAGTGTCATGACGCCATGTTCTCCTGGGACTTGGTAGGTTATAGTTCAGTCATCGTAAGAGCATTCCAACTTAGTCGGCTGTCCATACAAATGTCCGTGTACTCTCCAATCTACCGTTTCCGTGTAAATGGACATCGTTTTGCCACGTAATCACAAAACTTTTCTGAAACCAAAATGCAAAATCAAAGTGTTTTCACTTGAAACCGGGATCTAAATTTAAACCCAATCGGACGCCTCCCTGCAGGTATTACACGATGGATGAGTGGCATTATAGTACACCAGCCCAAACCTTTTGTAAAATATTAAGTGCACGCTGGGTCATTTCTTTTCACAGCAATGTATGTTTCTGTTCACTTACTCCAGGACAATGAGAAGAGGACTCCGTTACATGCTGCCGCCTATCTCGGGGATGCAGAAATCATCGAGCTGCTGATTCTTTCAGGTTGGATTCTTAAAAGATTTTTTTCTCTCTTGAGGAATAATACCCAACTTACAGACATCCGTCTGAAAGCAAAATGCTTTAAGTAGCAAACACTGGCGGCGTTTTCCAGAATAGAAATGCTGAGTGTTTTCATGCCTCCGGAGAGTTTATGTGTGAAATGGCCTGAGTTAGTTGTTCATTTGTTCAGTCGCATGAATGAGCATAAAATGATGTGGTTACTGTTTCGGGAAGTTCATGATGTTCACATTGGCAATTACCTCGGGCAAATTGTTCCCCCTTTTCCTCAGTGTTTTTTGTCTAAAAGCATAATGACACCTTTGAAATCAATAAGTTGAAATGCCTCCAGACAGTTAACGTCTTTGTATCCCACAAAGTTACATGCACTCTTTTCTAAATGTTGGAAACTGTGATTTTTTTAATGGTCTGACAGCTGGTGTCCTCTGACTTGTAGGTGCAAGAGTAAACGCCAAAGATAACAAGTGGCTCACACCTTTGCACCGGGCCGTGGCCTCATGCAGCGAGGTACGGTCCTCTGGTTCTCCCTCTCACACACACACACACACACACACACACACACACCTCCGCATGCTGTTTTACACACCCCTGCGACGTGGAGCTTGAAATGACATGGTACGTTTTCTCGCAGGAGGCCGTCCAAGTGTTACTAAAACACTCGGCTGATGTAAACGCTCGAGACAAGAACTGGCAGACGCCGCTCCACATCGCCGCAGCCAATAAGGCGGTCCGCTGTGCCGAAGCCCTCGTCCCGCTACTTAGTAATGTGAACGTGTCGGACCGAGCCGGCCGAACCGCGCTGCACCACGCAGCCTTCAGTGGCCATTTGGAGGTACTTAGTTATGTTTCCTCCACTTACAAGAGCAAATCCTTCGATATGAGTTGTTTTAATTGAACAGGTTTTTACTCAGAATGAGGATCTTTCCACCCAGACACCACGTGTATTGTTTTTATTTGCAGCCTCTCACGTTAGGCTTGAGCTTTTTTTTTTTTTTTTTGTTCAAATTCCCGATCTCCTCTTACTAACAGGAAGTCCCAGCTCGCCTCGTAATAATGGCCATTGTTCCGTGTGCAACTGTTGCAACAATTGCATTTTTGCCCGTTTATGCATGAAGCCTGTGCTGACAGTGAATTACCCCGTAGTTCTGCTGAGAGGTTTCGCATCTGGGAATCTAGTCCTGGCCAAACCTGAACATCAACAAAAATAGTCTTTGTTTATTTAATCTACATTGGGTATTTAGAAACGGCTTTTAATTTTACATTCATATTTCAGTAAGACACCGTATGGTGTTGAGTCGAAGAGTCCAGGAATGTTCATCTTACAAGTATTTGCTGAGGACTTACAGGGAATGAGCCGTATTATTACTGTAATGTGCTTCAATCAAGCTTGGCAACATGACATGTTCAGTAAACGACATGTCCAGTGGCTCCAGTATTGAGGCATTGAACACAATGTTTACAGTGTATTGAAAGGCTGCAGGCTGACATCAGTAGTGTTCAGTTTTTGAGGTTCCCTTATTTTTTCTCTCATTTCTTCGTTTGCTTTCTTGCTAGATGGTGAGGCTCCTATTGTCCAGAGGAGCCAACATCAATGCTTTTGACAAGAAGGATCGCCGTGCAATCCACTGGGCAGCTTATATGGGTAAAGTTCCTCTTGTTTGTCAAAAGCCACAAGAATTTAGATTAAAAAGAAGTTTAAATGTTGATACTTACATTGTGGCTGTTCATGCAATGAAGTCAATGTCTTTTGGTCTTCAGGTCACATAGAGGTAGTGAAGCTTCTGGCTTCTCATGGAGCTGAGGTGGCCTGCAAAGATAAGAAATCTTACACTCCCCTTCATGCAGCCGCATCGAGTGGCATGATCAGTGTTGTCAAATACCTCCTGGACTTGGGGGTGGATGTAAGTTGCCTTCAAAACGTATTGTCTTTACACTACAAACTCTCCTAGATCTTATGATCAGAGGTATTTAAAAAGATCGCTCTGCATTGACTGTTGGCCGTCCTTTGTTTTGATCCCAATAGCTGTGTCATGGCTGCTTTGTTTCCTTTGGCGTTTAGATCAATGAGCCCAATGCATATGGCAACACGCCTCTGCACGTGGCCTGCTACAACGGGCAGGACGTGGTCGTGAACGAGCTCATAGAGTGCGGCGCCAACGTCAACCAGGTCAACGAGAAGGGCTTCGCACCGCTGCATTTCACTGCAGCTTCACGCCACGGAGCGCTGTGCCTCGAGCTGCTGGTGTGCAACGGGGCCGATGTCAACATCAAGGTCGGTTAAAAAGGAGTTAAGGAAATTCAATTTCAGCATTCACATATTTTCTCATTGCTTGGATGATATTATTAAACATTAAAATAAATATGTATGTTTGATTTTCATCATTTACCATCAAACTTGAAGAACATAACCGATTAAAATGTCTCATCTAAAATTATAGGGATGTTAAACAAAAATGTACTTTTTTCATTGTATTTTGTGGATGTCGGTTTATAACTTCGAGATGTTGACCTACCATGTTGCGATATCACTTAATTTCTTCTGTCACTTCAGAGTAAAGATGGTAAGACTCCTCTCCACATGACGGCCATCCACGGGAGGTTTTCTAGATCCCAAGCAATCATTGAGAATGGTGAGCTCTTTTAGAATAAAAAAGCTGCCTCCGACTTTATTTTTCTTGCTGAACTGTAAAGCCACAAAGTGCTTACTTTTCTTTTTGTTTGGTTTTTTTTTCCCCGCTCTGAAGGTGCTGAGATTGACTGTGAAGACAAGAACGGAAACACACCACTGCACATCGCAGCTCGATACGGACACGAGCTCCTCATCAACACCCTCATCACCAACAAAGCCGACACGGCAAAGTAAGTGAACCGTCCCGCTGGTTCCTTCGACTCCGTACGCCACGGAAGCGCTGCAGGCTTTCAAAGCAAAGGTATAGTTATGCAATATTTATGTGTGACGTCAAGCTGAATGGTTGTGTCTTTTCAGGCGGGGGGTTCACGGCATGTTTCCACTGCATCTGGCTGCTCTCAGTGGATTCTCCGACTGCTGCCGCAAGCTCCTGTCTTCAGGTGAGGAAAAGGTTTCTTTCTTAAGGTTTGTAGCATTCCAGGGAAGTCGATGTTACCAACAGCATAACTATAAAATGACTGCGCTACTTGTCGCTCGAATGGGTTAAATTATATAAGCTTAAGCTAAATTGCTGAAGACGTCCTTCAGTAAAAGGTTTTAGGGCTTGATATGAAACACGCTTACTGGTAAGTCTCGATATAAAGTCGGTTTGAAAATCTCGCAAAATGCGACCTGTTGAGCTTCAACCACTGATCTTAATGAGTTGCTGATCAAATTAAATCAAATATGTTAATACATTTAAATCTGCTTATAAATCGTAGATATAGAAATTTGCCAGACGATTTAAATCTTTAGAAATTTGCTGTTTATGTGTGCATGAGAGGATTTAACTACTTCCTGACTAAAGTACAGCAGTCTGATGGAGAACGTTATGATAAGACAAGTGCTAAACATCGAAATACTGTCGGTGTGTGTTGAAAATAGAAGTCGGTGTCATTAATTCTATCTTAATATTAAAATTGGGAAACTTTTTAGACCTTCTGCTCTTCAACGCTGCAAACGGCGCAGAAATTCCAAGTATCAAGAACAACTAGAACTCTTTGCTTATTCTAACTCTGGAGATTCTCGCACAACAACTCCCCAGTCGCTGATAATGACGTTTTCTCTTTTTAAGTCCAAAAGGTTGCAGCACATCTGTACAGTAAAATCTCACACACTTTGAGGGGTGTGTTCATGCTCGTCACATTTGCTCCAGTTGAAATGGAATTTTTCTTTTGTTGTTGTTATTGACCACACAAGCAGATCAAGCCCACTTGATGAGTTCTTAATATGCCTCACAATGCGCTCTCGTGCAGTTCGACTGGGATTGTAGCTGTAAGACGGACAAATCGTGGAACAGGACTGTTCGGCGCTTGTTTTTTCTTGTGTATCTTAATTGAGGAGCGTAACGTAGCCGATTTCTTTTTTTAACAATTTATGAACAATTTGAGTTCTCGGCTGGTAAGCAGCCAACTTCACCCCAAGTGTGAACACTACACAGTCATGTGTGCATTATTTTGCTGACATTCCTTTCCTCTGTGCAGGTTTTGATATTGACACTCCGGATGACTTTGGAAGGACCTGTTTACACGCTGCAGCGGCAGGAGGGTCAGTACAGGACAGATTCATGACATTACTGGCATCGGTTGTGATGTAGATGCTGAGCTGGTTAATGATTTCTTTGCTGCAATAAATCTCCGTCACCTCCTCAGAAACCTGGAATGTCTCAATCTTCTCCTCAACACCGGGGCGGACTTCAACAGAAAGGACAGCTTTGGCAGGTTTGTACAATTTTAAAGGTTTATTTGCATCAAGAGTGAAATTTGAACAAGGACCCAAGCCATGTTTGCTTTTCCAGGACCCCGCTGCACTACGCCGCTGCCAATTGTAACTACCAGTGCCTGTTTGCTCTGGTGGGCTCGGGGGCCAGCGTCAACGACCTGGACGAGCGGGGCTGCAGTCCCCTCCACTACGCCGCTGCCTCCGACACAGATGGAAAGTTAGTAGCACATTGAAAACTCAGTTTTCCTCATGGAGGTGTCGGCTGATGTTTTTGTGGATGAAAGATCATGAATGATCGGTTTTGCTGACTTAACGGTTTAACATGAAAAGCCAGCATATTGTTCCCTTGACAAGGTCTCGTTTGTTGTGTCTTAAGGTGCCTGGAATATCTACTGAGAAATGATGCACATCCAGGGATCCGGGACATTCAGGGCTACAACACAGTGCACTACGCCTCGGCGTACGGCCATCGTCTATGTCTTGAGCTGGTGAGCGCTTCAGTCCCCAGCATATGGCATGCATCATTCAGCTGCTTCTGTTAAAGTCATGTTTAACGCTTTGACCTTTCCCCTGCGTTCTGTCACAGATTGCAAGTGAAACCCCCCTGGATGTGGTGAGTGGATTCACACTGGATTTCACTGGACATTTTTCCACCAGCGCACGTATATATTAACTGTGAAGCGGTGTCAGAGAGTTGTGGCATTTCCATATATATCTATTCAAATTCCAGTAAAAACCTTTACTTTAGGGGCTGTTTTCCCCAAATCTAATTGTATGCTGTTAGCATGTCTTGTGATCTGAAGCCAGCACTGCAGTTGATGCAGAAGAGACGCGTTAAGTTGCATGTCATCTGTCTTAATGGATGAAGCATTAGCGAACGCCTGCGAGCACGGGATGAGTCATTCAAAAAATTTCACTGGGCTTGACAGGGAGAGAAATGGAGGCTTGAAAACAAACCCATGGAGACGAGATTAAAAATGATTCAATCGAATCTTTAATATGTTTTGTTTTGCAGCTCATGGAAACCTCAGGGACGGACCTCCTGAATGACTCTGACGTCCGAGCGCCCGTCAGCCCCCTGCACCTTGCTGTGAGTAACGCCTCGCTCTCTTTACCCGCCTCCAAATACACGTCATTAATCTCGACTTCCCCGTGTGGGATTCACCTTCTAGGCGTACCACGGTCACCATCAGGCGATGGAGGTCCTGGTGCAGTCTCTGCTGGATCTAGACGTGAGAAACGGCCAAGGACGTACGCCTCTGGACTTGGCTGCTTTCAAAGGTCACGTGGAGTGTGTGGACGTCCTGATCAACCAGGGAGCCTCCATACTCGTCAAAGATTTCACCTTGAAGCGAACCCCTATTCACGCTGCAGGTGGAGCCTCATAAACATCACCATATCTACAATTTAAAATTCAAATGTGATGCGCAATGAGTAATACAGAGGGTCTGTTTTCTCCTGCAGCTACAAATGGTCATTCAGAATGTTTGCGTTTGCTTATTGGAAATGCTGATCTACAAAGTGCAGTAGATATTCAAGATGGGAATGGACAGTAAGTAAAAAGGGAATTTGTATTTATTTTTCCCCCTCCTCTGCTGTTCCACGGTAAATGCTGATGTTGTCACCTGTTGTCTTGTAGGACCCCTCTGATGCTGTCGGTCCTGAGTGGACACACAGATTGTGTGTATTCCCTGCTGAATAAAGGAGCCAGTGTTGAAGCCAAAGACAAGTGGGGCAGGACGGCCCTGCATAGAGGAGTAAGGGGACGCCACTATTCTCACGCATTAAGTTATTCATAAGGGGCTTGTGCAAATTAATGACTTTCACAATGGAAGTTTCTGTTCATCTGAACAAAAATGTACTTACAGCAAGTCGCAACAGCCTCGATTAAAAACCTTTTAGTTTTGATTTTGGATGGCGTTCACAGTACACATGCCAGTTGTAAGTTTTAATCCGTCTTCAAACTTTAAACTTCATGAACTCCATATGTTGTTTCTCTCAAAATCTTGTCACATTGAAAAACTGGATGAACAGGAAGCCCAAATTATGTCAAAATAAACAAATAAATACTTGAAATCGTATCAATTGTGGGCCCTGAATCTGTAATCTATGAAAGTTGAACTTTTTGAATTACAATATGGAAATAAACGTCCATAATACTCAGATTTTTTGGAAAGGGTCTGTATGTGTGGTATATTTTTTTAGTTCCTGAAAAGGGGATTCCTGTCCTTGCTTCCATTTTTGTAATATATGCTGATGTAAAGAAAGTTTAAACCATGTACTGTGGGATATATCGCCTGCTTAGATCTGTGTCTGTACACAAGTTCTGAAAACAGGTTTTATACTGAGGAGTCATCAGAAATGCAATGTGACCACACGGCATGTAATATGCAGCTGTTTGAAGCTGTTAAAACTGAGAACAGATCAAGTTGGGACAAAGATTTAACATCCTATTGTAAGCATGTAATAACTGATGGACGATTTTTGTCCATGCACCTTTTGTTTGACACCCTTTGGACTAAAGTGTTTCCTGTCTACAGGCTGTGACCGGTCATGAAGAATGTGTGGAGGCCTTGCTTCAACACAACGCCAACTTTCTGGTGCGAGACTGTAAAGGGCGCACGCCAATCCACCTGGCGGCGGCGTTCGGACACTTGGGGGTACTGGGAGGCCTTCTGCATGCTGCCCAATCTGTGGAAACACTCCCCGTCTTAACAGACAACCAAGGCTACACCCCACTGCACTGGGCCTGCTACAATGGTACAGAGAAGAGGGTCAAACGCCTCTTAAGACAATCAATACTGTTACGGAAATGTACATTTTGTGTGTAGTCGTGTACGTCCTTGACGCGAGCATGTTGTCATGAGTATGATAAGCACTCAAGTAAATCTATTTAGAATGGTCATGCACAATTATTTGGGGTTTTTTTGTTTTTATTTTTGCACCTTGATGGAAAATGATGAAATATTTAGATGATAATGTGTTAATAGAGCTGAGATTTTTTACCTTTTTTTTTTTTTTCTTTCTTCTTTCTCACCGCAGGTCACGATACATGTGTGGAGGTTTTGCTGGAACAAGAGGTTTTTCACAAGGCCGAAGGCAATTCATTCAGCCCCCTCCACTGTGCTGTGTAAGATCCTGAGCCGTCTTCTGTCCCAATCGATGCATGCAAGGACAAAATCAGGAAGCAATTATACAACTGTTTCTTCTCTCATCCCTTCCTTCAGGATCCACGATAATGAAGGTGCTGCAGAGATGCTGATAGACACTCTAGGCCCCGCCATCGTCAGCGCTAAAGACGGCAAAAACAGGTAAACACAGTCCTACCAATACAAGCGCAACTGGTTTTGGCCTCTGATATTTTGTAAAGGGTCATAATCTGTTCTCATGCAATTTCATGAAGGACTCCCCTGCATGCCGCTGCGTTCACTGACCACGTGGAGTGCCTCCAGCTGCTGCTGAGCCACAATGCTCAGGTCAACTGTGTGGACGCTGCAGGGAAGACTCCACTCATGATGGCCGCCGAGAACGGCCAGACCAATGCTGTGGGTGCGTATGCTTCCCCACTCAAAACATATCGCAGAAGGACGTACTGATCGGTGTTGCTCGAATAAAATGTGCCGGACTGAAATAATAGGTTTGTCTTTCCTGCGTTTGCCCGTCTCAGAGTTGCTGGTGAGCAGCGCCAAGGCAGATCTGACTCTACAGGATGCTGTGAAAAACACTGCGCTTCATCTGGCCTGCAGTAAGGTGGGTATCCAGGTGGTGGCACTGTTGCATACTTACATTTACAAAAAGTAAAGCAATTGCATTATTCATCTGGAATAACAAGTCACGTTTTATTGGCTTTTCTTTAATATATTTTGGTACATTTGTGTATCTAAACAGGAAATGCTTGAAGAGGTTTCTGATTCTGTTTGGGTTTAACTTCAAGTGTGATCAGATGCACCACTGCATGCTAATCATACCATCAAATCTGCTCCAGTGTGTCATGATAATCACACATAATTCAACTTTTCTTGCTTAAGAAATTTGTCAAAGGGCTTTATGTCGCTCCCGCCCTGCATGTTCTTCACAAACAAGAAATAAAGACCTATGAATACAAGTTACTAGACTTATTGAGTGTTTGAAAGTAGATAACTTTTCTTCAGAATTTTCTAGATGATTACATCAAATCAAACAGGTGCACTTACTGGGAGTAGATGCTTTGCAAAAAGTAGATAGGCCAACCATTCTGGAATCCATGCTACTGTAAGAAATACAAAAATAACCCATATGTCATACATTTCGGCCCATGTTCTCATATTTACTGTTTACTATTTAAAAACAAAGAGATACACAAATGACCAAATACGATCACTTGCTGTACCAGGGTTTAACCTGACATGTTGTCAAAAAGATCATGCTATTGTTTTTTGGACTAATCTAGTCAATTCTATAACAAGCAGGTTCAGAAGACTAAAGCATCTCAACCAATCTCATTAATTTAAAGGAAAAAAATATTTTTCATGTAAACCTGTTATGTTCAAAACATATTTTCGTAGGGTTATGACTTGTTAATTTAGAAAATACATCCTTAAAACAGGCTTCTGTAGTTGAACAATATTAAATTATACCATATTTGTTTGTCAAAAGCATCATGCACATGTTTGTAATTCTGTTTCCTGTACCTTCTTCCTTCAGGGACATGAAACCAGTGCCTTGTTGATATTGGAGAAGATTACAGACAGAAACCTCATAAATGCCACAAACGCCGCCTTACAGACGTACGTATTCCTCACGTCGCATTAGCATCTCTCGCTGCCTTTTGACTGATGGCTCCGAGTTGTTGGATTATCGTGTAGATTTGAGTCATTGAAGAACAGGTTAACCTGTCGGCACATCTGAGATGCATCTTTCTTTTCAAGGCCTCTTCACGTGGCTGCGAGAAACGGCCTCACTGTGGTGGTACAAGAGCTGCTCGCCAAGGGAGCCAGTGTCCTTGCAGTTGACGAAAACGGTAAATTCAGTTTTGCTTCCACATTTAAGCTGGAATGGGGAGTGCTGTTGTCACTGGAAACCGAAGCAGTGAAGGACCAACTCAAGCAAAACTACTCTTACAAAGAGCTGTGGGCCCACTCTGTATTTCCAGCTGAAGTTGTATCGTTACACTGGCTGAACTGGATGAGTTGATGGACACAACCACTCGAGGAAGCGCAAACCTACGGAGTAGTTTTGTTAGGCTGAATTTTAAAAACTGTCTTTTGAGAGTTTTCCCAGACTTAAACTCCAGAGCAGCAAAAGCTCCGGACGCGACCAGTAACGTAATAATTTTTGCCATTTTAAAAGTAATAAAGCCGATTACTAAGAACCTGCCAAAAATGTAATTAAATGGTAAAAACAAATTAAATAAAATTTAGTCATGGCTGAGTGCTTGAGAGAACACAAATGATTGACAACTATCCTGCCCACTTTACCTATTTTACACAAACTGCACAAAATCTGCAAAAAAAAGGTTTGATTTCCAAGAGAAGTCTTGTTTACTACTACTTAAATCATGCAATAATCTATTGCAATATTGCCAAAGTGTTATTACGATAATGGATCGAATCTTATCACACTATTGGCTGGTTTTGTGTTATTGGTCATTATTAGATTTTTAGTTAGATGTATATGTTTAAATATGTAAAGAAAATGTTTCATTGTTTTTCAATGTTGTTTCTTGCGGTGAGTGGTTATAATGAGATTGAATAAGTGAAAGGTGATTTTTTTAATTTTTTTTTTAGAAGTTGATAAATTGATCAGGCATTCAAAAGCTACTTTTACCTCTTCTTTGAACATGTGTTAGAAGTTTTTCAGTTTTCCGACTATTTATGTTTGAAGTAAAAACTTTTTTTTAATTGAATTGTAGCCCTAAATCTACCACATGCTATTTGTCTCTATAGTTGAAGAGTTGCATTGACGATACTGAAGCTGTGCACTGATTCTGGTGTATGTGACACTAACGTGACGCCACCTCCGCAGGTTACACGCCCGCCTTGGCTTGCGCCCCCAACAAAGACGTTGCAGACTGCCTCGCCCTCATCCTGGCCACCATGATGCCTGTGTCCCCCTGCACCCCGGCGCCCACCACCCTCCCTTTCAGTGCCATTAACCACTACACCACCAGCCCCTCCAAGAGCGTCACCTTCGACAGCCTCCCGACGCTGCGCGGCGAGCACAGCTCCTACTGCAGCTTCAACAACATCAGCCACCACGACGGCTTCTACAAAGACGAGGAGCTCAATGACTCGGACTCTGAGACGTATTGAGATACGGGGAGGAAGTGACGAATGCATAAATACACACACACACTGTGTCTTAAAAGAAATCACCCACCGCAAGCTTGGGAGGGCAGAGTGAGACACAAGCCCCCGCAGGAGCCTTAAGAGTCCCCCCCCTTCCTCCTCCTCGTCAGAGCGAGTGAGGGACGAGGTGCAGCAGGCTGGCCCACATTCATCCCGAAGTCATCCAGCACTGCGTGTCCTCCAGCTCATCCCAGAACCTCTGTAACCACTGCGTCACCCAAAACGGACTTCTGGAAACTTGTTGGGGAGACGAGGAAAAACCTGTTCACAGCAATAACATGCTGAAGAGGGGCGGTCGCACTTTACGGAGAGCTGAGCCAGCAGGGACCAAAAACAGACAGACAAACAAACAAAAAAAAAAAAAACAACAACCATGTTCGATTTGCAGCACTGACACTCACTGAGGTGTTTCTATTCATCAGTTAGTGGAGATTAAAGGGCGGGTGGGTGGGTCATTTTTCATTGGCTGATATTCGCACACTACATTCGTCAGACTGCACTTGTTTCTCAAGTCTGTCAGTCATACAGGGGCAAAACATTTATTTTTTTAAATCAAGATTTTAATATACCCATTTATATGTCTTTCAAAAAAGAAGAAGAAAACCTGACTTGCTGGCCTGAGTAAGTTCCAAACATTTGATATGTGCACCGGGTTATTAAGTCGATCCACCCCACCTTTGTATATTGACCTGTCCATTGCGGTTTAGTCTTTGAAGAATAAATTATTTGTGTACTTTGGGTTTCTTTTTATGTGTTAATTTTGTGCCTTCATTAGTTACTGAGAAGACGCGGGTTTATAGAGGCAGCTGTGACAGTACAGTGATGCGCACTAGGTAAGTATTTAAACACTTGTGATAAGCACTGATCCAATCCTGAGTTCTCGTCGCTCAGCGTCGTGACGACAAACACTGTAAACCAATGAGAGGGCGGCGTTTTGATTTTCTTTGGTCTGAATATTCTTTGCTCTTCTGGTAGTCAAATGTACGTTGACAGGTTTTAATTGCTTTAATTTTGACAATAAGAAACCACTCGATTAGACATTAATTTAAAAAAAAAAAATTAAATCCCACTTCTGTCTGTTGGAGAATCCTTTTAACTGGAAATATGTACAATACGTTTGCTCGGTCCATCAGAGTGAAAAGGAGTTCTTTTTTCTTTTTCTTTTCCTTGCTTTTCCTCGAAGAAGAATGAAACTAGCGTGTATATAGAAATTGACTGTGAATTCAAAGTTCCAATGAATTCTTTCAGTACTGAGATTGCTGTATATTTTATGAGTAATAAAGAAATGAGTTATTTAATATTGAATGTGAGTCTTTCATGGGGTTTTGCCTTGAATTAACTTGATGCACTTGGTGTAGGCCTTATCGAAACAACTATGATATATATATACACACACTACTCTCAAATGTCCAAATACCAGCCAGGCCATTCCGAATGGAGCTTGCATGTTCTTGTGTCAGTGAGGTTTTCCTCCCACAGTCCAAAAACCTGCATGTGAGGTTAATTGGTGATGCCATTGCCCCTTGGTGTGAGTGTGTGTGGTTGCCTCTCTGTGCGTTTTCCCTGTGATGGACTGGCGACCTGTCCAGGGTCTATCCTGCCCCGGCAACCCTGAACAGGATAAAGTGGAATAGAAGACGAATGGATATTTCAACACACAATCTGTACATTGTTATTTGGTAATGTAACTATATATACATTTAGAATTCTAAAACTCCAATACAATAAACATCTAATACAATATTTTGCAAAACTCTGTTTTCGTATTGGTTGGTTGTCATTCTTACTTTCGTTAGTATGTTAAGGGAAACCTGAAGAAAATAGAAAGTTATTATGAAGTGCTGGTTTCTTGTTTCATTGAGGCAAAACGGCGCTGGGTGACGTCACACAAATCACCTCCTGTGATTGGCTTGTAACGCGGAAGTGATTTGAAGAGGGGCGGGTCCATGTGGATACAGCCAGAGTGTCACACAAGAAAACAAACTGCAGCTTTTTAAATATCCAACCATTTGTTTCTGCTTGTTCCGACTGAACCATGGACGAAGTGACAGGAGCTCAGCTGATTGCTGAGTCACTGAAAGCTCAGGTAACACATTTTGTAAACATTTTACCTTGAAAAACGCGGACTTGCTTGAAATGTGTGTCAAAGTTCATGTGTTGCGTTACCGTGGATGATAAAGTTTTGATGCTTATATTCTCTGTTAACTTTGCACATTCTGAATAAGTTCAGTAAAACTATCGTGTGTCCCTGCAGAAGGTGGACTACATGTTTGGGATTGTGGGGGTCCCTGTTATTGAGGTGGCCATGGCCGCCCAGGCTGCTGGCATCAAATATGTGGGAATGCGCAACGAACAAGCGGTAAAACATTAATCTTTGTTTCATTCCCACTGACCTCTGGGTCAATAAAGACACACTGTTATACTCTGATCTGTTAAATTGTGTCACTCTTCAGGCCTGCTATGCAGCCTCTGCCATTGGATATCTTACTGGGAGGTAAAAACATCAAATCACTCAATAGATTTGTTAGATAAATAAATATGTATTTTATCAGTCATTTATGTCTTGTGATTATCTGAATCCAGGCCGGGTGCCTGCCTGGTCGTGTCTGGACCAGGACTCATTCATGCTCTGGGTGGAATGGCAAATGCAAATGAGAACTGCTGGTATGATATTGTCATACTGTTGGGTCATTCATGTGGGCTCCTGCTTATCTTCCTGCTGAAGTGTGTGGAGTTTTTATTTTGCAGGCCAGTGGTAGTTGTCGGAGGGTCCTCGGACAGGAATCAGGAGACAGCAGGCGCTTTTCAGGAGTTCCCTCAAGTAATACTTGCCTTCAGGGAGATTTGTGTCTAATGATGTTTCATCACATTAACGCTGTGTTATTGCTTTACCAGGTGGAGGCGTGCCGACTGTATAGCAAGTTCTCCGCGAGGCCCAGCAGTCTAGAAGCCATTCCCACAGTGATCGAGAAGGTGACAAAACATCTTGGCGACGTGTCCTATAGATTTGTATTATATTACTTTATACTTAGAAAACTTTTGCTGCCAACAGGCTGTAAGGACAAGCATATATGGACGTCCAGGTGCTTGTTATGTGGATGTCGCAGGGGACATGGTCAATGCTAAAGTGGACAGGAGCAAAGTCAGGTTTGTTGACATCCTTGCATCATTTTTCAATATGATAAAATATTTCTGATAAGATCACTTGTTTATATTAAACTGTAAAGCCTTTTATGGAAGCATGTCTCTCCTCCAGGGAAGTGTCCTGCTGTCCTCCTCCACCAGTGGGTGTGGCTGACCACGATGCAGTCACAGCAGCCATGTCTGTGCTGAAAGCAGCAAAATCACCCTTGGTAATTGTTGGAAAAGGTAATATAACACGAACATTATTACACCTTAATAAGTGTGGTTCAATGGATGGCTCAGGATGACAGGATTGATGATGCTGCCCAACAGGAGCCGCCTATGGCAGAGCTGAGGCTGCGCTCAGAGAGTTTGTGGCGATGTCCGGTCTGCCGTTTCTGCCCACGCCCATGGGGAAAGGTGTCCTGCCAGATGATCATCCCAACTGTGTCGCGGCTGCTCGCTCCAGGTCTGCACCACTTTATGGCAAGGAATTGCTAATATTTCAAATTGGATAAAGTAATCTCTGATATTATCTGACTGAATGGTAACTCATATATGAATGTAAAGTTTTGTACAGTAGTAATAGGTGTGTGCTGTTGCAGTACTTTATTTTGCTTTATTCTCAGCCTTGTGTTTTAACATTCCTTGTGGTCTTGTCTTTGGTCTAAGAGCTCTCCTCCAGGCTGACGTCGTGCTTCTGCTTGGGGCCCGACTCAACTGGATTCTGCACTTTGGTCTGCCGCCGAGATTTAACCCAAATGTGAAGGTCATTCAGGTGGGTTTTATGATTCCCGGGTTTTGCCTTTCAAATCTTCTTAAATATTGTGCAGATCCTCATGATCGCAGCTATAAAAAGTATATTTATTTTATTGTTTCAGTTATGATGGGAGCACTTTGTTTAAAATGAATTTGGCAAATCTCCAGCATTGCATTGTTGTTCTGCTGCTAATGTTAGTTCAATAAAAAAGAAAAGAAACACCTCTGCCTTGTTTGCAGGTTGACCTTTGTGCCGAGGAGATGGGCAACAATGTGAGGCCAGCCGTTTCTCTCCTGGGAGACGTCAACGCTATTGTCAACCAGGTACTTTATTGTCACCTCTGCAAAGCCTTCTGTTTTCTCTTTTAATCCTTTAAGTTACACTTTAACTAACCCGTCCTGTTTGCGGTTTTTTGTCATTGTTACTTTTTAAACCTGATGAACATTCTTCAAAATATTTTGTATCTTTTCAGCTTCTCAAATGTGTCCAAAAGGACGGCTGGCAATATCCCTCAAACACAGAGTGGTGGAGCACATTAAAGGAGAAGATTGTTTCCAATGCGAATGCATCAAAGGTAACACAGAATGCTTTTACATGAAGTTTGTGCTACTTGCTATGATGACTTCAATATAATTGCATTCCATTTAGATGATGTGTTGTGTATACTTATTTATTTTTTGTTGCGCACCGGTTCTTGTTTTGAATTTATTTAAAATGAGCAGATAACATTTAAAAGAAAAACAGATCTTTCTGCACCTTTCATTCAAAATTGACACTTTAATAGTTGTGAAACTTGTAAAATTGTTTTTGCAGAAGAATGAAATAACCCATTTCGATGAATGAATGTGTTTTTGCTTTTGTTTCTAAGCTTCTTTCTTTTTCTTCACCAGGCTCTTGCTCTTGAGGTAAAAGTGCCAATGAGCTACTACATGGTGTTTCATCACATATCGCAGCTGCTGCCGCAGGACTGCGTCATCGTCAGCGAGGGTGCCAACACCATGGACATCGGGCGCACGATGTTGAACAACTACCTGCCCCGGCACAGGTGAGGCAGGAAGGAAGGATTTAACACACAACTCTCAGCAGTGCCAGTAATGTGAATGGAAAATGTGCTTTGGGGACTTTACATTGTTAGTCACATTGGAGGCAATACCAACCTTAGGATTGGACATCGCCTAGTTTATCAACAGGAATGTGGGATAAGTGTGATAGGGTTGACGAAGAGAAGCTTCAGATAATAATACAGGGTTATCAAATATATATGGCCCATGGGAAATGACAAAGGACAAAACTGCAGTTTTTTCAATGAGATCAATTTCTTCTTATAAATTGGCCCCAGTGGGTCGTACCACTCTAGTAAGCTTAGCAGACGTAACACAATACTGAGACCCATTGTAGCATCAGTCCATCTTCTGTAGCAATTAATCCAGCTTAACTTTATGGTGGCTGGTGTCGATTCCAGCTGTCTATGGGGGAAGGACGTCGCAAGACAAACAAAGACGGTGACACTCGCGCACCTAGAAAGACTGTAGGAGAAAGTCCACACGTACCGGCAAAATTGCGTGTGTATCGACTCCATACAGGGAGTTTGTGAACAGAAATGGTGCAGCATGTGAAGTGAAAGGCAAAGAATGTTCCACATTGCACTTCAAAGATGAAAGCAATTTTAGTATGCGCCGAAAAGGTTAAAAGTAATTTACTCTTACTTAGGAAAAAATAGCAACTGTCATTATTTATAGGTTAATATACCTTCTTTTTAATAGTTTTGTCCAACCCAATAGAGGTAAAACAGGCCCTTTTTTAAACCCTTTATTGTGTGTGTATTTCTTTATAGTGATAGGGAGTAAAAATCAATTTAGTTCAACTCAAATACAAGTTGCCAGGTTACTGATGCAAGCAAGTGGTCCACCTAATATTTTAATCCCACTTGGGGACGTCCATGTTACATATGTGAGGACCGTTATGTTCAGATAGAATAATTCAGAGAATTTACCTCATTAGGAATTTGCTCAAATCGTGTCTCAAAGTGTGATGATCAGATTGCTGTTAACTGCTGCCGATGCTGTGCAGGTTGGACGCGGGCACCTTTGGAACGATGGGAGTCGGCCTCGGGTTTGCGATAGCAGCAGCTGCTGTGGAAAAGAGTGCAGACAGAGGTCGGCGGGTGGTCTGTGTGGAAGGAGACAGCGCTTTTGGATTTTCTGGCATGGAAGTGGAAACCATGTGCAGGTTGGCTGAGTTTCTCTCTCCTCAGCTCAACTCCATAATCCATCCAATTTTTTCATTTTTATTGGTTGTTTTTAATAGGTATAAGCTGCCTATTGTCATCATTGTGGTCAACAATAATGGAATATACAGTGGAATGGATTCTCAGACGTGGAAAGAAATGTCACAGATGGGAGATCTGACGGCAATGTGAGTTATACATTACTGGGTAAATCACTTTGATAGATTCGATTCATCATGGTGGTTTGATTTGGTTCCTCTCAGAGCTCCTCCTGTGTCACTGCTACCAGAGGCCCGCTACAATGAGGTCATGACTGCGTTTGGAGGCCAGGGCTACCTGGTGAGGACGGTGGAGGAGCTGCGTGACGCCTTACAGCGCAGCCTGAGCGACTGGGACAAGCCGAGTCTACTCAATGTGCTCATTGATCCTTCATCAGACAGGAAACAGCAGGTAACTCCCAACTTCTAGGAGTATATTCAGGACTGTACAGGCCAGTAGGAAGTTGATGCCGCAAGACACTCATTAGATATCATGGGAGAATAGATCGAAACACAAGACTAGTTAAATTATCTGTCCAACTGTGAAATCAAGAACTGAAAATAAGTAAATAACTTTTAAAACAAGCCAAAAATTCTCTAATGGCGAAAAATAAGATTTAAAATTTTGGAAAGTGTCAAATAATTTGCAGTGTTGTGTTTGTCATGTGAGATGTGCAGCGAAAAACTGGACCTTCACAAAATCAGGCAGGTGTTCCTAATGTTATGGCTGATTGGTATACATTTGGTTGTTTTTCATTCAGTTTTAGTATTGATATTCAAAATAATTATTTGTATGCTGATATACTCCAACAAGGTTACCGCCCCATGTCAGAATAGATCATTTGAATTGGATTCTTCTAATTTTCATAGAAACTGTAGAAAAGGAAAATGTCTTTATATTTACCTGCACGTCTTGAACATGATGATGACCGAATGGAGGAAAGTGAACACTTGTAGCACTGATCCTGTGGCTGTGAATACTGAACATTAGTGACACTGAATTGAAGATACAGTTCACTTAGAAAACCCCACCTGGTGGCGAGGCATAGAACTACAACTCAGACCACCACAGAAGCACATCCTGATGTTCCAGATGTTTGTACCTTTATTACATTTGCTGTGCGTGCACACTGATGTAAGCCAGACAGCCAAGGACTGGCATTATCCATCCATCCATCCATCTGTCTTCTATACGGATTAATTAAATTTAGCACCCCTCCTGCTATAGGTGAGAATGCTTACCACAACATAACTGTGCAGTATTACTCTTATTTCATATGTTCTAGGTTTTGTCTCGCAACCTATTTTCTGTCTTTGTGACCCGGAGTAAAACAGATGGGGGAACAGTTTCAAACATATCAATGGCCCAAGGCTTCTGGTGTTTTTGCCCGATGTGTCACCGATGTGAACTTGAAAGCGAACAATGTTGAATGTCACAGAGGAGACGGGCAGCAAACGGCTTGGTGTTTACTCGACTCATGTTTGATCCTTGTGTGTGACTGACGTGCCTCGCTGAGCTTTAATCCTTCCTGTCCAGGTGCGCCGCAGAACTTTTTGTATTCCACTCACAATCCCTCCATCTCACACCAACCCGACCTTTCTATTTCAGGGCTCCCATAATTAGAAAGCTTGGCCCTCTGTGTTTATGTTGAATGTATCCACGCAACCCTTCGCCGACATGCTTGAAGGTTGTATTGAGGACTGTGTCCACGGTGTAGAGCTCCGTGTCAGTGCAGTCTGCAGCCGGCAGAAATGCTCCTTTATCTGAATTGTTCTGGTGTTTTCCAAAAATGTTAAGTTGAAGCAGAAAATTCTCACTCTGGGGCACATTAGGGTAAATAGTTCTATCCTCCCCTCGTACTGCATATATGATCTAATCCAAAGCTGTGCTGTGTGTCTTTGCAGGAGTTTCCTTGGCTCACACGCTCCAACCTGTAGACGTCATCCACAGCAACAGTGACGGTTTTCTTCTGGAAACTCGTAACATGAAGCTGCTTTTCAATTTATGTGATTTATTTCCATGAAATAATTATAACTAGACAGTAAAAATAAATTTTTACACAATGTACTGCAAATGTTAACAAAATATATAGAAGTTGGGCTGCAGTTATAAGCAGCTTGAATGATTTTTTGCCTTGATTGTTGTAGTAATGTCAATAAATAGCCAATACATTTCATGACTTTATACATCTGGCTTTGTCTTGATTTGCTTTCGACAAATGAAAACAAACAAGGAAAATAGAGAATTCCTGCATTTTGAGAGCCGTGAACCATAAACAATAACTGTTAACTGAAGAAAGGAAGGTGCATAACTGATTAGAATATCACTTTTCAAGTTTTAAGAATGGTAAAATAAAAACTTATATTTTTTGATCAAATCATTACTGAAATGTAGCTTTTCTGGATTGTTCATTTTCAGAGCTTTTAATTCCACGAGGTCATAACTTTAAGGCATTAACACATGCAAAAAAACCATTTACTCTCATTAGTTTGAGTATTTGTCATGAGTTATGGCGTTTCCTGCAGACCTGAACGAGGAGATTCTGTGTGTTCAATCTGTACGAACACTTTTAATACTAAACTACAGCGCTGTTTTATGTTTTACATCTAATGTGTGGAATGCAAATGTTTACTTTCAGTTGTAGAATGCAACGTATATGAATCCATATACAGATGCTCAAAAATAGAATACAGTGTCATCAGTTATTTTTATACTTTTTCTATATTTCCAAAAATGTATTTGTGGTCATTTTGGAGTAAAGTTAGGAAAAATATCTGATGTCTGTAAACTCTGTCATCCAGGTCTTTGTATACATGATTATTTTCAGTGATTGCCAAATTCCAGCTATTTATTGAGAGGAAATCAGGAAGATCTGATGAAGTCTTTCCAATGATTGCTGAAACATCTTCACACCCTCAAAAGATTCTTGATTCCTTTCCGAACAAAATCATTTCATCTTGTGAAATATTTGAAAACTTTGAAGACTTACAAGCCAAAATTATTGTCTTCTTAGAAATATGACCAAAAACTGTACTTCACTGTAAATAATCCACTTTTATCTGTTTGAAATAAACTATTTAAAAGAATAAAGTACTTCTTTAGAAAGGGTTAATTTCTAAGAAGTAAAAAAAAATGGATCAAAACAATCAGACAAACCTAAATTACCAAAGGATGCACTTAAAAACCTCCGTGCACGGTCCCATTTGAATGTCCTGCAGAGAATTGCTTTGTGAGTTCGTTCTCCGCTCATTTTCCCCGGAGGAGTGAAAACAACAAAAGGCTCCCCCCCTACAGTAGTGGAGATCTAATATTGGCACCAGAGGCAGCTGGCGGGCTGTCTCCTGTAATTTTAGCGCACACTGATGCGGAGGAAAGATTTAATGGGTATTGGTCAGCGTACCCTCTTGTGAGGGCGTAAAGGAGACGGAGCGGAGGGAGCGGAGAGGGAGGGGAGCAGAGGGAAAGACGGCGAGCAGAGAGGGAGAGGAACGGGCAGCGTGTGAGGGGCTGCTGTGGCTCAGATTTAAAGTCAGCCAACTATCAGGAAGCAGCATGACTCTTCTAACACTTGGACTGTATCTGCCACTGTGGTTCTGCCACGGCCTGGCTCAGTCCTCCTTTCTGGACAGCTTTCTTCCATTCCCAGCAGGTGAGAGTGTTTATGGTCATTCTGAGCTTGCATGTGTCTGCAGGGTACTGGACATACAGTACTATGCAGGGACAGGTGTTGAGGGGGTTGGACTGTGGGGGCATGGCTTCTAAATATCAAGCTTTGGCTCCTCTTAATACAGTATGCATGTTTATATTTTCTTGTTGCCCATGAGGTAGACTGGAAATGCCGCTATAAATAGCAGAGACCAGCTCTGGTTTTTCAGTCAGAGGCACAGGCACTTCATATCTGTGTCCAGCTCGAGGAATCCTACTGGACGGGTGTCACGATTTGATATTGTGCACCTGTTTCCCCGTTGCCTGTGCTGCTCCCGCGTCCTGCAACGTTGTCGGTTTGTCCAGGTTTTAATGGATGCGTTGGTGTTTCGCTTCTCACGTTGACAATGAGGTCAGGGTTCCCTATTCAGCCGGTGCAAAAGTCAAAACAACACGTGACCTCTCGCGTCTGTCTTTCCCTAACTTTGACTCCCAGTATATTTTGTGACTGCATGCATGCCTCGCGCAGCTCTCAGATCCCAGGAGCAGCAGAAGAGATTCAACCCGTGCTGTTTACTGAGTCCACCTCCACCCCCGCTGTTTCCTCCGCCGCCTTCACTTTGGCGCCGCCACGCTCATGTGAGTTCAAGTCATGTGACTTTCTTTTGTGGAATATCTGACTGTTGATGTGTCCTTGGGTTTTGTCCAAAGGACCTCTGATTCACACAGACCTTTGACCCCAAAACCTGTTGGTTAAGACGATCAGACTATGGAGCATTTTTGATCGATAAAACTTTGACGACAATCTTAAAATTTACACTCTTGGAATTATGTTTTTAATTGGAAACTATTAAGTCCTAATTCATGTGTTTATTTCCAGAGTGAAGGTATTACAGACGATGGGGGCGAATCTGCGTTGGGCAATCAGGAAAAGGGTTCTTCGTGCGTGCGGGGCCCTCTGGGGCCAGCTGGTCCCCCAGGTCCTCAGGTGAGAAACAAACCTCCTCTAAATCTTCAGGCAGAAGCCTCGATTCCACTGCACAGAATGTGACGGAACGGAATGGAACGGTAAAGCAAAGCGTAACCAGACCCAACTCTGTTGAGATATTTAAATATTGCGGGCTTGTTGAGAGAGACAAAAATCACCGACCAATCAGCCGACGGCTGCGTTTTGCTCCTCATTATCGGACCTGTTCTGTAGTGCTGGGGACCCTAATAGAAGGGTGAAAAAAAAATGGTGAACAGTTGGGTTTTGTACTTTCGGTACCATCCACAATGTTTGGCAGTGGAAACACACGAAAACCTGTCCCGTACCATAATGTGCAGTGGAAAAGAGGCTTTAGTCCTTATCTGTCATCTCTTGTGACTCCACTTGATAGTACTCTCACTCTGTAGTCTTCATCCCTTTGGTTCTGTTTGGCCACAGTGTGGTTGTAACTTTTTTTTTTTTGTTGTTAAAATAAAACGGCACCTCAAATGTATCTCAAAGAGTTTAGCCTAAAAACAAAACAACAAAAACATCATGATTATCTCAAATATCATTATCATATGCTACAAATGCTGGACGTTGTGTCGATACTATTCCAACCCGTCTCTCACAGCTCGGCTCTTCCGGTTTCACTGCTTTCATGTTAACGTCTCCGGCTTCAAGGTGTTGAGAATTAGTGCTCCGGCGACGTCTCGATCCCATCTCCTTTCCAACCTGATAGTTCCTGCAGGGCAGGAGATGGGGATTTCTCTTTCCTATGCAACACAGCAGTCCATTATCGCTCTACATTTAGCCGGGACACAAATAGCCTTTTTCCACTGCCTGCCAGTGTGCCACACATCATTCTCAGAAACAGTTCGAAGAGCGACGGTCTGCTTGGAAAGGCGTACTGTGTCGCGTAAATTCCAGGGATTACCAACGCATGCTTGTGCCCATGTGTTTGTATTCTCTGCTGATGGAAGAAACAAAGACAATTTGTTTGAGTCGGACTAATGTTTTATCAGCAGAACCCACATCCACTGACTTACAAACAGTTGGACTGCAGCAGCATTCAGTTTAGCGAGAGACCCACAAGAGGCTTTCTAAATCAATGGCGTTTAGTTAATTGAAACTTCAGCGGCTGGCTTCAGCAGGAAAATGACTTTGTGTTGGGATGTTATGGGCAGATGATTGAGGTGATTATCTATGGGATTTATGAGCATATTGTGGACGTTTATATTTTCTCTTTATTAGGGTCCACCTGGACTACCTGGGATAGGAGGGCCTAAAGGAGAAAAGGTAAGTTGACTGAAGTTTTTTTTTTTTTTTTCTTTTGAAAAGCTCAAATTCAATTGACCGAATGAAAAAAAAAAAAAAAGCAAGTGTATTAATTGACTCCTTCCTCCTCCGCATCTGTGTCCAGGGAGAAATCGGACGACCTGGGCAAAAGGTGAGCGTCTCCATTAATCACTCCTAACTTGATTTACTCAAAAACGAGATACAGTGGCTCCACCCGCCCGTTGCAAGTCACAGTGCTGCCGGGGCCTCGTTGTGTACGTTGCCATCAAGAAATTGTGAACAAGCACAACCTTGACAGGAGGCAGAGCAGACGCATTGACAGAAAGCAAAGAGGCACAGGGCTGCTGAGAGAGGCTGTTTTTTTTTTTTTTTTTTCTGGACCAAGGACTTGACATGCTGTTGGTCTCACTTCTAATATCAAGGAGGCACATTTCCTTCTCATCTCCTTCCAGCATCAGACGTCCCTGTCATTGACCCTCACTCCACGATGTGCGCGGCTTACTGATGACTCAGGTTTTGATAAGCACAGGTAGAATAGAGGAGACCTCGTGAGTGATCGGTCGCTGCGATGGAGCGGTGGAAGCGGTCCGGTGGGAGAGCTTCGCCGGCCGGCGGCCTGACTGAGCAGCTTTGCAGCACTGCAGTGCAATTTAGCTTAGTGCTTCAGCCAGGTCATTAATCATTTTATTTCCCACAAGCACAGACTCCTGTTCTATATACAGACCATCATTTAATTAAATAGAGCAAAGTGACAGGGCTCGTTAAGGCCATTTTTCCGCTACATGTGCAGCGGTGTGTGATATATATATATACTGTAGTGAGCCGGCTGTCAGCTAATGCAGCAAATACCGTACTTAGTTTTCTCCTTTGTTATGTGCAAAGCAAGCAGGCACCAGGGACCTTGATTTTATAAAGAGCTAACTGCTCCTTCAGCTGTTGCAGCAGCCGTTTTATTAGTCTTTTGTAAGGTATTTCTGGATGTCGGTGCATGTTCAAACTGATGTCTCCTCTCAGGGTCGGACCGGGCCTCCTGGACTTCCCGGGAAGCCCGGACCAGCTGGATGGCCTGGACCAAGTGGGGCCAAAGTGAGTAAGTCAGATCTCATCATGTAGATCGTTTGTCACGAACAAGAATAGAGTGTAGGAGTGTGTCAATACATTTACATGTGTTTTGTATCTGGACAAAATCATAAACCTTCCAAGTTCAAATTCTCTTTTAAATATGTTTAAAAACAAATGGTCTCATTCAGCTTAACTTTACCGTTCTTCTCTGTTTCAGGGTGAAAAAGGTGACCCAGGCTTGATGGGTTTGCCTGGAGCCAGAGGACCAATTGGACCGAGGGTATGATCTGAGCTATAAGCTTCACTCACACATTGAATTATGTCAGTTCATGAATTAGTTTTGTTTCACTTTTGGTTCCTTTTTCAAATCTTTGACTGTAGGGTTTACCCGGATACAAAGGGGAGAAGGTATGGAACTGTTCTGATATCTTTTATTAACAATTATCTGTTTTGAGACTAAAGATTTGTGATTCTCCAGGGTTCTCGGGGTGACCGTGGAGAGAATGGATTGAAAGGAGACAAGGTGGGCAGATGGTATCTGCAGTTTTGCACAAACACGATATGAAATTCATGCTTAGTATTTTGATGAACTTTTCTTCACCTGCAGGGTGCAATGGGATTCCCAGGAATGCTTGGACAAAAAGTAAGTTCATGGCTTCTGTGTTGTCTCTGAATAGTATTCCACAAGTTAATGCAATGTTTTTGATGACTGAAATTATTTGGTTTGTCCCGCAGGGTGAAATGGGTCCAAAAGGAGAACCTGGAACCTCAGGAAACAGGGGACCCACCGGCCGACCGGGGAAGAGAGGCAAGCAGGTGGGGAGCTGTGGAATTGGAGAGTTACACAAGTTTGACAGCAGAAACATAAAAATTAAGCATGTTTTATATGGCGATGCTTGCAAACTATATGAAGAGGTTTCATGCATAAGGTAGAGCAAAGCAGTGAAACTCAAAGTTTCCTGCCCATATTAAGTGAAATGTTTTTAATCAGATATTATTTTGATTGTATTTCAGGGAGTAAAAGGGGATCCGGGAATCATCGGTCCAATGGGCCCAGCAGGACCACAGGGATCCCCAGGACACCCTGGACCACCTGGATCACCTGCCACAGGTCAGATCCCTTAACTCAAATCACATTTGTGGTTGAATTATGCATTTGAACATAGCGTGTGAGAAGCTCTGCAGCCAGTGAGCAGGAACACAAGCACCAAAGTCAGCAAAAGAAAGCACATTTTAAAGGAGTGTAAGTCCGGTCGTCTTATTTAGCACCGGAGTAATTTAACCTCCCGGGCTGAAACAGGATGCTCTCATCATGACATAATGTGGCTAAAATGGACTCCCAGATGGCACGCTTCCCCACAAACATTACGTCACCACGTCTTTAAAGGGCTAATTGTTATTCTGATCACATTTCTGTGACAATGAAGCTGATTTTACCATAACAACATTAACTTATGCATACTAAATCTTTAAGTAAGACTTGTCATTTTTCTTCTCTGTGTGCATGTTTAGGGCTCTACATGGTTGGAACAAAAGGCGCTCGTGGTCCTCCAGGACCTCCTGGAAAGTGTAACTGCGGCTCGTTCGGTGGTTCTCAGTTTGATGACTATCAGTCTACAGGAAACTACCCCAAAGTACCAGCGGTGAGGGATTCTCAGCACGGCTGCAGTCAGATTACAGAATACGTGACAGCAGTGATTTTCGGTGTGGGAGTATGAGCCAGAAGCATACAGCACGTTACTAATAAGGGTTTCTTTTAAAATCCATTTAAAAGAAAAATTACAATGTGTAATTTAAACATCATCCAGATTTACATCTACTATTATTATTGTTTGTTTTACTAATGTTAATCAAATGTCTATGGTGCTTTTTTTATAAATTGGATGTGAAAACATAATGTTAGACCCTTTACAAATTTGTAACTCCTTTCGGAACATTTGCAAGCTATGGATCGTGCACGAATGTCACATGTTGGTCAGTTTTGCACATTCTAACTGAACTGATTGCCTGGAAATTCCATATTTTGGTGCGTATCATTATTTAGCCTCTCCTTATTTTAGTCTAAATTGCTCCTAGTATTAGTATTATTCAGGAACCCTTGCTTCATTGCATTTAAAGTTTTGAGAAAAGATGCTTCTTGCTGTGATATTAAATATTGATGCTCCGTTCCTCATATTTCTACCTTTCATTCAGATCTTTGTGGTGAGCAATGAGGAGGAGCTAGAGCGTCTTCACACAGATAATGCTCTCGCATTCCGAAAAGACCAGAGATCTCTCTACTTCAAAGACGTCGATGGCTGGCTACCCATCCAGGTATCACTGCATGTTGCAAAAACCTTTGTTTTAAAAATCATTCACCGTTTTGCTTACATCCTTCAAAACTTTGTTTCAGACATTCCCATTCCAGCTGACTCCCTTCCAGTCCATGGAAAATGCACCTGATGACGAGGGCTACTGCGGCGATGGGATCGTGCAGATCACCACAGGGGAAGAGTGCGACGACAGAAACAGAGTCGTCACAGACGGCTGCGTCAGTAAGTCATGTGTCTGTGTTGGATTGTTTTTAAATAGATCCATAAGTTGTACTCTGCTGTGCACATAGAACATGACTCTCACACCACTGCGGTCTCCTGTTACCCCAGAGTGTAAACATGCCTACTGTGGAGACGGATACCGCTACGAGGGGGCCGAGGAGTGTGACGGCAAAGACTTTGGATATCAGACGTGTAATTCATATCTTCCGGGGTAAGAATCGTAAATATCGATCGTACATGGAGACAAAAGATGGAGCTGAAACAATGATTAAGGGCGTTTTTCCACTTTGCAGGTCATACGGTCGCCTCAGGTGCACGCCGTACTGCGCTATCGACTCTACAAATTGCAAGTACTTCACTTGAGGAGGAGTCTGGATGGTGCAGCAGGATCATCTGCGTCTTGTTTGCTTGACACATAACAGGAATAATTTCATGCAAAAAACAAAAAAAAGAGAACAAAAATGCTCCAAGAAAGAGACTCTGAAAGGAAGAGGCAGAAAAAAATGAAGAAAACTTACACACACCCACACACATATATATATATATTTATATATACACACGTACGTAGAACTCGTGTGTTGCTGCTGAGATGCCACACAGCTCCCTGGAGTTACAGAGTCAGGCGCCGAAGGGGAAAATCCAAGCGTAGAAAATGCACAGAACAACTGCACTCCGTCTTAACGAGCGGGATTTCCACTGGGCTGCTGACTGGACCGGAACCAGCCTCTGAATGCAGCAGCTGTGTGACAACGATGCAGAGACTCGATCAGGTGCCAGTGGGAGAATTTCCGGAGGAGCAGCCGCTGGCACTGAGGGCAAATTAATCCTGACCCAGTTACTGTTGAGAAATAGAGGCAGTAGGACATCCAGAGCCATGGCCCCCAGGTACTCGACTGGAGTGTGAATGACAGTGCACAGCGTTTGCATGAGGCTGGGATTACTAAGACCATGACAGCGGCTGTCACTATCCACGCATGTAACCTATCACTCTACTTATTAATGTCACAACAACTTTTCTTACTCTGTTGACACAGAGAAGTTCTATTGCTAAGAGGAAACCGAGCCCACAGTGAGCTCAACATGTACAGGTAGGGAGGCTATGGAGATGGTCACGGTGCATTACAGATTTACAGTACATATAGGGAGTTATGCACACATAATCTCTGAGTAAGACTGTTAAACCTTGAAGCCAAACTTGAAGTCTCTCGCTGTAAAACGTCAGTAGTCGATTTTTTAGCTGCTTTCTTTTTGGAGTGCTGGTACTGTACTTTGCAGGGACATTCAGTCCAGATAAATCAAAAAAAATAAATAAACGTCTCAGGAACCAACAGGTAATGTAGCTCTACACAGCACCTTTCACATGTATCCTTCAACAATCTCTCTGTAGGTTAGGCGACAGTGGCTGAACACTGAGGCACACAGGTAACACACACAAAAAAAAGCTTTAAAAAGCATCGACAATGGGGCATCCTCGAAGAATCAAGTTCCTTCCCTGTGCTTCAATGAGAAATGAAATACACTATATGTGAAGGCTTGAAACTGTTACGTTCTTAATATCCTCACTGCACAGGAAAGGCTGGAGTGGTCTGTAGCTGCTAGACGTGGAGGGGAATGGAAATTCCAGGCTGTTCTATGGTCATTACTGTATTTACTCTAATACCTCTTTATCCAGTCTTTCTGTCTTACAGTATATACAGCAACAGAGAAACTCAACAGTAAACTTAAAGAGTGTAGATGTAGTCCGCTGTGTGTTGGGCACCAAAGCTGAATATGACTGTGCCGATATAAGCTGACACTTTCCATAAGCTACTGTAGAAGTCGCAGTGCCAAGGGAGACCTTTTCTCAGCCACACTTTATGTAGTCAGGTATAGTCAGGTAAGTATTTATAGGTGATTACTCGAAGCAATCAAAAGAGAAAGACTGTTAATATATCTTGTGTCTGCATGCTTGTGTAAATCTTCCGACCGGTGTGACTTTGTCAGACATTGTTTTGTAAACCATCCTTGCATTCATCAGCGTAGCCGGTGTCTTAAGAAATGTCTGTGTTGCTCTGCCCACTGCTGTAGAGTACCGTACGTATGACAAACAATAAAAGTGTTGGACTGTGCCATGCACGGAGCAGAAATACGTTGAATGTAGTATCTGTGATCTGTGCCGCCGTGTTGTCGTTGCTCCATCCTGTACTGTGCACGCACAACGATGCCGAAACATGCATGTGGTAATGTACTGTAAGGCTTTGTGAAGTAAAGTATGCACTGTGACTGGGATAGTACAAAAACAGTTCATTTTTGGTTATCATGATTTTTACAGTAGCTGTGAACAATTTTAAAAAAGAATGGCAAAATAAAGTCTGAAATATGAATCGTTTGTGCTTGTTTTGCGCTGTGCCCGGGGGTTTGCCTGTTGTGGGCAAAGTGATGAAAGCTGTGGGGGGAAAAACAGCCAACAAGACAGTGATGGAAATGCTATTGATGTTCTCTCACAGTGCTAACTGTAAAAAAACAGAAGAAAAAAAGACTTGATATCTATCAGGGGATGAAAGATACTGTCAGCAGTTTCTGACAAAGTGCTGCATTAGACTAAATAGTAAACAGACCAGACACTAGAGTTTTCCTCAGACCCAGCATTGGGGTTTTCAAGCATTTCATTCTGTTTACTCTGAGCCTGGAGATGCAGATTGGAACTCAGACAGGCAACTGGCCAGTGTTGCAACCACAATGTGCGAGGCTGCATGTGGCCATGTAACTCTGTTAGCATGCTGTATCCCTTTTCCTAAATCACATCAGAACAATTTGTCTGCCAAGATGCCCAAGTAAAAGCCGACCTTAGCGTATTCATCCCATCATGTGCATTCCCCTGACTAGACCAATCAGATTTGTTGCACAAATGTCTCTGTATAGCACTAAATGTTTGCTGAAATGTAGGGGGGTAAAGTAAAGTTTACAATTTGTGAAACTTCATCCACAGAAAGTGTAGAGTTCTCAAGTTTTTGTCCCTTAGCACTGCTCTCTTGGACAAATGTACCTGCGAACCTCACAATCTACACCTTTTATAATTAACATACCCGCTTTCAAACACCATAAAGTTTTCTTCTATTTTAAACCTGCGGAGGCATTAAGTTGAAGAGCTGAAATCACAAACGTTTTCCAACAAAAAGGGTTATTTCAGTGCACGTAAGCCGGTGTAGCATTACAGCTTTGGAACAAGGGGTAATGCAAAGGAGGCCACGGGGCACAGAAAGCGGGCCGGGACCCAACAGTTGGCCCAAGCCAAGTGAAAATCCTTGACCTATAGGCTGGAATTACCGGCATGCAGTGTGCTGTGGTGCTGGCAGGGGACACGCTGCCGCACATGCAGAACAGCCTTTTTAATGCAGACACGAGGCCACGCAGAGGTGTTATTAAAGCTCCGTGCCAACGTTGTTCACACAAACCATAACGCATGTGCACCGTTTACAACCTGTTGCTTGTTTATCAAGTGAGAGCGAAAGGTGTGATGTATGCAGAGGCAAAGTCAGTAAAGTCAACTGGATCAATAAAAAAAATCTACCTCAAAAATACATTCTGCCTCCAGGCTGGTGTCATGCATTAATTACTGTCAGGTGAAGTGACTGATCTTTGCAGTTGAAGTTGCAGAAAAAACGTTTGACAGGGACCAAAATGTAATGAGTAGGTGAAGGTATCACCAAAACTGCAGCCAAAAGAGATTCAGATAAAAGTGATGAACTAAGGATCATGAAAGTCCAAAGCTCATTGATGCAAACGAGCAAAAGACAGCCTGTGTGGTTTTATTCAATAGTTTGTTGAGCATGGGCAGCGAGGACAAACTTATTTTCAGATTGGTGAGCATGGGGTTCTGTTTTGAAAATGCATGCCAACTACCTGAAATTAAAGAAATGCAGAAAACCAATTTATATTATAATTTCAGAATTTAACCACTGTTAATATGAAATTTAAAAAGCCATGAAGGAACAAAAACTAAAAAAATTATCTGATAATCATTTCATGATGACAATTATTTTGTGGAGCCGCCAGGTTTTGACTCTTCAGACTAAAGCAATGGATTTGACTGGATTCGCGTTAGCCCCGCCCACTGACTTTGACAGTCGAGTTTTACATATAAAATAAATTGATAAAGTGCTGCAACGCCGGGCCATGAAATAATTAAATAAGTAGTGGAATCATAATGGTAAACAAAGTCAGTCACCAGCAGCATAAAATGTTTTCTATTCCCACAGGTGGTAATTATGACCGCATGGCTAATGTGGCTAGCTGCGTTAGCTCAGGTTGAGTAACTCACCGAGACTCCACCTAAAGTAAGAAACTCCTGGCGCACAGGTCTGAGAATCACCACTTTCACTCAGATTAGGGTCTGGTCAGGTTAACTCAGGAGTGATAAAAGATTACAACATGTTTTTGTCATGTAATTAACTGTTTTCTGCAACATAGCACAAACACGGGCCGGTGTGCACACTGGGAAAGGGGGCGGGCTTTACTCCGCCCCAGCCAATCACATGTATGCATTCTTTCAGGCAGCTCAGAAGAGCCAAATACATACAGATATTCTCATTTTAATGATCAAATAAATAATATAGAAGTGAAATAACATAGGATCCTACGGAAGAGTTTTAGGGCCACTGAAGAAAAAAAAAAATTTGGGGGCTAAAAAAAACAAAAAACCTTCGTGGCCCCAGAAAAAGTCGAAAATCAAAGTCGAGATTTTTTTTTTTCACGGAGAGACGTCCCTCATCATTTGCCCGTAGATGTGAATTCACATTAAATCACTTAATTCTGACTATATCGGGTTGCTTACTGCTTATGGACGTGTGATTTTACACAGGATTTCCTTGATTACTAAGAACACATTTAAATAAGCAGCCCGGGATCCGTGCCTTTGTCCTTCGTACTCGACGAACTTCCACGACGGAACAAGGCAGCAGGCTGCTCTGTCTCTTCTAGTCCTGATACTGATGATAACTACACCGTGTTTATGAGCTAGATTCTGTCCTGAAGCATCTTTTCATCACTTCATTAAACCGCCTGATATGCATTTTGAGGAAGCAGTCACACGCGCTGGCAAGTGGATGGACAGACTTTTTTTTCCACCGTGAAAAAAAAAATTAAATCTCGACCTTGATTTTCGACTTTTTCTGGGGCCAAGAAATTTTTCTTTTTTTTTAGCCTCCGAATTTTTTTTTTTTTCTTCAGTGGCCCTAAAACCCTTCCGTAGGGTCCTATGGGTTACTGGGTTACATCTATAAAAATGCACATCCCCGTGAATCATTTGGAATTTTTTTTCTGTTTTGAAAATCACACAGACTGTTTTGTTTAAATGTTACAAATTGAGTTGATGAACTGAACATGGAAATGGTATTAAGTTGTTGCAGATGTTATCTGAGCTTATTTTAATCAATTAAGGTGTGACAGAAAATGATTGAGAACCACTGATATAAGGTAACAAATCAATGTTGGCCACATGCTTGTTCAAAAACCTCCCGATCAAATCCCTATGCCAATATCCATACACAGACATAGCGCCATGTTGGCAACAGGAAAAATAATTTACATTTATTATGTTATCTACTTGACTGTATTAAACTGAAATGTGGTGTTGTGAGTAAAATATGTTGACGATGACCCACAGTGAAAGCTGTGACTTTTTGTCAAAGGGTATATCCATGGCGGCCTTCTGAACTTTGATGTGTCGGGTCTGACAGACACAGGTCCTGCAGGCGCACAGTTGTTTAATTTACTGAGAAATCTGACACAGGGTCATTCATATAGCAACTGTGACTTGAGGTTTTGCTGAGGGGAGGGGAGGGGAGGGGCAGTGTGGAATCTCTGCGGACAGCGTACCAGAAATTTGGCTATTTTGGCACTTTAATGTAATATTGTCAGCCTAGATTTCCATCGCACTCCATCGTGCAGAAAATCTCAGCATGCAACATGTTCCAATGTGGGGGTTTGCGAGGACCCGTTCAACGATGCTTGCGGCTTTATTTCTTCCTAAATGTTGTCTTGTAGTAAGACAAAATACCGTACATCGACTAAAAAGTAGAAAAGAAAATACAAGGTAAGCTTTTCAGTGTAATATTAAATGTACAGCAATGCAAAGTAAACACAAGAGGACTTAATTGTATTTATTATGTAAAAAATCAAATAGCATCTTATATACAATCATAGAAAAAGAAAACATTTCACTCAGTAATACTAGTTCAATAGCATGTTTTCAACACTGACACTGAACTGCAACAGGAAATCAACCTGATGTACATCTACTGACAACTACTCATTTATTAAACAACATTTTCACTGCATGGATTGAGAAAAAAAAATTATTAAAGCTTAGAAAATACTATGTGGCAAGTTTTATTTAAAAAAAAATAAAATAAAGAAAGAGAAATAAAGCCCTGTGTGGATGTTCCTGCTTGGTTCAATGGCTCACAGAATCAATGTCCAAACCTTTGATCTGGCCTGAAAGTGGAGTATTGCGGCTCACTTTCATTGCTGAATTGACATCATAAAAGATTAAGTACATCTGGTAACAACTATACGTGGAACACAGACATGAATCAGATAGTGGGAAAGAAGAGAAAGCGTATCGAGATGTGTTAGCAGTCCAGAGCTGAGGGAGGCTGCTCATTCTCGGTACAAATGTATTCTAACTAACAGTAACTTGGATAAATTAAAGCCCTTGGCCTATATTCAGTTTGCACTGGCACCTATGTCACTTAACACATTAAACATGCGGTCTACAAACATGCTCAAAGATCCACACAACAGATCCTCAAGTCATTACTGTCAACTTTATAACTTAAGACTTAATAAATAGACACTGTGAAAATGCATACTATGCATAGATTTGTGCAGAGGACGTCCACATTGAGAGCGGCTCGTCAGTGCTTCGGCGGCTGGGCTGGATCATTTCATTCTTGTGTTCTGTTACTGGAGGCAGCAGAGGCTAAAGCCATTCACAATTCCTTTTTTTTTTGGTCCCATAGAAAAACACACTGAAGCAGTAACGTGTGATGAAAACATGTTCAAACACAAGAATACATTGTCATACTGCAGAATATATAAAACACATTGTCAGGGGGGAGGAGAATAGAAATTCATACTTATTGTTTCTTCAACTTTAATAAGCCAGTGCAAGAAAAAAATAAAATAAAGTTTTACACTTAAAAGTGAGCCTGTTGTGCAATTCTAATCACACGTGCGGCATATGCTGGAAGTTTTAGAACATTATTTTGTCAAGCGTGCTTTGTGCTAGTTCTGTTCTGTCAAAACCCAAAAGAGGATCTAATGAGGGAAGTCACTGGCGCTGGATACCTTGTGGTTATGTAGCTAAAAATACGTAGCGTACATAAAAAGCCACAATATAATAACAAATTGTGAACCAGAAACTGATGACACTATGAATAATTCTGCATGAAAGGATTTGAAACTCTTTCTTCCTTTTCTTCAAACCATTAGCGTCTTGATACTGCGAGCTCTGGGGCAGACTTCATGAGCTTCCTCAGTTCTGGATATTCAACTGTTTGACAGTTTTAAAAAAATCCACCTCAAACTATTTGCAACAAGCTGCAGTTAATGCATCTGGTACCGTCCTTCGAGCGGCCGGCTTCTGCTCCACCGGTTCGGACAGGAGCCGACCCTCCTTCGACCTTTCACCCCGTCTGGCTCCAGGAGTCACACCACTTCATCGGACTCCAGGTTGTATTCTTCATATAATGCGTCCAGGATCGCCAGGTGTCGCTCCATGGCGGGCAGGTACACTCCCAGGTCTCTGTGCATCCCGCTGGTGAAGCTGCTCTGCAGCTCGTCGCCCTCTCGCGTCACTAAGGCAGCGGTGAAACTTTGATAGGATGGAGCCGCTCTGAGTGCCAACTGGGTGGGGGGGGGGGGGGAGAAGTGAAGCGAAGGAGATCAGAATTAAGGAAGAGAGTGCAAAATAAATAAATAAATAAATAAATAAAAAATACTTACAGCAAAAACCCCTCGCACGACCCATCCGTGGTACTGCCGGAGAGTCTTTCCGTAGGCGTTATCTGAGTGAAAGAAGAGGGCGACGCTTGAGTTCGATATTCACCAAGTTCAACGTGAGCTTGTTTGTGAGCATCCAGACTCACTGAGTGCTCCATGGATGTCCTGTTGTCCAGCGTTGACCTCCGACAGAAACTCCTTGAGGAACTTGAGGCCTCGTCGGAGCCACAGCAGAGCCTCGGTGGCGGAGTTGCGAACCCGAGCGACGCCCGTGTGGAATTCATGGAGCACGATGGACTGAAGCGTGGGGAAGCTCTCCGGGTCGGACATCAGCTTCTGGTGGATTTTCTACAGGACGATCGTAGATATTTCATGTACCGTCGGACTCTGTTCAAATACTATCATGTGATAAATTAAGACTTTGAAACAAAATCATTCATTACTGTGGGAGAAAAATCAACAGAATCATTTTTTTTAAAAATTCAAAAGACAACTTCAAAGATACACCAGAAGGGGGCACAAAAGAAAAGTCTGTATGGTAGACCAGATTTCTATTGATTTAACTTCACTTGATCTCCCTTTATAGTCATTCACTTGGTTGATGAGTATTTAGAAAAGACATGGACACTCACCTTGATATTTCCAACAAAATCCATTTTAACTGGTGCAAACACTGTGGAGCCAAGTTTGTCTGAGAAGAGAGAATCTACTATAAATTCTTTGTTGCCTCTAAAGGGAAAAAATGGTAATTTAGTGCAACGTTTTTAGTGAAAGTGAAAGCTTTTAACGGTCAGCGACGTACAAACGTTTGTGAGTTTTTCCTCCGATCAAATTCACCGGAGATATGAGGGTGAACTAAAGATTTGCGGCCCTTTCGATGACTGTCCGTTTAAATTAAGTGTTGCAAAAAACCCAACGACTTCTGGATGTGACGAATTTAAATGATGAGAGATATAGACTACGAGTTTTTTTTTTTTTTTTTTTTTAAATGGCGAACAGATGTTTCCTTTAGTTATATAAACTCATTTCAGTTCTAAATGACAGTTTACAATCTAAGATCATAATGTTTGATACAAGTATTATCTAAAATAGAGCAGTGGGAGCTATAAAATTTTTTAATATTGATAGAAACGTTAAGCACATTAGTCTGACAGTGAATGAAAATCTTTTTGTGTGCGTGTACATAGAAACCAATCCCAGCACAGCCACAGGAACGTGCACGAGCTAATCTGCCTGAGAAAGCGGCTGCAAAAGGACAATTAAAGTCAATGACCGACAAACAAGTGCAGAAGGAAAAACAATGAGAGCGATAAAGTAAAAAGATGAATTAGAATCCCAAACTGAAGCCCACATGATTAATATCAGACAAGAGGAACGACGGGGGCGAGCATCAATAACAGGAAAACAAGCAGAAGAAGGGGGGCGGGTGGGGGTGGGGGGGGGGTTACTCCGTCAGTTACAATGCATGAAATGATCAGACGATGGAAAAAAAGAGGAGGAGCAAAGCAGATTGAGATGAGGAGAGACTGAAAGTAACCGGCCTACCTAATACAGGCACTATTGCATAGCATGAGTCCAAAAACTCTTGTGTAGGGATACCATTGTCGTCATCCAGTGATATATCACTAAATCTAAAAAACAAAACAAAAAAGTAGAACAGATTCAAACAGGAGAATGTATTAGACGAGAAAATCCCATTTCATTTTTTTATTTGAGCAAGTGATTCAAAAAGGAATAAAACAAACAAACAAACAAACAGGAAGGGTACAAACGAAGCCAGAGAAATGATTCACACAGGGTGTCATGCAATTCTAGGCCTGTAAAATACCTGAGACTACCTCACGGCTGCTAAAACAATGACAGCAGCTTTCAAATGTTTCTTACTGTCGTTCTGGTGTTTCTATCATAAATACAGGTTTAGTGGGACGGTGACTGCTTCTATCATAATACCTCATTGCTGATCATAAGTCACACACCAAGTCAGCTGTACTGTTAAAAGTTGCTGATGGAAAGTAAAATAAGTCTGATAGACAGAATTAACAAAGAGAAGACTTACAAACCCAAATATCAGATGAGGGCCTCTCTGTGCCGTGTGATCGAGAGAGAACACACTCATGTAAACACTTTTTTATCATTATTATATTCAAACAGATGACTGTACAGTTTGATCAAATGTTAAAAGTTGTGCATTATCTCAATGACAAAAATACTAACAAAAAATATACTACATGTAGCTTTGTTTTACTTAATACTGAAATATAACAGACGGCCGTATAACAGGTTTGAACGTTATCTAAAACAGTTTAAGGGATGTGACCCTCCTGAGGAGCATTTTCATACCTGTGACTCATTGTGCTGAAGAAAGTGTCCACCTGCTCTGTGTCCTCAGACTCGGCCGAACCTTTTGCATCTTCTTCTTCGTCCTTCTCAGTCTCTGCGTGGCCTGAGCGGACTTCCTCTTGGTGCTGGGGACAAACGGCATTCCCCTCTCCGTTGTTGTTTTCAACATCTTGATTTTGGTCGACATCGAGCTCCCGCTCTTGTTCAGTCTGCGTTTGATCGTCAGCTTTTTCTTCCTCCTCCTCCTCCTCTTCGTCGTCGTCGTCTCCTTCCGGTGGTTGGTCGTAGTGTTCATTGTCAGAGGTATCTTGGATAGTGTGTGAAGTAGAATCGGATTGCTCCACGTGAACCGAGACGCTTGCTGTCGTAATGTCTGCGTGACATAACAGATAAACAGCAGATATGTGCAAAATGTATTATTAAAAGCTAACAGGTACTTTAGAACGGGTTTACGCTTTTTAATACGAAAAGCAAGAGTCAATATTTCATCAGTTATGACATAACAAATCACAAAAGCAGTAATTTACTGGCTTGTGCAAGAATTACAGAGAAACAAACCCAAAGCTCATCCTTCAGATTAGTAGTCTTACTGGAAACTCCCCAGTGTGACGTTTCCCAGCTCTGATCCTGCTTCTTATATAGACCTCACAGTGAGTACAATTCATCAAACACAGCTAAAATCCACCACTGCACCACTATTGACAAAAAAAAAAACACTTTGAAGGAACAGACTTTTTAAGTCTTTACATTGATGGCCCGTTTCCACATTGATTGATTCTCATGATCTACAAACCTGCATGGCCCCTCGGATCGTCTGGCTCCTCGCTCTCAGTTGTTCCTGAAAGTAGAATAAAAACACTTTCAGGCTCCACACTCCAATCTGTTGGAACAACCTTCAAAAAGGTTCTGGGTCAGGCTGATAATAAACAATGGTTAATATTTTTTAAAACTAAATTTAAACTCAACATCCCAGTCTGGAATTATCTACACTTCATAACATGAAATCTTAGAATTTCATGCCTACATTTTTCTCTATTTACTTTATCTAATAGTCTTTACTTTGATTTTAGCTCTAGTTCTCCTTTACTGTATTTTATTCCTGAAATTCTGGTTTTACTAAAATTTTAAGTGACATCTCAACAATTTCAACATTATACAGATATATTACCAAATATATTATAGAAATATCTGATTTCCTGGACTGGTGAATTGTGTCTGACTGCTTCAGGCCAGTATACCACTTGCTCTATCAGAATGAATTTTGTTAATCTGGATATTTGTGTGTATGTTGTACGTGTTTGCAGTTATTTACCTTGGTGAATATTTTTCCTTTTTATATTTTAGGGGAATGGTTTGTGAAGGACTTAATTACTGATCAATTAAAAGAAAGACAAAACAGAGTTATGGCTTGTGCTGTGCCTAATGAAATCAAATGTTTCCACAGTTCATTTCCTGTAATGACAGCCTGACTTGTGTTGAGTAAGCCAGGACGCAGTGTGCCGCGAGTACCGAGGGTAGCGATGGGCAACTTTGATCATTGTGAGAGCCACAGAAATTTGACCCTCATCACCAGAGGGACAAAATGTCGACGGGTATTTCTATAAGCAAGACATATGACAATAATGACCACTAATTTAATTGAAAACTAACCATGTGTCTCCTAATTATGCTTATTAAATCAACATGCAAGCACTTGACATTTTTCATTTCAAATCCATTTATAAATACAGTAATCGGAGTATTTCTCATGATTTCAAGTTAAAAGGACATTTGTCCTGCCGTTATTCCATGAACAAATGATTTATTGATTTTGGGAAAGGACTCTGCCATAAACGACAGGCCAGTTCCAGCATCAATCGAAGCTGTTGACCGCATAACAGGAGGGGAGGGAGCTGCAGCTTCTGCAGTGATATACCTGCATGTTTCAAGCATCTGCTCACTCAAAGGTGATATTCTATTCACTTCAGTCCACATGGTATACAAACAACAACCAGAACCTTTTGTTCGGTGTGGTCTGCCCTTTGAGAATGAGAGAAACCCTGAAGCGCGTAAAGTGAGTCGTCAGGGAATCTCGACCTACCTGATGGGAAACAATGGGGCTCTAGTTTATCTGGTTCATCTGGTCCCTCGGCTCCAGAGTCAAGGCTCTGGTTGTCATGTGTAACTGCTTCCCCTGAGGTTTCAGACACATTTTGAAACCTGCAATCAATTTCAGGACATTGTGTTAATTTATTTCTGCTTGAGAGTTTTTGTTTGACATGCCTGAATTCACAGAACCATAAAATGAAGTAAGAGTATGACAGTACGACGTTACAGAAAACTAAGAGGAAAAAGAAACCTACCTTTCTCCAAGGTTTTGGTTCAAATGATTGACAGGTTTAATCTGTTGAGGAAAGCAATTTTAGGTAATAACGTGTATTTTAACAAGGTACAAGACGTCTTGTAATGATTATTGACAGCGTCACTGAGAGGACAATACCTTTTGAGGTTTAATGGCTGCTACTGGAGGAGTTCCCGGTGGACTCTGAGTTGCCATGTCTGTATTAAAAGTACGATTTGCGATCTGCATACATTCCTCCAGAGTCTTAAGGAAAGTAGTGCACGTAGACTTTACCATGTTTCCAGTGTCTATGCCCGTCTGAAAAGGTCACATGCACACGCATATTGTCAATGGCTTAAACACCTTTACGGGAAAGTATGTAGCTATGCAACAAGCTCTACCGGTAAGCATAACCACACAGGAATTTTAAGTTCGGCAAATTGCAAAGAGGATACTCTGTAGTGCAGACACAGACAAACAACAGCCTCTCGTATTTCAGTGGCTCGTCCAAAACTTTGCCTTACCTCAGCCGATTCTCCCTCATCATCCTCCTTGATCTTGTTTACTTGCTGAAGGAGAAGGTCACAGTACAATCTGAGTTCTGACATTTTAGTTTTCAATGCCTCCGTGTTCTCCTGAAGCTCTGTAATCGTAACACAACCAAGAAAGTAATTAGACAAAGTTTGAGGAGCTTTTATGGATGTTTTATGTGCAAAAACCTAAAGTTGTATGCTTCCCGTTACCTTTTTCTCTCTTGGTTCGGTTATCGGTAAGGCAAGCTTTGGCAGTGCCCAGCGCCACCAGCCACTTCTGCCTCTCTGCTGCATTGATGGCTCTGAGGTAAAAATACTGCTCTCCTGGGATGGTCAGGTCAACTCGAGTGGAGTCAGAGGAATGAACTAAAACACACAGAGGCAGATAAGATGGCACATGTGTCAGCACTAACTCCAAGAAAAAGCTGTGTACAGAGGGGGTGGAAAAATAGGGATTACACTGACCTTGGATTTCACAAACTGAAATCTTAATGCTGCCCTTGCAGCCTTTCCAGGCATCTTCTTGAGAGTCATAGTAAGACAAAGTTCCTCCATCAAGCACAAACCAACGAGGCTGCCAACCTGGGGAAGTCGGTGGAATTTGAAAATCAGGATAACTGTGACGTTTTATGGTTTAATAGGCGTAAAATCCATGATAAAAGACAGCAGTGTCTCGCTCTCATACTCTTAAATTTGAATAAGAGTCGCCGCTTCCTTACGTTATTTTAGCCACAACTAATCAGTTAAGTCAGATTATAATGGCAGATGGTGGGAACTGGTTAAAGCGCTCACGGGTGACACATTCTTTGTGCGGTTAACATCTAATGCGCTGAACTTACATTCCCAAAGACTACATTCAGCAATGAATACATTATTTGAATTAAGAGTACGCTCCACAAGCTGAAGGCTAACGTTAGCCTGCCATTATCAGCGTCATCACAAACTCGCTGTCATGCTAGCTAGCCGCGTTAAAACGAAGCCCGTAAACAGTGAACACGCAATTACTGCGCTGGAAACTCACCACTTATGTAATTGGTCCACTTATGCAGCATCCCCTCCATTGTTGTATTATGTGTCTTTCCCGTTCATTACTTGCTTGTCATATCGAGATATGATACTCAGCTGATTGCAGCAACTCCATCGGGCCCCGAGAGTAACTTGCGGAGTAGCGACATCGGCTGTCTGTTTCAACTACGCACATAAAAGTGCGTAAACTTTTTCTAGAATATCACACTGACCTATCATTAGGGGAGCCTTCTACGTTACTCCCACATACGTCAGAGAGATTTAAGGAGATGGGCGGAGATTTTTTATGATTGACGTGACTATTCGCCAATAAGATAAGTGAGATTGGTAAAAAGGCGGAACTTTTTGAGGATCTTGTCCAATCAGTGACGGAGAAAGGCGGGCTATCACAGACAGGCTAAGTTTGATGAAGTTGGCTGCCACGTATGGCATTTTTTACTTTAAGTTTTTTATTTTATTGTACTTGTCTGTAGCGTTTTTGGGGGGTAAGTGTTCTGTAAAAATGATTATTTTCAATTTTTGTTCGCTTTTGCCTTCATTGTTTATGTTTGTGGCTGGGGGGAAACTGCCCGAGCCCGAAGTGAAAGTTGAAGCGATACACAAACCCTTCATGTGTTACCGCAAGTCAAAGTTTGGGGACATGCTTCTGGTCCACTACGATGGATTTCTGGAGAGTAACGGCACGATGTTTCATTCCAGGTAATGCATCTTAGACTTCATGCATTGCTGCACGATGCCTGTCCTGGATTTTAATGGATCAGTGTTATTCTTTGCAGTCGCAACCAGGGGGATAAGAATCCGGTTTGGTTCACTCTGGGGATGAAGGAGGTGATCAGGGGCTGGGATAAAGGTCTGCAGGACATGTGCACAGGGGAGCGCAGGAAGCTGACTGTCCCTCCATCACTGGGATATGGAAAAGAAGGACAAGGTAACGCAAAGGTTTATTTGAGGTGACAAGACTCTTTTTCTTTCTCTGTATTTGTTTCTACGTCTGTGTGTTTACAGGGAAGATTCCTCCAAGCAGCACTCTCATTTTTGACATCGAACTCATGGAAATCCGCAATGGTCCCAGGTCACATGAGTCTTTCCAGGACATGGATCTCAATGATGACTGGAAACTCTCCAAACGGGAGGTGTGTGTTTTTATATTAATCATCAGATTGTCTAAAACGACTCAATTATTGTGACGCTAATATTTTTTGAGTCTGTCCAGGTGAAGGAATATTTGAAGAAGGAGTTTGAGAAACATGGCTACTCACCTAATGACACACATCATGAAGTCATGGTGGATGACATCTTCAAAAATGAGGATGAAGATGAAGATGGATTTATCTCTGTAAGAGAGTTCACCTCCCTGCATGATGAACTCTGATGGACTCATTTACTTATTTAAGTTTTTCAAACGACTGATGGATTTACCTCAAGACAATGACCAAAAACTGAGCATTTGTTACTGAGCTGTTGTTTTTTTCAGTTTTCCCCAGCTTTCTACATTTGTTTAACACACAGACTCAGTCGTGTGTTGTTTAATTTAAACTGACATAGTATTATCATTTCAATGAGACACGCAGTATTTGATTTGTATGTTCTCTTCACAAAAGATGTTTTTGGAATAAAAAGCAGTGTGTGAATGAATATTTATTGGCTAACATATTGATTTCACATAGGCATTAACTGTAACTTAACTGTAACTTAAACTTATTCATGATTTTAGATTCAAAGTCTAAAAATGTTCAGAATATTAGATAAGATTTGATGTTACGTCCGACTTTTTTTTTTTACCTGCAGCATTTTTAAAATGCTTTAAACTTCCTATGTTATGAATGTAGGAATAAAAGGTGAAATGATTTAGATTTTATATTCTAAATTTAATGCAGTGAACCTTGATGTTGTGATTCGACCAGGAGGGTCTTTTTTTGTGCCTTTCTGTATTTTAACCACTAGAGGGCACTCTCGTACTTAAGGTCTGTAAGTGTACAACTATCAAACGTCATAGTAGGAGACCAAAGTAGGAGATGGAATTTTATTTTAATCATGCATAAACAGAAGGATTGATAGACTTCATCTGATATTATGATGTGACATTTCATGGTTCTAGTTTTACAAGATAATTTTGTGACTTCTTACAGCTAAATTAATTAACAGTGAGTATGATTGTTGTTTTGAAGCCACCTGCACATGTTCTAAAAGCAGTGGCGTTATAAAAGATTGTTTTCATCATGTGGCCTTAGAGGGTGTTTAAGCTGCATTCAACCTACAGATATTTCAAAGTTTCCTATGACTTCCCTTTAGCAGCAACGTAGTTTGAATGAATGGAGAAAAGAACATATAAGTCAGAAACAAAGCTGCTAGTATTGTCTTCAGTCTGTCTATTGTATATAGAAAATACAGATAGCTATGATTGATTCTAATTATCAATGGTGTTTATCCTGTTAGTTTTTTAGGTTGAGCTGGTTCTAGAAGTCATCTGATGATGCTGTAATTCCAGGGCTTATTAGTCTTTTTCCTCCTGACAAATCCAAACAAGCACACAACCATCACAAGTGTTGAGCAGAAAACTGTTCGATGAGGAAGTACACTAAACTTGGCGCTATACAAGTAGCATCATGCAGAGACATGAGTCCATGACTCTTTTTTAACTCACTTTCTGAATAAACCCTTTGTTGGCCAGCCATCAAAATACTTCTATGAGTGTGTTCAAATGTTATTTAAATATTTTTAAAGTGTGGATACACCCTTTTATGTTCCATATACAAATACACATCCATTACTATGTAGTACCACTGTCCTACTACTTTAAATAATGTCATATTTGCAAAAAATAACTCTTAAAATCACTCCCGAGAAACAATGGGAGTACTGTTTGCACAGCAGCACCAATGCAATAACTCATCCTATTGACCATGTACTTACAATTGTTAATGCTGAAGACATAGAAGCAATTCAAACTTTAGTCATTATAGTCACTTGACCAATAAAGGGTTAATCTTTTCAATACAGAGGTATGAGAAAAAAGGGTGTCATTGTTCCGCAGCCCTTTCTTGCTGAACAAACACGGAGATTAAGGCTGACATGCAACACTGCTGATATTTTCAGGATCAGCAAACACACTTCAGAGAGAGGGGGGAGTACGATACTGTAAGCAGCAAGGCAGGACGTGAAGTCTGCGATACAACAGTGTCCCTTTTCACAAAAAGTACCACTGATATTGTTATTAAAATGACCTTTATCCCCACTGCAGTTGTAATTCCACCGATTGCACCGACAGGTAAAACTGGACCAGCAGGAGACGAAATGTGTGGCACGGGGGGTGTTTGTATATTAGATAAGACACCTCTGAAACAGAATATAGACTGATATTATAAAAGTACAACAGGTCACACGGTGATTCAAACACAAGTTTGACATCTTTTAATAAATCATTTCATAAATTACATTTTTGGAATTGCAACTGTCACAAAAATACATTTTGATAGATGGATTTGTAGAAAGGATTCAGTTAATCACATTAAACCAAGAGTGAGAGGAACATGCTTGGTGCAGCTCTCATAGCACAATTAACTTTTATGGCATTTGTGTAATGAATGGAAACTCCTGCTGCACCAAGCACTGATACTGGCGTGAAAGAGACGGGGGGGGGGGGGGGAATTAAGGACCATGATGTTAATTCCTCTTGAGAATATTCCCAAGCACAGCAAATACACAGAAACACTGCCAAGTGGCCAGTGTCAAGACGAGCTTTGTTCATGAATTACAGGACCGGACATGAATTAAGAGATGTTGTATAACCCGTCTGCATATTCCTCACAAAAGACCAAATAAATGTACGATGTAAATGGTAGATCCATAAACTGTTGCTCTTCTGACTCTTTTTTTTTTTTTTGCATACAATTTGTGTAACTCAGACATCAATTCAACAAATATTTACTCTCAACAGCATATATTAATGTGACGAAAGAACAACGCAGAGTAAAAGACAAAAATAAACATCTTTACAAAATAATTCTTTACACTTGCTGCAAAAAGTGCTTGATGAGCGCCAAATTGTCTCATTTCTCATCTTTTAGTACACACGGTAAAATATTGATCATTAGATGATCTAATTTTATCTACAGGGAAAGCATCCGCAGTGTTTTATATATAGAATCTTTTTTTTTTAAAACAAGTGTTCCCACCCATCTCTGAGTATGCACACATGATGTAGGAACATTAACTTGGCTGATCCGTGAGGCTGCCAGGCCCTCACTGATTGACAATCTGCTCAGCACAGATTTTACCATCGGGACTGAAACTACACCAGGTAGTGACAAGTCTTCAAATTACAGTGCAGCGAACAGCATTGCAGATACTTGAAAACACAGGAAAACCTTTCCGATTCTTAAAAAAAAAATAATAATATGATGGTCTTGGCCAAGTATGGAAACCCAAAACTTACAGTAACAAGACAATGTCAACACTAAACCAACTCCAACTAAAAGTTTCATGCAAGAGAGAAGCTAGTCTCTGAAGCTTCGTTAAAGTCAAGGTGGCTTGAGTTTTTCCTCTTTGACAGAATAAATAATTGTCCTTTTTGTCTGTTTCAATGACCCCCCGATGCCTCAGTCCTCAGAACAGGACATCTTCATGCTCTATTAAAAGCTGCACCACTACTTTCTGTTGCCTCATGTCGTTCAGGGTTGTCAAAGCGTTTAGCTCCGGTGGCTGCATAAGGGTCGGGCCGAATACGATTCCCAGGTTCTCGGCATTCATCAAATTGTCCTTTTCGAACATCGTCACCCTGAAAAATATGACATGAAGAGTCTGTGATTAGAGTGCAATGAAGACATATTCTTAAATACTTCTCAACGACTTAATGCTGAAGTGTTTTCTCTTGGGGTGAGTCACCCGACAAAGATTAACTTCAAGGGTAATACTGGCATTATTCTATAAATCTCTCATTTCAACAGATTGTATGAAATGAGTAAAACCCATAATATTTTAATCCATCTCTTTGTCGTGCATTCAGCCCAGTTTTCTATAACAGCGTACTGATGTTAATAGCTATAATAGACTCTCTATGATCTCTTTGACAAAGAGACTAATGTAATAATTTTTTTTATGCACAGAGTAATAATTACATGAACAGATTCATATATATATATATATATATATATCAGTTATCATCTGTCCCCTCCAATCAAATCGCACCCTGATAATACATATAAAGTGTGATATTGTATATCTAACCTCTTGAGGTGAGCCATCAGGTATCGTAAAGTCTCATAGTGTGCCGGCGGGAGCTGCAGCAGCCCCTCGTGGATGGCCTCCAGTCTGGATTCAGAATTTGGCATTTCTAAGTCACATAAGTTAAAAAAAGAAAAAAAGATTAGCATCAGACCAAAGAGAGAGATTTGGTATGGAAATGCCCAGAGAGGAGCTCTTACTTGCAGCTTGAATAAATTTGGAGTACAAGTCGAATGTAATGACTGGAATGGGGAGATCTCTCAAATACAGCTTCAAAGCACCGGCAATGATGTTGATGTCTGCATAGGCGCTGGCACAGATGTCAGCCTTTTCACCGTCTGGTAATATGAAAACACAACAAAATGTTTCACAGATCAAAAGTTCTCACGCAAGCCGAGGACTAATGGGTACTATTTTGTGCAGTATCACAGCTCAAACAATGTTCTTATTTAAAGTTAAGATCGTGTGAACTAAAAAAAAAACTAAAAAAAAAACAACCTCAGGAACGTTAATCCTCAGGCAATAGAGATATGTCGTCAACAAACCTCGGTCGAAAGAGAGCCTCACATCCTCAATGTGCTCTGAAAAACCAGAAACTCTGTAGAGACCTTCAGATTTCATGCCTGCAAAAAGAATTATCATTATGTTTTTGAAATTTGTAAAAAAAAAAAGAAAAGATACTGGAGCAAAAAATCTGTCACATTTCTGAAACTTTGAATGTTTGAATTCAAATTCAAAGTAAGCATTTACAAAGTAAACAACAACAACAACAAAAACTAAAAGGGTTTAAAGTGTCGGCTGATAAACGTCCAGTCTACCTCTCAGTTCTATCTCCCGAATGCACATGTCCACCACCATCGGCCGCGTGGTGTTGTGAGCCTTGACGAGCGTGGTGAGGTCACAGCTAAACACTTTCTTTATCCTTCGCAGGTCCGGCTGGCAGTCGCTGGGAACCAGCTTGGAGCACTGTTTGTGTACATTCAGCCCACAATCTAGCAAACAGAAGAGCGAGATAAACAGAGGGAGGGTGAGGGAGATTAACCTCACGCTAACGATAACACAATCGTCGCTGCAGGATTCACACAGCATTTTGGGAAGGTTTCCCAGAGTGAGTGATAAACTGCACTGTCAGGCAGCCACAGCTGCAGCAAAGCTGTCTTTAGCGTACCACGCCAAAAGGTAGATAACAGCATACACGGCGGCGTGGGCAGCGGCTCTTGTAGTTTTCATTACAGAGTGTGTGTTGGACAGCTGGCATGAGCAGAGCGCGGGCGGGATGCACCGCTCGGAGTGAAGGTTTGGAGGAAGAGCCACTTGTAGACGAGGGCGTTCTTCAGGAATCATTCATCACAAAGACATTTTTACTGCCTGAGCGATGTTATAATGCCGGTCCACTGGTTGTTCGGGGGGGGGGGGGGGGGGGGATCCTTGTTCACAGTCGGCGCACAAGGAGAGCAGCAGGTGGTAAAAAGAAAATAGGAGGCAGACACAAAGTATGGGAAAACAAAGAAGTGTCTCCTGTTTCGCTTAGCACATGAGGTGTCTGATGATACCAGCGCTGCCTCCGGCTTATCAGCATGGCCAATGTCTAAACAACAAACACTCTGTTTGTGGAGGGAACATCACCAGCGTGCGCGTCAGCTCCGGGACTGTGTGTGTGTGCGTGTGTGTGTGTGTGTGTGTGTGTGTGTGTGTGTGTGTGTGTGTGTGTGTGTGTGTGTGTGTGTGTGTGTGTGTCTGCTGTAATATGTGATTTCGTTCTGCTGCTATTTTAGTCTGACATGTGTTTGGCCTGTATTTTGTCTTAAGTTAGAAATTAAAAACATTTTTCATTTCAGTCATTTGTTCCTTCATGCAAACCACTTGTCGGGAAATACTGTGAGGGATAATTCTAAAGGGATTACTAAATATCTTACGAGATCATACAGTTGCTTTCTCTTTGAGGTAACTGTGATGAAGTACTGTTGAGGGGACGGTCGTACAAAGAGAGCAATAGTTGTCACAGTTTCATGATGGGAAAATGCCTGTGCATCACTGGGAATGAATGTGCTCTGCTGACTCACTGACGAGGGGGGATTTCTACATATTTGTCACAGATTTAACAGAAAAAAAATAAATAAATAAGAAAATGCACCATAGCCCAAACAAGGCCTTTAGTAACTACTGTTTGCATGGTAAGAATTTCATGGATTACATACGTGATCTCAGACTTATGTGACACAATTATTTATTGGAATTATTGAAAATGAATTATAGTTACCTGAGCAGCGGACGCCTTGAGCAATGAGGCCCCACATAAAGTTGGCACAATACTCGCACCAGTGTGGCCCTCGAAAGGTGTGTACCTGGGAATTTAGATAACATGTTAATTCAAACTCAAAAAAAAAAAGGAACAAAGGCAATTTTTCAATTGAGTGTCTATAGATCAAAGAGGTAAAAGCCTCCTCCCGGATGTGCAGGACCGTGATTACACTGCGACTCCTACTATATGAGATGGGACCCTTCAGCAAATGACAGCATTTGTATACACAAGGCAGATTAAAGGATTTGCTACAGTGTGTCTGGCATCTGCTTCTGGGCAATCGGATACATGCAGGCCGGCACAGAGGCAAGCCCGAGAGTCAAAATAACAGATGTACACCCACTGAGCACTGAGAAACACAGATAAGATGACAAATGGAGGCATAATTATGTGCACATGTACACACACCTTCAGTGGTACTTTGAATAGGTAGCGGTGGACTAATGAGTGAGGAGGGCATGCAGCAGGTGGTGAGTGGATGGGTTTTGTTCATTTTCAAAGGGGAAGAAGACAAAAAGCTTGGGGAGGTTCTTATAACCCGCCCGCTAACTGAAACCAAAGATACAAAAGCAAGAATGTTGAGGTGCCCAGAGGCAAAATAGCCCCCCACAACTCTCCCCATATATAATGAACTTTGTTTTATTTTCCAAAGCACTCTACTGCAAAATGATCACACTTTAATTAAAAAAAAAAAAAAAGAAAAAAAAAAAAAAAAAGAAAAAATCAAAGGCCTGACACAAAAATGGACCCGAGAGCTTTGAAATCAATGCTAATCAATGTGCCCTGCTGTTAATGGGTTGTGGTATAGTGTAACAATTAGTTCCCCCCAGTGCATATGGATGTCAGCTGCATGTGTTTTCATCAAAACAGCTGAATAGACCACAGTTTATCACGGAACTGCGAAAGGCGAAATGCATTTCTAACCATCGCAACAGGAGGGCTAGCAGAAATGATTTTTTTTATGTATATATCAAAAATCGAGATGGATTTAATACAAAACAGCCACTCTGAAACACCAAAATTATCTACTGACTCTTCCTTGATCCTTTGCAGCAAACAAACATCTCCTTACCTTGAAGTTGTGAATCTTTTCATAGGAACACTGCTTTTCAGGGGTGTCTTTCAGGGCGCTCCGCCGCACTAAAGGTGAGGAGATCTGTGGACAAGAGGCCAACAGTTTAATTGGCTTCCACAGGAGAGTCCCCTTGGTTCCAAGCTTGACTCCCAGGGCTAAAGCAAGCAGCTCCTGACGCTTCCTCTCCTGTCTTTTGGTCTTGTGTGTAATCAGCTCTGCTCCCAAACCCCCTCGGTTCTCTTCAGCCTCCATGCTCGACTGGTCGGGCTCCCAAAGACTCTCCAACTCCTCTGGGCAAAGATGTGGAGGGGAGACGTGGGCGCTGTGCAGCAGGCCCCGCCGACAACAGCCCAGGGCAGAGGCAGCAACGGCACTCCACTCCCCTCTGACCCGGGAGGGCAACTGGTGATGGCAACCAGCACAGGGCTGACTCTGCATCTGGTGAGGATCCAGTCGCAGTAGTGAGCAAGAAGAGCAGGGGAACAGGACTGGTAGTGGGCGGCCTGAGGGTAGGAGTGTGCCTCAAACAATGGTCCTCTTTCACACGCCCAGAGAGAGAGAGAGAGAGAGAGAGAGAGAGAGAGAGAGAGAGAGAGAGAGAGAGAGAGAGAGAGAGGGGGGGGGGGGGGGGGGGGTCCGAAATGGGCAGGGGCCTGGAGGTTGTGAGTGAGTGCAGTCGAGAGCTGTCAGGATCGGTTCACACAGCTCAACAGCTCTCTAAAGCAGGATCAATAGTGCAGACGCCCCCTTCATAGCACAGTGCACACTCCCATTAGTGCGCTGCCTTCCGGACACACTCCACTTCACTTAACTGGGTATAATACTCCACTGCCGGTAGCTCTCCCAGCGTTGGGCTGTTCAAACAGGTCACTTGCCTGCTCAGAGACAGACCTAAGATTGTCCGGCCTGACAGAGCCCAGGCTGTGTTGTCGTAATTCAAATAGGATCTTGACCTCCAGCTATGCCAGTCGGCTGGTGGAATTCCCCACAGGATCCTCTAGACAGTCTGACTGCAGACTACTTCTGCCCATCACAGCAGCTGTCTTGAAGGACCGACAGAGCCAGACCAATAACTGGGATTGGGGAGGATTACCACAATAATCCCTACACAGGGAATAATCCAAGTGCCCAAATCCAAGTAAAATCCCATCGGAAGCTCATTGGAAGGCCTGCAGTCATATGTTTTTTTTGGTTTGTTTTGTTGGTTTTTTTTTTTCTGTACAAGTGGGGGGTTGTTGCTATGTTCGAGCCAAATTTGTCCCAATTAGCTCTGCTTGTAAACAACCAGCGAAACACTTGATGTTCTTGTGATCGATTAAAAAGCTCAAAAATACACAACACTGACAAACCAAAACTACACACCATATGACATGACACAACCACGATGCTAAGCCGAGACTGTGCATTGGAAAGACCACACACCCTAAAACAAAGTTGAGCTGATTTATCAACATGGGAGGAAAAGGTCAGAAAGCCAGTAGCCATTGGATTTGGGATGATAAAGTACTGGAGCAAAAACTGGAGTGCTGAGGCTCATGGCAAAAAGACCCAAAGGGCAACTGCAAAGCCGAGATAAAATGAAGGGATTGGCAGCTTACGGGGTGACAGACACAGAGGGACGGCAGAAATAGTGCTGTGGACTTTTTGTTACCAAACAATTCATGTGTACAAAGCAAACTCGCTCATTTCTGAAAGAGTGACAGGACAGGTGAAAATATTTGTCAATGAGGCCGGCATTCTTCTAAAAGACCTACACATGCCATGCTGAACAATTCAGCCCAGCGAGCTGAGTCTGTGGGGACGGATGAGGAATAGACCACTTGGAGATATTTTAGCCCTGCGAGGAGGGAGGGAGGCCGGGGCCGTGCCTCTTTGTCTGCGGGCAGATGGCTTCTTGTCTCTTAAAGAAGGGCTTGGAAGAAAGGACACAAAAGGTGGTCACACAACAAACTCTGCTTTCTTTTCCGTAGCCTGGCTCTTTTATTCCCCGCAAGGCTTTGTGAGAACACAGCTGAGTGGACTCCGTTGTGAGTGGAATTATGAGAAAACGGCACAGTGCGCGCTGACACAGTGAGACAACAGGACGTAACTACCCACGTCCCCAAACAAAACGGCTCCAACAACATCTCTAACAAATAGAAAAATAGGCGTACTGTGAAGCGTATAACAGTCAAAGATATTGAAAATTGAGGAAATTGCCACTTTTGTCTCCACTGGCTCATTGAAAATATATCCACTATGTTTGTTGTGGATGAAAAGAAAAAATAATAAACTGAAGGCTGTGGAAAGATTTCTGGATTGGTCTTTTACACAAATAGTTCCTTAAGCACTTTATTGGAATGAAACCTCAAGGTCATTATCCTAACAAACAACTTGATATTTTCATTGAAAAGCTTTCCGCAGCATGCACGTTTCACTCAGAAGAAAACAGTGTGGTGAGAATCAGCAGCACCATGGCAGAGATTCTATCCACTGAGTAAATTCCTGCACGCGAGAAAAAATAAAAAATAAAAAATCCTGAAGAGGTTGATTTAGTTCAAGTCAAGTGCCCTCCTTCACTTTCCGGCTGCAATTTAATTACACAAGCATTCTCAGTCATGGTATTATATAGGTATCAACCCGACACTGAGTAAATACACGTGAATTTCAACCGGACAGTAAAACGACTGTGGCAGCAGGGTCTCGGGGTGTGGCTGCATGGCTGGTAAACATGAAGTTCAAAAAGGGACCACAGACTGGAGCCAACAGGTACGTCTCCATTTATCACGCAGACGACGGCCTTTCTTTTGGCATGATAAGGCCGCCGGCGTCGCATCTATGACTTCATCACTCCTTGTGTCCACAAAAGCACTGTGGTAACTGACAATCTGACATTTAGCTCACGACATGTTGTAGATTTAATTGCCTGGGGGGAGGTTATTGGAGAATGCAGACCGTGACATGTTGAACATCAAGTGGGGCTGCAAATCAAGCGGAGTGGACGACTGCTTGACACTGTTCAATAAAGCACATTAAGCAAACATAGCTTAGTGTGTTTATCTTAACAGTTCTCTGCTCCCAGAACCTTCTAGGGGTTGGCACTGGCATCTGTTGTCCCAAGTTTAATTAAAAAAGGGAATTAGTAGTAAGTGGACCACCAACTGAATGCTGGCATTAATGTCTCATGTCTCATGTCTCCAGTCACAAACTCGAGACGGATGATATAAACACGGCAGATGAGGTTCCCACTGACAGGACTGTCGTCTGTCACCGACTGACGAACAGTGGACTGACATGCTGAAGATAAATAATCCCTGATGCTATGAATCAAAGTAGAGTCATAAATCACAAATGTGACAACAACAACAACAACAAAAAACACGAGAAAGCACATGTATCTGATGGAAGAAGGAGCCTGGGACAGACTCATGTCCTCATCACGCTAAGCAGACAGAAGGAAGCAAGTTGAGATTGCCACCTAGTGGATGAAGAGTTTTCTTCCCCTCAAAGAAAAAACGCTACCTCATTGATAAATCATTCATTAAATGTGACAACAGCCCATGAGTGCCAGTGAAAACAATGCGCAACGTGTCTCGCCCATGATAAGTGTGTCTGATACGGATGGCGGGCCGAGCAAAGTCCCAGTCCCCCTGGTTATCATTACCTTTCAGAGGAAGCAATGAAGCATGGCAGCAGTGAACACACCCAGGAGCTACACGCTGGATGTATGTCTTACTCACGGCACAAAGTGTCCTCTCAGCAGCACTCTCAATCTACTGTAAATGTTATGTTGAGAATTATGTGAAGCAAGGAAAATAAAATAAAAAGTTTTTTAGTTAAAGTAAACTCTTCATCTGGTGTGATTAGTCTTTGCCAAAACCAGAACCTGTTCTCCAATATAAACATGTGGGAACCGTCATGAAGACTTGCTTCATTTCCTGAGTACATATAACCAGTCTTCTCTTTCATGTGACTCTGCGATGCTGAGATGAGAGATCAAGGGATACCAACAGATGCCGAACTACTCATTCAGCTTGTTACTTAAAGTTTTTTTTTATGACTGCCTCTGTGTTTATGGTTGTTGTCATGCATTTCTGCAGCATGTATCTTGGACTCTGGACATGTTATGTCATAATTGAGGCTGTATACATCTAAAAGGCCTTTAAAGGCCAGTGTGACCAGTATGTGGCTGTGGCACGAGCTAAAACTCACCTTTTCATCTCTCTGGAAGGTAACTCTGCGCGGTTCTGTGCGTCCCCGACACAGCCTGTGCACCATTTTGTCCTTGAGCAGCGACGTGTAACCAAGATGCTCATAGATGGGATTAGTGGTCATTTTGGCGATGTACTCCGCTGCCTTGGTCTCGATGTAAAGGATGATGAGAGCATCCGTCACAAGGTCATGGACCGACTCGAACCTTTTCTCCCCAACAAAGTGCTTCCCATCATAAAACAGTCTGTAGTTGAAGGTCTGGTGCCCAAATCTGGAAAGAGATCCGTGGAGGATGATGTGGTTGAAGAGAGATAAAGAGGGGGGGAAAAGCAGAGTTTGAGCAGGTTGAGTGGCCACGCAGAATGAGTGATGGTGGGCCGCTGATGCTTTCAGAGAATCTGTGCCACATGCTGATCATGGAGGTACCTTAAAGCCAAGGTGTGTGACCCTGGCTGTCTTTGGCTCTCTCTGATGAGGTAAGCACCCTCCGCTCCCGACAGCAACTCGTCTGCGTATTCCCGAGAGATCATGCCATGAAATCTGTGGGAAAAAATATTTATAACAATAAAAACGACATCAAAAAATAAAATGATCATCATTAATAATAATGCTGATATGAGTCGTTTAATCTTTATATGTACAAACATACAAATTGATGTCAGACTCGGTCTTATTCTCTGCCAAAGCATAGAGGCACACATTCACAGAAAATACATATCCACCCACTCAAAGTCTAACCATCATTGATGCCAAGCAATAATGATGAATAAAACTAATCTCCACAGTACTATTGAGGGGGAAAAAAAACATAAAAATGATGACAATAATTAAGTTACACTCACTCTCTGCCATAGAATTTGGGCCTGCTCTCCATCTGCAAAAACCAGAACAAACATTGGCTGCTGGGATATGATATGAAAGCTCGATTAAATAGCTTGGCAAATTGTTCTTGCAGCCCGTGTGAAAGATAAAGGGCTCTACCCCACAAGACAGATTATCTCCATCTGTGCCCCTGTGTCTATTCGCAGCTACCAAACCATAAAGCCAAATCACAGAGTGTGGAGATGAATTAGAGGCAGTGCAGTAAAACAGCTGGTAATGGCTGGCCAGCTGCAAAAAATTAAGAGGGAGCGCGTTAGTGTGTTACACCAGTGTGTGTGTGTGTGTCGTGCCAACTTAGAAATCCGGCAAAAATATGTCAGAAGCTAATTTTATTGTGAATATAATTTAAAAGAACAGACATCACCATAAAGTCTTTGAGTAGTAAAATGAAAAGATTTGATATTTTTACAGCACTGTCACTGTGAATCAATCCAAAGGAAGAAAAGATGAATTATGTCCTTTTTATTATTATGTAGACACTTATTCAGATGATAGTGTAGGACTGCTCTTATAATTCACAGTTATGGCCATAATGGATTTAGCAATGTGTCAAACACAATTTTGCATTGAAATACTGGAGGACCACTAATCTCACATAACCAGCCCACAGTTTTCACTTTGCTCATCAAAGTGTGGCGGGACTCAAAATAGGATGAGACATGGTTGGGTTGTATAATAGAAGATTGACAGTACTTTTCAGTGAGGGCAGGGACAAGTGTACTGACTTGTTCCATCAGCTTTATTAACATAGCTGAGTGAATAAAAGCATTACTGTCCATCATTATGAGGAGTCCTCTCACTTTGTCTCTGCGACTAAAATACTTGTGACTCTCCTTGGTGTAAAATCAATCAACCATAACATTACGACTGGTACGGATACCTCACAGCCTCCAACACAGCAAACCGTGATGCACTGTGTGTCCAGACATGTTTCGATCAGTGTTCGTTTGAGCTACAGTGGCTCGTCTGTTTGCCCACACGGAGGTGATTTCACTGGCCATCGCTGAATTTTGATTGCTACCTCTGGGGTGTTTTGGCCACTACACACCAGGAATACACCTCAAGAGTTTCACTATTTGATTTTCTCTGATCAATTCTTTAAGCAATCTCTGTTTGCCTTTTGCTAAACATGATAAAATCACGAAAGTTGCTCATCTAATCACTTTGAGGTCAAGTACATGCGCGGGCTGCAAGGTATCATAGTGGTCCGTACTCTCGTCACACTGAGAATATCCCGTCAGACTTCATATTTTAGGGTGTGTCTGTGTGCAGTTTGCTAAATGGGTTTTCTCTGGGTACTCCAATTTCTTTGCATAGTCGAAAAACATGGTTATAAGGTGAACTATCGTCTCTACACTAAGTGTAGAAGTGACAAAGTGTTTGGTTTGTGTGGATGTACCCGTTATAAGCTGGGATTAGTTCCAGCTCCAATAAGTAGGCGCATTAATAAAGACATAGTGTTATCGAATTCACCTGTCAGTGGTCACAATGTTATGGCTGAGCAGTTTAGATTTTAAAAGTGCTATAGCTACACGACATGTTCTGGCAGTTCATCGCACAGACATCAATACTAACCTTTCATTCGACTGACACGGGGATGCAACAAACCACCTGTTAGGCCCCATCACTTAAACTTGTTTCAAGTGGAAAAAACATATTGAGCAGTGAGAACTTAATCCCATTTCTTTCAAAACCTGATTCTACAAAATCTGCTTTTCACTAAACATTTAGGAAGAAAATAAATCATCCAGTTAGCAGATGACACCAAATTCATTAAGACGAACCTACTAAAGATTTAAACAGCTACTCGTGACGGCTGGGAGTTCTACGAAGCGGCGAGTCACTCCCCAGCGGTAACTGATTGGTCTGGCTTCCAGCTGCCAGGCTCAATCATATCTCACTGAATATTTTCCCTGTTTAAAACCTGAGGGGGAAAAAAAAAAAAAAAAAAAGAAGTTTGTAAGGTGAAGGTTGGCTGTATAATCACGAATGGATTATTTGGATGTTTGCAAAAGCCCCTGGCTCAGCTTTCCCGCAGAACATTTATAGTTTAGTGCATTACAACTTTATGTGCGCGTGTCATTTTCAGACTCTACAAGGTTGTCATGCTGCCAGAATTAGTGGATTAATCAAATAGTGAGTTCTTTAGTTGCAGCTTATTTAATATAAGGAACACGGGGAAGCCAACTGAAACTGGCCAAGTCTCCGGTATTGTCAGATATTTGCCAACAATATGAAAACTGGAAGATTATACAGGAAGGATAGTGCCAAAGTAATAAAGTGATCAAATTAAGCTCAGTATTCAACATCTGCTATGAGCAATTACAATAAAAGAAGGTATATAATCTGCGAGGATGAACTACATTTCTTTCCTATTGTGTGGAAACAAATATATGCAGATATCTGCATAAATAATTGACACAAGATTTATGAGTGCCATGAAAGATTGGATGCCACCAAAAAAAAAAAAATAAAAACATTGTAAAACCAAATTATTCCCTATAACGGGCAGTTAAATCATTAATAAAATGATTAAAGTTTTGCATAAGTAAAATTAAAAATTGTTAATAAAGTTCTTAAGTTCTATTAATTAATCAATACATTTTGCTTAGTGACTTGGTGTGTTTTTTTTGGGTTTTTTTTTCAAATGGGGCTTTTCCAGTTGACTCTGCAATCAGCTGTTATTTTCTCTTTTTCTTTTACAAGCTAAGCTGCGAATAAACAAAGACTATACCATCCCTTAGCCCTGAAACGTAACCCCCGCTACAAAAATACACAGATGTACTGACCTCCTGAGGACATGTGATCCTCTTTGGCCTTGGGGCTTCCTGCTGTAGCTGGTATACTGTTAGAAAAACATGCATGTTAATGAAGGTGGGGCGCCATTCCATGCACATTGCACACCAAAAATAAACAAGGTCAATAACAGAGAAGAAAAGTCATTCCGATGTAAGACACTGGCTATGAAACAACACCTCCGCCATATGAGGCTCGGGCTCAGCTTTTGAACGCTGCTCTGAATGCAGCGGTAACAAGGTAAAAGCAAACAAACAAAAAAACAGGATCCATTAGCTTATTTATGCAAAGCTAAGCAGTGAGTGTCTTACAGGACAGGGGCTGCATACCTAAAGTCCATTTAAGACCTTTTATCGATTTAGATAAAAGTGTGCTGTAACTAAATACATTCCTTGTGACCTCAAAAACAAAATGTAATTTGAGTTACCGCCACACACACACACACACACACACACACACACACACACACACACACACACACACACACACACACACACACACACACACACACACACACACACACACACACACACACACACACACACACACACACAGGGTGTAAGTTCATGCCTCTCTGTATTAGATGTAAATAACATTTGTAGCAGGAGGAGTAATCACCGCAAACCTCAGGAATTTTGAAGAATTAGGACATTTCATTTCTGATTTAAAAATGAGAGGCCAAGTAGTTGCTGCAGTTTCACTTTTCTTTCCAACGACTGGACGTCTTTCAACGAGGATATATTTCCACAAGAGAAGAATCAGGACGTGATTTCTCTCTTTCTGTTGATAATGTGCCCACAATGGCTCTTTCTCTTTCATTTGATCAGCTGGCACAAACACGACTGTGACAATAACAATCTTCCCTGTTTACACCGTTAGCCACTCACTCTAATGTCTGGCAGCGTTGTGAGATGTGAATGAGGACAGAAGATTAAAATTAAAAAAAAAAAAAAAACAGTGTCCTTATTACAAACAAATGGTGTGGGAGCAAAGAAAATGCTGCATGAGGCTGAGCCCAGGCGCCTCCACACAGACAAAAGGAGGAGTCCTGATGGTGAACTTTCATGTTTTGTCAGGTTGTCTTAAGCCGACCAGTAAGACCTGGACTTACTCCACTCCCGTGACACACAGACCTCAAAAAAATACGTCAGCGGAGGACTAAAGGAGTCTGATGGGAGACTTCCTGGTTGTAAAAATATTTAGATAAGACCTGCAATCACAGGAATATTTGTTTAAAAAAAAATACAATTGCAATAAAGTAAACAGACAGAGTTCCAGCTGGAATGATTTCCTTCAGTAAATACGTTATATATTCTCAGAAGAGCCGAGCCATTTACTCCCACATGGCAAAAACATTTTATAATGAGGTGGGTGTTCTGAGGACCTTATTTTAGCCGAGCCTCTTTGCAGGTAGAAAATATTTATTTCCTGGGCGCTGGTAACCTATTTTACAAAGAGATTGGGAATCAGCTGCTCTGCATTTGTGTATGTGTGAAGGTGTTCTGTGGGCGGGCGTGTGCCTTGCGAACATGTCTATGCAGCCTTTTGGATTCTGCGGAACACCTGACTTTACCGTGCTTCGCAAAGGCAAAGTTTAGAAATCGTCTCTGTGTGATTCAGAAGCCACGTATGAATGGGCAGGAATTACAAAAAAAAGAAAAGTAGACGAAATGCCAAAGTTAATCAGTGTATGAAATGAATGAGTTACTCACAGTAGGACTTCCATATGGGCGGCTGGTAATCCTCCGGGTCTGCAGATAAGAGCAAAATAAGGCAGGTTTCTATGATGAACTCACAGTGGTTTTAATAGACTCCCCTGTTTTCCCCTCATTAAAAACTCAATTTTGGATCCGTTTCCCAGTGGACTGAACATAAGCCCTTCCATAGTTATGTCACTGTTGTTTATCTCTCAGTTATAATTATGCATTTGGCTTCACGCTGTGCAGCTGCCTCTCGAGATGTGCCATTGAATGCACTCGCAATCAGCACCTCCGCTTCAAGGACGACCAATACAAATGCGAGCTCGCTTTGGTGAACATCGCGCAGACAACACACCTGATCTCATAGGCATGACATGACATCCCCACTCTGAGATATGATTACACAAACAAGCCCATCACAATCAACACAAGTAAACAGAGGTTGAACCTCGCCGCCCACAGCTTGAGCTCCTCTGGGGAACGTGTCGGCTGAGTTATGATTATGTGAACGTTCACTCTGGACGATATGATGGAGTGCGCTGTTACATTAGCTTGGAGAAAGAGTATGAGGTGAGGGTAAATGCCCTGAAACAAGCCATAAATTAACGCAACCGAGACTGTGTAAAGTAATGACTTGTAATAGTCTTGGAACGTGACACTAAATTAGGCAAAAAAAATGCTGCAATATTTGCTAAAAAAAAAAAAGTTAGATATGTAAGGTACATCTTAACAATGCCGACACAAATCACCTTATTTACTGTTTGTGAAGTTTTTAGCACATCACAAAGAAATCGCTTATACTGAGGAAGGCCACAATATTGTGCAGATTTTGAAATATCAAATTCACTAGACTGCAGGAATAATCCTTTAACCCCTTGAACTATTTGGCGAGTTCCACATTTCCTACGAATACAGTTATAAGTAGATGATCATCAGTGAATACCTGCTAATTAATACTCCATGATATTAGGTAAACGACGCAATAATGCTGTTGAGTGTTGCAATGGTGATAGGATTTGCGGTAAATAGAAACACTTCCATAGATAATGTTCATGTCTTTGGGCTTTGGAGATTTATAACTACTAACATCTTCCTCTTGGTCCTCATTCATCAGCTGCCACTGGACCAAGATTTGTTTTATTATCTTATTTGACATGTGCATCTGCAGTTTCCAACAGCAGTGTTTCACAAGTGGAGCAGATTGACGACATTGTTGTTTTGGGAAATTTCTCCTTGGATTTTGTACTTCTGTGCATCTAAACAAGGATGTTAGAACTATTTATAGAAATATATTCCATTTAGGAACCTTTGTAAGTTTTAATGGTGCTGAAATGTTCTTTTTTTTCTATTTCTATTTGAATTGTTCTTAACAGTACCTTTTGAAGGGTTAAAAGCCACTGCATATCATAAACAACAGTGGCTTGGTTGGTTGCAGGTTCAATTCCCCATCTCCCCAGTCCACATAAAGAAGTGCTTTTGAGCAAGACACTAAACCCCAAGTTCCTCCCAATGGATGGATTGAGATGCTTACATGACATTCACCTCCATTGGTGTGAGAGTGCATGTGTGAATGTGATTACCAGTGTAAAGCAAGGCAGGGGGCTGCTCAAGCAGTGGAAAAGCGCTATGTAAGTGAAATCAATTTATCATTTTAGATTGCAATTTAAACATTGATCAGTTAAACTCACTCCTCAAATGACTCATCATTAAATGTACTACTTTAAAGCTACAAACACTTTTTTCTGTGATGTTATGTTGGCTGTGACTGCCTTGGTGGAGCGGATGACCGTCTAATCCCAGTGCAGGTAGTTTGATCCCTCATCTCACCCCAAGTTGATCTCTGGAGGTTGAAAACGAGCTATGCAAGTGAAGCATGGTTTTAGGCAGCGAGCCGTCCAGTCCTCATTTAGACAGTCAATGTTCAGAAAAGACGGCTTCAAAAACGGCGGGCGTGTTGCTCGAAGGCGTCTCAAATTTGTGTATAATGGTGATCACTATTTGTCACCGTCTAGTTTTGCCTGAATTCATCTTTTTTTGCCGAAATATAGAGAATTATCTGCTCGTGTACACAACGCACAACTTCCTTTCTGTTTTGTATTACGTCATGTAATGAGCAACGTGATTGGTCAATTGATACCATGTGGTCTATATGTTTGAAAGGTGTTTTGGTTCGAAATTCTCTGACTCATCCTGGTGCGTTCAAATGCTGAAGCAGAGAGGAGGATTTTCCCCCCAAGATGCTGAGGAGTTATATCTGCAGAACCCACACAGGTGGAATGAATTATATGGACATATGATCTATCAATTTTTTCACTTGTAAAATGAAACGAGAAAAGGGAATATAGAACTCTTAAAAAGTAAAATCCCTTTTTTGGACACCTATATTTTTTGGATGGACACTCAAAACACCAATTTCTGCCTAAAACCATGAAGTGAAGACTATTTAATAAGAAAGATTTTATTGCATACTCGAATGACCATCAACGTCAGTATATCATAGTGACCAGAGTCCATTTTTAAACAGCCCCAGCAGTTATCAAGACTAATGTACCTACATTTCAATGATACTGTGAGATTCTACACACTAGATAAAAAATTATGAATAACACCTTCACATCATAGTTTTTCCGTATGTGGCCCTTTAAAAAGAACTTGGGCATATAATAGAGTATTATTATCACTTCTGGTGCCTTTGACCCCGAAAGATTTGGCTGTATGTGCAAAGAACAAACAGTATTGGTCGAGAAGATACATGTCATTCATGTCTGTACTCATCAGCAGATCAGTAGCACCACACCTCTGGCCTGAGGCGAACAAATCAAACAAGCCTCAGAAGTGACAGGACGAAAACCAGTGAGTACTTGTTGGATATGTGCACTGAAGAGCAGGCAGCGGCCAATCTGTCAGCAGTAACACATTCGATTTGCATTAGTATAAGAATAAAAATCACTTAGAGCTGTTTTAACCAATGGCAACGCAGCATATACTGAGTAGAGTATTTTAATCATGTCATATCAGCTGCAGGCTGGAAAGCAATGTTATCCAAAAAAATCCTTATCATTGCATCTTGTTGTAGCTGCTGTTGAAAGAGCTGGCTTCACCGCAAAGACAAGACAGGCACATAGAATTAAAAGCTAAATAATCATGAAGGCGAAGAAAAGGCAAATCATTAGACCAAGACCTGGCTGTTTTAAAGACAAATGTTGCAGCTGAAGTATTCCACATGACATCAGCTCTCAAGTTCAACTGAAAAACCTTCAGACTTTGTGTGCTGATGTGTGGCTGAGCTGAGCTGCCTTGGAAAATGCATTGTGTCCTAATGTCGAAGCTTTGTCACTGTGTACTGCATTGGCAACGGTCTGAAAGATTTATTCCACTGCGGCTTATTCAAAAGAATGTGATTTTGTCTGGTTAGCTGCCAAATATCCTTTTTTTTTCTCCCCCCCCTGCACATTCTAATTCTTATTAATGACGAATGGCTTCAGTCTGGAATTCTGCAGCAGCTTGAGCAGCAAAAAAACAGGAAACTCTTCATGGTCGATTCAGATGCAAACATCAGCACACGCTTGCACAAACATACATATTTGTGCAAACGCACAGGGCTGCACAGTACCTACCCACACTCATGTATACGCAAGCGCACACACGCATATAATAAACACACAAACCCGGGGAACATCAAAAAGAATCCCTAAGTAGCTCAGAGTTGGTGTGGCGTCTGATGATCGGGGCGAATTTAAAATTCGGGAGCAGCCAGGGGGGCTCTTCCCCCCGAAGAAACAGCTATTAATTGTGTTGCCCTCCATTACTCACCAGTCAGAAGCATTCAATAAAATAATTACCGGCGGGTGTTTGCTTCGGTGACAAAGAGAATATGTGATGAATAAAGATCGAGCTCAGACGTTCATCCCTGGAGACAAAGTCTGCTCTACAGTCTGTGCACATGCAAAAAAAAAAAAAAAGTATTCTGCCCATGAAATAGTGACTTGCAGTCGGGGTTACTGAGTACAAGGCTGACAAGATCTCAACAAGTTTTGAGCTTCATATGAACTGTGCAGAGCCCACACTTCTGGAAAGGAATTGGCGTTTGACGTCAGCAGAAATGGATCCAGAACCGTGGTGATCCTGCAGCACGGGCCTTCGCTTCCTATTCCTCTCTGAACTACGGCTTGTTCAGAACCATTTCCAAATTTTAACAGTGGAAAGTTAAAAGACTGCAAAATCGTGATTAGTGCCACTTTTTTAAAAACTGCAACACCGGTATCGACGATTTGAATGGTTGAAAAGTTGATCAACGGTGTTTTGAGGGATTATTTTATGGTGCGTTCACTGAGAAAACGACGGTTTAATGTTGTACTTAATGATCATATAGGTGAGAATCAATCATACATTGCTGGCAAAGAGAAATAACACATCTTGGAGTTCACATACACAGACATGCACACGCACGTGCACACCACACACGCACACACACACACACACACACACACACACACACACACACACACACACACACACACACACACACACACACACACACACACACACACACACACACACACACACACGCGCGGTCATGTCAGTGGGATGCAGCAGAGATGCAGCAGGGGGACCATCTGCGTATTGCACTGATCCAAAACAAGAATTTTAAAACCTGCCTCAGAGATGACCAGATAGTATGTGACAGGTATGAAGGGTGCTTCTCTGGAGTGTGTATGCGCCCGCGTTTTAGTGTGTGTGTAGGTGTATGTGTGTGTCTGTGTGATGCTGCAGGGCTGGACACCCGCAGGGAAAGGGTGCTGTTGCCAAGAACAGTAGGTATGTTTGAGGGAAAAGTGCAATTCTGTAACCTGATTCTGACGTTTCCTCGTGTCTGCAGCAGACAGTGTCTACTGTTGGTTGTGACACTGCAGGCATTGACAGTGAATTTTTACAACTACTTAGAAATAGGGCCATCTCACCTTGATATCAGTGCACATGACACAAATCCGGTTCAACATAAAGAGGACAAGAAACAAATGTAATGGAAAGAATCTGTAAGGGAGCTGCAGCATTTATCAAAGAACATGGCAGGATTGTGTCGAACAGGCAGCCGCTTTGTATTACGTGGTTGTAATTCTGCCTCCCTCACCAATTTTGTCATTTATGGCTGGAGCTGAAGACATACCTTCATGCTCGCTCCCTCAATTTATTTTCAAAGCTTTTTTTTTTTTACCCGGAGCAAGTCAGGCAAATGGTGTGCTGCTGGTACAGTACATGCTTCAATGCCCACCCATGCCAGGATCGTGTAGGAATCTTCCAGATCCAGACTCAGAGCCAGAAAATATCTTTCCAGGGGAAAGATGAGATTGCAACATACATGCTGCAACCATGTCGCAATCATTCCGGTTGGTCAGGAAATGTTTAATATCTGGGATAACGGGTTAATAATCTGCTTTTATATCAACAATACACACGTATAAAATACACTGTTGGTTCGCAATGTTCAATCATTTCAACAAAACAAACAAAGAAATGGATATTTACTATGATGCCACCGCTGCCATACATCAACACAGAAAGCTACCGTCACTGTTCACTCAAACAATATGAAAGAACTTTTATTTATCAGCTCCCCAAAGAGATTATGAGACGTGGTTTTCATTAAAAGGAGGATAAATAGCTACACCACAAGCACTTCTGCGCAGAAATTGTATAAAGATTCTTTTTTTTTTTTTTTTTAAGTCACATGCCTCATGGACAAGATTATTCAAATGTTGTGTCTGGCTGCCAAAGACCTCTGCATGAAAATAATAATACCCCTGTGACAACCACTCTATCCCTGGCAGCAGCGCAGCTTGTAACCCCTGATAATTATATTGAGAGCCCAAAAGTAATGACAACCCTCCGATGCCACAGAAAGAAAAGACTTTCCTCTTAAAGCAGCAGCGGTCAAACAGTAAATTCTCTGCTTTCTGAAACACACACACACACACAGACACACAGACACACAGACACACAGACACACACACACACGCACACGAGATAATGCTTTGTGAAGCATGTTATTCCCGCAGGCTGTATCAGCTTGGACACAAAGTTGCCTGTCCCTCCCACTGGGCAGTACCTTGGGAAATGTGACGTTGCAGTGTGGTGTGGTTGGGATGCACAGACGGTACGAAAAGCTAAATAAACACAGAGGAATGTCCTGCTCCTGTAACGAACCCATTAAACAAAGTGCTTACCGTGCAGTATACACATTCTGATCTTTACAGGTGTTTGTAGGTTGAGAAAGCGTCTATGAATGTTTTCTAGATGGGGATTTTTTTCCAAAGAAGAAACTGAAAATGGTGAGCTTTGGGTTATAAAGTCCCCCTTTGCCATGCCACAGCCTCCGGTAGTTGGTGGGGCTTCCACATCAAACAGTGCAGTGATAGGGGAGATTGTACTTTATCCCCTGGCAAACATGAGCATGGCACTTTTATCAACACAGAAAGGGATATGTGCAAGCATGGTGCTGTTCTTTCATTCAAGGTTTATTTGCACAGCTGCTAACCCACTTTCTCTTCTCATTGCTGTGAAATAGGAGCACAGAAAACAGCCTTTTACCCAAAATATCGTAGGTGTTAATCCCTCCACTCCTTCTATGCTAAATGGATTTGAATAGAATCGTAGCAGTTTGAACTCTATTATGCCACTGAACCATGTTAGATTCTCACTATGTCAGAAAACATCTCATCCCGGTGCTGCGTTTTTGGAAAAGTAGTCGTCTGCACAGGCCAAAAATAATCCTTAACGCCAGCCAAGTGGAAAGTGGGGTAAGGGAATTATTGAGATGATTGGCAATCTAATGATAACATCCAAAACCAGCCTCTGACTGCTTCTCACAACCTTCTAATCCTTGTGCACATGGGAGGCTTCCTTCTCTCTCTCTCTCTCTCTCTGTCTGTCTGTCTCTCTCTCTCATATTTCCACTGCTGCATCCAGTTATGGCAGATGGCAATGCTTTCCTGTTGCCATTCAACCTCAAATCACAGCAAGTCTCCACAATATTACCTGAAAGAAATGAAGCATGAAAACACAAGAAGATGCCACATCTCTTTTCTTTTGTGTTTTTGCATTGGAATTATATCTGAGATAGTATTGTAATAAAAAAGTTTGACTTGAGCAAAATTAACGATATATCAGAAGAAATGCAAACTTGTAAAACAGTAGAGTCAACATATTATTATTATTATTATTATTATTATTATTATTATTATTATACCACATAAAACGTGTGTTCCTGTTCCATGAAAGCGTGGTGAACCTTACCAGAGGACAGAGATGAACCAGAGAGGCTTGAGTTACTGGATGCTGCCATCCCAGCCACTTTCCGGACTCGGTTACTCCCGTTTGGCCGAGCGTGGCGCACAGCAGCTCGTCCCCGGCGCTGCCTCCATCCTTCTCGCGTGCTTTCCCCCCTTCACGGGCTGATTTTGGATTATTTCATGCCTGGTGTTATCCGGAGTCCAGCATCGATCAGTCAGACTGTTCTGATCTCTCCTCTCCTCTCTCGCTCTCTCTCTCGCTCTCTCTCCCTCGGCTCGTGCGCTCTGGCGCGCCGCTCACGCTGCCGCAATATACCAACAGCGCAGCCGCCTCCAGACCTCAAAATCCACCGATTTACAGAATCCTGCTCCGATCACTTTCTCATTAGAAAAAAAAAAGGTATTTTTCCTCTCACGTGACAGAATGTGAAGGTATAAATCCGCGTTCCGTGCAGAAAGCAGCGATGGTTTCCATGTGCCACTTTAAGATTTGTAACAAAACACACTACACCGCAGCGCAGACGCGCCTTCTTAAAGTGAAAGTTTGGATCAACATTACCAGATGTAAGCAAGAGCACCAAACCACCGGCTGAAGTCCTGTCAGCAAAACACACCACAGATATTACGTTTTTCCATGAAATGCACAGGCACACAATCCACCCAAACGGTTGACTGGGGAGAGCATATAGTCCAGCTTTGACTCTGCATATTTTCACCTCGTTAGGTTCAAAGAGCCACAAGAATTTTAGGTTTTTTGCGCCATCTACCGGGCTTTCCTCAACACTGACTAATGAAAATACACGTTTTGTATAGGCTTGGTGTCAATTGATTCACAGAATTTTGTTATTTCATTAATCTGTTTGCTTCTTGTGTCCACGTGCCTTCCTGTGTTTTGTTGATTGATTCATTGATTGATGTGGAAAAGCTGAATACTAATTTCCAAATTTGGAATAAGTTCAGTGATTGGAATTAAAGTGAACACAAATATGTAACATATTTAAACATAAAAATTCGAAAAAGTTAGAGTAAGCTACTTAAACATACTGTTTTGGTAATGTACCGTCCATCCTTTTATTACTATGATGTGGGCTTGAACTGAACTCATGATGCTCTACAGCTGTTTGGTTCTAAATACATTCCATTTACAGTGTCAGAAGTCAACTGAACACTTTATTGTGAATAATTAAAACAAAATCACATTAAATCTGTGTCAGAACAACCTTTTTTTTAAGCTAATTGACTTAGAAAACAAAAAAGTGGAAAGAGTTATTTTAGTTTTGTCAAATATTTTGTTTTGCTATTTTGGTGCGAGGAGATTCAAATTTCAAACACTTCACAACAAATCACTTCAAGGAAATGCACAATTAACTTATTAATGGTTTTTCAACAGTAATATGCATCATTATACCTGGGAATGACGCCCCAGATGTGAAGAAAATGTGTCCTCTCTCTCCCTGGCTTGTTTCAGTTTTTAAAAAGTGTGTTGCTCCAATGAGCCAATCAGATATCAAACCCTATCTAGTGTCATCAGGGGTTTAGCCAATCCCAATCAAGATAGGCCCTCTCTTTGACCGTCCCACAATTAGGCAGCTCTGCTCTGGCACATGGCACCATGAAAGGAAGTACGGCTTCCTCTTCCCAAGATGGGAATGTGTGGGCGGAGCCAGTCCAGCTCACACAGACACAGCAGATTCTGAATGCAGTTCATATGATCCAATATTCTAATGGCTAAAAATAAAGGAAAAGCTGGATTTTAGGCAATAAACTTTGAATACAACATTTTTGGACCAACGAGACCTACGTGAAAGTGTTGAAAAGCTGGATAATACGACGACTTTAATTCCCTGAGCTGCCTCACAATGTTGTTTCATCGACTCAATGAAACTACAAGAAAAAAAATGAATGAAAGAATGAAGAAAAAAAGTGGAAAACCCATCAAAAGAATAAAAAAATCATCATCGCAGTAAAACGTGAGCTGCTTATTTGGGAACAGAAAATACACTTTACCTGCCAGACAACACTCAGGGTCCAAGCAGACGACAGTAACACACAGCGACCACGTGGGCCAGCGCGTCACGTGACCTGCACAGTGCAGATCATGTGACTGAGCTGACGGCGGTGACCCACACACGCTTTTCTAACCGGCTCCTCTGGTCGGATCTGCCCGGTCAGCTGGAGTTTGCCTCGTCGCTGAACATGAGGTAAGTTGACATCAGAAAAACAAACTTTTCTTTAAAAAAAAAAAAAAAAAAAAAAAGCTCGAGCGAGCCGCGGGGCTTGTTGTTGACCACTGCGGGCTGAGCTCCGTCCTCCAAAACCTCCGCAGGCTGCTGATGGACTCTCTGGGGTTCCTCTTGCTGGTGACTAGTCTGCAGTCTGCGGTGTCGAAGCCCTGCGGCTCGTCATTCTTCTGCCGGAAATCTCACGTGGTCAGCGGCCTGCGGGGAGTCGATCCCGGGGCTCCGCTGTTTCTCACTCCGTACGTGGACAAAGGAGCCATCGATGAAGGTAACTGTCACCCCACCGCACAACGCGGGACGGATCTTTATTTCGGTCTGTTATAGCCACTGCAGCATCGCTGAGAATGAACTCGATTTTTATGTGCAGTAAAAGTTCACTGTTATTAAACATGTTAGTTACTTTTTAACCTTGTGGATGTTTACCAGGGGCCCAGGTTGATTTACTTGTTTGAAATATTTTCAGTCAGATTACATCTCAGAGACAATTAACTAAATTCTGTAATATAAGAATGTCAGTACAAAAAAACAACAACATAAAACAATAACAATTCCATGAGCAGAGAGTGTCTTCATTTAATTCAATATATTTGATCAAAAACCTAAAAGAAATAGAGGCAAGAGAAGTGGGCTTGGGATCAGAATTTAGCAGGTTCTATTCTGTCAGGTCACAGCTGTGGATCCGACTTAAGCATGATCTTTGACATTGTCGTGGTAGAATTATACTTTGTGCTTATGCTCTGTTATAATGATTTGATCTCTTGTGAATCACTGAAACAAACTTCCTTATGAAAGCTGTATCATATTCTGTTATCACACATGCTTTTCTATTTCCCTGGCTTTAAACTAGCGAACAGTCCTTTCACTCCCTTTCCCAGCAAAGCCTTATCTGGTGGGAACGCAACGACATTTGTGTGAATGTCGAGATAAATCGTCGGTTGTTTCTTGCAGCCCTCCCTCCCCTGCTCACTTACTTGGTAGATTTGATAAAAGTCGCAAGGTGCAACTTGGGTCACGCACTCTGGGGCAGACTGATCTGTGACTCTTGTTTTCTCGGTGTGTCTCTTGAGGCCTCAATAAAAATACTCCTGACAGAAAAGCCTTGTTCAACACTTTATTCCAAATGGCACCGACATGAAAAAAATCCACAACAACCTCCATCCGTGGAGTAAACCCACAGGGAGAGCATGCAAACTCCACACAGAAAGGCACCGGCCGGTATTTGAACCCGTGAGAGAGCGCACCACTGTATCTGTGTGGCCGGAGTCCAAAATAGAGTCAAACATCCCAGAAATCTGTACCCCCCCCCCCCACACACACACACACACTTTATTTTTACTTTTTTATTTTGAATTTGTAATTCTATGAAAATCAGGTGAAACTTTGAAATCCTCTCTGTCATAGAGTTTCTCTGTAGGTTAATGTTATATGTCAACCTACTTTAAATATAATGGCGAGATTAGATTACCAGTAAATAAATCAGGAAGCAGCACTTAGTTTCCTTGGTAACTTAAGCTAAAGTCTTTGTAATGATTACTTCATGAAATTTCATCCCGAGTTCAGCCTCTGGGCTGAGTGTTTGACACAACTGCAAAAAAAAAAATCAAAATGTCTTTAGTTTTGTGTATAAATTGTAAGATATATCAGGAACTCGCCACAAAAGAGCAGATCAACATCTTGAATTAATATTTCAAACGTTAAAGCAGTGTAGTAGATTACAGTACATTTAAATGTATTAATTCCTTAACTTGTTACTTCCAACCTTGCAAGTCACTTAATCCAGTAAAATCAGGTTTACCTGAAAGTGTCACGTCCTCCTTGCTCAGCCGCTCGCCTGCATGCGTGTGTGTTGCGCCGTTTCAGCCAGGAAGCTGAGCGTGGTGGGGAAGCTGCCAGGAGCCGAGGTCAAGAGCCACGCCGGATACCTCACAGTCAACAAGAAGTACAACAGCAACCTCTTCTTCTGGTTCTTCCCCGCTCGCACGGTGAGCAGCGCTTCTTCTTCTTGGCTTTACGCTTCTGTCGCTGCGGCGCCGTGCAGGCCTTCTGCTTGTCTTTTGACGTTTGACATCACACACTGCTTCAGCAGTATGGATGGCAGTCGGATGCCTTATTGTTTTCGGGCTCTTGTTTACTGTTTCACACTGTGTTCTACTTCCAGGTCAGGGTTTGGTGTATGTCACCTCGTTTCAGTCAGACCCGTCTGCATGAAGGTCGACTTTCAGTTGCATTATCTGGGTCTAGGTCCAGTTTTAATCACACAAACTTAAAACCTTTTTTTCAAAAAAATATTCATTACTTTATGCGCCGTGCAAACACAGTGAATCTCTTAACTGTCAGCATATTTCAATCAGGGCTTTGACTACTAATCTTAAAACAGATATGAAAGTTATGGTCAAAACCGTCTGAAGCTGTTGCACTTCCTGTGTAAGTACAGTTTTGTCATATTCTAATATTTACCGTCCTATTTTTAGCTTTCGATCTCCAGTGTCGTTTTTCCAAGCGCCTTGAGTGTCTGAGTGGAGCTGTGAATAAACCCGTCCTGCCTTGTGATTGTGCTGCATGTGTTTGGTCAGCTGCTGTTCGAATGCTGCGATCGCATAATTCGCCGTGTATTGCACTGTGCAAGCTTTTCTTTGGGAAGTGAAGCTCTTTAAATCTGTAAATGTATCACCGACATCGGATCCTTTACTGTTACACAATACAAAAGTGTCACATGACACAGAGGGTTCTTGTGTCCCTCGGTTTCATTTTCTAGGTGTAAATGTTTTCGCATCTTTTCATTTAATATAAGATTTTGCGAGTCGGAAGAGAGAGTCTCTGTCTGGTCTACATGTCCGCCTTATTTCCATCACAGCGGAAACATAATTTATTTCCCTCTCATAGTGATGAATTCTACTACAGTAGCAGACCAGATGAAAAGCTTTAAAGTAATTTAAAATCTAGATAAAGCAGAGCTGCCACTTCTCTCATGTCAAGTGAACCTCAAATATGAACTTGCACTCAAAGTTTACCCCGAGTAGTGGAAGTATACAGGTAGTAGGCGCGTCTACTTTATTAAAAGTGTCTTCAACTTCGGCATCGGTCACATTTATTATAGTCTTGTATCCACATAAATAATAGTTTTGAACGCTATCTTCACTGTAACACGTGTAAAACGAACATTTAAAGAATGAATGAACATCCATGGAGGTATTTTCTTTCCTTGTGAAATCCCATCATTTTCTGAATAATGAAAAAAAACCTGTTTCTATTATTAATTGGAAGCGCTGAACTTTTTCCACTTATGAGACAGGTTATTTTGGAGTCGAGCATTACTCTGAAAGCCTTTTTGTCAGGGTGAGGTTATAAAAGCAGCAAAAGTTAAAAAAAAAATGTTTTTATTTGACCGTCGTTGATGAAATGAAGTGACCAGCAGGTGGTGCTGTGGTCTTAACTTCATCTCTGCTCCTCTGGACCAACAGGGGGACCTGAAAGCTCCGGTCCTGCTCTGGCTGCAGGGTGGACCTGGTGGCACGTCCATGTTCGGGCTCTTCGTGGAACATGGACCTTATGTGGTTTACAAGAACCTGACGGGTCAGAGCTCATTCTCCCACACGGCAGCAGCGGACTAGATTGTGTGTTTGTGCTCAATCCTTCATTTTTCTGTCTCCGCAGTTGGTTTGAGGGACTTTGCCTGGACAAGCAGATATTCAGTTCTGTACATTGATAATCCAGTAAGTTTATATTTAATCTCAGATTGTAAAAGGGAAAAAAATACTCGCCTTTCACTGAGTGTACTCAAAAAGGTGAGGATTTGTTTTTATTTTTTGAGGTTGGGACTGGATTCAGCTTCACGGATGACGACAAAGGTTTCGCTCAGAACCAGGATGATGTTGGCAGAGATCTGTACAGGTGAATCACCTCAGATATAGTCCGTTATTGTTGCTCTTTAAAGTCGCTTGGTTTGTTCTAACTCTTATTTTTTCTTTTCCAGTGCTTTGACACAGTTCTTCCAGATCTTTCCTGAGTATCAAGTGAATGAATTTTATGCAACTGGAGAGGTTTGTTTGTTTGTTTTGTTTGTTGGTTTGTTTGCCCTGTGTCTATTGATTAATATTGTATATTACACATATATCACAAGGATTATGTGGTGTCACATATATGCCCATAAAAGAAAATATCTGATGCCGAGTTTTAGCCAAATTAAATATGTTTTGAACATTTAAAGTGTAAATTATTGTGACATCTTTATTTTCACTAATTTGATTTCGGTCTTCATGCAGTCATATGCTGGGAAGTACGTCCCTGCCATTTCTTATTACATCCATAAGAACAACCCCACAGCCAAAGTGAAGATCAACTTTAAGGGGATGGCGATTGGCGATGGACTCTGTGATCCAGAAGAGGTTTGTATCCGGCAGCGTTTCTCTTTTTAACACCCGATCTGTTAATCGTCACACTGTTGTGCTTTATTTGAAAACTAGACAGGAGGGAGTGTCACGTCCTTCCTGGTGCTTTTTGTCATCGGTATCAGGAAGTCGGATGAATGCAGAGTGACGTTTCACCGTCTTTCCCTCCAGATGCTGGGTGGCTACGGCGAGTTTCTGTACCAAACAGGAATGATAGACGATCTCCAGAAACAATACGTCAACAAGCAGACGGACCTCGGAGTTCAGCTCATCCAGCAGCAGAAGTGGTTGGAGGCCTTCAAGGTTTGGGGATTTGTGTATTTGTCCTCTACATTCAAGCTTTTGTGACCAATGACAATTCATTCATTTACAAACTGCTTCTTTGCTTTTAGGTGTTTGATCATTTGCTGAATGGAGACGTGGATCCGTATCCGTCCTTCTTTCAAAACGCCACCGGCTGCACCAATTACTTCAACTACCTGTTGTGTCAGGTACTCGCAGCTTCTTGGATAAAAAAAAAAAAAATTAATGTGGAAAATGTATAGAGCAGGTTTAATGACACAAAATAGAGCTCAGGCACAAAAACTGGGTGAGAATAAATGTTGATATTGTAAAAGAAGGAAATATATAATTTCTGTCTGTTGGTGCATAAGATTAAATTATTACCTTGATTTTGGATCCAAGCTGTAGCATGAGGTGTAAAACCTACGGTGGGATTTTAATTAACATGGTAAAACACAGGCACATTTTAAAGACGGTTTAAGATCAATACATCTTCTATCCAGCTTCACCCTGGTCGTGGTTGCAGCTAATCCCAGCTAACTAAAGGTGGAGGCATGGTACATTCAGGACAGGTTGCCAGACTAATAGTAGTAAAATTATACATGTTGAATTAAATAAAAACATGTTTTCTGCAGCTTTTTAAGATTATAAACTGGAGGAAGCATGTTGGACAGCTGCAGTGCTCGACAGATTAAAACCAAGTTAAATAAATAAATCTCTCTGCAACATTACCAGGAACATGTGGGTCAAATAACTCCACTCTTGGCTGGATTTTTTATTTTTTTTTAATTGTTCCTGCAGAGTTCAATAGAGTTAATTAAAGTTTCCCCCTTCAACAACCTGTTGTGTTTGTTTGTGCAGGAGCCTGAAGACCAGGAGTACTTCTCCCAGTTCGTTACCCTGCCGTCGGTGCGGCGGGCCATCCACGTGGGCAACCTGACGTTCCACGACGGCTCCGAGGTGGAGAAGCACCTTGTGGAGGACGTGATGAAGAGCATCAAACCGTGGCTGGGCGTGCTGATGGACAACTACAGGGTGAGGGGGTGAACTTCACACGTGCTCATTGTCAGCCCGGACTCGTCCCACCGCGGGATCATGAACCAACCCGAATCCCATCTGCACCGTGTAGGTGTTGATGTACAGCGGCCAGCTGGACGTAATCGTAGCCGCGCCGCTGACCGAGAGGTTCCTGCTGACCGTCAACTGGACCGGAGCAGCCGAGTACAAAACGGCCCCCCGCTTCCACTGGAAGATCCAGCCCGACGACACGGAGGTGGCGGGTTACGTCAGACAAGTGGGAGAGTTTTACCAGGTGAGCAAATACAGGGGACCGCCGGCAGGAAGTCCAATTAAATGTTCATGTCTGTCAGGATATCAAGTTCTCAGTGTTTTGTCTTTTCTCCCATCGTGCAGGTTATTATACGAGGAGGAGGCCACATCCTGCCCTACGACCAACCAGCCAGGTCCTTCGATATGATCGACCGGTTCTTGTCCACGCAGGGCTGGGTGTGAAAAGAAGAAAACTGATCAAACGTGTTGATTCATGAACTGATTTTAAAAGACTGTCGATTGATACTATGAATCAGTTTTTATTTTTCTAGACATTTTGAAGCCGGTTTTTTTTCTCCCTGCTTCAATCCCATGTGGGATTTATCTGCACCGGAGCAGATGAATCCCAAACGCAGTGCAAATAAATTCTTCAATTTAAATGAATTTGGCCTGAATCCAGATCAAACACACTCAGTTTGCTTCATTTCCATTAACTGAACATTAACAGACTGATTTTAAGGTTAACGGTACATTTTGTTACTCAGACGTTTTGTATTTGCATTTTCTTTTCTCAGGATCATTTACAATTATGTGTGCTTTGTACAGGCATGACGAAATGCAGCGATACAACACTGTGGGTGTGTGAGACTCTTGACTTTAACTTTGTTTTGATGTGATGGTGTGCCTCTCGTATCAAAAAAGTCACATTCATTAGTAACATGAGTGTTTTCCAGAGTATGTTGTTAAGCAGTTCAGCTGTCGGGACATTTTCTTCTATTAGAACCTTGGCTGGTGTCTTGAGGTGAAGGAATCCTGCAGCTTCACACTCGATTCTCACAGAGCTCCATGGATTTCTCTGTTGATAACCTTTCCTCTCCTGCGACGGGAAGACTTTCTGGAGGATCAGTCTTCACCACAATGGTTTGCAGATGTCCGTATTGGCAGCGGCCCTGCGGTTGCCGTGTTTAGTGCTTCATGTTTTTGGAGCTCACCTTGTTGCCATATTGTTTGTGGATTTCACTCAGACTTCGGCCATTTCAGGGAAGTGATGCACTCATCGCTTTGTTTTGTTTTTCAATGACACAATGAGGGCGGCGCGGTGACATAGCGGTTTAGTGACGTTGCCTGGTTTGAAACGGCCGGCTGATGCTGCGCGGAGTTTGTAGCCTCCCTCAGTCTACAGTCCCTGTACGTGCTTTGTGGGCGAGTGGTTCTTCAGATGAGTGTGTTTGGTCAGCTTTTCCTCTGATAGACTGGAGTCTTCAGGCTCCAGGTTTAAGCTGTGTAGAGAAGATGGGTGTGAAATATAAGCCACTGGGGTCCAAACCAGTCTGCCAGTGGATTCAATATGGAAATGGAAAATATTATCGGCTCTATCTGATTACCCCTGTGTGTGTTACACTGATTTACTAAGATACATAAAAACATTATTGATCCAAAAACAAATTAAATTATATAGATCAGGGTTGTCCAACACGATGCCCGTGGGCCAAAACTGGCCAGTGGCTTCAATTCGGTCCACCAAACCAAGCAAATGAAAGAAATTTCAAAGAAAATGTTGACTTTTTATAATAAGAGTCGCAGGCACAACACAACTCTGGGTCCCGAGCCGAGATATCCGTAATGCTGCAATCAGTGATGACAAACTAGCTTTAGCCTTACAGCCATGCTGTCAGGGCGCGTTTTTCAAAATGTGAATAATGCAACAGTTTCTTGGGACATTTCACCTTATTTGGCATCAGAAGGTTTCATTAAAATTGGCTTTATGTTGAGATTGTAGTAATTTTTTTGTCAGAGTTGTTTGGTTATTTGAAAACATTTGATATTCCCATCATGCATCACAACAAAGAAAACGTTTAGTTAAAGATTATTTAGGCACTATTTTACAGGTCTGGCCCAAGTAAGGTGAAATTGGTCTGTTTGTGGCCCCTGAACTAAAACCCTACTATCGATTGATTAAAAAACTTAAGGTTAAGTTTTGCCCTTTTAAGTCTATGATTACTTTGTACTATTACAGGGTGAAGTCCTATAAAGGGGATAGCCAAAGAGACATAGATCAATTTATTGAAGCACGATACTACAAAAAGAAATGAGCTATATCAAATACATTGTCAGAATGAATTTGCATGCATGCAAAACAAAGGGAAACGGACTAATAAGTTATAAATCTATCTTTCATTTGAGACCCAATGGGACAGTCTGTGGCCTTCCTCTGAAATATTGTTTAATCAACAGACACCAGGGGTCACTATCATCTAAAGTTTCAGTGTTGTACCAACATTAAAAATAGGATCCTATACTTTTTAACTCCTAAACAGCTTTCAGTCATTGTGTAGATTAAAAGAACATTAGATCTTTCATCATTTTAATATAAGCCTTGAAAAAAGATAAATACAGCTTGTTTATGAAGAGAGTGTCGGGGCTGCATTGTGTTTCAACAGTAGCCGTAATAAATTAATTTCTTACACAATGAAGTTTTTTTTTTTTTTTTATTGCTTGTTTGTTTCGTTGTTGTGGCTAAGATTTAATTGGCGCTCTGCATCCATCGATCTGAGGGGAATCTGGCATTTTGACAGGTTTCCACAAAGATGTTTGTATACTGAAGTTAACTGCCATGTTATTTCATCAGGCATCCATCAAGCTGTCTAGACGGCTCAATAATTAATGAGTATTCTAAACCTTTAAAGCATCTAACTATTTAATGAGCAGTTATTTTTCAAGGACAAGCATTGGGCACCGCTGTCGATTGTTTGACTGAAACATCACTTTCCTCTCGTGGATCAATCCCTGACAGGCCGTGACACCGTCACCAGATTTCAACGCCGGTGGCTTGAAGTCACATTAAGTTACCTGTGTGTTTACAGAACAAGTGCTTTATTTTCATACCGTAATGGAACTGCTGTGATACTTTTCACATCTGTACAAATTACAAAATAAAATGGAGACAATGTAATTACAGACACACACACAAAAAAAGAAATGTACAAAGTTATGCAGGCAAGAATGGATCCATCAGTTCATTACATATCGACATGTATTTGACATATGTATTAAAGCGCTGACATGAGCCTTGACATACAACAGAAGGCAACAAGTGCTATGCAAACATTATGTACAAACGTACCACACATTTATACTCCCTTCAAAAAGAAAGGTGGTTGCATTACATGTACAGGATTATAGAAATTATTGATATTATGTACAATATTTATAGTTTTACATTTAAAATAATACAATTAGAACATTGTTAATACGTAAGAAATGTTCTCTCCACCTCGCACACGCATTCACACAGACACGTTCACACTGTCCTTTCTGTCTGCCTTTCAGAAATGAAACCCTTAAGTTCTCCTAATTATTCCAGTTGAAAGTATTTTGAGGTCTTCAACATGGTTTTGGAATGAGCAAGTCCAGGAGTTTTTAGGAGTATGAGCTCCAACCACATTATGCCCCCCTCAGCTTCCACAACACTCGCTTTGTAACACAAGTAGTAATTCTTTGGTTGAATGCCAGACTCCCTAATGTGTTTCACAGATGCTGGGATCAATAGTCAATAAATATCAGAACTTTTCTAGTGCTACAACTAGTTTATTTGATATATATATATATATATATATATATATATATATATATATATATATATAGCCTAAAACTGTACCACTGGTATTGGACTAAAGAGTCTCCAAGACACTTCAGTTCTTAAAATGTGTTTCAATGAAATAATTGAGTCTCCAGTCTTAATTGTAATTTCTCTCCCATGCACGAAGGCATGACCCACTGATCTCATCCAAATGTGGTCAAAAAAAAAAAAAGAAAAAAGAAAAAAGAAGAAGGCAAGCTCCAGTTTCAGAGGGTTGGTACAACAAAGCCCTTTTCAACAGTTTTTCTGACTCATCATCACACACACTGACCTGCACACTCAAGATTCCAACGTTAAGAAATGACATAAACACTTCAAATACCTCCGCAAAACACAAGATGTGATTTTTTTTGTCCAGTCACATCTCAGGGTTCTCACCGTCGACAACATTTTGTTTGTCATTTACTGGACTTAAAAAAAAAAAAAAAAGAGCGCACATTAAATGGCGCAATATAAGCATGTGATGCAAAGCCAGACAAAATCTACTACATTAAAGCCAGTTAAGTTTTCTTGCTGGTGTGTTAAAACAGGGGGGGGGGGGTTGGGGGTGTTCACAGAGGATTACTCTGAATTTAATATGGCTATTCTGCCCTTCTGGCACAGCAGAGGACAAAGTGCATAGACAGCTCTGCAATCGCTCCACCTCGCAGTGGGATGTATTTCATTCATCCCACTGGAAAACACAGTGCATTGTGGTCATCATGCTAATTCATTGACATTCCTGGTCACCGGGAAGAGGAAACAAAGAGGAGTCGCGGTCAACATGAGGAAAGTAATATTTTGCAAGGCTGGTAGTAAGAAAGTAAAGGTCAGGCCTGTAACCACTGCCAACCAGGAACGGAGAGGAGCGTCAGCCTGACATGCAACATAAAAAAACAACAAAAACAAAACACTGATAAATATGTTGTCTTTAGTAAACCGACAAACATTTCAGGAAAGATTCAGGCACATTGTGACATCTTGGAAAGTACAGACATGAACTGCTCCTCTTTAAATGAGATGGCAATCGAAAATGTTCAGAAATCCCCACTTTTTTTCTTTCTTAAAACTCCTGCCGAACTTAGTTCTGCAGAGAAAAGAAGGGGAAAAAAATGAATATACAGTATTCACATGCAGACAGATATGGAAGTCCGGATCCACACTGTGGATCCAAAAGTACGATATACACACACATAAAAATAGAGGCCTCAGAGATTAAAGCTTCGGTTGGTCCTGGAGAGCGGAGGAGTCCTTCTCGGCTCCTGAGCTGCCTCACCGGTATCACAGTGTACAGTTCTGTAGCTGTAACAGCATCGCATGTCCTTGAGACATCCTATATCCTTGGCCATTCTGATCATAATGTGGGCACACAGTACAGGAGATTGATCAATACTGTGATGTATTGCTTCCATTTGATCACATGGTATTTCCTCTGTCGCACAGTATATCATGAAGCTCTTCCAGAATACTGCTGACAGGGACAATGTTAACAGTCATTTTCTTTTTTTTTCTTTTTTGTTTCTAGGGGAAAAAGGGATCACTCACACTTGCTTGCATACGCTTGTCTTCAAGACTCAGTCCATGAAACAACCTAAAAGCAGCAACATATCAGTCACATATTCAGAGTTTTGTGTATGTTTAACATGCTGCAAATGCTTCGCATACTGTCAACAATGTATGTGACAAGGATTGTGATGTTTACTCGTTCAGTCCATTCGGCATATAGAGATGTTGGATCTTTACGGAGATGACAGTCTGAGACGCAAGTCTCTTTCCGCTCAGTTTTGTAGCATCGCACAACGGAAACGTCGCTGAGTGTGAGGGTTCGCAAAACTCCCCTTTGTTCTAAGCAAGTCAAAATAAAAATTTAAAAAGCAAAAACAAAATCATATAACATGTATGCATTAACTGGGTTCGTCTATAAAAATAGATACTGTAGCTACTGTATAAAGAGCGGCCTCTCAGGCCCTTGAGGTTTTTTTTTTTGTGATGGAGGGATGAAGGCAGCAAATCAGCTGGTGACCCTCTGAAAGCAAAGGGTGGTGGTGGTGGTGGTGGTGGTGGTGGGGTTCCCGGCCGCAGCAGAGGTTACAGTCTGTCTCGTCATTAATGAATGGGGTTAATATCTGTGCGGTGGTTGGCCTGCCCGTGCACGCTGCTGCCCCCTACGGTTGTGGTGGAGGTGGTGATGGTGTTGTGCTGGATGACCTGCTGCTGGGAGCACGCCGGGGACGGACTTCCTGCCGGACTGCTCTCTGGACCTGAGGAGACAGCAGAGACGCGATTTAAGGAAAAGCGTTGAGTTTGTGTGAGTACCAATTTAAATATAAGTTTGAAAAGAGAACAAGAGGATAATGTGTCAAAATAAACACAGACCAAATTCCATTACTGTTAAAAATAACACAGTTTTATTAGCTTTAAGACATATATGCATACACATGACAAAGTCCAGTCACACCCGGCTTCTCATCTGTCATCCCAGAATAGGCCATAATGGATAACATGAACACGGAAAACTGAATCACTCAACTGCGTAAACATGGCTGATGTATTTTGGACACATAGAAGGTGACATCTGTACACAAGCTAGACTCATCGATGAAGCCGGTCCAGCCCAGTCTGGGAGTTGCTTTTCTCCTGTATAAAAGCTCCATTCAGCCAGGCGGGATGTGAGCCTTATTTTCCTGTGCAAAGCCACACAGGGAGGTGCCCCATCCCAATTACACCGAAATGTCACTCCAAACCGTATCGCAGGGTGGGACTCTGATGTCACGTGTGTCTGAGTTGAGGCACTGTCCAAAAATCAGTGCGATCCCGGGCAACCGTGACAGTTTGGATGCCAGTGCACACCCTGTGGCGTCTTTCTCACGTTGAGTCTGGGCAGCCGCTGTGTGCAAAGGTGCCGTCAGATGGAAAGATGTGTCCCAGGGATTCATAATCCCAACTCCCAGTCCAAGTCGGCTACCGGAGTGCAACGGCCAGACGTCAAAGGAGGAGCTCTGCAGTGAGCGTGGGAGCTGGATACCAGCCCAGTTTGGCGATGAGCTTTGGTCGTCACTTTGCGTCCATCAGACTCGTGTCTGGCGGGTTTATGCATTTCCGACACACAGGTGAAGGTGTCTCTTTGGTCAGATTCTCAAGTGCATGTGTGTCTGTGTTGAGTTACTCACTGAGGTAACCTTGGGACTCTTTCTGCATAGTGGTGATGGGGCAGTCCTTGTGTGTGAGGAGAAGCTGCTTTAGTTGAGTCACCTCATTCTTTAGCATGGTCACTTCATTCTGAAAAAGAGAAAAACCCACATGAAAAACTACTTCAAGTGATTTCAGCGAGTCCTTCTTCATATCTATTATAACTAACATGGACAATTTTCAAAGCTCGGGCCCCCCTGTGGGGCAACAAAGAGCTTTGTGGGGGTGCAGTTACACAACGCGGTTCAAGAACTCATCCTAACACACTTTGAAACTTAGCCTGTGTTGCATTTCATTTCACTCCAACATAATGTCATCATCTCTGTCACAGAAGATTTGTAGGAATTCTCTTGGATTTAGAAGCTCTGGGACTCATTAGTTCCGTGTGTACCTGAAGCTGCATGTTGGTCTGTGTGAGCTCCTCCGCTTTCTTCTCTAACGACATCACCCACACTTTCCTCTTCTGCCTGCATCTCGTCGCAGCCGCTCGGTTTCGCTCCAGGAACTTCCGCCGGCGCTCGTCTGGGTCCTCGTCCACCACTCGCCTGCGCCGCCCGCCGCTGGGAGGCGGAGACTGCATGGTCTGCGTGGGCTGCATCTGCTGGGTTGCAGGTGACATCTGAAACGCATGGAGCGAAGCGTCAGCAACAGTGCTGCTCTCCATCATCGTCATGCAAACTTTGATGTACTGTTGAGGAAAGCAGCTGGAAAACAATCCACAGTTCCAGTCACCTGGCTGCTGTCACCACTCCCACTTCTTCAAAAACCTTGTATCCGTAAATAGGCATCTATACCTTCTACCCCCTGCAGCTATCTCACGTCTGCTTGTTTCCCTGAAAAACAACATCTGGTTGCAGCACGTGTCTGTGAACTGGCCGTTAGGACTGAATGAGTGAGTGACTGGGCTGATTCACTAGCCTGCCCACCTTGTTAAAGAGGTGTCAGGAGGCAGTTTTCCGACGCCCACTTCCACTCAGACGAAACACCGCCAGACACAGTCAAAAGGCCCACTTCTATGCACTGACAGATCTTGACATATACTTGGCAAGGTCAAGTGTTTTCAGCCTTTAGATCATTACCATTTTTATGTGAACTCTGGAAAATACAAGTTGCTTTAATGGCCGCTGTGCATACATCACGTGTTGTTTTAATGCCTTAATGGTACATTTGGAACATGCAGTGAATTGCATTTCTTGATGTCGAACTGTCCTTCAAGAAAAAAAAAAAAAATGCCTGGCATTGCAAAGAGGCGTTTGACAATGCAAGGACAAAGTGTTCCGCATAACATTAGTCGTAATGCTGCGAGCAATACTTTCAATTAAAATCAAACCAAATGTATTCACAGCTAAGATGTTCCAAGACTATCGGCCAAGTCACCACCAGGTCCAGAATTTATAAAACCTCGTCTGTACCTGGACCGCGCCATGTCCACATAATTGCAACTTCGCATTGCAGGAGGGCGTGGGGCAAAGTTTCCAAAAGACAGCCACGAGCATCTTCCATAATTGCCACGTTATGACCTCTTTATGACCCCTTCTCTCTATGGCACACATCCAAAGCTGACCTGTAGCCGACCAACCGCAAAGAAAAACATACCTTTGAGGCGCATGCCAGGAAACTACTTGGCATTATGACGACAGCCAGGGAAAATGAGTTTACCCGTTGACTTACTGTGAATTGTAAGCATAATTTAAGCGATGCTTCTATACTAAACCACTAATTGCTGACTTCAAAACTACTCAAAGGTCCTACTAAAGCGCTGCCTTATTTTCGTCATGGTACAAACAAAGAGACATTTTAATGTACAGTGTACTTAATGTGTTATTGAATTTGTGGCTTCGGACTGTCTAAAAGCATCGGGTCTCATGGGGGGCGTGCGTTGTTTACCTGTGATGCGGAGTGCATCGGGGGGTGCGGCGAGGTCTGATGCGGATGCCCGGGATGGAGGTGGTGGTTGTGAGAGTTGTGATGGTGATTGTGTCCCTGCGGGTGGTGGTGTCCTCCGCCCTGGCCATGGCCCTGGTTGTGATGGTGGTGTCCGTGGTGCTGGTACGAGTGCTGGGGGGCCTGCAGGTGCTGGTGCGGATGCGAGTGCATGTGATGGTGGACGCCTTGCTCCTGCCGCGATGACATCATCTCCATCATGTGGCCCATGGAGTTCATGTTGCCGTTGGCGATGGCGCCGGGGTGGTGTGAAAGTGCGGCCTTCAACCTCTGAGGAAACAGGCGACAAAACTCAACATTCAGCATCATCCTCTGTCAGCGTTTCCTCTTTCTGTTTGTGCGTGCTCGCCGCTGTCGTGGCGGTGATTAGGAGTTACAGAGCAGATTCGTGAGCTGACTATGACATGAAAAATGACTCCATAAATCCACATGTCAGGCGAACAAATCAAAGCCACTTAGGCTGTCCTCTGTCTCTCCTTCAATCCTGTCACTCCTGCTCTTTACCTTTCATGACTGCCATCCCACCAGTCCTTTCTCTTCATATTCCTAATAGCCTCTCTGATTTCTAAGCATGCATGTGTGTGTCTGTGCATGTGTCTGGGTGTCTGGTGAAGAGAGGATCTTAAGGGGTCAGGTGTAAATCGCAGACGGCTCCCTCAGTGTTGACCTAGCAGCAGGTTTGTTTTTTTTAACTGTGTGGTCTACTTAGGACATGACTGTAACACCTCTTCAAGCAGTCTGGGAAGGAGACCAGAGAGAGGCTGTGTAAAGGTGCGCTTATGTTGCTTGTGTTGACTAAATGCGAGTCTCTTCGCAGGTCTGCTTTTCTGGGCGCGAGTTATAACGCAGCCTCGGGATCAGACACCGAGCACAAACCCAGACATAAACAAAAAGATGCATCACATATTTTCATTTCATCAACTTCTAATAGGCTTTGAGAGTTTCTAGACACGTACATTTTAAATTTACATAAATCTAAAATGTACGTGTTAATGTTACAAATCACTTAAAGCCTACTGAAGAAAGTATTTATCAAGAATGTATTTTCTTAATCACTTGTACAAAGAGTCAACCAGCAAAAAAAAAAAGAAAAATGAAACAAAAGACATTCATACCAGAGCTACTGTTGTGAATTCCACAAAGTTTTCTATTCTCTTTCCCAGTGTACTCTTTCCTCCTTCACTTCCCTTCCCCCTTCTCCCAGCTGCTGTCAGTAAGTCCACACTGGGTCCAAGGCTCCATATCTTTTAACAACCTTCACATTCATGATTCCCATAGGGAATGGCATCCAGCTGGTCTGGATCACAATGCTGGGACATGACCAGAGCAAAACATCGGCCCCGCACTCCTCTCTCTCACACACTGTCCGCGAGTGGAAAGCTTTTTACAAGCAGGGAGGAGGCACACTCAAATCAATCATTTTGGAAGATGGGGAAGTCAGAAAGGAGCAGAAAGTCTGCTGGGATACTAGACTGCTGGTTGTCTTCGCAGCTGTGCATGAAACTAGCAGAGTGAAATTATGACCTTGCTCAGCCAGTTTTGGTTGAGCTTTAGTTTCTGTTTGTCATACCAAGGAACGCCTGACATTCTGACACAGGTACATTTCCGTTGCTTTGTGGGTGCTATTTTGAAGCGGAATCTCATGGATGGTACATGTTAATACTATCTCAACACAATCTTAACCTTCCCCCTGCAGAGTGCCTTCACCACAACTTCTCTAGACTCTTCCTCTTTGTGACTAGGGGTTAAAATACCACAGGGTCTTCTACACTAACACACAGTGGGTGTCCTCAGGCCTGCAGCTGTCTGCAGCGTCGCAATCATTCACAGACTTACTGATGGCAATATGCAGCGAAGAAAAGCATCTGACTTCATAAGAAACCGTGTTACTATAATCTGTACAAGCCACAGTCTGCATACGCTTTGAGTTGTTGTTGCACAGGATAGCTGGCACCGTAAAAAAAACCATTGGATAAATCCCAATCAGATCAATGACATGCAACTAGAAGATTAAACAAGAATGCATTTTAAAAGCTTACAGATCAATCATAGTCACCAGCGTTGACAGGGGCATCCTCTGTGTATCACTGAACGAATTCTGAGTGTGACAGTGCTCACTAAACACCTTCCCTTCAGCCGTCAGCTTGTCAGTATGCACCACAGAGGTGGGGTCCGGCTCTCTTGTGAAAGAGGAAACCAATCAGGGTTTGACAAGCTCCTGCCACTCACATAGCAATCACCTGAATGAGCGGATGCCAGAGAAGTCTGCTGGCTGCATGTACGCCTTCATACTTTCTGTATTTGTTGCTTAAGAAAGGCAGCGCGCTCCTCTGGTTGTTCCCTGCAAGCCACGAGCCAGGGACGAAGGAGAAAGAAGGCAGAGAGAGGTGAATGAGGGCATTGAGAGAAGGAGACCAGAGGTGGGGAGAGATTAGATGAGTTCTAGTGTCTCTCTGCCACACACCATCAGCCCGGGACCGCAACTGCTCGTTTATCAGTGTCTTGGAGAGCTGTCCAGCTGGCAGCGCAGCGCTATCGGTTTGTTAATTGAATTAGCCTGCATCCAAAGAGGCCAGCCAGTGTCAAAGTACAGAGGCAGGTCAAAGAGCTGAGGGGGTTGCTCCACAAGGCGGAGAGGCGATGACTGTAAGCAGGTCAGAGACAGAGCTGAGAAGTAACCCCCCCCAAAAAAATGTGACAAAGATTCATTTTTATAAAGTTGATGGAAAACACTTTGTCTAGCCCATAAAACAAACCGATACGAAAATACAGCATCTAACACAACTGACACAACTCACAATTAGCAGTCATGAACACACTGAAACTCGGCCAAGGTCACACTATCAATGGAAGAGTCCAGGACTGCAAATTCATAACTTAATAGCATTTAAAAAAGAAAAAAAGAAAAAAAATGACTTTTTCCTTCTCTAGTTCTACGATGGCCTTTTAGAGTGTTTAGCCTGTTAATGCTTTGCGATTTTCAACATTTTAAAGCTGAACACACAAGAGCATGGAGAGTCTGAAAACAAAAGCCTGTAATTGATCAAGACATCACACATAAACAGTCGAGTTTAAAGAAGAAGCCAGGCCCGTAAAAGAGAAAAGCCTTACCGGGAGTGATAAGCCTAGTCCTGCAGCTATCTCTGTTTCTGCTTCTGCTCCATCTGGAGTGTGGACACAGACCTAGTTAAACCCAGCTCAGCCAAAACTTAAGTCTTTGTATCCAGAACCACAGTGACGCAACTAAGGGACGTTAGCAGAGTGATGATGAGCAGGCTGTGATTCGCAAACACCTTCATCAGCTCACTAATGATTCCTTAACTCATGGTTGTATTTCCCCAGACAGTGCTGAGCAAAAGAACTTAACCGCTATGTGTATTTAACTCTAATAACACACACATACGTATACATTTCTCCTGCAGAAACATGGCTGCCACAGAAAACAGTCATTAAATTGATGCAGGTGTTGGCCTGTGGCACTACAGAGCGCCCGCAGAGGGGATGGCACAGAGCCTATCCAGCAACTGTCTGCCTGTTGTTAGGAATTGGAAGAAAAAAAAAAAAACCAGTGTGGACATTAAGACCGAGGGGTCTCAGTGACACCGTAAATTCTGTTAAAAGCAGCACAAAAAACATGCCTTTCACACTACATTTCATGCATTCTGACAGTGCACAAAAAGTAGTGCCGTTATTGATTTTACTGTGTTAAAGCGCCTTTCCTGATTCAGCCATCTTTTGCCCAGAGGGGTGCTATCTTCTCTCAGACCTTTGCCCTCTGACCTCTCCACTCCCACTCCTTTTTTTCTTTTAGGTCCTCTCTCATTTATGTGGTTTCACAGATACAGGGTGATTGTCCATTAATGCTATTTATTAATGGTCGCTTCCTCTCTGACACAAGGTGCTTTGAGTGATGTCCCTGAGAGTGCTCCGGGCACATCCTGAGAACACACTCAGGTTTCTCTTCACCAGATGACTTCATATCTATTAACCCTGGGAGGAGAAAGCAAGAGCATGGAGCAGGTACAAAAGCAGGAGACCACGCCTGCCTAAGGATGGGTAAATCAAATTCAGTGAGGTCAGGGTGAGCACTTTTATTCCCCTTAAAAGTGGAGCAGTGTACTATCAGGGGACCTGTGGCCCGATGGCGCCTTGTTTCAAAACATATAACCAGCCTGTGGAGTCATAGTTTAACTGCAAAAAGATCAAAGTTTCAAATAGAGATCTTCCGCTCCCCATTAAGGAGTCCACAGAGAAACAATAAAGCTTCTGTCTGTCTTTGTCAGCTTTTTCCTCGCACAAAACTTGTTCAGCGACTGAGTGTTAAGCGCACGGCGTTCCAGTTCTATAATATATCGTAGCTGTAACTTTCCTGGCAGTGTGAGCTTTGGCTTTCTTAATTCACACTCTAAACCCGACATGGGTTCACCATCTGCAGTTAAAAGCCCGAGCTTGCCTCTGCTGCTGTGCCAAGCACTCAGAGGATCCTGTTCCATCCTCTTCAACCCCACCACCATCATTACCCACCAGTGCCTGCCTGCAAAACCCACTCCCTGTCCCCTAAACCTCCACTCCCCCATTAGCTCCATTTTATTAGATTTCCCTCTCGCCCAGAGAGGCTGTAACATCCCCCTTCACTCTCGCTCTCGCTCTCTCTCTCTCTCACGCACACACACACACACACACACACACACACACACACACACACACACACACACACACACACACACACACACACACACACACACACACACACACACACACACACACACACACACACACACACACACACACACTCCCTCTCTTGTGCACACACCTCTTCCCTGTTCCTCCACCCCCTCGCCCTTTGCTTGCCAAGAGCTGGGGACTGTTAAACTGATTTCCTCGGGGAATGGTGAAGCAGACAGTCTGATGGGAGCGCTAGGCTGTAATGTCGCCCCCTCTCTCTCCTCCCTCAGGTTCTGGGCCAAGCCGATCAGAGCCGAGCTGAACAGAGCTCGCCTGTGGTTCCAGACGTAGACGGGGGAGATGGACATAGACTGGCTGTTCTGCCAGGGCCAGACGCTCCGGTGGTGCTCGGAGGAACCGCGGCGGTATGGGCGCAGCAAGACGCACGCCCACCGAGGAGTATGCTCCAAAGCATGCGCTCATACTCTTGGCAGCTTCTGCACCCTGTCAAGTTAATGGATAGGCTTCTGACTCCAGTCTGCATATCCCCACTGTTCCCTCACTTGTAAAGCCTGCTCAAGTGCTGCCTACATGGTTATCACTACACCCACTGTCACAATCCTGAATGCAGAGAATGCCCCAGAGTCAGTTTAAATGCAATAATGCACTCTGAAGTTTAGACATCAAAGTGACCATAACAACCCAACACATTGCTAAGATATTAAATCTAAATGTAAAAAGTTATGATTTAAATAGACATAATATCAAGATTTGCAATATCACATATTTAAAGCTTCCCTACCATTAACTGTTTACATGTAATCTGTTACAAGGGAATCCTTTAGTGCCATGTGACCTTAAATACTGTTTTTGTCCCACTGTGATCAAGTTAATTCTATAAGCATTCAGATTCAACTGCCAGATTGTTCAGATGCCCACAGGCATGAGATGCCTCAAGTGTTCCAACATGTCAAAACATCTAAGACTTCATTTCATCCTCAAATTCGTGAAAACAAAAAATTGCTCCAACCTGTGAGCATGAATCTGTTTTCAAGATGAGGCCGTCACCTCAAAGGGCCACATCAAATACACTTCATCAGCCTGACAATCAACAGGCGCTTTCTAATCACTCCTGCAGTGTTTCAGGGGTTATTTTTCCTTCTGAAGAGTTGTTTATTGGCTCCGGGAGGAAGGCTCATGGTGGCACGACTAGTCTGGCCCGTGTGGTGATGGCAGCTGGTTTACCCAAGCTTGGCTTCTGCTGAACTCCAGTCCCATTCACGGTCCCTGAACCATGACCAAATGGCCTACACACACACACACACACACACACACACACACACACACACACACACACACACACACACACACACACACACACACACACACACACACACACACACACACACTCCGTCAGCAGACTTAAATCCAAACAAAAACGTCCCAAAAAAAGAAGAAAAAAAACCCAGATGCAATACTCTGAAACAACTGTCACCTCCCTGTTCCTGTAACCAAGCACAACACGCATGCACGCACACACGCACACACCCACACATGACTACTTCGGTATATAAACACAAAATTCTATAATTTTTTTAAAAATTGGCAATAGAAATAGAAATTAAGTAGAATTCATATTTCCATCAACTCATGGTCTGACTGGTCTTATGGCCCCAAAATATCACCTAAGTTCACTGCCTGCTTGTTCTTTCTGGGATGAATCCAGATCATTTTAATAGAAGTACCAAGAATTAAACTTGGAGGCACAAAACTGATAAAAAGGACCATTTTTGAGTGTTGAGGAGCGCTGCCCTCCTTCTTTCCTTCAGTCGAACCAACACTCGCACATGGTTCATAATAATATACTTTTAATGAGGTTTACAAATAACTGTGTATATTTCAGAAGTTAAATGTGAGAGCAGTGTAAAATAAACTATAGGAAGAGTTCGAAAACAACATAATGCATTGTACAATCATCATATCATAAAAACTGATTAAACGCCTTTCAAGTACCGTGCAATATCCTAAAGGCTGTGCAGGATATTTATGTTGCAATATGTCCAATAAGGTTTGACATTGACAACATAAACACATTGACACATTGATCCACTGGCTAATAATAATAATCATACAGAATTTTTAAAGACATTTTTCAATGTAGTAATATGTGAAACAACTGCAGATTTTTAAAGCTCACAACTCTACACATCATAGACTCCTTTTTAAATATTTTGAGACATATAGTTTTGTCCACTTATGCTGTTTTGGCAGCTACTTTTTAAATACATAAATAAGACAAAATAGCACAATTTTGCATTTTGTTTTTGCATCTTGTTGCTTTGGAAAAGGAGTTGCAAATTAATATGATGATAATCCTAAATACTCATCATTTATGGTATGTTCAGTATATGATATGAATACCTTCAATGCCTATTAAATAAGTCTCATGCCTGCAGGAAAGAGACTTTTGAAGATATGTAAATATTGAAAAGCCTCTTTAAAATAAGATCTTTGGTAAAAATTTTACCAATTTTAAAAGTTTGTTTCCAAATTCAAATCAAATCCAAATCTTTCCACAAAAACTTTCCATGTCATTTCAAAAATAAGATAAAAAAAAAAAAAAAAAAAAAAAAAAGTTCAAAGCTTTTATCGTATTTGAATTTTTCGTCAACTGGTCTGCCTGTTATGAGAATTGTCTCAATATCGGTTCATCATGTGTTAAACTGCAGCCTTGACACCTGACCCTATCTCAGTGAGTCGTTTAGAGACTTTACTAACCACACATTTGCATGTCACTGATCTGAATCAAAAATCATGTGCATACTCGAACATTGTGGTTAGCTTTCAGCCCACTTTGGCTCCAGATGTGTTTTGACTCCAAGGACAATGAGTACCAAAGAGGGTGCCATTGCACTGACAAGGAGCTGTTTGCACACACACAATCAGGAGCACGCATACCAGCATATACAGTGGACGTACACATGTTGTGAAGCAGTCTGCACATTCAGCTGTGCTCTTAGCTCACCGTCCCTGCTCAATGACATCATGCCCTGACAATGCCACCATTCATGCAGATGTTGCTCACAAAACCTGGAGTTTAGACGCCTATTGTGCACGCTGCTCCTCCTCACAACAAGATGTGTAGCCAGAGGTGCTTCCCTACTACGGCGTGAGAGAATGAATGGGACACGTAATGGGGTTACCATGTAAGCTAATGGTTTAACTGCTGACAAATGACTTCATACTGAGCTAATCTCTCAATCAGTCACCAGGTAGTGGAGTAGAAAGCTGGCACATCTGTGGCGGCTTCACAACTTTCTCTTTACTGGCATTTGTGAATAAAATACACATGTAACTCTTTGTTACTTGTTCGCTGTTTTGAGGAAAAACTTGATCTTTGAGTTCTTGATTCGAACGCACGAAACTGCACTGAAACACGAGAGCAGGGGGGAGTTTGTGTAAAAGACACATAAAAAGCAACATTCGTGCAGCAGAAATACTTTGATTATTGGCCCTCCTGTGTGCAATGAAAAGTGTTTCTTTAAGAGACGCACCCCCCCACCCCCACCCCACTCTTTTCAAGTAAAAAGGAGCATATTTAGGGCATGCCAGGAATTATGTCATCCACCAACCCAGTGCCAGCTCCACAGCCGAGCGGCCCACAATGAAAGAACATATAGTATTGTTTACCTCATAAAAATCTCAGCACCTAGACTGATGCTTAGTGACAAATTTATTGTCCTTAGTAACAATGTAAACAATAGATAATTGGGAGATAACAAATAACACATTTTTGTGCACAAGCGCCCGACTGTTTCGAGGCCCTTCTGTCTGAAATTAGCAAGCAAGCAGGATGTGTGCAGAGCTTTAAAAAGAGGCAAAAAAAAAAAAACAATGCCAACATGCACCACTATGAGAAACGTTCTACTGACATGAGCTGAGTTATATGCTGTATTTGGCATTCGCTGATATTTGTTCTGCAGTAACCTTGATAATGATTTTCGAGGGATTTTCTTTTTGCAGATGAAAAATTCCAAGAAATACTTTTTGCCACACCAATAAAGATATGAGGAAATTTGAGCATAAGAGGAAGGCTTTAGAGGAAAATGCACTGCAGGTGTTTGTGGGTGTTGCATGCAGTTTGTGCATCTCCCAATACACTGTGCCTGTGTCTTATTGACCACTCGAGGACTGCACCATCACTGTGTTTGTATATGATTATGTGTCACTGCACATGGAGGATGACACGAAGCTCGAGCAGATTGTGTGTGAGCATGAGTCTGTGTGTGTACGTGTGTGTGTGTGTAGTTGTTTGCAAGGGCCTGTGGAGAGCTGGCTCGGAGCGGTGACGTAATGCTTTGGCCGGCTTGCTGTGGAACTTGGCCTCCTCTCTGCTGTGTTTCCTCCGCGCTACGAGGGTCAACTATCCCACAACCTCCAGCGCACAACACACACCATTCAATTCCCCAGACCACAACAGAGCAGAACTCAACCACACCCGTCACCGTGAGCACCCAGTCCTTTACAAGAGGAGGGAAAAAAACAAAAAACACTCAGACCAAAACTAATAACACATTCCACTCTCGGCAACACTCCCATACAACAAACCAGAGGCATTAAGGAAAAACATACATTCCAATTATTCCACCATCAGGCTCTGCTGTACCACTTAAACCATGGCACTTAAGGAGAAAATCAGGGGAACAAAGATGGGCACTGATGCAGATACAGTCTTTGGCCCAGAGAGCACAAACAGAGAGCTTAGAGCGAGATATGAGTCCCCAAGGGGCCACAGCAGTCCTTTGGCTCATTAACTATTTACACCAGAGACAGGCCTCCCTACTGCTCTGGCCCACCACAAAATCAATTAGGCTTCATTAGCCCGGGCTCTGGGCATGCTTTCTCTAACAGGGGAGGGATAATCCTGCTACCGATGCCCCCAGTTACCACCAAATATCAAACTCTCCCAAGCACGCTGGTATGGGTGTACTGAATGCACACATGGAGCAGGACAAAGGGAACTATGCCAAATTTTCAGGAAGGATTCTCACAGTTTCTCGCTTTCACTCATGACATCAATACGATCTCTCTCCTTTCAACTCCCAAGCTCATTCTGCCTGTCTATCTATTTCCTCGGTGTCTATCAAAGTCCCACTCAATCCCCTTGTCTGGACTCGCAATGTAAACGTGGAGCAGAAAGAGTGCATCCAGGTCCGTTCCACAGAGGTGTGGGGTTACAGTGCGGAGATTTCCCATTGGCGGAAAGTCAACATGGTTGGGGTAATGCGATTAGAGCCGGATTGAGAACGTCGCAGGGGACACATGGGCCTGATCATGGTCCAGTTATCCGATAGCAAGGCCGTATTTATCGACCTGGCCCAGGCGAGGATATTACAGACATTAGAGACCCCGTCAATGCTTATGAAACCCGTGCTGGAAGATCGCACCCGGATAACACAATTAGCCTCTCACTTTCTGTCCACAATCATGGAATTCCATCAGTTGCATTCAGACATCAGGGAGCAGAATCTCAATTGATCCCCATTTGGTTGCTGTGCCTCGTGTCTGAATGGCCAACTAACCAGAAAGTTGCATGGTTAAGGGGCCTGTAGCCATTTAGTGACTGCATATGTTTATGGGAGGCCTAACAGAGCATTTACAATTCAATTACACAGATAGGATGGGAGGGGGGGAAAGTAAGATGTGTCTGGATGACAGCCAGAGGAGAGATAAGCCTAATACACTAATATTGTGTTACCCCAGTGTGTTACCATAGGAACAGTTGAAGAGAGATTCAAAAGACTACAAAGACGATCAATCTTGGGAGAGCAGGAGGAAGAGGGAGAATTAAATGCCCTGGGACTGCTCCTGCTCTCCTCTATCAGAGCAATAACTCTTCTAATGACCTCTGCTACCTCCTCTCTCTCTCTCTCTCTCTCTCTCTCTCTCTCTCTCTCTCTCTCTCTCTCTCTCTCTCTCTCTCTCTCTCTCTCTCTCTCTCTCTCTCTCTCCCTCTCCCTCTCCCTCTCCCTCTCCCTCTCCCTCTCCCCCTCCCTCTCCCTCTCCCTCTCCCTCTCTATGTTACTGTCCAGTAAACTTAGCTATCTATGGGCCTTTCCAAACACAAAGAGCAGCCAGAGCTTTTCATTATGCTTTGTGATTCTTTTGATATCCAAGTCGTGATACACATACTTATTTATTTTGAAAACAAAGGTTGGCGGTTGCTACAGTATTAATCAATCCATATCACCTTGAGTGCAACTCTTCAGCCTTTTCTCCATTAATCAGAAGTGCGCCGTCAGTCGCCGGCATCAGTGTTGCAGCGTTGTAAGTACACAAAGTCACGAGCGGAGTGGAAGGTTTCCTTGTATGAAGCCTTTCCCCTGCCAGTCCTTCCTCAGTATTCCTTAAACTTTTTGGTTTTTCCTCCCTGCTTTGCTCAGCCTCATTCCCACCGCTATAACTGCCAGCTTTGTGAAGGATGAGGTCATTTGATTTTTTCCCCGCTGTGTTAAACTAGTGCTAACAAGTTGCAGGACCTACAGAACATGTTCTGTACATTAAGATATACATCAGGCAGTCGGTGGGCAGCCGAGCCACAACCACATAAAGGGCCCATTATTCCAGCCAGAGTCTCCAGTGTTGCACTGGCAGGTTCAGACACAGCTTTGATTACACACCAAATGATGAAATCCACACAGGCCTAAGAGTGCAGCGTTGCTGGCACGGGCCAGTGGAAAAGAAAGTTGCAACACTTTGAGCTTGTGCGTGTGCATTTGCGCATGTGTGCGCATGAATGTGTACGTATCCATGCAAGTGCTTGAATGTACTCACCAATTTGGCCTCTGAGTGCATGGAGGGAATGTGAGTAGAGGCGCATGAGCTGCTGTGGGCCGGGCTCTGCATGCCCATCATATTGGAGCCCATGGACATTTGTCTCTCCATCTGAGGATCACAGCAACGTGACAGTAAAGATTAAACACATTATTCCAACACTGCAATCACTTCTTCAAAAGTTAGTTAATGTGTGAGCCTCATCCTCGCACCCGGTCGGTTAAGGTTAAGAGAGCATGAGAGCCTGATTTCACATGACAGGCTGCCCTATGCAAGGCTCTGTGTGATGATAACTGGAGCTGACCCAAAACAGGAAGCCAGCATGAAGGGACTTAACACAGGAAGCCAGTGCAACGAGGGTGTGTGCATTTCTGATAATAGTGCAGTGAGCGCCTTTCAGACTAACACATCAGACCTCAGTCGGTGTAGCCGGAAGATGGAAAACTGAATGAAATGTGAAATAGTCGCGGATACATAATTTGAACCTGGTTTTTCATGCGTTAGGTGGTCGCTGCCTGAGTCTGACTGACCCTGGTCAGGGTGGTCATGTGTCACAGCTGAGACCTGAATGTGAGGAAATCAGCTGGATAAGCTGACAGGGGTGAGAGGTCACCTGCACCGGGCGATAATGTGAGTAGTGTTTGCTGTGCAGTGTATGCAGGAAAGAAGAAACCTTTGTTTGAGTGTCTCCATGCCTGTGTGTGCATGTGTGTGTGTGTGTGTGTGTGTGTGTGTGTGTGTGTGTGTGTGTGTGTGTGTGTGTGTGTGTGTGTGTGTGTGTGTGTGTGTGAGTGTGTGTGTGTGTGTGTGTGTGTGTGTGTGTGTCTGTGTGTGTGTGCACGTGTGAACTGCGTTGGCCTCCCAGCTGCTGAACTCTGGGTGGTGTAGTGGCCTCCATGGGGAATGGCCCCTCTCCAGCGCCCCCCTCTCTCTCTCTCTCTGACCCCCCTCCCTGGTCCACAGAGACTGAGGCCGAGAACCTGACACACAGCCTTAATTGCAGTAAGTGTGTTTTGTGTAAAAATATCACCCAAACCTGCACCCCTTTCCTGAACCGTCAATCTTCCCCAAAATCGCTTAGCTCTTAATTTAATAAACATGGGAGGGACTTTTTCCTCACCATAAACATAGGCTGTCTTGTGTTACAATGAGAACATATGTTAAATCATTACAAGCCTGATAGGAGGAGCCTTCTCTGCTCTTATCATTTCCAGCTAAGGGTCTTCTAAATCCCCTCAACTTAATCACGATACCGTTTATCGTCGAAACCCACAGGAAGCGTCATTCATTTCCACAGCAGACCACTTTGTTCAGATACCGTGGTAAGTCATTTTAATGGTGATAGGAAACATCCAGATCTGCGAGCCTACATAGTTTATACGCAGTTGGAAAGTAAAGCAGTCTGTCATCACATGAGTGAGTGATTTTGCCTCTCCATGTGTGAGTGCGCTCGTAAGTGAATGTGCTCTGTAATCCGTTGTTGTACTCACAGGCATCAGCACGGCGGAGGAGCCGGGCATGGTGGGGTCTGGCAGGGTTCCAGGCATGGAGGCTGGCAGAGGCTGTCTCTGTCTGTTTCGTAGGTGCAGTAGTGAGGACAGCGAGCCGGGGACAGGCCTGAGAGCGCACACAAACACACACACGTGCCAACAATTACATGTTTATTGCTTGTTTGGACAAATAACAGCATAAAACTAAACACCAGTGAGAAAAAAACTACAAAACGAGCATAAGAATGAACCTATTTATGAATATAAATAGGTTCTCGCTCTGATAATCTGAAAAAAAAAACCCAACAACAATACAGCATATTTAAAGGCAGATTAATGCTTTCACATTGTATTTAGACACAAAGGATTGTATTGCTGAACCTCATGAGGTAAGTGTGTGAAAAAAGGATTGATTAAGTGTATATCTTTAACAATACAGAAATGCTCAGGTTTTAATAAATAAAGATGATTTTTACCACTTTTATTTAAATTATGTTATGTTCAAATTATATACCAAAGCTCATTGCTTGACAGATTAGAAAACCATATTTTTGATGCATTATTTCATCTCATTACAAATTAGTTACAGAAGCGTCAGAATTATTAAGTGAAAATATTGTTGGTTCCTCAACATCAGTTGTTTTTGTACATTAGTGGTTAATCTATTTTCCCAAAGGATTTCCTTCAGATTTCAATCAAATCATGTTGATCATATATGTAGGTGGAGATTTTCTGGTATTTTCATTTGAAGCACCAAATTAAAAAGGTAAAAAGGTCCAGATTCGTTTTCAAAGGCCAAAACATTGGACTTCAGTAATCAAGCTCCACAGCCGAGCTGTTTTCAGCAGATATCAGAGACTATTTTCAGTTGCAGATGAGGCGTGTTGGTATTTACAGCAGTCGAGGGGTTCGACTACATTGCTCTGGTGTGTTTTTAAATAGATTTTCAATGAAAACTGTGGTCTATGACACAATGGAATGAGTTATAACAGGCTTAAGAGTAAAAAAAAAAAAAGAGAGAATGGCACCAAACTGAAAACTACCAACACTGTCACAAGCACTAATAATCAGACTGAAATGAGTTTAAAAGGAAAAAATGGCTTCAACACACCCAAACACGACTCAAACACTCAACTTAAAATCCAGTAGATGAAGCCAAAAAAGGAGTTTAGTTTCCTGGTAATCATTTTCTGTTGCAAGTAAAAGTGTATTATTATTATTTTTTTCACAATCACATACCAAATGTCCTTGTAGCACCGGAGGACAAGCTCAAACAAAACACTGAAATGAACTACTGTAAATCATCAACGTGTGTTGGTTAAATAAAACTCATCTTACATCATCACACAAATTGAGGAGAATTGCTAATCTGTCATTTCGAATCATCTAACCCAACTTGTTTTGTTTACATTTTCTTTAAACCTCGGCAGCCACAAACGCAGAACAGAGAGATGTGTGTGTGTGTGTGTGTGTGTGTGTGTGTGTGTGTGTGTGTGTGTGTGTGTGTGTGTGTGTGTGTGGTGTGTGTGTGTGTGTGTGTGTGTGTGTGTGTGTGTGTGTGTGTGTGTGTGTGTGTGTGTGTGAGAGTGTGTCTGCCACACTTCAAGAAGTCCAGGCATCTCTGAAGTTTTAGGATACACTCTACAAAACCATATGTTATGAAGTACTATGGATGACTAATGATACTGGCGATGAATGAATAATATTTGTCACAATAACCACATGAGATGTAGATGATGAGGATCACATTTAGAAACTGTTACAGCTTTTGGGAGCCCGGCGGGGAAAAATCTCCTCCAGTGACCGCAAAAACCATGTGGCCCAACAGGCCTATCCACACTCAGGGCCACTTCAATAAATCACATGTGGGTCCAGGAAAAGCTTAAACTATTGACAATACTCCTGTCCCAGTCACTAGCTTGGGGCCGTAGCCATCTAAGACCACTACATCTGCACACGGTGACATCATTTATACAACTGCCACCAAACCCCTGCTTGTAAGAACACCGATTGCCCTTCGCAGGGTGCAGCGACGCCCAAACCGTGACTATTGACTCCCTCCAGCCGGAGGTGCAGAGTACTGAACACTTGTACTCAAGTACAACGACTCTTACATTTCCTTTTCGTACTCAATAACAATGAAAAACATGGTTGACTGAAAACACTCAAAAACTATTCAACGTATTCATGACTTTTTAAAAATACGTTGTGAATCAGGCTTTTTTTTTTTAAGTAACATAAAATTATAAAAATATCTATGTTCAAAGTACATTGGTCAAACAAGCAATGAAGTGTATAGCCATGACACTATGGCTATTTGTTTTGGGACCAAAAGCAGATGTAAAGCAGGAATGTAAAATAATAACGTGATTGGCTAAATAAATGCAGATCAATAAGGATTGAACATGAATTTAAATCACTGAAATCACTGGAAAGTTCAATCTTAATCGTTGCCTTATGCCTCTTACATTGATTTTACAACTGCATTATAAACAGTAAGCATTATTACCAATATCGTTGAAAAGTCTCTCAAACAGCTTTTAAAGAAGTAACTGGTAGCCATATTGAAGTACTTATTTTTTATCAAATTGTCCAGAACGTAATGTGAGTTATAGTCATTTCTCACTTCCACTGACTGCAGCCTTAAAACAACAGCATTCACTCCATGATTCTCCAATAATCTTCACCAGAAAAATCAATAAATCTCCAGTTATCAGTACCATCAGGATGAATGCTGCCACTCACGGGTCAATAAAGATCCATTTCCTTCAGCATTTAGAAATTAGGTCAAACAAGACCCATTTTGGCTTTCTGTGTTCAACGGGTTAATGTGATCAACTGACCACATCATAGCCTGGATTACCGTAATAGTGAGCAGTGAAGGAGTGATTGCCAAGTGAAGGGGTCTACCAGAGCAAACAGTCCCCCACCTGAATAAATACCTGTATTTTCCCAAGACCTAAATATGTGCATTTATGCTCCAGACATTTTAGATTGCTCCGCATACACACAGGGCCATTACCATCCTGACTGCATGTCACGCCTGTCTAACATCCCAATTTATCACAATCACACTCATTTAACAGCGCGTATGACATCTGAGCAACATGGCGAATCCAAACATTTCCACATGGGAAAAGTCGTGATACTACAATGAGGTATGCGGTGTAGCTGAACACTACATCAACAGTTTCCCTCCTGCCAGCTGAGAGAGGATGAAATAATGGTCACGTGGCAGTGACATGCTGTTGATTTTGTAGATAAAGACTAGTTTTCTCCAGTAAAACAGCTGCCCGGTTATGTTTTACTGGAGTTTAGTTTTTTTGTAACCAAAACTAAGCACAAATGACATTTTATCCCTCAAAGAAAAACATTGTATTTTGTTCTAAGTGTCATAGTTAACACATAGTTGGCACAACGGTGTTGCCTTTCTCTAAAACAGACACTTCATACAATTCATACAGTTACAGAATGTTTTAACATTTTCCATTCTGATGAAATAATGATTAGTTTGACCTTCTTATTATAATTTCTTGTCAAAAATGAAAAGAAACAACTCACAACTCAGCCTCCTCCCTGACCCAAGACAATCCCCACATTTAAAAATCTCCTCTCTATATAGTGTCTGATGATCCTAACTTTAGAATTGATCCACCAGTACATGTTGGGTTCTCGCTTTCTAGAGAATAAAGGCTCCTTTGAAGACGGCACAGGTTTTACGTCGGCACCTGTCTGTTAGCAACGTGAACAGGACGACCACTGCTTACAGCAAAACACAGCCTGCTTGTCCAGCGCGAGGAGAAACAACACAAACATCTGACAGCACTTCCTCTGGGGGATTAACTCAGCTTTCTGCTGACTGTGCTAATAACTGAAAGCCGTTCAGACTGAATGCATGCGTGCAAAAAAAACAACAAAAAAAAAAACCCTCTCTCTGCTGGAGGATATGGAAGTTCAGAAACTAGAACAAATAATCCACAATGAAATAGACATAAAATATATACGTTTGATTTACATATGAGCTTAGGGGTATTTTACACCACATATGGAAAACAATTCATCTTCTAAAAAAAATCCCAGAAGATAAGCTGGTCTCCAGACTCTTCCTGTTTCTTATAAAGTCAGAACATGTCACAATAGAAGTTTGGCACTTTTTGTCCTCAAACATTTTATAGACCAAATTAGTTTCTGTTTTTTTTCTCCTGCCCTGATAAAACCCATGTGGTCTTAAAACTTGCTTGTGCATTTAAATTATTAGGCCCCGACGAACAATGTGTATTTAATTTTGACTTACTGGTACCCATTATGAATAAAATGCTGATTGTGGGATCAGAATGTTCATCAGCTGCTTTGCCGTGCTCGCGTCTGTGTTCACCGGAAACATATACAGTGTGCTACGCTCATAGTGTTACTTTGTGAAGAAAGAAAAAAAAAAAAGTGTGAATCTTCATTAGCGTGTGTGTGAACATGTGCGTGTGTGTGTATGTATGCGAGTGAATAATGACAGGTTGTGGCTCCACTGAGGGGATTGATAATAGCCCGGGCTGCAGGCCCCGGGGGACGGCAGGTAGACACTCTGCAGTCCTGACCCTGCACTCTCACATTACTGAGTGCCTTGCTTTCAGCTTTCCTCCACAATCCCCGCCCAAGAACCACCAACGCACCCCCACCACTACCACCACCACCACCACCTACGCCCCACCATGACATCATCAGGAGAACTCTTCCCTCCCTAAATCCCTCTTTAACTTTATTTTTTATTTGGTTTCTTTTTTTTTTTTTTGTCATGTTCCACATTTTATGTTTGTACTTTATTTTTTTTCTTTTCCCGCCTATAAAGCAGAACTAACAATTGTTCATTGTTCATTTATTCGCCTCTAACTCTCTTTTGGACCCCTCAGGGTGCCCACACCTCAACTCAAGCCTCTCTAGACTTACCTGCTCTAACCTACAAATCCTTCAGTCTGCACACACATACTAGGCTTTACTGTCCCAATCCCCCTCAGTCCCAACTCCAACTCGAGTGCCGGGGACTTAAAGCACAAGGGGCTTGGCTGACATCCAAGAGAAGCGAGAGAGAGAGAGAGAGAGAGAGAGAGAGAGAGAGAGAGAGAGAGAGAGAGAGAGAGAGAGAGAGAGAGAGAGAGAGAGGAGAGAGAGAGAGAGGGAGAGAGAGAGGGAGAGCGAGAGAGAGAGAGAGAGAGAGAGAGAGAGAGCGCGAGAGAGAGAGAGAGGGAGAGAGAGAGAGTCAGTCCACTGACTCATATCCTTCCCTTTCTGACTCTGCTCCAGAAATGATGTAATGCTCTTGGCTTTTCGCCCTCCCCCCACCCTGTGCCTGCCTACCCCCAGATTTCGTCCCTCCCTCTTCTCGTCCTCTCACTTTTCCCTCTCTTTCCCTCCTCAACTCTTCCAACACCGCCGCTCTCGCTCCTCGCCGGGTGAAGTCACTGCGAGCTCCGGGTAGACACAGCAGCTAAAAACTTTCGAACGTAACCAAAACAGCCCAGGGCCAAGTTCCAGACATTTGGGAGATGGTGGTGCAGTCGCCATGGGAACGGAGGTAAACACAGGGAGAAACAAGGGCCTCAAACAGCTTGCAGCTGCCTGGCTCTCTGAGTAAACACTACACAGGACCTGCCCCTGATTTACTGCCTTTAATCACTGGTGGGAGGAGAGTGCCATGGGGTTTGGACTGAGGAAATAATACGAATCTGATCAAATAAATCAGCTGTAATGGGTTACGACACAGGCTGACTTTTATTAGCGGGCTAGAGAAGGGATGGATGCTGGGAGGGTGCTTCAGTGGAATAGATCTGGGATGGGGTGTCCTCACATCGGGGTGCCTGTAGCCGAGTAAAGCCGTGCCAAAGCACAGCTGAGGGATGGTGGCGAACGATACTCTGGAGCAAATTAGAGCGAGGGTTGCGGTATTCATTCACCAAATATGATCTTGTTTTGATTCATGGGATGCCGTTGGGTGAAGGCCGCAGAGGTGGCTTGTCTATCACTGACACTTACCACGAAAGCATGTCAATACACACATATCAGCAGTGAATCAGAAAACACTCTCCGCCAACGACTGTGTCATCCCGTTATGGGCCTACCTGTCATCTATCAGCAGCAGCACATGACTGCTGTTGTAACATTTGGCTTGTGTCACGTCTTTCACTTTCAATGACACTCCATCCTCCTCCTTTTTAATCTACTAAAACCTGACTATTTATTAGCATGTTTGACCCTCTCCTCCTCCCAGTGATTTTCATCCTCTACCGTCAGCCTCTCATTCAACTTTCCATCCTCACTTTCCTTTCGTAATCTCAGCACATTTTTTCCCACACCTTCATTCTTCTGATGCCATTAGTCCACGCTTCCATCCAAACATGATCTATCTTTTCCTCTCCTTGCACAGGCATGCCCCCCCCCCCCCCCCGACGAGCCACCATCCCAGTACAAATGCACATCTTCCACGTTTGTCCTCCTCTCCTCTAACCAACTGATCCTTCATTTCCTCTCCTCCATCCACCTCCTAATACCCTCTTCCTCTCCTCCATCCACCTCTGATCCCGTTTTTCCTCTCCTCTGTCCACCTCTGATCCCCCTTTTCCACACTTCCCCAAGTTGTGATCCCTGCGCTCCCCAGAGTTGTGAGGCATGTCCCTGTGTGTGAGTTGCTTGTGCAGGAGCCTGCATGTGTGGTGGCCTCAGGGCAGGGATGACACAGACCCGCTGGAATGAGAAGGAACAGAGTCTGGGCGTTCCTCTACAAACGCACTATTAAACCCACTGCAGTACACAATGAGCTCATCTTAATTCAGCTCAGATGTACATCCTGCTTTCTTTCTTTTTTCACTCTTTTTGTTTTTTTTAATTGATTACAACGCGCACCTTTGTTTTTCCGTATCTTTTGTTTACTTCTGTCTACCTACCGCCTCTCCGTGCCTTTTGCCCCACAATTTAAAAAAAAAAAACAATTGTCAACGCACTCGCAACTGTGCAGACGAAGGTTTATCAAGCCGAAACATGCGGGCATTTTCCTGGAGGTCCCACACTGTGGCACGCGGGACACACCTCCCTCCTTATCTCAACTTTGTGAATGCAATGAAATCGTAAACAATAATAAAACATGTTTTTCTTTTCAGTTTTGAAGTTTGCAAGGTCAGATGTTGTTTACAGTATGCCCTTAACACTCTGTCATTGTCAGCCTTTACACTGGTACAATGGACACATATATTCAAGGCTGCACACTGATGTAGTGATTAGCACTTAAACTTCAAGGTGATAATATCTCTGGTCGACTCCTGGCTGGGTTGTTTAGTGGACTCGGCATGTTTTCCCTGTGCATGTATGGCTTTTTGTTTTTTTCAGTTAGTCTGATTTTCTTCTCCAAAAACATGCATTTGAGGCAAAGTGCTGGATGTAAGCAGGTCAGGTCTGGATCAGCTCCAGGTCCCCGTGACACTGGTTTTGGATAAAGCAATATAGAAATTAAATACAAACATATTTGTGAGTCATGTTTAGATACTCAGCAAAGGTTGAGCTGGATAATATTGCTTTCCTCCTAATAAACAACAAACATCCAAATGTATGTGTGAATTCCACCAATCAGCAGATGGACTCAGCGATAGCAGACGTGGTTGTAAATAAAAATTTTGTTTGAAACAATCATTCAAGTTACTGCGAAATCAGATTAAAAGTGCAAATGCAAGCATAAAAAAGGAATGCAGACCTACTTAATTTTCGTCAACTTTAAAATCCTTGTTTGAGAAGCTTTAGCGCCTGCATAGGATATATACATGTCTACGTGAACCTGCTTTTTGCTTACAGTGAGTATACTGGACATTTACAAATTAATTTTACTACACAAAAGTAAAAATAAAAAACTCAAACAAAAGCTTAAGCTGACCTTATTGAGGTTCCTTCATTTAAAACAAACAAAACTGACTTAACAGACCACTATAGCAGCTGCAGGAATTTCCCAATGAAGAAAACTAAGTGGATTGTCTTGTACCAAGTTGTATTAGTTTGTTTTAAGATACAAACAATAGCCTCACAGTTAGAAAAAAAAAAAAGGAAATCTGTTCAGTCGGGTGAACTTATCAAGTAATAATTGCTGATAAACATGAAACTGAAAAAAAAAAAGAAATTATAACATTATATGTTTTTGAATGTTGTCTGCAAATTGTTACGCAGCACTCTATAAAAATCAATCAATATAACATCAAACATCCTTAAAAAAAACACAAGCAGCTCACAAATATATCTATCACCCTACACTTTGCAGGAAACACTGCTTTTCAGAAGGCACAAACATCAACAGCTCTTTGTGTTACTTCCCTAAACAGGTAAAGACAAGGACCACAAGATGCTGGGGGCCCGAGGTGTGAAGATAAAGTGCATTTAAAGCAGGAAACAAAACCCGAAATTTACTTCCTTCAAAGACCTGCACAATAATAAGTGATCTTGTATGAACATGTGAAAATGCACACAGTCTTCCCAGTGTGGTACATCAACAATATAGCTGTTTAAAGATGAATAGACCCGAAAAATGATGTCAGTTACTCTCTGTGTATACAAAATTAACTGCAAATGGATACGGAGGACTGCTCTAAGTAAGATAAAGTGTGATGTGACATTTGTACAAGAACAGAGAGATATAATTTCTGTTTCTGAAATGGACCATAAAGTCCAGGAAAATCTGACAAAAGCTGTCTTGGTTAAGTGATCACCAACCAACACTGACATCAACAGCCTGTGGTTTTCAGGATTGCACCTTTTAGGCTCACAGAGAATTTAACACTTTTATACACAGAAAGTGTAGTAAAAACACCTGTTTTCATACACGGCCAAAAAACTGAGAGCGGTACTTAAAGACCCACATCGTAATAAACTGACGATGCAATATTTTACCACATCTGTACTGTAATCGCTCCGTACTTAACCCAGCTGCATTCAGCTCGATCAAACTGTGTAATGGAAACAACTGACTGAATTCGCCTAACGAGCCACAATACAAGACTGTCATTTCTAATGTATTGTGCTCCACGCCCATCTCTCTTCAGATCACTTACGAGGCAAAAAAAAAGAAGTAGATTTTTCCACAAAATGTTGCATCTCGCACGGTTGACTACTAACGTCCGATGCGTTTAACTCTGACACAACTCAGCACCAGATGTTTCTAATTGAAAAGCAGAGTGCGTCCAACTGTTGGACAATCGCTCCTCTTTTTACGATAATGATAGCCGTGACATCTGCTGGCTGCTTCTTATACCTGGTTTTTAACACTGGTTTGTGTCAGTGCTCGTCCCCAAACACAGAGAGAGAGAGAGAGAGAGAGAGAGAGAGAGAGAGAGAGAGAGAGAGAGAGAGAGAGAGAGAGAGAGAAAGAGAGAAAGAGAGAGGGGTCCTCAGGTTTCACAGCTGCAGGCCGAGCTCAGTCCTAAAGTAAATGGACTTGAGGAAAGCCAATCCTAATTGATTCCAAGCCTCAAAGCTCTTTAGTAAACATTGTGGAGCAATGAAAATGACTTGTTATCCTAATTCATTGGACGCTCACGCTGCGCTCTCGGTAGAGCAGAGGAGCCGATCGAGGAAGCAGATGGAAGTTGAGATTAAACTGATTTTGTTTGGTGATTTTGTCTCATTTAGAGACAAAATCACCACAGAGCTCCATAAAGGGTGTCGAGATTAAAAGATTTATTAGCCCGCAATGATCGCACATACAAACTGTACCAGTCATGACCAGGATAACTGGTTTTTAAGTGTCTCTTTGATTATTATGACTGAAATTGAAGACAAACATTTCCATAGCGAGATCCTGTGCTGCTAGTTTTACGTGATAGTCTCGTGTTCACGAGCACATTGTAAATCCAAGACAATGAAGATCATTTTGGTGATTTAACAAGATAACAAGGCGATTAAAACACATGCCACAATAAGGAACCACTGGTGTGACCTTCAGAAGCCTCACTCTCAGGTTGGTGCAGATCTAGCCTGTGAAGTGTTCGACATGTTTTCCGAATAGGAAGTTCCTGTGGAGAGACCCTGTGCTCGGAGACTCTGGTAAGCCCTAATGGCTTCCTGTGGAAGCGTTGCTTTTCAGTGGAGGGGTTTCCTCAGCCCGTTTTCCTGCTGATACGAACATTTCCAGATCAGTTTTCTCTCATGTGAATGAGAAAAGGTTTCCAACGTTCTCAACAAGTGACACACACCTCTGCACTTTGTACTCAGAGGATACTTCAAATTAAGACTGATGGATAACATAAGCTTGGTTGCCATTTTTGGCCACCAATCAGTCACCATCATACTGCACAGTGGCTCGAGAGTTCATGTGATGTGACTTTATGGAGGCGAACTGTGACACCACCGCTCTCTCGACGAATCAGTGACGGCTCTGTGATCGTAAAGGGTTGTGAAGTGAAGCGGCGAGCCGGTGCTTTAGCGAGGTAAGGAGTTTACAATGACAGGTAAACTTAGGTGAAGCAGGCTCAGCAAAGTCTCTGTTACTGGCAGTGATTGCTTCTCCTCCAAGGGGATGAAATTCCATCCCTGCCCTCGACAAAGAACCTGACGGCGTGTCAGTCAGGCTTAGTGACGAGGCCTCCCATCCAATATTCACTAGCTCTTCAAGCTGTAAATCTACACAGGACAACCTCGACACAGTGGCTGGCCTAACACTGAGCCATCTCGATGTCTAACCAGCTCGCCACAGGCCTGGTTTGCAGTAACAAAGCCTTGGCACAAGTTTGAGGTTAAGGCAGAGAGGAAACATTGAGGTCAGCAGAATATCTCCTTTAAGGTCCATGAAAATACAGTAAATATTTGTGTACGGTAAAGAATTACTGGCATATCAAGATTAAACCTCTTAAGAGGGAAAATGTGACACACAAAGAGTTGATAGCAGCACAACAGTTGACAGATTTTATAGAGTCAATGTCTCATATAGCCTCATTACATATAATGTGCAAATGTGGCTCATCAATACAGGGTCTGATGATTTGAATCTGAATCTGAAGGAAACGATAATAGAGTACACGACACAGATTGGTATTCAATTATTCTCTCTTTCTACAAAGAGAGAATCCAAACCGTAAGGTGTCTGACATTCCCATAGTATGAAAAGAACTATTTCAGAGCATGAAACTTTAAACCGTTGTAAAGCCAGTCACGACTGACGCTTCAACGGTGACCTCATCTTGTCCTCTGGGACCCTCTTCTGCGTGCTCTGCTATGGGACAATACTGAATGAACAGCAAAACATGGATCGCCAGCCCTCCACACACTGCTCCAAATGTAACAAAACCCTGACATTACCTCAGAGACTATGGAGAGATGACAGCCGGCACGGACACAAAGGGTCCATGCCGAGCTTGAGGCTGTCACTATACTCGAGGTGAGAAGACACACTCTGTTCACTGCACTCGTCACAGCAGTTACTTTAACCCATCGCAAACGAGGCGAAACAACCATGGAAGGATATCATTTAAAAAAAAAAAAAAAAAAAGAAAAAGTGTATTCCATGTACTTGCTACAAGACTTGCATAGGTTTTGCTGGATTTTCCATCCTAGTTTCCCACTCACCCAATCTGTCTGTTCGTGGATGGAGCCTGAGTGATGACGGAGCTGGACTGAGGCGAGGGCAGGGCCTGCTGGATCACTATGCTGGTATCATGATTTCCCATGCGTGAGTGGGTCTGCTGGTGCTGGGCTTGGCCTCCTTGGCCATGCAATGCAATGTTCTGCACAGAGGAAGACAAAGGAGAGCAAACAGTATGTAAGGTTACTGAATATGTTTGGAGTTTGACATTCCCTCTAGCAAGCCCTTTTTTTTTTCAGTACATCTCAAACATTGGCCTTGGGCTAAAAATGCTGAGCTTTAGCGGCTGATGAAGAACTATGTAAACTATGTTCAGGCTGTTTTTTGTTGCTTAGGGGAAATATTGATACTTTTTTATGTATCCAGAGGGATACTCTCATGATTTACATTAGAACACAACTAAACTGCTCGAAGACACAACAGCTAATGCATAGAAGAAGGCATAAAGCCATACATTAAGTTAGTTGCATTGAGTCAAATACATAATTACCTTTACAGTAATGATGAAGCAAAATAATGCATTGATAACAAATCAGAAACCACAATAAGGCCTCTAGTTATTCTACTCATGCTTAAGTTAACTGTAATACATGAAAATATGACAATTTCATATTCATACTGGCTGATTGCTGTCACTTCTTATGCCCATTGTGCTTTACACTCCTGGAGTCTTGCTCCGACTTGCCTCCTGCTGACTTAGCAGAGCCTCCCATCATAAACCGCACAGGCTGGGCCGGCTAGACATGGCTGACCTGAGCGCAGACGAGCTCCAGAGCCAAACCGCCCAGACATCAGCTTAGCTACAGCGTGCACTGCACATCTTCCCAGACATTAGATAAGCAGTCTGTCTTGTGGTGATTTGACGAGTACCCGTGCTGTAGGTGAAGGTGCCCAAGGGCAGATCTATAATGCATAAATGATCACGTCCTTTGTCAAATGTCAGAGCTCAGTGACTCCGCTCGCTTGCGAGACAAACAGGCCGAGGCTTTTACTGCTGCCAAGGAGTTGTCTCAGGGGTCTGTCTATATTTCTGGCATGAAACGGGACTCCCTCGCTAAAAGATGGCTGTTTGAAGTTACAGGTGGAAAACCTGATCTCTGTTCTCCTCACCTGCGGTGGGTGACAAATCTCCACCTGCTCGTCTGTCTGTCACTGCCGACATGACAGATGAGCATCGCGGGGCACCGTGTCTGGGGTACAAGTGCAAAACATGAGCGTACTTTGAAACAAAAGAGGAAAAATGTGCCCGAAATATCCCAAGGCCTATGAGCACTTGTGGCTATCAGTTGTAGTTGCATGAGGTCTACGTGTGTGAAAGCTATTAAAAGTGCCTTATCGCCTCACGGTGGGCGGGCAGCTATTAGTGACTTGACTGACGATCCCCCCCGGATCATCACCACTCAACCTAACGTCTGTCATTGGCCAGGGCTTTGCGTTCCTCTGAGTATTATTTTCTTTATAAATCCGAGGCTTTGTTCTCTGCTCCGTTGTACCTGTTTACTGTCCTCTTCTTCTTGGGCTTTGCAGAACTCCTGCTCGATGGAGCAGTCCAGCTCGCTGAACAATCCCACCTCCTCGCAGTTCTTCAAGAATCGTGTCGGCGTGGGTGTCTGGTCTGGAAATGAATCAGAGAGTATTGATTATTCCTGGGTTATTCTATTTTATATGTGTGTGTGGGTGCGTGCATGCATGCATGCGCATGTGTGTGCGTGTTGTTTAACCCTGTGCTAGACGAGCAACCTGTCCAACATGTACCCTGCCATTAGCTCAGTGTGAGGTGGGACACGCTCCAACCACAATGTGACTGAAGCCAATATAGACCCTATATGGATGTCGACACTATTATTCACACATTCATGTTCAAATATGTGATGCCACAATGACAGAATACCACAAAAACACTAAAAGCATCATTTGAAATTACACTCAAAACAGACTTTACTGTTTACATTGTCAGTTTGAGATTAACTTTCCATCCTCACTGATTCTGCACAAAGTCAAATTGCTTCAGTATCGTCGAGTCGTCTTCGTCACACTTGAAGCGGGCTAATGGAGATCCACCTTTAAGAATAACAAAAATGTTCCCTGCCACATTGTGTTTTTCAGGAGAGCATTACCTCCATTTACTTAGTGAGCGAGAGATACTGACCCTGACAGCCCCCATTTTAGCTGACAAAGTACAGATCCCACCTACCAAGAGGGGGTCTCATTTGCGGCGCTCAGTTAAGCTGCGGTATTCAGCTTGACGTGGTGGGGGCTGCACAGGGATCAGGTTTCAGACAGTTGAAGGTGATTTTAGGATCACGATTGTTTCAGAGGCTAAAAGCATACTTCATGGACTGTTTATCCATTCTGGCTAGACTGGGGATTGACTCAAACCTCCATCATGACCCGCATACCCAAAATACACTTTATTCCAAAAACTCCCTTTCAAAATTTACTGGCTGACACTATATGTTTTTTCATTTTTTTAATGTGAGTGATTTCAACTCTTAGCTAAGGATATGAGTCAACGAAAGGCAAAAACAAGCGTAGGGGGAAGTTTGGATCAACAGTTACTGTAGTAAAAGTTGACAGGTTCTGGTGACCAGATTGGAGCATGGTGTGACGTGTGGTTGATCTGCAGTGCACACTTACAACTACTGACCGTATTGTCCTCGGTTTAAGGTCTTTATAAGAGAAATGGTCAGAGTTGTAACTCAGACAGCAGGCGATAAAGACACCTGGCCTAGAAAATCTGATCCGGCCGTCCACTGAGTGTAAATAATGAAGAAGACACAATCTCAGTTGGCTTGGCAGGAGCAGTGATCACTAGACAATGTGAGCAGGGCAGGGAGGGGCATTCCTAGGAATGGGAGGTCTACACTTATAGATTGGCCTTGAGCTGATATCGCCAGCACACAATCTTTGATTTGGTGTTTCTGTGAACTCTAGATAAATGTGAAGCATGTCATCTGTTGGTCTTACACCGGAACATTCCCAAAACCCCCTCTCACTGTATATGTATTAACAACAGAAGGTCATTTGGGTCATCAGGCATGCATAAAGACTGAATCAAATACAAAGTAAGTTACGCAATCCATGAAATAAATGCAAAATGTGGCATTAAAGCTTTAAAATATGAACACAAAAAAGTGATATCTGTCCACATTGTATGAATTTCTACTTGCTTCACCGCCAGTTTATTTACATGTGTTTTTGTGAAAGCTAAAAGGAGCTCCGACAGAGAGGGCTGAAGTGGTTGCAGACCCTTGGACGAATGACAGCCCTGAATGACAGGCAAAAAGCTCAAGGGAAACGCAATTTTACATAACATGTCACTTTGTTCTGTTTTATGTCAGCGTCTCCGCTTCCTGCTGAAGTACGCACAAGTGGTATCCACTGAATGGGGCTCAACTCTGAGGTAACGCGCGTCATATCATTTACATTATTGTAAACAACTTGTATAGACACGCTGTAAAAGTTGTCTGATGACAGATAAGCGTGTCTGTGTGTGAGTCACTGAGGGCACACACCTGCAAACAAACACCGAGCTCCCTGTGATCCCTGCTCAAGTAGTGAGTGAGGCCGTATTGATGCAGACGCAACTCACCTGATAACATGTTGTCGTTCTTTATTGAAGGGAACTTAAGGGTCATCTCATGTTTGTGTCGATGTATCATCAGATGGTCCTCTGTGGGGAATCGCTGTTGTGAAAGAAGAACTGTAAGGAACGAATGTGTATCCTGCATTCGACGAGTGAATTACATTCACTGGTTTGTAGTTGACGACCGCTTCCTCGTCGAGCATCCACGCTGGTGCAGATGTCAAGACTTCACACGTGTAGTGTTATTTACAGTTTGTTTCACTCACTGCCATGCTATTCTGTTTCTCCCCTGTGTGTGAGTCAGAAACGAACTCCTCAGACCTCCTCAATGCATTCCTCTTCACATTACAGGCAGACATACATGCAGATGTTCGCGTTAAGTTCTTCTGCGTCGACATGCTCACCTGAGAACAGCCAGGAGCGTTGCACACATACGGCCTTTCCTGGTCCGAGTTCATCACTCTGGCCAACTTCTCATAAAACTATAAAGAAAGAGGGGGAAAAAAATGAGAGCAGGCAGGGGAAATGAATGACTTGAGTTTCCTTGCCAGCACGCAAAAGGAAAAATACACTCTTTGTGTCATGCTAGACATTAAATTGCCACCACACCTGCACTAGTTTTCTCACACTCCAGTAACCTGGGAGCCATTAAAGTGATATTCACACTAAAGTTGTGGAAACAGTCGATTCAAACTCTTTGATCCAGAGGAAAAAATTCTAAATAGTTCAACATGCTTACATGGATTGATTTCTTTATGCTGATGCCATTAGCTTTTGTAGCTATTTAAACCAGCTATTCATAAAATAAAATAAAGAACTGAGTAGAATGTATAAATGTAGTCTACAAAACAATAAATGCCAAATTATTTTTGCATTTATGTTTACACAGCATGTTTATAGACGTGCATCCATATGCCCGCAGAAAGAACTTTAATGAGGTTAGAAACAATTACACTATTAAAAATCATTAGCAAATTATAATCAAACATCTGGATTGGAAGCACTCTTTCCACAAAAGTCTGATACGAACACAAAAACAACTTCCATTCCGAGATGTCAAAATGTATGTTTCAGTATTGCACCTTTGTGGTGGTACAAGATGAATTTAAGTGGAAGGCGCCTATATCCACTCACACAGCAACATGATTTCAGGTTTCACTCATAAGGCCTTCGTATAAAGGATCCGTTCTTTTTTTTCTTCTTTTTTTTCAGTCAGAGTACATCATTTCGTGAGAAGAAGAAAAGAAAGCGGTGGGAGAGAAGCGTATAATAGCAGTTATTCAATCCATACAAGTTTCAAGATTGCAAATAGGAGCTCAACATAATTGTTCACCTGCATCTGCTGCCAAAAGTGTACTTCAGAATTAATTGCTAAGTACACTGGAGTCATCACCGTGCATTATGTCAAAAGTCTGTGGTCTCTGCTATCATTTCAGCTTTAATGGTTCAAAGTGAAACTGAGTTTTTCCAGAAAAGAAGTTTGCTTCATACCTGGGTTCTATATGTAAAATACAACTATAGAAGTAGAGAAAATACTATAAATTAATAAATATCATCCTATCGTTCTCATTTCTTGCAAGACTAAATGAGGTAATCCAAACACAATTTTTTTTTTTTAATCTCTAAAATAGGTAGATTTTACTCACTTTATAGCTTAAACAAAGTGATTCAAAGGCTTTGACATGCCCTTCAATCTATCATTACTTTTAATGAATTCTTGATGCATCTGATACTTTTATATGCTTAAACCATATTCTTGTAAAAAAAAAAACATAGGTTTCATTAATATTCCTGCATACTAAATCCAAAGGTAACACATGAATAAGACGAAAAGATAACTTTTTTTTGTTCAAAGCCTTTTTTGCCCGAAAGCAATTCAAACAAGTCAAATTTTTTTTGATTACAATCCCACACTGTGTCAAGCATTAAAAGATACCATTTAATAAGAAATTGACTTTTCTTCACTGATTGTAATAAGTGATTTATTCATTTAAAAAAAGTGTTTTAAACGATTGAATGACAAAAGGTAAAGTCATTGTTTTAAACCATTTTTCTTCTCATTAATTAAATAGGTCAGAACTTTCTAATTCCAAGAAAACATCAGCACAAAATATTGTCGGCATCTTCTTTGTACCTCATATCAGTACTTAGCACTTAGAGACGGCTTTGTCTTTTTCTGCAGTCAACCACAACAATGTAAACAAACATTAAGGAACAATCTCTACTTGTGACACGGCGGAGCAATAGAGCTGCTGCACCTCCAGACACTTGTCATTCCAGATGTTAAATTAGTATTATTAATCCAGACCTAAGAGCAGCACCACACCCAACAAGTGTTTGCAGCTTTGAGCCTGTGTTGTGAGACTTCCTTTTTAGTTCTGCAACTTCAAAAACCACAAAGAAAAGCCACAATCTGTCAATGTGGAGTCTGAATTCAAAGCCTGCCGACCACACGAGCACTTGGGCTCCACATGTTACAGGACACTCATTCTGTACTTAAGCCCAATAAGCCTTTTAAAACATACCTGAACAATTCATGTTGACTAAGATGACACATTGGATATTTTGACTAAAATGTTTAGGTTAAAAAATAAATAAATTACATGCAACGTAATTTCATCCCCACCAAAACAAGTTCTTCCATGTGTGGTGGTGACAGACAGATAATTAAATAATTAGCATTAGATGCTTGGTTTATTTATCATCTGTGCTCTTGATGATGATTAAAACATTGAAACACCGAAGTATTTACAGCTGTGACACTGCATCATTAATTTTCTTTTTATCACACACCACATGCACATTTATTACTTTAATTATTACCCCCCCCCCCCCCCCCCCCCTTCTTCCTCCTCCATCCGCTAACAAGTACTGCAGAGCATCTGTAACCCAAGCCAGTGCCACATGTCAAGTGTCGAGCATGAATACCTTCATACACTGTGTACATGTGTGTTGTTTTCATGGGTACAGACTATTTCCTTAAGCACAGTCAAAACACTCAAATATTGTGTTATGCTAAGCAGGGCTGTTTTCCTAACAAGCTGTACTTCATAAGCAAGCCTGCAGAACAGGGTCTGGACAGGGTCTCTCTGTCAGAGAGCAATGAGCCCTGGCCTCTCTTTCTGTCACCAGTCCTCTCTCTCTCTCTCTCTCTCTCTCTCTCTCTCTCTCTCAGCAGAGGCCTTGAAAACTCACCTGGTCGCCTTTTACACACAAAAAAAACCCGAACCAACACTGATTCTAAAACCTCAAGCCAAGGAAGAATGCCAATACCAGAATCAGTGACCATGGAAATTCTGCCAATCATGCATGATTTGATTTGAGCGTATATTTTTAACTCAAGTTTACTTCATCACTTTGCACGAAGCTGCTATGGGGATTTCTTCTGAATTGGCTCTATGAACCACATCAACAAACGCTTACATGTCACACTTAGCAACTGAAACTCCAAGAAAGCTTTAATAAGCGAATAACAGAAAATTGTTTCTGTGACTTTTATTTTCATTTTTTTTAATTATACGTTCACCTTCCTGTTCCAGTTTCTAAAATGGGACTTCATCATTTCATTATATTCACCAGTACATTCAAACCACATGATGCATAAAAACTTTCTAGCATTAATTCTCCGAATGCCTCTGGGAATTATCCAACAACTTTCACACTTCAAATTATCAGTACTCAACGCCCTTTGCTTGGAAAGGGCACTTGGCTCTCATTTAACATAGATGTTTTAGTTTAGCAGAGGAAATTTGGTTACACTTTACATTAACTATATCCTGATGTGAGCGAGGGGAAGGATTAGGGTCCAGCATTCAATTTCAAGAGGAACTGGGGAGGAATTCACCAGGTAGACCGCATTTTAGAATTTAAACAATATGGCGGGGGGGGGGGGAGAGAAGAGGAGGTTGGGGTGCAGAGGCATATGGGGTTAAAGCAAGCACAAACACGCACAGCAATTCACATCTCCAGGTCCTCATAGCCTGCATAGGCTTTTGACAGTATAAGTTCAAGGCAGGATTACAGCGAGCCCTGAGGCAGGGAACTCGGCCCTCTCAGACAATAGCTGCCCTGAACTTTGACTATTGAACTGAATGCTTGACAGAAAGTCACCACTGATGTAAAACTCAATAACTTTCCATTATCGAGCTGCACCGCAAAATGTAAACTCATGGTAAATAGAAACATTCCCGGTTAGAGGTATACCACTAACACTACTCATGTTACTCCTGTTGTACTTGCTGTGTACACAAGAGAGATGTGTCCCAGTATGAAAAATTATGGTAAAATATAAAAAGCATTTCATTCTGTCCTACATTTAGTACAGACAAATGACGGTTGTATTTTACTGCTGCAACTTAAAGTTAACATTGTGTGACATATAAATACATCTGGAAAACACAAGTCAGTTCAAATTCAAAACACTGTCTTTTCAGTCTTTGCTACTTTGCTTGTATTGAATAATTATTATTACAGTTGTTGTGAGCAATATGCATTTTTCTTGAATATTTCAGCCAATTACACAAAGTGACATTTTAATTAAAGTTTTAATATGGCTTATGAATATGTCACCAGTTGTTTGGAATGGGTAATATGGCTCTCATCAGCTTTGCCAGATAATTGAAAACACATTTAGGTTAAGGTCTTTGCAACTATAGAAAAGTTTTTTTGTTTTGTATTGTTTTTTTAATCTGTTGCATGTGGAAAAACCGCCTAATTTATTCTGTTAATGTACAAATACAGTGCTGCTGGGGTTCCTAAAAGCTTTTAAAAACACAAATCTGAATAAACTAATAGATCTAATGGTGTGTAAACAGTTACTATTAACACAGCTAATGAAAAGAGACGCCTCACTGCAGGGGTGATTGAGAGCATGCATGGGAAACAAGTGGTTATTGACAGTGCTGTCACACAGTCGAAACATAATGACAGCGGCCTGAGAGGCAATCAAATAATTAAAACATCTTTCTTCTTTTTTTTCTTTTTTTTTTTTTTCCTGAGCGCGCCTGGTCAGCACAACCTTAAAGTAAAAACCCTCCACATCTCAGCAGCTTAATCAAATATCGACGAGCCTGCAGAATGACGTAATGTTGCTCACGTCGCTGTTAAGGAGCGAAAAGAAAAAAAATAGGATTTTTTTTTTCTTTTTCTTTTTAATGCAAACAGACGCATCAGATGTTTCTTTTGAAGCGGTGTGACAGCGGATCTTTTTCCCAGACGATCATTGGTGAACCGCAGAGTCCGGGACAAGACCGCCGGCTCCGGATCCCGACATGGGACAGGCGTGACAATGATGCGGGGGGATCCAGACAAGAAAAAAAACAAACAAAAAAAAAACGAACTTTGAAGAGCCGGATTACTGTAAAATCCAATGGAAAGCATCCTTTTTGTTACGCGTTTGGATTCCTGCAGACTTGTCTCTGACAGACCGATCGAGCTGCAGCGGCACTTGACTTCAACTTCAACAGTCAACAGAGCAAACAGGCCAAACAAAACTCACATGGCATCGGATCGAGAGCAGAGGTGCAAACACAAACCAGCTCGGCACGAGAGGGAAATGATGGGCTTGGAAATATCAAAATTAAATTTAAATTTTTTTTTTTTAAAAAAAAGGTCTGCTGAAGCGAAGGAGAAAACAAGCTGTTGCATGAAGAAGAAGAAAAGAAGGAGGGGGGTAAAAAGAAAAGTGAGAAGAAACGCTTTATAAAAACCAACACAACGAACCTGCAGAGGCGCGTGCACGGTCCTCTGCATGGCGGCGAGGCTTTTCAACTTACCAAACAAGTGTAGAAAATGTGAAGCAGTCTCTGAGAAGAAACCACGTTGGACTGAGGAAAGATTACAATACGATCTATTTAGAGAAGCATAACGTCACCCCCCGGGTGACGTCACGTGGGATTCCTGAACTTCTAAATCATTGCGGTCCGCTCGTGGGGCGGCGCGAGCGGGGCGGAGTCTTCAGCGAGACGCGCACGCCCCCGCAGGCGTGGACGGACACGGAGTGGGTGTGGTGCGGCACCGGTCCGGATCCCCGGTACCGACCGGGAGGGCGAAGCACAAGAGCGAGTCTACACCAGGACCTCAGCTCTGGGAGGGAAAAAAGGAAGTTGTTCCCTCTAAATGTATTATTTATTTGCACTTGAAATACAGTTGTGCAGCAACTTGTGCAAACGAATCAATTTTCTGATAAACTAAACTAATCATACTTTGTTAATCCCCTCGGAGAAATTCCTTAATCGATGGAAAGGCAGCCATGGAAGGAGCTCAATCCATCCCGTGGGAGCAGTTCAGGGTTCAGTGTCTTGATCAAGGACACTTCTGCATGTGGATAGGAGGAGGTGGGGAATCGAACCTGCAACCTTCCAATTGAGCGAGGGACTACTGCTCGACTCCCTCTGCACCACTTCCCCCAATCCGGTCAGAGGATTGAAGGCAGTGTGTCACAGAGCAATCACAGACCAGCAGACACGCACGAACTCAACATTTTACACACATTAAATATGTAATTTAATATTAAGCTTAAAATTGTTCTATTAGTGTTTTTTTTCTTTTGGCAAAGTTTTTTTTTTCTTTGTGATGTGGGCCCTTCTGACTTCTTTAATTTCCACTGTCGACATCAGTATTAGGTTGGACTCGTCTCTTTGCTGCATTGTTCTCTTCAACATCTGGTTCTTTAATGCTGTGAGTAAGCTGTTCAACAGAATCCCGAGCTGCTCAAGTCATGCAAAAGAAGAAACAGCACTATTTTAACATTATTACCGAGTGTGTCGGTTCTTCATTCTTTTACAGACAAAAGCCGCCATATCCTCAAAATAAAATCAAGTTTATACGTTCTGCTTCTGTTTCCATTTTCTTTTTACAATGTCAGATCACACCTGTACCCCACTTTTTTAATGTAAAAACAAAAACTGTCACCGCTGAAATGCAATGTTTCATATTACATCTACTACTAGTATTTCATTACAGTTACTTATTTAAAAGCACAAGAGTTAATGGGAGTTCCTGCAAATAAAAACTAGTGAGTTACTCAGGAAATTTCCCTCTGAGTTAGATGTGATCGTCTTTCTCACTCACCCTGTGAACACTTTTGCATTATTGTATTGTTCCAGTGACATTTTGGCTGACCGCCATGTTGGTTGGTGTTATTATGACTGATTCACTGCTAACTATGCAGTGTCTCAGTTGTCTCAGGGAAGGTTTTTCAATGGTAAATGGACTTTATGTCATCAATTTCCACTTCAGCATTGTTAATCACATTCACCCATTCATGCACACCCACATACACACAAGTGGGAATGGCCGTCTTCCATCGAGACGTATCTTTGGGTTCAAGGACACTTTGACATAATGGACAATGTGAGATGGAGGTTGAGCAAACAATCTTGTGATTGGATGACGACCGAGCCAAGACATTTACATGAATCTTTTCACAATGACCTTTTCAAACCTATTGGTAAAATACTGGTCGAGATGTATGTACGAGTCATTGCAATAGTCACAAGCCCTCTAAGTGCTGAAAAATGAGAATAAAACAATATTTATGCTAACAAGTCTCATTGCGTGCATCCATATTGAAAATTGAAGTCCTGATCCTCAAAGTTGACCCCAAGTTTACCCTTGGGAACCCAACCCTAAGGTCTTCTCGTATTTTATATCATTTTCTTCTGCAACACTCAAAACAACTCGGATTCCTGAGCTCCAAGGCAACTAGGAATCAACACAAGTTCAACTAAAGTTACATCAGTTAACTGAAAGGCGATGCTCTTTAATCTGCATGTTACTGTTTATTTAAAAAAGAAAATGATATTTTAGGAAATGATCAGGCCAACAGGACATTGTTACATATATCATATTAGTTACCAAGTTACTGTAACTAAGTTGTTACTGCCAAAATTAGTGGCATTGCAGTAATGGTTTCCCTGTGTTGTAATTTTGTGTATCAATAGAAGTCAGAGTTGAAGAAAAACGTCAGTTTAAAGTTTCTTTTGTTTGTATTTCGCTTTGGTTCTTACTTGAAGGGCACTTTTGGTTGCATAATTTCTTGTATGAGTGGCGTGGAGGTAAACTAAGCACATGAAACTGAAACTAAGCATTTTTATGATGCAGTATGGCCTAATGGAAGACCTGCTGTGTGGTAATTTAATCAATCAGAAAGTAATCTAGAAATGTGAAGCCTGTGCGCACAAACTGAAATCCTGACTCCCAACCCAGAGTTTAACAGACAAAAAGCCAATCGTTATGTCTCATGAAATGCAATTATCATTAGAATGTGTATTCATCCATCCATCTTCTATACCGCTTCACCGTTTTCACCATAGCTGGGTGCTGGAGCCAATCCCAGCTGAATGCATATTGACACCCACATGCCTAACAAACACACCCACTGATCCTGGAGGTTTTGTCAACTGTTGATGCACAAAATACACAACTTTCGATCATTTATTTCCTAAACTGTGTGTTTACAGCACACGAGATGAGATTCAATCAACATTGCAGCGCAAAGCATTTGCGTTGGGACTCTGTTGTGACCTGCTGGTGCCAACTGGCTGTGATTTCTCGGGCCACAGACGCTGGTAGTGAAGCCATCTTCGACTCCAGGGATTAATGACTGCTCGCACATTGAGAAATGTTTACCACTCGCCTGCGACCACTCCACGAGACACACTAAGAGCTCTGTCACTGAAACAATAACGCAGTCTGAAAAGCCTCCATAACTCAGAGCCTCTCCGCCTCTGTCTTTTAACCAGAGCTTTAATCAACGTTTATGACATCCTTTTGTCTCTTTATTGCCAATATATTTCCCAACCAATCCAAACATTATGCTCCCAGAGGAGCAGACTATTAAGGTTGGAAAGAGCCGATACAGTTTGGGTCACTGACCCACACTAAAGCAGATTTGATCTATATTATACTAAACCTTTTATTATTATGCCTTTGTGCAAGGCTTTTGGGGAAGATCACCTTGAAGGGATAAAAACTGGTGAGGATGCTTTGCCGCAGCAGGTGCAAAGGGTGAAGGAGACTAAATAATGTCAGTGTGATACAGGTTTTGTCAAAAAAGTATAAAATACCTTGATAAATACTTTATGCAACATATGAATCTATAATCTGTTTTGTTTCCTAACATTGGACTTTTGCTGGTTCTTTTTTCCATTTTTTTTTTTCAATAAATTGCAGGTGACGATGTGTCATACGGTAAAAAGATGTAATACAACTTTTTCCCCTGTGCCGTCTTTCTATTGTTTGAAGAAAAACTGCATGTATTTATCTCTTTGCCCTCGTCATCATCAATAATGTCAAAAACAATGACTTCAAAAAAAAAAACAGGACTTTATTTTGGAAAAATAATACTCAGAGCAACTGACTGATGTTTTTTTTTCTATCAAAGGATTCCGGCCAAATTCAATAGTAATCCAAGCATTTCCTTCCTCTGAGGCATTGGTATTATGGTGAAGAGGATCAAGAGAGGAAGATTGAACTTTAGCGATGAACAAAGGTTATAGCATTGCCTCACGGATGGATGGATGGATGGATGGATGGATGGATGGATGGATGGTGGATGGATGGATGGATGGATTGATGGATGGATGGATGGATGGATGGATGGATGGATGGATGGATGGATGGATGGATGGATGATTTAAGTCACTGATTAACCTCATGTGCATGATTTTGGAGTACCCGGACTAAACCCTCATACAACCTGAGAGAACATGCAAACAAAAAGGTCCGGCTAGTATTTGAACCACAACCTTCTCACTGTGCAGCAAGAGTGAAAAAGTGGTGGTTCACATTTTCATGTAAGCTGAAATGCAGTTATATATCTTTACAGGCTCAGGAGGGCAGACTGGTGTATTAAAGGGGTCATCTTATGCAAAATTCACTTTCTACTGGTTTTCCAACAGTAATAATCGTCCCCATACCGGGAATGACGAAGAAAATGTGTCATCTCTCTCCTTGGCTTGTTTAAATTTTTTTTAAAAGGTGTGCTCCAACGAGCGAATCAGAAATCAATCCCTATATAGTGTCATCGGGGGTTTAGCCAATCCTAATCAAGGCAGGCCCTCCCTTTGACCCTCCCACAATTAGGCAGCTCTGCTCTGGCACATGGCACCATGAGAGGAAGTGCGTCCTCCTCTTCCCAAGATGGGCATGTGTGGGCGGAGCCAGTCCAGCTCACACAGACACAGCAGATTCAGCAGAGTGCAGCTCATATGATCCAATATTTAAATTGCTAAAAATCAAGAATGAAGCTGGATTTGAGGCATTAAACTTTGAATACAATGTTTGTGGACCAATATGACCCATGTGAACGTTTTGAAAAGCTGTATAATATGACACCTTTAAAAAGAAGACTTAATTTATGAAGCACAGCAAAGGCTGCTGGGTTGTGAGTCAAATCTTAAAACCTTTGTAGAGTATTAAAGTTGGCAGCTGGTTTAAGTAAAAAAAAATCTGGGCGATGATGACAAAAAAAATCACTAATGTGTTTCTCTTTGTACAACAAATAGTGTGTACATCGTTACATAAATACAAAAAAAGATGAAAATATTACTAAAAATAAACATTTCTGTAAGTTCCCATTTCACCTTGAAAGAGCAAAGACATGGTGCAATGACTCTGAAATATCTGTGGTGGAAATATGGCCGACCACTATCACCACTGAGCCGTCTCAAACACCCGAGTGGCTGATTCAACATAACATATGTGCGGGGAGGTTTCCAGCAGATAACCTCAGTGATGGCTTCACACTTAAACACTCAACGTTTACAATAGGTGGCTACATGTCAGATTTATAACAATGTGAGATTTTCTTCTCTGTGCTCTGCATTCGTGAGTGAGTAATCTGTATCTGTTTCAGTGATTGTTCTCTAGGTTCAAAAGGTAACATGAGAAGCATTGATAATGGAAATGAGCTTCCATTTTAGATTTTTTTATTGCATGATTTTGCATTATATCAAAAAACAAATGAAACAAAGAAAAAACTGGGATGAAACTGGGGAAACATAGAAATGGCTAAGCAACAAGCGACAAGGAGTCTAGAAAACATGAAAAGAAGGTTGGAAAGAAGGAAAACTAATAGAAAATTAAAGATGAGAAGGAAAACTGAAAAAAAAAAAAACTGAACCGGAATTTAAAAAAGAGACATTAAACTAAGAGAGATGCAAGAGAACTCACTTGCAAAAGACACACAAACCTAAGGAACTTTGGGAAACAGCGAAACAAATAGCAGATTAAGACGTGTTGACAGGGAAAAAAACTGATATTTCAACATTGCATGTTAGAAATGCTTCTTTTTCTTTTTTTTTAATGACACATTAATGATTCAAACTTGAATTCCATTCAAGCGGGGTTGATTTTCATTTCACTGTAATTCAGTAAGCTGAAATAAGTGTCCACTCCTTGAGAATGTGTCTGTGCCAGAGTAATTTGGGTTCTCTTCTTTACTGTAATATGTGGGAGTAGGGAAATTATTATGTTATTGGTTTGTTCAAACCTGAAGGGTTTGGTCACTTACCAGCAGCTGTTAAACATGACTTAGCCTTTGCATGTGCACTTAAACAACCTCTCCTGCTGCAGACCGAGAAAATCACAAACACATCAATTACCTCATCTACGTTTATGTGCTGTAACGAATCGAAAGAGTAAATAATTAGCCAAAACTACATCCATCAAGCAAAACCATCTACAAATGAAAAAAAAAAAAAAGAGGAAAAGGCAATGCCAGGATTTTAACAGCACACCATCAGTGTCCTCAAACAAGAGGCTGCATGTGATGTAATGTTTTCAAAGTAATGTCCCACAGTGTTCTCTGGCATTACTGGAAAGATTGTTTAATAATCACTATGGTGCCTGGTGTAAATGAAGCTGCACCCACTGGTGACCCATTACACCATGAGCAGGCAGAGTAAAGGTTTCTGAACAGTTAATGCAAAGAAGGGAGTAAATACTTAAAATCTAAGTTGGGTGATTAGAACTAGAATGCAAATATGAAGATCCTTCATTTAATCTGACATTTACCCTTAATGTCAGGATACCAGTGATGTTTTCTCACTATGTAGTCTAGTTATTGTAAAGACGTCTTGCAAGAGGATTACATCACTCCCGCTCGACTGAAAACAAACCAAAAGAGGAAAATTGTCAGATTCAATATCTCGTGTAAAAGTTTCTCAGACTCACTGTTGTTATTTACAGACTGTGACCCTGGAAACTGATCATCTGACTTATGACATGGAAAGTTTGGTGTGTCTCTAAGTAAAGCATATTCATGAATAATATTACTGTAACTTTGGGCGTGTTAAATACTGTGTACAATAAAAACATACAGAATCATTTTGGACATAAACTGTATTCAGAAGTGCTCGTTTTGAGCTCCTATTATCTTTATGTGTGCACTACCACCTTGGCTCAGGATGGAGAAATGCAGAAGGAACCGTTCTCTGAACAGGACTCATATTCATCTCCTTGACCAACACTGCCGCTCTGTGGCCATAAGTTGCTTTAAAACCCCAAAGCTGATCCGGGATCAATGCTGAATAACTTAATTCCAGTGAAATAAAATAATAACTTCTATTTGGGCTATATTATTGATCCAAAGAAAACAGCAACATACATTTATGGGTGCAATTCAATTTAAGATGCTTTTTGCTTTTATTGAAACGCCTGCAGCCTTCAGAGACTGCATGAGAAATAAACTACAAAGTCAGTTAGAAAGCATGGAGAAAGTTAAAAATGAATCAGCAAATACATTAAAAAGGTGATTCAGACGTGTCTCTCAGCTTTTCTTCCAGCGCGCTGACATCTGTTACGTGCATTAAGTTGGACAGAATGAAAGAGAAAACAACTTCCTCTCAAATATTTTACAAATAAAACTTAGGGGTGAAAATGATTATGCTATGAAGTTCACTGTAGGGAAAGTAACGCTTTCATCAAAATTACATTGTGACAGATCTTATGAATGCATCTAAATTGAGCATTAGTAGACAGTTATGTTGTTACAAGGTCTATTTGAAGTTGGAAATCTATGATTATTTAAAACAGCACACCGACGTGGCAAAAGAAAATGGCATATTCGCAGTGTAACTTTTATATATTAAACAAAAAATCTCAACTTAAAAATTAACCACCAAAATATGGATTGCATTTTCTATTAAATTACCATTTGCAAGTGTCTTGATCACGTCAAGTGTTTACTGTCTTTGATTCAAACTGGGTAAGAGTAGTGGACATAGCAGTGAGAAATCAGTGGTGCTGCAGCGTCAAAGGTAAACTGCAGATGAATTTGTGAAAACATACATGCTCAAGGCTGCAGAAATGATGCGTCTGTTGACCACATTACCTTGTAGTGACATACCATGGCAGACAGGGTAGCCATTCTTTATCCTGTGCAATTACAGTGTACTATGGGCAGGGCAGGTTACACCATGGATAGGTCAGCAGGATATCACAGGTCACACACCGAGACAGACAACTACACACACTCACATTCACATCTAGAGACAATTTAGGGTCACCAATTAACCTCATGTGCATGTTTTTGGACTGTGGGAGGAAACCAACAAACACAAAGAGAGAACATGCAAACTCCACACACCGGCCATTATTTGAACCCATGACTTTCTTGTTGTTAGGCAAGAGTGCTAACCACGGCTGTAAAAGGATATTTTAGGAAAACCTTGTGAATTATGTATATCTATAATGAATATAAAATTCCAGCAGAAATTTTGTGAGCCTGCCTCTCCCATGATCCCCTCCTTGAGGTACCTCTCCCATCCACTTTTTATGGGACATTTTACTGTAGTTTCTTGTGGTGCATTCGGAAACAGTTAGCCGAATCATTAACAAAAGTCGATATTACCGAACGTTCTGCACGCTTTCGCGGGCTTCTTGTGTCCGTGCTCTCAACAGGACGAGTTACTCACAGAAAAAGTGGCAGAAAAATAATATTATCATTATTAATATTAATAAATTTAAACTATATATATATATATAGTTTTAATGATCAGATGAGTTCAGCTTGGTGGATTAAAATAACTTTTAAACGCCAGTTTTCTGCTGAAAGTCACACCTCCGCGCTTCCGCCCTCCTCGCGCCTCTTCGGCTGACCTGACGCAGCTTGGAGGATTCCTCGCGCCGCTCCAGCTGTTCCCCCAGCTGTTCCCCCTGCTGCGTCCCACCCCTCCGCTGCTGCTCCCCCCCGCCGCCGCCGCCGCTCACCGCCTGTCCGCCTGCCCTCATTTCTAAATGCGGCAGCGACCATGACAGGCATCGCCGCCGCTTCCTTCTTCTCCAACGCCTGCAGGTTCGGAGGCTGCGGGCTTCACTTCGACTCCCTGTCCGAGCTCATCGTGCACATCGAGGACAACCACATCGGTAAGAGCCGCGCCGCGCAGTGGGCCGGGCGCCGCGGTTAGCCGCCGGAGCTAACTAGCCGAGCTCGAGAGTTATTTCCTGCGTCTTGGCAACCCTGTTGCTAGGTGTGGTGGCGGCGGGCGGCCGTGGATGGTCGTGTACTTTATCTTGGTGCGTGCGTCTGAGCCGCAGAGCTGCTTCCGCGGCCGCGGTGCAGACTGGAGCTCGTGCACACGGAGGCGGAGAAGACCGTTTATTATTATTGAGCCCCGCAGGGAGCAACGTTGTTTTATTGTGGCTGAAAAGGGCCGCGCGCGTGGAGCGTCATGTGTGAACGTGTGCGCAGGAGTCCGGCATGCCCCCCCACCTGCGCGTGCACTGCTGGTTGTGACGAGCTGTCAGGTTTGCTGATCGTCGTGCATCACATCCAGGTGTGTTGGAGCAACGAGATCTGCGCTCCTTCACCTCTCATCTGCTTATTGCTTTATATCACATAAAGTCAAGATGCACTAACTTTAGGGCACGTGAGCTTCACCTTCACTGAATTAAGTTTATATGATGTCAGTATTAAATAAGTGTTTTACCTTCCACCTGTAATCACTTATGATTTCATCTCAGTTATGAAATTAACACTCAGCAAGAATAACCTTGGTTCAGCTCTGGGCTTGGAGCATTTTCTGTGCAGAGATTGCATGTTCTTCCGGGTTTCCCCTGGATGCTCAGTCTAAAAAGATGGTTTGAGGTGAATTGGTGACTCTAAAACTAACCATTGTGGGGATGTGGTTGTCTCTCTGTGTGTCTAAAGTATCAGTCTGGAGCAGCAGAAACAACTTTGTTCAGCAGGCTGTGGCCAGAGTGCAGGGACCGTCTGCAAATTACAAGCCGCTGCAAAAAGCAAAGACAAATACTGTACCACTAAACTAAGCTAATAACGTGACTGGTATTCGGTACAGTGTCACCAAAATCACTGCAGCCTTCACTTGATCATAACTTCAACACTTGGTTTGATAGTGATATATAGTTTGTAATGTCTTCACTGGCTTGAGGGGATGGAATTATTCCTGTTGATGCTGTAAATCCACGCCTTGCCGACTGTTGTCTAACTTTTGTAATCCCACATTGAGATGTATCATACATTATGTCACGTCTGTGTGAGAGAGGGAGTTCATTTGTATGATGTGGCTCCTTGTAGTACCACCGTCATTTTTGTGGCTCTTGGCCTCTGACTGGTTGGCCACCCCTGATCTACGGCATTCCACCAACACTTAGTGGAGACCCACCACACGCTGAAAATGATTGCTGGACAGGTGGAACCTGTGTTTCAATCCAGGGATCGCAGTTATGTGTTTGATCATGATTTTACTCCACCTCCCCCAGGCGCACTTTTAGATTAAGTCGTGGCTCTAAACTTTCTGTAAGTGCGCCTTACATTCCTCCCCGGGTCTTTTCATACTCATGAAAATATTCACTGACCCTTCATTTATTGGGGCATTATCGCCCTGAGAGAGACCGCTCCCATCATTGTGTTCATTTGTGATGACTCCTCCCACAATAACTCAACTCCACAATGTGAAAGAGCCACCAGATCAAGATCAAGGTCAAGCTGTCGGGCTTTTCTGTTACTTTGTTTATAATTTTCATTTCCCTCTGCCAGCTTACAGGAGTGGAAAATAGAACTCGCGGTCCAGTCCAGGGCTGGACAATTAATTTTCTCCAACGAGCCACATGAAAAACTACTGTAGGTCTGCTGTGTGGAGAGCTGAGGCCATCAGTTCATCTCAGTTCTGTATCTCTCAATGAACACGAGGTCGCATGGCTTTTATAAGCCGTTCTTGTCAAGTTCTATTTCTTTGCAGGTTTTGTCTGCGATTCCAAAATCTAACACGGTGAATATTGGCAAAGGTATGCGCTCAAGCATGCGTTTTTACACTGACAAAATAAAGCTTCCTCCAGAAATCAAAGCAGATCAAGTTGTCACGCATGCATTATGCACACGCATTCAATTGGATTCATGTTTTCTCGTTGACACTTCACAGCCAATGCATAGAGTATAATGGTCCTATAAGTTACTGAAACAAGTGACATTAAATTGTTATAAACTCGTGTAGTTAACCAGATGTTCCTCCACAGTTTAAATACTACAAAGCTATAACTGTCTAATTGCACTAAAACCAATGTGTTACGAGTCATTACTAAAACAAAATACGCAGGATAATAAATGCTCTTATCTGATAATGCAATGAACAACATGCTTTGGAAAAACTTGTGACAATCAGTCATAACTTGTATTTTTAGACCAGCGGTGTTTCCCACCATTATGTCTCCACTTACCTTTGATTAAAGCCAAATGTAGCAGGTCAATAAAAGTTATTCAGTGTTATCACATTTAGATTTTTATTACATCTGAACCATATACAGACCTCAAAGTACAAGCAGCTCATTACTGCAGCTCCTCAGCCATCATTACTGTCCTCGCTCAGCCAACAGCGCCTCCTCTTGTTCATGCATGGTTAGACAATAGCAGTAAGAGTTTTACAGCTTCAGATGCTGTTGACTGAAGTAATAATAAGTCTACATGGATTCCCAGTCAATCACCATCTCCTGTCTGTGTATCCTTTCCTGAACTGAGTTATTATATTGTGGTTTTTACTGATGGAAACGCTCCTGAGCCGATGTGAAGTTCACAGTTCACTTGTGTTTAACCCTTTTACTGCTATCCTGTCACCACTTGCAAGATTTATAATGCGTCATTCTCATAACTACAACTCTTGGACCGTTTGTCGTATCTAGAAAATGCAAAATCCAACAGAAAGTGGAGAAATGTAGCTTTGTGTTCATAAAGTTATCATTGCAGTGATCCCTCAGCACTTCCTTATTACCGTGAGATTCTAGTCAACAACACACAGTAACATTAGAAAGTTATGCTTCGCTCACTCATTGCACATTTCTGGATAACCCCACAGACATGAAATCTAATTAAATTCAGTCAGTTTCATAGTGAAACAGTTAAAGATGTCGTTTTTAAAACTATTTGCCTCACTTACCTCAGGCTATCATCGTTTTGAGTAACTTTCATTACATTACACATCTTTAATAAAACTGCGACACAACAAGCAAATTTGTTTTTAAACCTCGACTTTAATCATTATATTCAATTTAGTGTTTTTAAATTTGTTGAAGGCTTTAAGTCGAACCTTGATCGTAAATCTCTCTCTGTTGCTACATGGAATATTTCAGACTGAGATGATTGAAGCTGACAAGCTTCAGCTGCCTCCGTTGTTCTTGTTTGTTGCCTGGATGGTTTTAATATCCTTTACTTTCTCATTGTATGCTGCGCATGTGTCCGAAGTGTGAGCCTTAAGAAAGAAAAAGAAAGGGGGGGGGGGGGGGGGAACACACTTCCAAATGACTTATTGGGGAATAATGAAGCAATTAGTTGGCTCAAAGTGGAAAAACTCTGCCCCCCTCCTTTTGTCTGCTGGCCTGTGCTCACTCTGAAAAGTGCGAAATCTTGCGCGTTGTGCCAAGTGCCTGTGAAGCATAATTACAGAGAGAGTGCTTGATTTGGCATGTCTTCCTCCTCATCTGGTGGCCTGCTGCTTAAAGCACATTCTCCTTTATAATTAGGCGCCTGGAAAACAAGCACACATTCTTTGTCCCCGAGTCCCCCTCGACAGGCTGCTGGTCTGGTCTGTCACCAAGAGGTGGCGCTGCTCTGCTGCTGGTTAACAAACACACACATACACACACCCCCTCCTTTTTTTTTTCTTTTTTTTTTTTTCTTTTATAAGATCTGTATAGCAAAAACCTATGGTGGCTATATGGTGCCAAAAGTTACTTCCACAATTTATTTTCGGCACGTGTATGTAGTTGGTGTAGTAACCACATCAGGGAGCATATAGCTGCACGGACATAAAATGGACTTTATTGATAGAAATGTTTTGCAATCAGATGAGCTTCGATGGCTGAATGCAGCTTATATACAATACAGTCTTTGTTCAGATTTACTGTATATGAGGAGGGAAATTACAATTAAATTTGACTGAAAATGAGACATAATTCATCATAGTAGAAAACCAAATTATATTTGAATTCCAACTCACGTCAAGAAGGAACACAAATTTGGTTCATCCTCCTCTCTGACAGCCATTTCGACATTGGGTCGTCCGCTTAGATCTTTGTGAACAAATTCAGTGAACTTTAAGAGCTTGCACGCTAATGAGGCCCAGACAACAGCATCACAAGCAGAGGAAAGTTTTCGGAAAAGTTGCACCATGAGGAGAATGAATACAATTTAGTTTGCCTGTAAAAATAAGATTTAATTGAGTATGTGATATGCTACATGCATATAAAATCACCGTTCTATAAACGTAAGAAATGATGATACAGAGAAATGTTGACGTCCTTTTTGTTTATTCTCCTCCCTAACAGCAATTTGAAGTCGATGATACCAACGCCGGGTGGTCTGCTTAGACCTTTGTGAACAAATTCATTGAAATTAAAGAGAACGCACGCTAATGAGGCCCAGAAAGCAGCAGCATCAGACCCAGAGGAAAGTTTTAACACAGAGCGTTTACACAAGCTGTTAAGCCTAAAAGTGCTCCTCAATGGCCTTGTATTCTTGTGTGGCATAAAGGCAGCACACACTGAAATGTTTACTTTGTGACTAAACCACCAGAAGCAAACAACCATCGTGTCGTTTGGACCGGTGAGTCGGTGCACTGATGGACTGAAGTGTCCCGCCGTGGGAACAATGAGTCTGCTTGTTGCCAATCCTCACTAGAGCCTCATTTAGACCTTTTTTTTTTTTTTTTTTTTTTTTTTCTGCCTTGCACCCCCAAAATCCGTACGGAAGTAATAAATTTGGGAAAACGGTAACTAGTTCCCTGATCTGTGCACCTGGTGGGCCTAATTACACCCCCACCCCCCCGACACTGCGGCTCCTGTTCCTGTTTGGGGACTGAGGCCTGAGCGGTTCCCATGATGGAGCATTAACAAGAGATAGTGCTCAGACGTTATGCAGGAAAGTCGCTTGATCTGAAATTTGACTCAAATATCTTAATTCTTCTGTTAAGTTTGATTAATGTTATATTTAGTATTTTTTCATGAGGATGTGTCGTCTTTTGTAAGTCCAATCAGACAGCATAGATTTCTGTCTTTCTCACAGTGTTATATACACTCGCCATCATCTCATGAGCCACACTAATCAGTTTTTCCTTAACGTATCAATATTTGACAGTGATTTTGCTTATCATTGATTTTTCTAAATGATGAAATAAGCCAGAGTTAGCCCAAACTGGCCAATTTTCACATATTGTCCCTGACTTGTTGTTAAAATTGTCAGCATGCAACAATTGTGGAGTCAATTAGTCCATAGACTAAATTCAGATTACTATCCAGGTGAACTCCACACTCACCAACCACTTATGTCACAAGTGAAGAAGAGAGTATTTAATAGAAATCCACTTGAATAAGAACAAACATCAAATTAATTAAAACAGAACAAGTCAGTGTAGTTTTGGTCAAACTCATATAACATACTGCTCTGCCATACTTTTTGAGATAATAAACTCGTTTTTGGATGCAGAGGTGATAATTTACCAATGTGTTAATTCTCCAGGTTGTACAGCCAGTTTGAAATAGACCGCATCATAATGGCAAGTGGTTCTAATAATTAGGATACGTCATCAATATATGGAACTACTCGATACTGGACGGTCCAACCCACAACCGCAGTACATCCGATATGACATAAAATTCAATTTAAACCTCAAGATCTCAAGCATAATGTTAAATTTCTGTTTTTAGAATGTAGTAGTTGTTTTTCAGTTATTGTTTTGCAAATGGGGACTGAATCTATGTGAAGTCTCTGGTCTAAGGAAGGGCCTGCGTGACTGCAGTTTGAACATGAACCATTTGAAGATGGCATTTTGCTGTAATCAGAATAGAATTTGTTCTGATAAGCTGACCAAAAGCTGTGCAAAATGACCTCTTCCAATATCTTTGTGTTCATTTGCACTCATTTGTCTCACAAGACAAGCAATTTCCTGAAAAACAAATGTTTTCACAATTGTTGCAGCTCATTATTTGGAGTGATTCCCACATGAAAGTATTGATTATTCAACCGATCAATAAGCAGATGAATTGACGTCGTTGAAATGAATGTGAGCCTTTGTGTGCTTCCCTGTGCGTTTGGTTTGCAAACGGGTCTGTGCGATTGTGCGTTTCAGCCTCTGCCTGTGCTAACCCTATTTACAATGGATCATTTTAACCTTGTGTTTTTTCACTAACCCGCAAAGGCCGCTTACACATGGAGCTTGACTCTGTTTCATTTCCTCCTCAGAGGTCACATTGTAATGAATTACCTGTGCCACCACTCCTGGTAATGTTCCCTGCTGCTCAGAGCCACCATAAACATGTCACCATAATGCTCACCACTCCGCTCTACCCCACAGTGCATTTGGCCATGAGGGCGGAGAGCCAGACACTGGTGGAAATGAGAGAGGGACTGTGTGTGTGTGTGTGTGTGTGTGTGTGTGTGTGTGTGTGTGTGTGTGTGTGTGTGTGTGTGTGTGTGTGTGTGTGTGTGTGTGTGTGTGTGTGTGTGTGTGTGTGTGTGTGTGTGTGTGTGTGTGTGTGTGTGTGTGTGGCAGGCATCACTTCCCCCCGTAGCCTCAGGAAGGCTCGTTGTGTGATCGTCCCTCAGCTTCCTGCTGCAGACCATCGTAGGGGCCCGCTCTGGAGTTTGTTACGGCATCGTTCCTGTTACACAGTGGAACAAGCTTTGACTCATTGGACACAAACCATCATAAGCCTGCTGAGTGGTTTATGTCATTTATGTGCTCCGGCCGTATGAAGGCAAAAGAGATCAATGGAAACAAATTAAAGATTATTTGAAAAATCCACTCTAAATAGAGGGTTTTCATCTGAAGTTTTCAAGGTAATATAACCTGCTGTTGTGGAGGGAGGATATCCTGAAAATGGAAGCCTTGTGTGGAGATGTTTTATTTTTTTGAGAAAATTACAATAAATGAAATCTCAAATGCTCCAAATAAGCTAAATTGAGCTTGTCTACTGATCCTCTCTATTCCACACCTGAGTCCACATCGCTGCAGCTTGTTTAAAGTGATAGTTTACCTCTGGAACGTAAGATTCTTGATAAATGCCCATTTTTTTTATTTTGTTGTTTCCCAGAAGGCTTCTGAAGAGTCGGCCACCATGGTGGACCACCTGTGTAGTTTGATTAGAGGGGTTCCCATCTCTAGTTGAGGCGCCTTCATCCTGATCCGTGACTGCTGGTGGCCCCAAAAGAATAGCAGGGGCTGTGGGGAACCGGCCCCAGCAGGCCTCCTCCCCAGTCCCCACCTGAGGTGTGTGTGATTTACGGCGTGTGGGAGCAGACTGATCCACTGCTGTTCCAGCAGTCCATGAGCAGGCAGCCACTTCACTCCGCTCCCCGACACTCATTAGGGATGTTAGGAGGGATTTCTGCTACACACACACACACACACACACACACACACACACACACACACACACACACACACACACACACACACACACACACACACACACACACACACACACACACACACACACACACACACATATATATACACCATTACAGTGCCTTTGGTTTTTGGCGGGGGGAGCCATGTCGTAATGAACGTGTCTCTCCTACTCTTGTGTTTCCGTGACTTTGGCTGCAGAGTAAAGAGAGGTGTGCTGTCCCTCCCACTCGGGATAAATCCACCGTTAATGAAACACTTGCTTACGACTGAGGCATTAAGAGAAACCTCCTGGGCCTCAGGCGCTGAGATTTTGAGCGGCTCTATCTGCCAGTATCATAACACTCTGCCACTACTTCATCCAAGTTAACCAAGAGGTTTGGCTCTGGCCGCTCAATCGAAAGCGCAGTCCCTCCTTTGACACCCACCACTATTTAAAGCAATGCTGACATGGCGTTGTTGACTTTTAATTTCTTGTGGATCTCCACCATGTGAACCTTCTCACGGATGCTTAAATTTGCTGCAGATGAGTTTCACTGGTCCGTTACAACTTCATGACAGACTCCCGCTCGTAGTTGATGTTGGTGTTTATAATACGGTGGATACGGCAATGAAAAGGGAAAGTGCAGTGCCTTGTATTCCTTTAGGTTCTGTAGCTACTGTGTTTCAGCTGTATTTTACATTACTCTCTTTTAAACTCTTTTCTTTCTTTTTTTTTCATTCACTCAGAGTTTCCAATGTTCCACTTATAAAAAAGAGTGACCCAGAAATAAGTGTCTAATAGGAAACACCTGTGTAAAAGAAACGTTATCTGGCTTCTAATGTTTGGAAAACTGTCCATGGAAATCAGTTTATTGTTTTTTCTTTTTTTTTTTTGTACCATACAAGCAAAGAAACAAATAGCAAACAGGAGTAAAAGCCTCAAGCCGTGGAGCCAATAATGAGTGTGACTCAAGGTTTTTTATTGCAGGCTAACTAAGGTGTTGCTTACTCCTTCGGCAAGAACTTTAATTATATATTTTCTGTGTATTTTTGTGCCATCGCCGCAGTCATGTTTTTTTAATTACTTCAACTGGAACCAGATTTTAATGATTATCATCAGTATTAATAGTAACGTTGGTTATTGATATTGTTGTTTCCTACCGAATAAGTAGAAGTTGTTAAAGTAGAAAATCAGCGTGCGAATGGAAAGACGCGGTAGTTTCAACCACATGGCGGCGGCGGGCTCTCATAGGTAGGCAGGGTGGCTCAGCTGGGAAGTGGTAGAAACTGTTGTTTTATGGGCGATCGCTCTTCTCCCACATGGACAGCGGCACAATGGGAAGAGCGTTTGAAGTGGGTCCCGCTTCACCCCGGGGTTCGGAGATTGGCTATTGTTGTGCATCTAGCACCGCTGAGCAAAAATGAACGTCTGGAGCCCCGCGTGCAAAACGCAGTGTGTGTCATGTGTGAGCAATGTGGCGTTCACGTAGCAGCTTAACAAAGAAAAAAGGAAAAAAGTGCAGGGAGAATTAAAAAGAGACGGCTCTTACGATGCCACTGTCTGTGTTCTTAACCGGCGGTTTTCAAAGTGGGAGGTAGGCCTTCCTTAGAGATGCTTGAGAGACCCAAAAAAAAGAAATTGGTAGAGGGTAAAAGATTGATTTATGGTATTGAAATAAACATTTTTGGAACTGATTTTATTCTAAGGGTAATGGGGATACATTAGCAAAACAGTTATCGTGACAGTTGCAGGCTATATATAAAACGCCTTCACAGATATTTCACATTCAAGACAAGTTCTGCTCATTAATTCCCTTCAGCTCAGCAGTGTCAGACACATTTTAGTTCAGGGGTCACAAGCAATCCAATTTCATTATGGTATTATTTCTTTTTAAGCAACAATTAGTAGGGAAAGATGTTTTTTACCCGACATGTTTCGAAAGTGACAAGTCTTCCTCAGAGATTCATCTGACTTGTGACGACGTCTCGTTTTTTTATTTATCAGCTGTCAGAATCTGTCAGGCCGGCCAGTGAAACATGTCGGGTAAAAAACATCTCAAAATGAACACAATTCAGTGGTTTGGTAGAGTGGGTCGTCTCTCAATCGGAACATTGCAGGTTCGATTCCCTGTCTGTCCACATGTTGAAGTGTCCTTGAGCAAGACACTGAACCCAAAACTGCTCCCAATAGATGGACGAGGTGCTTTGCATGACAGTGGCCTCCATTGTTGTGTGAATGTGTGAATATGACTAAAAATGTAAGATTTTACTCCTGCTTCCACGGTGGAAAGGCGCTTATATACGTGAAAATCATTTATCTTCTGCTGCAAAATACTGTGAAATATTAAAACAAAAACCTGTTGCATTATGGGTGTTTTTAAAAACTTTCCCTGACAGCACGGCCTTGAGTCTAATACTAGTTTGCTATCTTTCATGGCGTCATCACAGATATCTCAGCTCGGGTCTCAGTTTTGTGTTTGCGACTCTTAAGAAATGTATTAAAATCTATGTTTTCTTTGAAACTATTTGCTTGCTTACTGACCTTATGTTTGACACCCAAGGTCACTGTATAGAGAATAAAAGCATGAACGATCAAGACATCAATAATTTAATTCTTTAACAGCCGTATTACTTTTAATCACACATTCATAAAATGAGCAGTGGATTCAGTTCACCTCCTGTTTGCTACTCAGGATCTACAATAGGTTATGTAAGGAGGCACTGCGGGACAGTGTGTGGCATATTCTGTATGATTGTAAAGCACATCGGCCCAGATTATTGGTGATCACTGGTCCTTGGTATCATCTTGTGTGGTTTGACTCAAATGTTGTGGCCTTTAGGTGCATTACATGTATTTGTGTGGAGTAAACCTACCTGCAAACCTTGCACTGATTATTTTTAGTGTTTCAGTCTTTTGTAAAATTTGCTTACACCTTAAAAAACCCCCAAAAAATCAACAAAGTCAGCACAATATGCCATCTGGTTGCACCTTTCCTCTGATCCTGCCAGAAACACGTAACCACAAAGGATTTACCAGATTGTCCAGCAGCACCACTTCCAGCCTGACCAGGCACTTTCCTGAAAGCAGCTCGTTGGCGGCGAAGCACTCAGGGATTCTCGTCACTGTACAAGTCATTTCTGGGGGGTTTATGCGCTTGTTGAGGGAGTGGGTGGATCTGGCACAATGGAGCAGACCTCTTGTTTTTAGTCCCAGGGGAACAGAGACTGTTTTGCTGGGAGGTCTGAATATCTTTAATGTCCCACAACACCCGCCTCTGTTAAATGAGATGCTTTTCCTCACCCACAAGCAAATTGAGTTACTCTTTTTACAGGGTGATATACAACTTAAAATCCAGTGGAGAGGCTCTTTTTTTCATATTTATATACCGAATACGCACATTCGATTATGATGTAGGTTACATGACTGAATAAAACTTCAACAGTAATTAAACAGTCGCTTTACATGTATTTTGCAAAAGTACATAAATCTAGAGTAGTTCAATGACATTTATGAACTTATCAAGTGGTTTTAGAAGCTTTTCCTGATGGGGTAACTGTTGGGATAATACCAGTTTTTAAAAACCAACTATGATTGGAAATCCAAACATCCATTTTCTGGGTCAAGAGGCCAAACCGAGCTGAGTGGAGGTGAAGGTCGTCAGGCCATCACAGGACAAATACTCATATTCGCACCTACTGGCACTTTGGAGACACCAGTGGTCTCAAATGCACTTTTATTTTATTTTATTTTTTTAACTGTGGGAAGAACCCAGAGAAGCACCAGAGCACAGGGAGGACATGCAAACTCCACACAGAAAAGCCCCAATTGATGATTAATCTTCCAGTGTGTTAATCCTTACATTATCATCCAATCATATCTGAAGATTTGTAACATGATAAAAGTCACTTAGAGGTCGATGTTGGTTTATAATTAATGACAGATTATCAGAGAAATCACTGAGATCCAGAGTAAATGTCAAAAACTATAAACTGGAAAGAATCATCATAATTACTATCTATTAAGATATTAAAAGTTTGTGCTAAACAAACATAGTTATTCCAATATGAGCAACAGCAAACAATACAAGAACCAAGAACTATTAAAGTACAATTATTATTATTATTATTATTATTATTATTGTTATTGTTATTATTATTGATTAGCTGCAACAAATAGAGATTTCTAAATTTTTTTCCAAACAATTTGTTTTGCCTCCGTCAATACAAATAGTCCCTACACTAAAGCACAAATTATTTTTTTATTTTTTTTTATTGTATTCCTACATAACTGCACACTGCCTCTTTGAATAATTTTTTAATTTTATTTTATTTTTTCATTTCTATTTGCAACCAAAGGAAAAAAGAAACGTTAAAGAGAATTAAAACTCCTAGTAAGAGTCCCAGCATTGTCCGGTTCATGAAATCCATGACTCCAACAATGGTTTTTCTAATATTTTTTATAAAATTACTCAATTAACTGTAACTCTGTAACCGCTGGGCTCCTTTGCTTCTGACAGAGATTTCCTTCTCTTATAAAGCTCATCGTCACTGTTGTCCATACTGAGATGATAAACGGCTGTAGGATGACTGTGTTTTGTTGATCATGAATCTTAATCAACGTGTCTACTTCTCCCGCTCTCTGGCGCTCTTCAGATACGGACCCTTGTCTTCTGGAGAAGCAGGAGCAGCAGCAGCCCACATACGTCGCCCTCAGCTACATCAACAGGTGAAAACCACATTTCCCCATTAAACAACATGAATAAATCAACTCGATACATTTCTCCAAAATCAAACATCGTCATAACCTTAATACTACGATGTTGTAAAGATTTATCTCCCAAAGTCTTCCACATCACTAAGTATTACTACAGTATCTTATGAAGTGTGAGGTTCTGTAATGTCATCTGGTGGATTACTTACATAAATTTCTGCAGTAGTTGGCAGTTGTTGTTTTTTTTTTTTTTTTTTTTACTGCTCCGGGTTCATCCCACTTGTCTTTGATATGGTGCTTTTAAAAGCTTTATGCAACAAGCCAGTGAACAAGAAGGTCTGCCACTGTCTCCCGGCCTTCACACACACATCTTGATGTGGCTCTCACTTAATTTGTTAATTCCACTTTTGCTTTAACAATGTCTATGTTAACATTTCATTTTTATGATACACATTTAGCCAAGACTTTACTATCCGTCATAAACCCAGAGAGGTTTTCTTTGATGGGAACGTAGCCAGCCTTTTTTTTTTTTTTTTTTTTTTCCAAGCATGTGCTCGACGGTAGCAAATGAGTCTGAGTAACCAGGAGCGGCAAGATGTTCACCATAAACTCAACGAGATGAACATGTTTTCCTAAAAGTTGGTGAAGCCTGAGCTGTTTTCTGCTCCGCCGGTGGCCAGGTTCATGACGGACGCTGCGAGGCGCGAGCACGAGACGCTGAAGAAGAAGGTGCAGCCCAAGTTGTCGCTGCCGCTGACGGGCAGTCTGTCCCGCGGCAATGTCTCCACGCCGCAGCGCCACACCAGTGGAAACCTCACGCCCCCCGTCACGCCGCCCATCACCCCGTCCTCCTCCTTCCGCAGCAGCACACCCACAGGTAACCACCAAAACATGGCCCAGTTAACAACCCACCCCCCGTATTCGGGTAACCATATAGATTTCTTGTCATATGAGCATAAATCCAGGAAGAATCCATCTTGCTGTGATGCAGAGAAGCACGTGGGAGATGGGGTTTGTGATTTTTTTGCACAAAAAACAGTGTTTTTGCTTGTCAAAGTGAATTTTCTGCATCACAGGTAAAATGACTGTTATGCCAAAGCAATTTTTTCCTGGTCGAAGGCCTCGTTTCTACGGAGTGATGTGCTGAAGAAGCTACCTCAACCTCAAAAGGCTGGAGCAACAGTTTATATTCCCCCCTGCAACAACTCGTTGTTTTTATTTCATTTGATAGCAGACATCCTGAAATAATGGTAAAATTTTTATTCCATTTCTGGGTCATTTTTCCTGACCTCCTGGACAACATCAGTACAACGTGGCTCATCTAACCCCACTCTCCTCTGGACAGTTTCATTTATGTTTTAATAATCTATATTGGTTCAGTTTTCAGCTTCATGACCTTCACTGCAGTAAGTTTTCATAGATCCAGAGAGCAACTCTGCTTCAATGAAGGATCTAGCAAATGGAGCTTCTTTTCAATTCAAGATGATCTTCTTCACACGATCCGTCGTAGAAACTCACTTGTATTTATGTAGCGTCAAATACAAGACAGTCGTTTCAAAGCACTTTTAAAGAGAGAAAAAAAAACAATTCCAATTGAGCAAGCAGAGGAGACGGAGGAATGGAAGGACTAAACTTTAACAGGAAAAATCCCCTGCAGAATCAGACTCAGACAGACTGTGGGAGGGATTCAAACCCTGGTTCGGTTTGGGGGCGTCGAGCATTCTCCAAGCAAAGCAACAGTTCTTGTGTGATTATCATCAGAAATTCCTTTATGTCAGAAATCACAACGTAGTTTCATTAAAAACAACATGTAGTGTTCAGAAGTAACCAGGAGGTAGAAATGATCCGACTTCCCGCCGGGAAAAAATTCATATAAGTTCATTCTAACTGGCCGATTTTCCCAGTGGGAAATATGGAGGATGTTGGGAGCAGATGATAGAAATGAGAGAAATGTACTGAGGCTAATCGTCCTTCATTCCCTCTCGCCACTTGTAGGAGTAAAGCTTCACAGCAACAACTAAAATGATTGTTAGATATGTTCCCAGAAGAAATGTAAATGATATTTATGCAACATTTGCAGGAGGCGGCCATGTTTGGTTGGTTGTTGTCATGTGAACACCTTAAACTGGGAAATGGGACTTTCCTAAATGGTAACTTCTCCAGTTCCCAGCCGCATGAAAGCAACCACAACTTTATTTCCCGCCATGGAGGTCCATCAACTAGAAACTGTGACGGCAAACCTCTACTGCTGATTAGAAATATGAAAACCTGTCAGATTGTGTTTATGGATTTCCAAAATGGAGAAAATTTGTGTTTCCAGATGTCTTCATGTCACATTTCATATTGTCTGTTTTTTTGCTTTAGAAACAATTTTCCTTTCAATTGGTTTTGATTTCTACGCTGCAGTATTTCACTAATTTATACAATCAAACATATTATCAATCAAATAGTCCATTTTAATCTGATCTCTTCCGTCTTTTTCCAGCTGTCTTGAGTTAATTATTCTGTAAGTAAATGTTTTTGACCTGCAGCTGGAAAAAACTGGCTCTCCTGCCAAGGGAAATCGAGGACAGCTCCATTTCCAGCTAACTAGTCGAATTCACCACAGTGAACGTTACATAAGTGGTTTTTTTTTTCTTTCTTTTTTCTTTGTATCTTATTCCCATGTACTTGTGTCCCGTTTTTCTTTCTTCAAGTATGAACCCTTCAGGCAAAACATCTTTAATTAATTGGTTGAACAACAGCAGCTTCTTGCCTCCAGACCTCAGCGAAGGGCAGAAATTCTTTCCCACGGCTGGCACATTTCAGTCCCGTTTCGAAAACTCAGTAGCACAGGAGGATTCTGGGAACTGTGCCTGATGACTCTGTTTACCGGCCCGGAGGCCCAGATGAGCCCAGATCTGCTTGGCTCTGGGATTTTCTGGAGGCCGGCGTGTCTGACGGCGCATCCATCAAACATTTAACGTTGGACTTTCCGTCTCCCGCCCTGCGGCAGGTAGCGAGTGTGACGACGAGGACGTGGACTTCGAGGAGTCTGACAGCGACGAGTCGTGGACCACCGAGAGCGCCATCAGCTCCGAGTCCATCCTCAGCTCCATGTGCATGAACGGAGGGGACGAGAAGCCTTTTGCCTGCCCTGTTCCGGGCTGCAAAAAGAGATACAAGGTGAATCCTCCTCACATTTGGGACTTTTGTATTAAGGTGGCTGCACCTCCACACCCTAGAAATATGATGAGTCAATGTGGAAGAAAAAAAAGAATTTCCCCAAGGGGATAATCAAAGTATGATTAGTTGAGTTAGTTTAGTTTAGATTTGCTGCTGTTGACAATGGAAAACGGTTCCTTGTGGAGCGTTGCAGCAGCATAAATGCATACGTCTCATCCGCTGCAGTGATGTGGGGCTTTTATGGGATTTTCCGTCCACATCTGGTGCGTGTGGTTAGAATAAATTACATGCAGCCTGAGAAAATTGCATTGCTGACGTGAGTGACAGGGTTATAGGCGAGGGCTCACTCTGAAGTAGCAGGGCAGCATTTTGTTTCTCCGTCTGCAGCGCGATGTAGACTGATAACCTTTGTTTTCTGCTCAGGAAACCCGCAGACGTTCAGAAACCTGTTTGATTTCTTGCAGAATGTGAACGGAATCAAGTACCACGCCAAGAACGGCCACCGAACCCAGATAAGGGTCCGCAAGCCTTTCAAGTGCCGGTGTGGGAAGAGCTACAAAACTTCTCAGGGTCTCCGCCACCACACCATCAACTTCCACCCCCCCATCTCCACCGACATCATCCGCAAGATGCAGCAGTAGAGTCCCGGCGGCCGGCCGCGTCACCAACAGTCTCTCATTCCTCCCACTTTTCTTTAATGTGACACTATTTCTTATTGCATGACATATGGTGTGTTATTATTACTCCACCTTAAGTTCATTTCAGAGTGTTGAAGCTTTATATTGTTCACAGTTTTGTATTTTGCACATTTAAGCGTTCATTTTATCGATTTTACTTTGTGTTTTTGTTGGGTTTTTTTCTCACACATGGTGCTCACTGTTGTTAAGGGCAGTGGTTCCTCACTTGGGAGTTCGTTCAAAAAGTAACAAAAAAAAATAATAAATTTTGCACATGTCAAAGAACCAAGAAATAGAATTTAGAATCTGGAGGAGGCCTGGGAAACTTCCCATTACGTTCCATTGAAGTTGGTGAAAGTGTTCGGCTTCACTGTAATATTGTTTTTATTCGGACAGCCATGTTGGGAACCACTGGTTTGGGACACGTTGTGGACTCCAGAAAGGCCAGGTCACAAGCAGCCTTGTATGTACATGAGGGCTTCTCTGTTATAAAGGGACATTTTAAGAAAGTTTTTTTTTAGATGAAGGCAACACGATTTTGCCTCTGTCACATTATCCACATAAAGCCCACAATGTGACAGAAGCAAATAAAAGAATAATAAACTGAATGTGTGTTCAGGCATGAGAAGTCATCATGAAAAACATTTGTATATTTTTCATTCTCCATCAGACATATTAATAATCCCTTGTTGGACTGGCTGGTATTACTTTTCCTTTCATATCACAGGAATTCAAAACTTTTCTTGATGTACTGCAAGTGTGTGTGTGTGTGTGTGTGCGTGTGTGTGTGTGTGCGAGCACGAAAGGATTATCTCAGGTGATTTCTGCAAAGCATTTCAGCACCACAGTCCTGCCCGAGTGTTCTGGTCGTTTTTCTGCTGGGATCCTGGAAACATCTGCGTCTCACCAGTGTTCCTCTGAAGCAGGTTCTCTTTGCCAATTTTAACAAGAAACTGATGCACTTTTTTTTTTTTTTGGGGGGGGGAAAGTTGCCAAAACGAATCAGCATTTCTTTTTTTTTTTGGGGGGGGGGGGGGGCAAATACCTTATTCCGGGTGTAAATAGGCGCACGGTCCTCAAAAACGTTTTCAGTATTGTGAGATTTCTGTACCAACAGTTGTTGCCTTGAATTGTAAACCATTCCAAAGTGCAGTGAATCTTTTGTTCATGAGAACTCAAGCTGGAAGGCGGGCGTTCAAACCAGACTGTTTGCTGCCGGGTGAGGATCGACCCAAGCAGCTCTTTCTTTGTGCCATAATGTAACGTCAAGTCATCTGTGAAGACCTTATTATAGTGAAGATTTAAATAAAAAAAAGATGCCACAAAATTATACAAATCTTACCACTGAAAATATTCACAGCATGGATGTTAATCTTGACTACAGCTCTCCTGAGAGAATTGTGGTGGTATTGTACTGCCAGTGCAGAGAAAAGTATTTGATATTGTGTACAGTGAATGTATCGTCACGTGTTTAAGAGCTTTATATTTTCATATGTTTCTGAGGTTAAAAAAAAAAAAAGGTATGATGTATGAAAATGTGTGTTTTAAGAGATGAAACCAGAGGTGGTGACATACTGTATTCCGTGAAAAAAAAGAAAAAAAAAAGAAGCTGCTTCATGTCAACCTTGGTTACATTCAGAATAAAGGTTCATCTTTTCCTCGAGACTGCTGGAGTCATTTACCGCCACAACTGGGTTTTGAACAGACTTTATTAGTTCTTTGTTTTGTTTTTAGATACATGAAACTCACTGAACTAATGAAACATTTGTTTGAATGAAATAACTTAATCCTTTAAAAGAGGAGAACTAAAAGAGGGAAATCAGAACAGAAGCTCAGCATGCACTGATCAGCTAACCATATGAAAGTACTGAAGGATTAAAATGTCAACAAAAGGAAACTTAACAAAAAAACAAAAACAAATCTATAATATCATACACAAAGTATCAAGGCGGTCACAATATTGTTGGCTTTAATTATTCTAAAATAGATGATCTGATGATATACTGTATAATCATGTGTGGATATAATTACTGAAGATTCTCCCTGACTGCATATAGTGCACCAAGGCTGCTTTCTAGAAAGAATGACCGAATGACTTGTACAGTGATGGGGGGGGGGGGGGGGGGTTGCATGTTTTAAAACGAAAGTTTGGTAAACACTTATCTCTTTCCCTGATTCATTACATCCTGCAGTTTAACAGATCTGTGAGTCAATTTTGATGGACAACAGTCTTCTTTTTTCCCCCCCGTATTGGTTTTTCTTTTTCAAATCCAAATGGAAGGAAATTGAACCTTTTGGTTAACAAATTAATTCAGTAGCCCTGCGATAAAACACTGAATTAGAAGGTCATTTCAAAATGTCACATCACCTCTAAGTTGATTAAGAAAGCGAAAGTCAGCATAGTCCTAGAGAGAGGATCTTCACACCGTTACATGCAGAGAAGAGTGCAGAGAGACTTGATTTCAGTGGTCGGCGGGACGTTGGCAGACTGGGTGCGCTGAGTTTCTGCTCCCGCTACTCGAAGTTGAGCGGGTGGCCGTCGAAGTGAGTGAGCACGTGGTTCTCAAACACCTTCTGGTCACAGTCCAGCGGGAACTGCTCGCTGCACATGGGGCAGATCTTCCAGTGGCTCTCCACGTGCTCCTCGAACTTGCTCTGGTCGTAGTTGGGCGGGAAGATGACCTCGCAGAGTGGACATCGCTTCATGTCCATGCTGCAGAGACGGAGGGGGAGGAAGAGGAGGAGGAAGAGGGTTATTAGGCAGTGGAGCACTGATGTGGGGAAGACTAATAGAGAGCATCTGTCTACTGCGACGTGGGTGGGCCACTGTTCAACTTAAACTGACGAGAAGGGGCTGAGCGGAAAAACACTTTGAGCCCGATACACCGTCCCGGATGAAAGACAACAATCGTGAGAGAATCGCGGCAGCGTCTTTGGTCTTAGCTCTTGATAGACACTTTCTCTCAGTCCGGCTACATCCGGACGGACACGTTCACTGTGAAAATACCGGGCTCAACAAAACTAAACGTAATATCTCAAGGCACCGTCAGTGACACAACATGGCGGTCCTCCGACGAGGTGCAGACGCTCCTCTCAGTAACAGGAGAGGAGGAGCTTCAGCTGGACGCTGCTGTTCACAATGAGAACATTGAAGCTGTGTCACAGACAACGAGGCTCAAGCTTTACTCGGACGGCCGCGGAGCCGCCGCCGGCCGCTTCCGCATTTTTCGCCCAACGCGTCCCCGCATCGTCCACAACCCCGCCTACATTTGAACCGTACTGCGCGGTGGAGCCACTGTGTTACCTGGGATCAAAGCAGAAGGCTGTTTGTCCATCGTTTACAAAGGGACTGTGGGTTTCAATTGGTGCGGTCTGTTCATTGGCATTTCCCTGAGAAAGAGAGACGCAAATATTTAAGAATTACAACAAAATAAAACTGTCCGCACGCAAAAATGTAAATCCGCAAATCACTTGGCGTGGCTCACATTGTTGTTTTGCTTTTCCTCCGACTCCTCGTGGCCTTCTGGCCGGCTGGGGTTGCGAGTGGGTTGGATACACACCACGTTGCTGTCCCAGGAGGGCGGGCCGACGGGGGGCAGTCTGAGCGGCTGCTCGTCAGAGAATTCCTCGTCGGCTTCATCTGCGGGGAGCGACGTGAGAAATGTGGCTACTGTAAAGAAAGTCCGCTGGACTAGAGCAAATGTTTGTGCTCGGGTCTGGTTCGCTTCAGGGCGCGCAACAAAACATGTAAACATGCTGTCGCGAGCCACATTCTGTTACATTCTATAGTTTGCTGTGTACACACAACACAATGCACGGCGGATTATTGTGTGTGTGTGTGTGTGGGGGGGGGGGGGGTGGGGGGGGGGGGAGGTTTACACCCGCTAAGATTTCACAGCCTGTAAAATGGATAAAACTGCAGAATTTGTTTGGTGGTTTTTTGGTCCACGCTGCAGGATTGAAACTCAGCAGAGACTCTGAAAGGAGCACCGACCTTTAGAGTCGGTGACGGAGTACGGGTTCCCAAACTGAAGCTTGCTGGGGCTCTGAGAAACCAGGAGAGGGGTCGGGGCGTCCTGGGTGTACGGGACCGGGTACTGCAGGAATAAAGGCACACTGGACTGGAGGTTCTCCAAACTGCTTTTCTCACTGCCGCCCTGCTCGCCCTTCTTGCCGCTGCTGCCGCCTTTCTGGAGGTCCTGGAGGAGAGAGGTGATTTAACATTAATCTCACCAACCATCTTTCATTTATGCAGATTTTATCCAGACTAGTATTGTGGTTAGATATGTAACCTGAATTAGTTCCATTCTGACTGATTTTGATATCTACTGATCTTCAGTGTCTTTAATTTAATCTAAAGTTTGGAAAGACTAAACAAATATAGTCAGATGAAGGCTTAAGATTAGAGGTTTATCATTCCGCCTACTTTGTATTTCAGATGTTATCACAATACATGTTATAATGCACCTGTGCTATGGAAGTGACTAAATGTTTGTAAAAAAAACTGAAAAAACAAGCAGATAGTTTCCACTTTGAATTGTTTTTTTCCAGTGTTTTTCCAGGAATGTCCCACAAGAACAGCTCCACCACTCTTTTCCATAAAGTTACCATGTCACTCTCGCCGCTGAAGCGGCAGCCACTCAGACGGCACGTTTGCTTTAATAACCTTTAAGCCACCACCGACTCGTGTCTGCTTTCAGACGTCTGTGCCTCCCTGTCCGATAACGCCGGCCGTACATCACCGCTCGCTGAGAACTCGGGTTTCGTCTCGCTCACACAACCAGTTTAATTAGCACCCTAATTAAAAAAAAAAAAAAAAAGAAACTGTTTTCTATTTCAAAGGGAACGACACTGCGTTTTACTGACGTTGCTCGCAGACGCCAAGTTAATTTACAGTCTAAACCTCAAATTGGGTCATTCTACTCCTCTTAACTGTAACTCCATTACCTCCAAGCAATATTTTAGGTCAGCGAGGACCTCGACTATGGCCCCGAAGTAATGCAATGGAAAAAAAGAACTCATTTACTCTGCGTCTACAATTAAAAGCATATTAAACACACACCAGATTGGGACGGAGAAAATGCCACATTTCAGGGAATTTTCACAGTGGCTAAAGTCCATAAAGGAGAAAATGAAAGCCGTCACTAACCCCCTCCAGTTTGTCCTTCTCCTTCAGGACAAGAGTGAGCGTGTCCTTCACTTCCTTCAGCTCACGTCCCTTCTCAGCTACCTGGCTCTAACGGAAACACAACACAGGTAATGATTACCAAACCTTGACGCCCTGCCGATTGAAGAAAAATTCATAAATGATATACAGTCACGAGTTTCATCTGTGACTTAAATTGATCCGAGCCATAAAAGGCTTTCCCCTTACTACTGGCGCGCTGATTTATGTACGATTCAGCTCAAAAGCAAAACAACCTGTTTCAATCCCTCCGAGACATTAAGCAAATATCCGCCTGACCCGAGCCAAGCACGGCATTAGCCAGGCAACCAGAGATGACTCCCGAGAGCACAGCTCTGCTCGTCTCCAGAGCCCGACATAAACAGCAGTAAAACGTCGTCTCGCAGATAGGCCCGCTCGTAAACAACAATGTCAGAGCAACTGTTTTCGAGGGGAGAGATAGCATCAAAGGCTCGGTGCTTGAGCTAGACCAGCCACACACAAGAGGTAAAAAAAAAAGAAAGAAAAAAAGCACGGGAGAGTCTACAGACTTTGCTAAAGGTCCGCCACAGGCTGTCTATACTAACCTTATAACGGTCTTCCTCTGCTGCCAACTGCAGCTTCAGGCTCTCATTGGTCTTCAGTTGTTCCTTAAATTTTACCTCCATCTTGGCCAGTTCATCGGCAAACATGCAGCTACGCTCTTTCTCTTCCTGAAGAGCAACAGATAGTGAACCGGGCCGCTTTTCATCACACCAGATCATTTGAGTTTTAGATCCACAAAGAGACCGTGAAGAGACAAATGTCTCACCATCAGCATCTGCTTGCATTTCCTGTACTTGTCGTTCCTGTCAGACGCCTCCCTGCTGATGCCCTTCAGCTTCTCCTGGATGATGGCCTCCAGCATTGGATCAGCAGAACCTGGACTTCCTGCAAAGTTAGTGGGTTTTTTCATCATTTATCTTTGCAAAACAACAAAAACCTAAAAAATAAGACTTGTCGCTATAACCTGCTGCCTCCAATCTGAACACAGCGGTTTACTTCCTGACGCACAATTTAGAATAATGAGGTCCAAGTACCTGGCACTGAAGTGTCCGGACTCACTGATGCAGGGATGGCTGTGGCCTCTTGTGTTGAGCTTCTCTTGAAATCCTGCAGAAAATATAGAGAAATAAAACAAAATCAAAGAAAGTAGCAAAACAAACACACTAATTTAAACAAAAATGACTGATGAACAACGTCATAAGCAACCGAGATTCACACACGAGGGTGTGTAGGCTTCAAATAGTAACATAAAACTAGGTTAGTGAATACAATCTACGCAATTTTTGGAAAAAAAAAAACACTAATTTGTACAGTTGCCTTAAGGAAAAAAAAACATCTTATACAGACAAACTTAAAGCAAAAACACATATATTGGGGTTTTATGCTGTGATTTCAGATAAGAAATCCCCAGCTGGTAATAACAGTGGCAAAACAATCTCTTGTGTTAGATTTTTGAAACAGTTTCTCTACTTTCAATCAAATACATCCAATCTGGGTGCAGTTTGTGACCAAACAGAATCATGCTACAGAGAGAATGAGTTACTTAAAAAATTGTCTTTTATCAAAATGCATTAATAGAACTTATAATGGAAATGTAAGAATCATTCAAACCATATGACTCGCATATCCAGTGGTTAAAAGGCTTCATATTGAGATAAATCTGACTCGAGCAGGTTTCCTGCAGCCTCTTTGGATCACAACAGCCAATAATAGTGTTTTTTTATTGTACAAATACAGACAATCCAACCTCCAGTCAAAATATACTACTTAACCTGAGTGTGTGCAGCATGTGAGCTCAGAGGTGAAGTAGGAAGTTCTGCTTTAAGACTTTAAGATTTCTTGGTTTGCTGGTGAAGAAACTTTAATAATTATGAAGTAGAAATGAATTGTATCCTTCCCCTGCTTAAATAACTTAGCAGGAGTGTGAACACGTAGAGCAGAGGGGGGACATATACCAACCCCCCTTCATCTAAAGTTGTTTCTTCCCTTCCATCTGGCGGGACCTACCCCTTGCTGTTCAGACAGTTTCAGCACTTGTTTTTGCAGTCGCTGGCATTCCTTGTATTTCTCCTTGTAGTGTTCGGCGGCCATGTGCAGCCGCAGCTTCAAGTCGTCCACCTCTCTCTGCAGCTCCGCGACAGCAGCAGGATCCGCGGCAGCTTCCTCCTCCGCTTTGGCCTGCTGATGTGAAACGTTACAGCGCAACAGATCAGACACCGACGACATTAATGAGCCAACAGCAAACACCACTAGAACACTGCAGACCGAACAGGAAATCCCTATTAAAAAAAAAAAGCATCTGTTGTCAATGAATAAATAAAATTATTAACCATGTTTTCATATTGAATGGTGTCATCATATAATACTTCAGTGGATGACTGACGATCAATAAAACGCAACTATGGAAAGAAGTACAGCCTCCTTTAATGTCAGGAGCAGTAAAACCCCCACGATGTCGAAACTTTCTGTTGAACTCTCTATGCAACCAATTAAGTATCTGAATGTCTTCAACAAACCATGTCAATACAGTTCAACAATTCCTTTATTTGATATATTTAATATCTAAACTCAAATGTTTCTGTATTCTGATCAAATATTTTGGATATCATCGTCTTCTTACATATTAAATAAGGATAAGCATTTTATATTTGTTTCCTTTTTATGTGTTGTTTTGAATGCCAAGCTCAGATGGTACGACGATTAAAAAAACAGAAATCCACTACAGTTGTTGATCACCACAGGAAAAAACAAATGCATCTCAAACTATTTGAATATCATTAAACATTTAACTGTCCAGCTTGTTATTTCTACACTTACAACACAAAAACTAAAGAGTTTCATGCTGTTGGAAAGAATATTATGACAATCAAGGCCCCTGCATCAAAAAAATAAAATAAAAACAACAACAAAAATCATGTGAATTTATGAAATTTTCCAATGTTCATTGTGTGTTTTGAGTTGTATAACTTCCAAGTTCAGATTTTATGCAAAAAATACAAAAACCCTGAAAAATGTCAGATGATGTGTAATAAATATAGAATATATGCAGGTTTCAATCAATAAATGAAAGGAATTTTTTGAGAAGCACTTCTAGAATAATCGAAATTTTGCGACTGAGATGGCCTCTTCAAGGCTGGTTATATTCATAATAACTGTATCAAACAATAAATGAGGTATTTTGACTGAAAGGAAACAGGAAGTACTGCCACGTTCTGTGGTCTGCACACTTACAGCTTCCTGCTTGGCCTCAGTCTTCATCTGCTCAACCAGCCGCTCCAGGCGGACACACTGGGCCTGGGCCTCGGTCTTGGCCTGGCGAAGGGCATCGACCTCGACCTTCATGTGGTACAGTTCGGACATGGTGCGGTCACGTGCGCTGGAGGCGTCTCGCAACTCGGCGGCCAACAAGGAGGACTGCTGCTGGTTGGCCTGGAGCTGCTCCTCCTTCTGTCGTAACTGCTCTTTCAGGGCTTTCATTTCTCCCTGTCAGACACAAACACACTAAAGATGACTTTCAATGTATCGCGTGCAGGATTTAAATGTAAAATCATATCATAAAACATGCTCAAAAGTGTTGTTGTGTTTCCTAATCTGCCCAACTATCATTTGGGAGGTCTGTAAACAGAGTTGTTTATACCAGAGGAGAAACTTTGGCCAGGATCTCTTTGTACTGCTTCTCCTTCTCGGTGAGGCACGTCTGCAGTCGCCCCACTTCCTCTTTAAACTGTGCAATGGTGTTTTCTTTGTTTACATCCACAGACTTCAGCATCTGCAGCTCCGCGCTCAGCTTGGTGTTTTCCAGCTCCCGGTTTTTCAGGTGAATCTGAAGCACACACGCAGACACAGAATAAACGACAAACGATAAGGATGTTGACTTTTCGGTAATTGACACGAGACTAGTCACAATTAAATAAGAAACTGCAAATAATAAAAGGACCATTAAGTCAATTTAGCATGACCTCAATTTCAAAACAGACACTTAAGATCGGCAAATGAAGTTATCCTTGCGGGAACCAGCCCCCATGTGATTGCGAGGGTTAAATTAGGTATAGCTCTTTGACTACATTTCTGTGGCGACAGTGCAGCGTGTGGCACTCCCAGTTCCTGTGCAGCGCTCGCCACAACAGACACACAAACACCAGACGGACCAGAAGACGGAATAAGGCGCTCCCTGTTTAGACTTAAACGTTGGGCAAGGGTATGCAAAATAATCCCTGAAGTGAAAAACAGGAAAGAAAGAGAATTTTTTCTTTTTTAATTACAGAGTGTAAAGCTGTCACTAACTTAGCAGTCCGCTGCACCAGACACGATGAAAGTGTGACTGGAAATGATTTAGCTGCTTCCTGCTTGGACCTCCAAGTCTATATTCTGGATTGATCTTTAAATGATAACTTTTTCTTTTTTTTTCCAAGGATTGCCACAAAGCTAAATATTTATTAAAGTTTCCATCTTCAGAGAGCAAATAATGGACAGTGAATTACCTTGTAGAGTTCCTTCTCATCTTTTTCATTCTTCAGGTGGGATTCGAGTGACTCCTTCTCTGCAGTGAACTTCTTTAATCTGTCTTTGAGGCTGGACACAGAAAAATAATCAAATGAAGATCGTTTTATTTCACACGGTGCCTTTGTGCAAAGTTGTGAAAAATGCTTACATTACTTATGTAAAGTAAAACCACAGATACATGAGGGGGATGTAAAGGTTCGGAATACGACAGTAAGAAGTAAAAATTACTCTTTTTTTATTTCTTATTTCATTGATACTCAATGTCGTTTTAAAGCATCATGAGCCTTTTTCAATGGAGGTGGTGGTGGTAGGGTAATGTAACAGGATGTATTGGCATTGAACATTATTGACAGCTTGATTTAAATCAAATTCTGCAGCTTCAGTATAAATAACTACAACCTTCAGCTGCTTTAATTCCCTCACTGGAACGTTAAATCTTCGTCTCTGGAAGTTAAAAGATTGTAATGGGCCAATTTTAAGGATTTAAAGAGGAGAAATTACTGCCTCTAAGGTTATTAAAAACATCTATCAGAAAAATAAGTACTAAAGAACTTGAAAGTCTACTGATGTGCAGTAATAAATTTGTATACCTTTTTTTTTTTAGTTGCCACCTCTTGAGAATAGTGACCAACACCAGCGATTCAGAGAATCTGCAACGGCCTCTTCACTGAAAACTCACCTGTCCAGTTCGGTTTCCTTCTGAAGGCCCTTCTGTGTGACTCCAATTAAATCCTCCTCCAGCTGTACAACTCTCGCTGTGGCTTCCTCTAGTCTCGTCTTGATCTCATCTTTCTCCTCCACCAGGGCCTGGGAAGAGTGCTGCACCTCCTGAGAAAAAGACGACACTCCGTGATTAATAAGCTGCATAATATACGGCAAGATCTACTTGAATTCAGCTAAAATCTTCCATGACAAGATAATATATGAATAGAACTTCCATGTCCCTCTCTGATTTTAAGTTGATGTAAATTCAGCAGAAAGCATTAAAATGTTGTGCCTGAAAATCCACATCGCAAAAAGAGAAAATCTAAACAGTCCCCCCCCCCCCTAAAATTTGTTTATAGTCTAAATTTTGGAATCTTTATTTTCACAGCACATAAAAAATAAAAAAAAATAAAAAATCACATAAAAGTATCGTCATAAAATTAACAACCACAAAATCTGTAATCATGTTTTCATCTGAAAGTCGTTTTTAAAACTCGCAGATTTACTGCGGAGGACGACAACATGAATTATTACCGACTATGCTTTTAAGGACCTAATGTTATGCTATAAAAAGTGGAATTACAACTCTGATAATACAGACATTCATATCTGTCAGAGGGTGATTTATCCTTTCAGTGCATCTCGGTATGCTTGGGCTCCTTCACTAGGGGGTGCTAAGAGACTGCTCAGCCAATTAAAAAAAGTACTACAAGAAGAAGACTATCACTCATACACTCATGTGCTCCACAGCAATATTAAAGTTTAAAGAGGGTGTTCTTGACTGATTTTAAGAGTGCCGTTGAACAGGAACACGGCCAGCTCGGAGCTTACTTGATTCTCTCTCCTCAGCTGGGCGCACGTCTCTTTCTCCTGCTCAAACTCCTTCTGCAGACTCTCCTTCTCGGCTTCCAGCTGCTCCTTCTCCTGCTGCACCAGGGACAGTTTTGTAAGCAGCTCATCTTTCTCTCTCTGGGCTTCCTCCACCTTTTGCTGCAAAGGAAAATCAAAGCAAAGACAGCAAGAGAAAATCAAACCTTATTCAAATGGCATTTAAGTACAGTTTCTTCTTTCGTTGCACGTCAAACTTTAGAATATGAGTGAAACTGTGACTCTAAATTACGATATAGAGTGAATGTGAGTGTGTCTGAAGGATAAATACAACTTGATTATTTCTACACTAATAAACTAAAATGTTCATAGCATTTTATTTACACATTTCAACTGTGATAATTAAGGCCTGTCGCCAAAATGAAAGGGAAAACGTCTGCTCTCCTGAAACACTGTAGTTTTGGTTTTGACCACTAAAACTATAAAGAATTAATTTTTTTTAAAAAGGATCTAATTATCTCAGTTTTAGTATTACTATTTCAATGTTATGGGCAAAATGTTGTTAATGTAGGATACTTTTTCCTCAAATCTGACTGAAGCTGGCAGAGCTGGACATGAAAGTTAAAGAAAAGCCATCAACATTTCCGTATTGTGTGCCGATGCTCAGGTGTACTTTACCTCCAGGAAGCCGGCCTTCGTGGTCACCACCAGGATGTCAGAGTTACATTCGTCCTCCACAGTGAGCAACTCGTCCTCCGACGGGCTGCTGGCGCGGAACTGGAACGGCGTGCTTGCCCCCCGGATCTCCCCTTTGTGGGTCACGTAACAAAACTGGTAGAACTCGCCATCGTCATTGGGCACATAATATCCTGATGAAGAGCCACACCACAGTCAGCGGATTCAACGCACATGATAGGGAAGCAAAACTAAAAAGTTATCCTAACACCCTGGACCGAGAACTTCTATCTCGAAACAAGCAGAGGTAGCTGCGATGTGGAATCAAAGTCATCTGGAGCACACATTGCACATTTGTAAAGCTGTTGATTTGAATCTGAAAACAAATCAAGACGCGCCTTTCCTTCCTTTATATCAGTTTCCATGATTTTATAAGAGTGGTATAAAATATATATATATATATTTATTTTTTTTAAAAGCACATAAACTTCAGTGTTGTTAACACCAGAAATAAGGTCTCTGATTTGTGGTTATCAAAAGGTGTCAAAGTTATAGAAAACTATGCTATGATCTTACCCTGAAAGACCACTGTTCTGTTGACTGCGGTGCCTTCCACATAGTTCTCAGGAAGAGGCGACCACAAGAATGTGTAATAGTCCCTCGCTGTGCTCCATCCAACCTGTGAGACATGCAGGGGAATCCATTCAAGCAGACACTCTCACCACATCAGTGTGAGTAAACAACAATGAAGAACTAACTGGAAAACTTCCCCGAAATCCACCGAGTGTCACTTCCAAATATCTCCTCCTGGTTTATTACAGTAATCGTGAGGTTTTTGATCTATGTCAAGATGATAGTGTAAGAATACGCCCACTGAGATGTTTGAAGGGGAATTATCATCTGGAAACCACTCCTGGTCACCATGTGGCCGGGGCCTTGTGATGAACATGCCCGAATGTGGAAATGCAGCTACAACTCACTCCGAACAGGAAGAGGGAAACAGGTGAAAATTTTATACATAGGTGACTTGAGAATGAAAACCAAAATGTAATTATACGTATTTTATGTGTTGTTAACTGATGGCTGATGAGGGGGAAGTGCAGAAAATACATCCATAACTTCAGACTGGTGCCATAAAACTGTCAAACAAAATCAGTGTCACATCCAACTGGCTGGTTTTTGGTGAGCACACGCAGGCACACACATGCATCCACAACAAGACCAGTAAAACTCGCTTCTAACACCAGACCCTGCCACAAAACATCCTCAAGTGTCCTCAAGACTTGCACAATATTTAAAAAAAAAAAACAATTTAAAAAATAGTCACGCAAACAGAGCAGTTATGCATCTTTTGTTCAGTTTACAAAAGGTATTGTGTTTCTCAAATGACTAAAAACAGCCTACAGCTACAATACCGCAAGTGTTCATCAGAGCCAGAGATAGAAGGCAGTGGTGCTCCCAAACCCCCAATTGTTCCCACTGCAGCTCCAGCCTCCAGCAGTAAAGAACAGGAAGCAATTAAAACTTGCACCTAGTTAGTGAGTGTCATTACTGAAAGCTAGCCCTCGCCAGTCCACTCATTAGAGTTACAGAGGTGGTGGGTGAATGCTCCGAGAGGAATTCACCACCGACTGGTCTGTAATGTGTATAAATAGAAGGAGAGGACATAGAGAGTGTCAGACTAACATATAAAAAAATAAATATTGGACTGGCGACTAAAGTGATTACATAAAACTGGACTTAAAAAGTACATGTAAACATAATTGAGTTGATCAACTCCTTTATGTATACAAAGCAGTCGGACTGGAACAGGTTGAGGTGATCTGCATACATGATAAAGCTCTGTGCACAGATCCTGATCCGGAAGTCAAACAGCATTTAAAAAGACAAACAAAAAGACAAACAGATGAAGCCTGGTGGAGAGGCACACTTCAATCTGTTGGGGTCTGTGATAACGATGAACTCAAAGTTTGCATGTCGCCTATCATCGAGGAGGCAACACGTTTCCTTTGTATGAATCTATAACGAACAAAGACACCAATCCAGTTAAAGAGAAACAACCGTAGCTTCACTAAGCTGTGCATGTTAAACAAGGCCACTGATGGAACAAACGCTCACGTTTTTACTTGACTTTTCCCCAACATTCCAACAGAGTCATACTTGTGCAAGAAAGGCTGTAAGAGCCTGTGGTGATATGGCTGCAGGAGGTAATGTATTGTCCGTGTGCCAGTCAGCTTGTTTGAATTCAGGAGTGACTTGTTCATGAATCACGCAGAGGTAGTGCTTCAAAGACAGGTTAATTATAAAGCTGGGTTTGCGTTCTCTTAGGCCACACTGACAACCTGTCCCAACAGCATTCCTGCATGAAGGCAAGCTCACAGCACAAATGTTCCAACAACACAGGGTCAAAGGCTGCTTTTGTGCACACGACCAACAAAACTCTGTCCCCGTCGATGAGTCTTCAAAAGTACATTTTGTTTGAGTACTTTATTGTACAGACTGCTCTGCTGGAAGGTCACATTTCAACCAACCAAACCATTTTTTAAGTCAGCAGCAACTGTCATATATCACTGAGCTAGTCAGATCTAAAATGTGCAAAATAATACACAAGGGGTTATTATCAACATTTCAAACAATAGAGATTATTTTTCCTTTATTTTTCCTTTAGTTGGATCCAAAAGCAGCTCCGACTGACACATGGATCAAACACTGATGAATTACCTATCCAGGTATTTCTCTGCATACAAATAAAAGAAAAGCTTGGCAGCAAACGTCTGATCTGTCAACACTGTCAGGAACATTTACAAGATTTACTATCGAGCGCTCAGCCCCTTCCAGTCAAGCTCTGTAGTTTGGAAACTCAAGAAATTAGTGATTTAAAGATCTATACTGCCAGTTGTTGCCTGCCCTGCGGCTAATGTGAGGTGGTATGCAGTTACAAAAGTATCTGAAAAGCCTGGAGAAAATACCTGATCCACCTTCTGTATCCTAACCTGACCTCAATTCTTACTGAGCTCTCGGGAAAACCCTGCGCCCTAAAAACAATCACGACACATGAATCATCGGAACAAAACTTTCCAGATGCAGAACACATAAAAGATTTCACAGCACACAAATAAAAGTAAACCAAGAAATCGGTATAATCTGACCTCCGCTCAATGTCAAGACCTTCTAAACTTAATCATTTTAGACTGAGTTTCTCCTCTTCGAGATATCTGATCAACAGAAGTTTGTATCGTGCTTATTCCTGCCTCAGAGAACCAAAACAAAAGGCCCATGTTTGAGTAGGCAGAACTTGATATACCAGTTTATTAAGCACAAGCCAGAGTAATCCAATACAACAATCACGGAGCAGTACACGTATGTGTTTGAGAATATGGTGCAGTGTTGAACTGTTATCAAAAAGAGTGTATGTAATGTTTGAAAGAGAAAACACCAAAGTCTTCATCCTCATGTTTACAGGCCTGGTCTGACCAGCAGACACTTGTTCTTGAAATCAGAAAAACATTTTGACCCTTGCATAGATGTCACTGTGTAATGTAGCTGACATAATTTGACTTTTCTGTAGTTGGTGTTATCAGATATGTTTTAGCTGGAACAAATGTAAAAATATACTGTTACAGTAAAGCTGTAGATATATTCTTACATTCAATAGTCAATACAAAGAAAGCTCAATGCCAGAATGTGATGCACAGAGAGATCGAATGAAAAGGGCACAGATTGAGTTTTTTGATCTGTTGTGATTTAATCACAACTTTCTATCTCATCCCCAGTGGATGGATGAGGGCGTGTTTTTCTAAAAACAGCCTGAAACCATTCACAATTCATTGCAGATGAGGCTAAAGTATATTGCTGCCATTGTGCTGGATTTAACATGCTCCAATAACAAGATCCATCTGGGACACTCCAGCTTGATGCAGAGGTCAAAATGTTCCACTCCCTTTGCCAAGCCCATTTTTCAAACATGATAACGACTCTAACTCAAGCCCTCTCAGTTTGTCTTGAAACTATATTAACACTTTGTTCAAGTCTTCTTTTTTGTGTGTGAAATGATCTCATCTTGTCTCAACAATAATGAAAGGTGTAGCTGCCAAGTTATGGAGCAGATTTACAAATTTGACATCAGAGTAAAATAAGTAGGGTGTCGTGGCTCTGAAGTATGAATCAGGTATGAGACAGTAAATTCACCATTCATGACATCACACTCAAGTCATAAGAGTACACACTCAATTATTTCTGCACCACCTACCACAGTCACACTGTATCTATTTTTGTGCATTGTTCAAAGCCTTTCGTAATGCAACGAGAGGGTTTCCCACCTTGAATATGCCAACCCAGTCCTTTGGATGTGGCTTGATGAACTGCGTCAGGGTATAGTGACACTCCAGGGCCGCATGGGGCAAATAGCTCTTCCCCACATTCTGAAAAATCACGTGGGCAAAGTTTGATGTGTCCATGTTGTTGCCGTTGGAAGTCCCCTCCAGGAACACTGTCGTAAATCACTCAGTAGTGGCTGCACAGGAAGAGAAAACAATGGAGGCATTTGAATTTAAGACTTGGACATAGTCAAATGAGCGTACCAGGATTTGCTATTGCAGCCTGCTGTTGTGTCCCATTTGCCTCTCGATATGAACAGGTTGATGATACCCACGCAAGTCACATGATGTGCAAGTTTTCAATTACATCACAATACATCAGTTTGATCACATATTGCACACAATGTATCAAATAAGGTTGTAAACTGCAATTCGTCCACCACGTCTATGATTTTTTTTAAGGATTTTTAACATAATATACGCTCCAGATGTTTTTATCTATTTTCCAGAGAAGTTATTGGCAAGTTTAACTGGTATAGCAAAACTGTGACACCACTATTATGGTAATTTGTTATTGTTGACTACTGTACAATCTTTTTTTGTTTGAATAAGGAGCTGTGATTCAGCACACTGTGTACTCCCAATGTTGTTTTTGTGATCCTCTAATAACTATTTATCCTCAAAATGTGTTGCCATTTCTTGGAATATCAGTGAAGATTAAGTCAGTAAGGATTAGATTGTTTACATGTTGACAGGGGATGTGAAAAGATTGTTGTAATAAAAAGTAGTCTTTACTTGACTGATGAAGTCTTGTTACAACTAATGATGCATCATAAAATTAACTTTATCTTAATGTTACCTTTCTAAATACTTTCAGTAATATATGTTTTGCTTATAAAATGATGGTAACTCTGGAGATGAAGTAGTCTGGCTGTGTATAGAATACTCTCATTTGTTTTGCTGCAAGTTGACAATCCTATTTGATAGGATTTAGCTATTAGATGTGACTTCTTAATGTTTTAACTGTGCTTTATAAGGTCAGACAGCCAATGTACAATATAAAGATAATTACAAAATTAATACAAGTAACTACATGGCAAGATAACGTCACAGTGAATCCAACTAAGTGTCAACCATGACAATACAGAAGATTATACCAAGGTAAAATATTTATCAAATATGAACATAAAAACTCATCATCCAACAAGAGACATTCATATAAATCATAACTGAGAAATGAGATCAAACGGAAGGTCCGCGTCAGGTGCGATTTTCCATTTGGGCCTCAGCTGATGCATTTTAGCTCGACATAATTAGGCCTGCAACAATCAAAACACTGCCGAAGATCTCTCAACAGAACTTACAACAAAAACAACAACAGACCATCTCTACCTGATGCTGATCAGTGACGGATATTTGGTTCAAAGTCCGTTTGTGGCTCAAACTGTCAGATAACGAGCTTCGAGGCCTGAAAAAAAAACTGCGATCCTATCAGGCTAATTTAGCTCTGCGGCTAACTCGCTACTCGCCGTACTTCGATGGCACGTCGATAACAGGTCTAACGAGGCGGAGAAAATATTAACCCCCGAGTGAAATATTAATTTAAGATTTAAAATTATACGACGTTTCGGCTGGCGGCGTCACAACGCCCTGAACCGAGGCGGAGCAGCCCGCTTGAGTCGGGAGCTAACAGCTGGATTAGGACAAGGTTACAGCTAACGTAAACACTCCGCACGATGAGGCTCCGAGCACATGTCAAGCGGCCTGGACCCTCGCTTCTTCAAATCTCATTAACTTTGATTTAAATGGACAGCGAACCTACCTGGTTGACATGCCGTATCGCAGCTAAAACCCCAATATATCATAGAAACAATTGTTGACGCAGTTCAGTGCTTTCCCGTGTCCTCTTCCTGGAATAATAACAACACTACGTCACTTCCGGGAGAGTGTCCGCTTCAGAAACACTGGAACAAGGTAATAAACCCAGAAATAAGCTGTTACTCAGAATAACATACACTGACAAGCTAAATATACATCATGGAGTTAATGTTTATTAAATATGATATTTTAAAACGTTACTTCATTATTTCTCTGGATTTAATCTATCACCACGGTCACGGGCGGATGATAAAAGAAGCCGGTCTCTGACGTATGCAATCTGGGAGCGAAGCCTATGGAAAACGCTTTTGGGTGATTGGCTCGAGCTACCGATTGCGCTGCGCAAAAAATGCATCCCAAAATGTACATTTTAAAATATATATATGCTTTGTTACATAAGAAGATGTAGATTGTAGATTATTGTTTAGTAATTTTAAAAAAAAAGAAGAAAATAATAATAATGGATTCATAATAAGCGCACAAAATGGCTGATTGCACAAGCATTGATCATTGTGAAAAGCTAAGTTTTAGGGTTACATTCAGGGTTAAGGCTAGGGTTAGGGTTAGGGTTTAAATTGGTCAATCGATTGGTCAATCATACAGCACTAAGGATTGGGGTTACAGTTAGGATTAGGGTGCAATCAGAATAATCAGAATCAGAACAATGAATCGTTATATCGCCCACATCACATAAGCTTTGATCAATCGTGCAGCCCTATTGGGTTACGGTTAGGGTTAGAGCACAAGCATTGGTCAATTGCACAGCGCAAAGGGTTACAGTTAGGGTTAGAGTAAGGGTTAGGATTAGACAACACAAATCGCAGATTTTTGGGCAAATGACAGATCCATTATTTGAGCAGCAGAATAGAAAGGGCTTTGCACATATAATGTACCACCAAGGCACCAGGCAGCCATGGTTAGATTACATAATAAGAATAGTCTAACACTTCTGAACACAGCTGATAATATCTATTCACTTACGTGCAGTTTTTAATTGAACTTTCATTACATGCACGTGACTTAAATCACACACAGGAGCTTATTCCCTGTTTGCTGTCACAGAGCTCAGGTGTTAAGATAAGGTAAGATAAGATCAGATATACCTACTCCATGGAGCTGCAGTTTGCAAAGGTTTAAAAACTGAATAAGAAAAAGAACCAAACAAGTAAATACACCATAAAGATATTTATTTAATATATACATAGATAAATATATCCACAGAATAATATGACAGTACAGTCTAGTAAACTCTGCATTTTCCTACTGTTGTATATTTGTAATTTTACACTGTTTTATGAACTAATAGTATTTATGAATGATGTGTATTTTCTCAGATAATGTTATCTATCTATCTATCTATCTATCTATCTATCTATCTATCTATCTATCTATCTATCTATCTAGTAAGAAGAGTTTAATTTCCAGTATGTCCTCTCATCCACAGTAACATACAGGAATCGTTGGATGTACAGTAGCGTAAATGATCCTCCCCCCAATCTGATTCGATGAAACTGGCTGAAAGTGGGCGGGCGCACTTCTCATCTCTCTATCCTGATTGGAAGAAGCGGCCGTCGTGAACGTACGCACGGTGACGTCAGGCGTCGGGTCAAGAGGAAAGAAGCATGGCCGCTGTGTTGAGAGGGTCTCGGTTCCTGGTGGGGAGCTGCTGCAAACATGTTGACTTTGCACTTGGTAAGCAGAGTAAACTGACACCGTGACCACCTTATACGACTCTCTACGCCTTCTTTAGAGAGCCGAGTTGGTCTTTGGAGACTCTTTGTGAAAAGAAAGCTACACGATAGGCTGAAGTGTTGTGAGAGAAGTTTAACTCACTTTTCGGTCCGTGTGTGAATGTATGTGTGTGTTTGTAATGTCTGCGGCTCGTCTGACTCTTCACTGTACACTATGCTTCTAGTTTGGTCGACCGCTTGATCGTGCATGTCGTCCAAAATGTTTTAAAAACGGGTGAAAAATGATCCCCACATGATCTTCAGTCCGGGTCTTTTCCTTTGAGACATGTTATGTAATGAGTGTCACCTCCACTTTGTATAAGCAGTGAAACATATGGGGAATATTAGAGGAGCTTCTCTGGGTAAATTACTAAAATAGCATCAGTTTATTTGTAAATTTGAGGCTGGTTATATCTTTATTTAGACCTATGGTGATGTAGTGGTTAGCACTCCCCTCACAGAGTTTGAACCTGAGCTCGTGCATGAAGTTTGCATGACCTTCCTGTGCACATGTGGATTTCTGTCATTCCAAAAACAGGTGCTTGGGGTATTGGTATTTGACTCTAATTTGCCCCTAGCTGTGATTGTGTGTGTGTGTGTGTGTGTTTGTCTCGGTGTGTTTGTTCTGTGGGTGACCTGTCGAAAGTTTTTACCCTGTAAGTATCCCTCAATGAACTCATGTTGGCCCTAAAACTGAACTCTTTAATGCAAATAGATTATTTCATGAAGGTCAAATTCATGTGCATTTAAAGTGTTTCTCTTACCTGTGGGAAGATGTCAAATCTGTGGAATTTTTTTCAATGATTCGAATTTTCAACCAGATTCTAGGGTGTCACAGCAGATTAATGTTTTAATTTAGTGGATTTTAAAGTGTGAAACCCCACACCCATCCATTTTCTATACTCAACTATACGCAGTAATATATCATGATGTAAAAAAATAAATAAATACTGTTTTGTCAACAGACAAAGCTTGGGCAATGTGAAAGTTTGGAGTCTGGAGGTTACCTTGTTGAGGGAGCTGGCCTGGTAAAATAGTGCCGTAATAACCTTTCAATTTGAAGTTTTCCTTTGTTGTGGCGAAAAGTATACGTGATGACGAGATCTAGATTTTTACAAAATTCAACCAATGACTATAATCTCAACACGAAGCCAATTTTAATGAAACCTTCTGCTGCGGAATACAGTGAAATGTCCCAAAAAACTTCTATAAGTGTTGCATAATGCCTGTTTTTACAAAAACTCACCCTGGCAGCCGACTTTGAGACTAGTTTGTTATTTTTCTCTTGCAATCTCAGGTCAGTGTTGTGTTGTATTTGCTACCGTTAAGACATTTTATGAAATCTATGTTTTCTTTGTCATTTTTACCATTTCTTTGTTGGTTTGATGGGTCGTAGCCTTATTGGGGTTTGTTTTTGGCCCTCGCGCCTTATGTTTGACACTCCGTCTTTAAATCGGGCATTTCAATTTGGTCTGAACATCATTTCAGTGTATTTCAGGTTTCAAGCTGTGTTTTCTCTGTGCAGTTCTCCAGGTTATTGGGTCTCATTCCTTTGGTGTTTATGTTCTAGTCTCCAGAAGATCTATGGCTTCAAAAACACAGGTGGGCTTTGTTGGTCTTGGAAATATGGGAAACCCAATGGCAAAAAACCTGCTGAAGCACGGATACCCAGTCATTGCGACAGATGTGTTTCCAGAGTCCTGCAAAGATTTGCAAGAGCTGGGCGCTCAGGTAGTACCAGCTGAAAGTCTTCTTTCTGCATACTCCTCGCTGTTCCCTTTTAACGCTGGGAAGATTTTGTTTCTCAGATTGTGGATAATCCTGCCGAGGTAGCAGACAAGGCCGACCGCATCATCACCATGCTTCCCTCTAGTCCCAATGTCATCGATGTGTACACTGGACCCAATGGCGTTCTCAAGTAGGCATTGCTCTCTGATAATGGCAGCGATAATCGCAACGCACCTTCTCCAAATTCAGCAAACTGTGTTTTTCTCAACAGGAAGGTAAAGAAAGGCTCCCTGCTAATTGACTCCAGCACCATCGATCCTTCTGTGTCCAAAGAAATGGCTGCAGCTGCAGAGAAGATGGGGGCAGTTTTTATGGATGCGCCTGTATCAGGAGGTGATTTTTTTATTTTATTTATTTTTTCATTTAATAATCATCCTTTTCTACAACCACAAAAAAAATCGATTTGTGTCCCTAGAAGAGGCAATACATTTTTTTTTTTTGCCTGAAGAATGATGAAGGGATCTATGTATTATGCTGCAGTGATTAAATGAGTGTATCAAGCTGCCGTTCAGCTTTGTAACGCCACTTTCTACCACAAGATAATATAATTAGTCCCTCCAGGATCTGGTGCAGGGGGAGATATTAATTTAACCAAATGCAGTATATTTCCTCAGGTTTCTGTTATTCTCTGCAAGTTTTGTCTGCTAAAGCTCATTTGGAGTGAAATAAAGAAACACAGCTATACCCACAAATTATGTGCATAACTTTATTTTTGATTTCACTAAATAGATTTACAAATGTCTTTTCTTTCTTAAAACATTTACAGTAGTGTATATTTTAATGCTGGTTGCCTCTGCTTGCATATTCAGTAAAGAGAAGTATTCACCCTCAAATTTAGTGCAAAAAAACCGTGGCATTGCAGGTAGAATGCACATAATTTTTAACCCGTTTTATGACTTATTGACGTCCAGCAGCCGTTTATCGATGGCCAAAGAGCGGCACAGTCCCCCAGTCTGATCTCGTGAGTTCTCAGTGCAGAATGAAGCAGGTGGTGAAACTCTTGAGTTGTTCAGTTTTTATTGAGTTGTAATGAAGACCTTCTGCCAGCATCTTATTTATGGTTACATCTGAAGAGCCAGTCTCCCTTCTGTCCCAACCTGGGGAAGAAAAACAAAATAGCATTACACCAGAAAACCACCCATTTTTTATACAGTAAAAACTACGTCAAAGTTTGAGTTTCTGAGACGGAGCGCTTAATTTCTTGCTTCAGCCGATGATGGACTGGCAACTGTTGCTGTTGTTTGATTACACATGAAGCTGCTATTTTTTTTGTAGCAGTACATTAAAATCTTTGTTTCTTTGTTTGCCCCCGAACAAAAACACGTCCCTGCATGGGTCTGAAAGCTTGACATTAATGATAAACATGCAAATAAATGAAACGCGAGGAGGCCTAACAAAACAAATCTGTGACACATTTTATTTCAAAACAACTAAAATGAAGCGGAGTTATTAGGTTTTTGCCCCCATTCATTAAAACCCTGAGTCACAAACCACTGCAGCATCGAGCTGCTGGTAACTTTTTTTTTTTAAACAAATATGGGAACAATTGATGTCAAACAAATTTTAGTTTTATGGGCTACTGGCGACATTTCTGTGTTTGGTTAAGTTTTTTTTTATTTACATTTTTGCTGTGTGTTTAGTCAACTTTTTCCACGTGTAGCACTTTTCTTTTACAGGCTGTTTCTCTTGTTTGTGCATTCGCTTTTCTTGTGTCACTCAGTTCTTATCATTATATTTACAGCAGCTTCTTAGCAATCCCGTTTTTTTCTTTTCTTCCAATATTACACTAGTAAAATATAGATTCAACAACATCTTAATTCATTTTTACTGCGTTGGGATGTTTCTACACATAGGCATGTTGAGGGCTTTTATTGTGGAAAGTAAAGTGTTACAGTGTGTGAAAGTGTTTTGCTTAATAGAAATCATCAGCAGCATCCAGTAGCGAAGAAAGAAGAGGCTCTTCCAGTTGTAGTGCAGGCTCTGGTTTTTCCACGCAGTTTTGTTTGAACTTGGCCTCGTCAAGACGGCCACTCTCTTTGAGTTGAAGTCGCTTTTTTTTTTTTTTTTTTTTTTTAAATAGTCTGGCTCTAAAGATTACTAATGATTTACACACTTCCGTCCCATGGAAGTGCACACGGATTAAACTTGTGTCGCTCTTTCTCTCTCCCTTGAACTTCTGTGTGCGGTGGCGGCACTTTAACCGACGCAAACCCGAATGTGTGTCATACTTTGATAGCGCACGTCAGTCAGCAGCCTTTGGCCCCTAAATGAAACGGTCTGAACATCTCCGGTCGTCACACTGGAGTCAAAAGAAGTGGCAGTGTGGTCGAAGCGGGAACTTGAAAGCACACGCGGAGAAGACGACATAATTGAGACAACATGTGTCTTTAAAGTAGTTTTCTTAGGTTAGTGCAGTTGACAGGATGACAAATTTATCCTCCAGGAAAACTACTGGATTTACTTATAGTGACGGTGGAAGGTGGTGATAATCAAACTAGAGAGTGAAGGAAGAAATGGGACTTTTTTTTTAATTGCGTGCAATCTGAAGAGAGTTCAGTTTGAAACTTCAGGTAAAAGCTTCTCGGCTACAAATGTCTGTTTAAAAAAAAAAAAAAAGAAATGTCTCGTACTCGGCTTCTCCGACGTTGTGACAAACTTCCTGCATCGATCAATGGATTGTTTAACTGGGAAACACGTTGCAGTATTTGAATCAAGGAGTGCCATTTGAGAAAAATACACATTTATTTTTGAACAATAATGTTAACTTGCTTGGTCGGCAGAGATTAATTGTCTTGTACTTTTCTTGTAGTTAATTTCTCTAAGATAGAAATGACTATTTTCAGTTTTTATAACCCATTCTTTTCAATGAATGGCAGAAAACTTACAGCTCAGCTTTGAAATATTAACCCAATTGTTCACTTTTGCAGTTTTTACAACTCTGGAATTTTTTTTTTTTTTTTTTTTTTTTTTTTTTTTTTTTTTGAATTACAGCACTTCAAGATGCTTTTCAAATCCCTTACTCATGCCTTTCCTATACCTCATCCTGTCATAACTTCCAGCTCCGCCTGTGTAGATTCCCGTTTAATTCAAAATGCTCCAGGCAGACCGCTCAGGAGGATTAGGGAGGGGAAACGTATTACACCCATCTTGGCCCCTCCGCGTCGACTTCCTGTAAAGTTTCGCATTAATTATAAGACTCCGCTGGTTAATTTCTTGGCAACCTGGGAGCTTCCACCTGGTTATTGTGGATCGCTGAGGTTTTAACCCCATGTGAACCTGAATGCATCGTCAGATGTACAGAAAAATGCAGACACAGCTGTTTTCTAAATTCAGGAAGGCATGACTGAACCTTTTTTTTTAAGCAGAATGAGATCAGATGATCGAGGTTCATCTGGTTTTATTTATTTAGTATTTGTTACTATTTTCAATTAGTTTTGCTTTTTGTATTTAATTTGCGCAAAAAAAATACATTTTGTTTATTCTAATGATTTTGGCTGTAGGTCTAATGTGTTTTTACTATATAGACACTCAATGAAGGCTAATTTATCTTAAAGTGAATACACTTTTTTCTTTTTTATTGTTTGTCTTGGTTTTGGGTCATTTTATGGAATACGTGATGTGGAAATGGGAGGTGACATGCAACAAAGACTTGAAGTTCTAATGTCCACATTGTTAGTTTGTTCTGCAACTGGTTTAACCCACAAAAATGTATTTTATTCTTAAGATTTAAAGGCAGTAAGCGAACTTTGATTCCTGAAGATTGGCTTTTCATGTTCAAGAATCTACAATTTTCAGAAACCAGAAAGTAAATCTACAGAAATTATTTAAATTATGGACAAATCCACTCCCTTTAGAAAATCATTTTTGATCAACACTATTTATTTGCTTAAAGAATTTGTGTATTTGACTTGAACTTGTGTATTGACGTCGGCGTGCCCCCCCTCCCCCCCAGGTGTCGGCGCTGCCAGCTCGGGGAAACTGACTTTCATGGTCGGAGGAGCAGAGGAGGAATTTACTGCTGCCAAAGAACTACTCAGCTGCATGGGAGCTAATGTGGTCTACTGTGGTCAAGTTGGAACCGGACAGGTGTGAGCAGAAACCCATATTGGCCGGGAACCGTCCGAACGGATTTGTAATTCAGATTGACTGCGCGGTTTCTCTTCAGTTACATGTGCACATGAGTGCTCGTGTCTGTAAGCCATTATTCAGGTGGTCAGAATGTATTCTTGAATTGGCCGAGTTATTTACTTACAATTTATGGTCTCCCGTTTGCAGGCTGCTAAAATCTGCAACAACATGCTTTTAGCTATTGGGATGATTGGGACTTCGGAAACGATGAACTTGGGAATCAGGTGACGGCGAAGCTTCTTTTAAGTGAATGGATGAGAAGCCATCGCAACGTGAAGCTAAATCAGATTTTCATTCACAGGCTTGGTCTCGATCCAAAACTTCTGTCCAAAATCCTGAACATGAGTTCCGGCCGATGTTGGTCTAGTGACACTTACAACCCGGTGCCAGGAGTCATGGAGGGCGTCCCCTCTGGAAACAACTACCACGGAGGCTTCGGCGCTCAGCTCATGGCAAAGGTCCGCTTTTAAATCTTGGCAATATGATTTTGTGGTTGTAAAACTTGTAGTTTCCTCTTAGTAATCTGAAGAGATTTTACTGTTGAAGGTTAAGTTATTTTTGGACCAGACAAGATAGGAAAAGTAATAATTTAGCATAAAATAACCTTTTTCTCTTTCAATATATATTCATCTCTGCCTGTGCATGTCATTTACTGTAAGTCGCTCTAGGGCTCGCTTCTGTCTCATATATTGTGTATTTAATAGTTATTTCATTGACAGTGTTGCAATAAAGAGCTTCCATGTCGGCCATAATACTTAAAATAATCCGGTGAGCTATTCAGCAGTCGTTTACATGCCTTTTGAAAGGGATCAGGCTTGTATTATTACAACATAGAGAAAAGCTCTTTGGTGTGTGTGGACTTGTGGTTTTGGTTTTCAGAATTAAATTTTCAGTTGAGGCGGCTTTTCTAAACGTATGTTTGCTTTCCTCTATCAGGACCTGGGCCTCGCGCAGAACACAGCCACCAGCACAAAGACTCCTGTCCCGCTCGGCTCCTTGGCCCATCAGATCTACCGTATGATGTGTGCGCGCGGTTACGCCAGTAAAGATTTCTCCTCCGTATTCCAGTTCCTGCGTGAGGAGGAGGGCCAGTGAAGTCCGCCTCCAGCCCGTCCGCAGCCTTTTGCCATGCACAGGACTAACGATGCATAGTGAGGGGACTTTTTTCTTTTCCCCTCGGGTTTGTGAAAGATATGAAGGCCAGAGAGCTCCCTAAACAGCGGGACAGATAACGAGACCTCCTCTCGTGAGAATTCACGTATCTATTATGATATAGGTTTTTAGGGAAAAAGAAAGAAATCACGAAGCACTCCCGACTGTCAGATACTAGAAATTGATTGGTAAACCCCCCCCCCGCTCACTATCTGTACGGGCTAAACCACGACACACATACACTTCAGTCGCCACATATTTATCATTTGTTTGTGGTCATTTCTTTATGCTGCTGTTTTTTTGTTTGTTTTGTTTTCTGTTTTTGTTTTTCTCTGGTCATAGGGGGGATGGACATTGGAATTTGTTACTGTGTCATGTCATTACCAATTAATAAATAAGGAAAATAAATCCCAGATTTGTCTTCACTGTTGACTATTCACATTCTTTTAATTAACATTTTCATATTTCATTCATGTCCTAATTTTCATGTTGACATTAAATGTTTACATATACATAAACAGCTGATGCAACCTAATTTATTGAATAGTTTTTGGTTATTTGTCAGCTGATATAGGAAGGTTTTGGGTAAACTTTTTTTTTTTTAAATCTGTAAACAATTGCAGATTACAAATTTCCATTCCAATGAAGCCAGACCGCAGACAGACTTTCTGTTTGAAACAATAGCTATTTAAATTGTAAATGAGCTCTGTTCAGCTTCTTGCTGCACAATATTTGCTCCCGGAGTCTGAGAGTCAATCAGGTGAATGGGTTTACTTTAATTTTCCCAAACTGGCACAAATCTGAAGCCTGTGATGGAGCCCCTTTTTGCATAATGTTCCTCTCAATTTACCTCCAAAGCTTTGCCTGCTTCCTTCACGTCGAGCAGCCGTCTCATTATCTGGGGATCTGTCCTTCTTCTCTATCCCCAACACCAGAGAAGGGAGGCGGCATGTTTCTGATCTGTAGTTCCCCAGGAACCACTGAGGGGCCAAGGTGCCACAGGTCAGCCGATCACAAGACAAACCCATAAAAAGTCCATTAAGCACTGTTGGCTGAGAGCCGCGTTGTCATCCAGTTGATAGGTGCTGCAAACAGAGCAGCACTTTGGTCTTAGGCCTCCAGCAGACAGACACACACACACACACACACACACACACACAGACACACACACACACACACACAGACCAAGTTATAACATCTTCACTTAGTTTCATCCACGAGCCTGATTGTGTTTCATGTATTGTATAGAAATTTAAACGGGAGCCGAAAAATGCACCGATCTTTGCAGAAATGTTGGTTAAAGAGTGTTTCTGGGAGAAAAGAAATAATCGGAACAAGTCAAGAAAATTGATTTTCAGTTAGTGTAGATTATGAGCAAGATTTTTTATACGTTTATAGATGAACATTTCTTAACCTTGAATTTTGAAAGCGAAAATTGTCTGATTCTGCAGAATGTCTGAACTTTACATATATACTGTAAAATAATGTCAGATGACGTTTGTTTGTTTTTTCTAATAAAAGAAACCTGAATGCGTTTAGCTATCTGATCATCTAATTATTCCACGAGTTTACCACCTATTTGGTTGATTGTAACGTGATGAAATGTGGTATTATTTTGTGGTATATCTATTATTTACCTTTTCAAATAGATTACAAAATTAACAATGAAATAATTAACAATGAAGGAGGACTCTTGAGTTTGGTACACTTAATAGTAGATCACGTGTTGTCTGTGCCTCCTTAACAATAACTTAGAATGATTTAGTAGTTATTTCAAAATGGTGTGTGTGTGTGTGTGTGTGTGTGTGTGTGTGTGTGTGTGTGTGTGTGTGTGTGTGTGTGTGTGTGTGTGTGTGTGTGTGTGTGTGTGTGTGTGTGTGTGTGTTGTCATTGAACTCGTCCTGTTTGGGGGATTGATAAGCTTTAATTGGATGAAGTGCGTACACTTTGCGCCATGTGCGCACCGCGTTGCACCCAGAAAGCTAGACGCCCTCAGATGTGTGAACATCGTGGCTCCCTCTCAACCAGCTCTCCCCCATTTTTTTGTTCTCAGCCGCTTTTAAAACCAAACTTACCCTGCGCGTCCCCTTTTGTTCACGACGCGATACAGTGTTAAATAAAAAGCAGGTTTCAGCTCGTTTACCAAGACGAAGTAATAAAAACAACAACAAAAAATAAAAATTGCGAACATGCACTGGCCAAAGAGAAGAAGAATTTTTTTTAAAACATGTTGCTTTTTTCTTCTGGGTGCAGACTGGACTACCCACTCTTGCCTAAGAGCTATGAACTTGGGCCATAAAGATTTACAGCCTCAAAAGGTGGGAAAACTCTATTAAAAATAAAAAGGTGCTCAAATTTAGTTGGGTACACATTCGTCTGCATATGTGGTCTCAACCTAAAATACTGATGTGGGGGGAAAAATGAATATCTGAATGGCAAAACAGCCTGTTCGTCACTCAGGTCCATATTGGTCACACGGTGCTCCCACGCAGCTGTGAGAGAGGAAAAAAAACTGTTTTGATGCTAACGCATTTTTAGTTTTAATGAAAAACTTAAAGGAGTTTTTTTTTCTCAGTTAAACAAGAGTTCCACCTTTTGGCATGACATTAATCCCCCAAGTCTCTTTTTACCCCGAAATATTTCTTCTTTAATTTGCATTTGTCGTGCCACTGGATTTTCCTCTCGGGCCTGCTTATTTGCAAAGTCTGCCGACTGAAAAAAAAGAGCAGAAATAAAGTTGCTTGTCATAAAAAAAAATAAAAATCGAGCTCAATCAGTCGATGTAGACTCCAGTCGTGTGTTTTGCTACTTTCTCTTTGTGAAAGTGTCTGCTTGGCACGGCTGCAACATTCAACTTGACCTTGGCCTCCAGACGCGTCCAACTCGCCTGAGAAAGTGCTTAACAAAACGTGGACACGTTTTTGGTAACGATATACTTCTATTTGCATCTGCTCGTCGTTGTGCAAAATATATGGGGACAAGTTGTGGACAAAAGGATGTCATAGTGCGCGTTTGAAATGATTAAAACGCAGGTAAACATCTGTGCGTAATGATTGCGCGTAAACCCACAACTTAATGGAAAACTGTTAACAAAAAATCAATACATAAAATGAAGCGCAGGTGAAATTCGTAGCCTTGATTGAAGTGCAAGAAAGTAAAACTGTGTTAATGTGAAACTAAAAACTATTTGATTTGGAAACTTTTTTTACGCGTCATCCTCACAGATAGATTGGCACATTTCACTGCAAATCAGCGCGAAAATACATTTCATATTTTTAGACTTTATTTCTCAGGATATCTGTTACCAATTTGTTAAAACAGATTTGTTTTGCTGCACTATGTGACGCACACTCGTGTCACAGATCCACTCCCTCAAAATTCCACATCTCCATATATTATGAAATTATAAGCCTGTCCTGTTCTGACTGGTTTAAAAGAAACACTGATGTTCAGTATCTCCACTAACACTCAGCCTGATCTGCATTATCTGATGTCTAGACGTTTATCATCTCGTTTGCATATCACGTGCTTGGCCCTGGCCAATAACCTCGCGATCTTTATGTACTCAGGCGTGTTGGTATCGTTACTCTGCCGGAGTCCCTGTCTCTGCTCAGTCGAGGGGGTTTTGAAAAAGAGTTGGTCGTCTCAATGTAGGGCATGCTATGACCGCCTCATTGCTCCTCCACTCGCACTGGATTGACCCGGTGATGTTCCTCTACGACAACGGCTTGGATGAAAGAAGCAAGAACATGGAGGGATTTACAGGAGGCAATTTCGCTGCGAGCCAGTGCAGGAATTTGTTAGCGCATCCGACCTCGCTGGCTCCCAGCACCACCTACACTGCGAGCGAGGTGCCAGTCTCTGGCATGGGGGAGCCTGGCAAACAATGCAGCCCCTGTTCCGCCACGCAGAGCTCGCCCAACGCATCTCTGCCCTATGGATATTTTGGCAGCAGTTATTACCCGTGCAGGATGTCGCACAACAGCGTCAAGACGTGCGCGCAGCCCTCCGCGTATGGCGATAAATACATGGACTCGTCGGTCTCTGGTGAGGAGTTTTCCAGCAGAGCCAAAGAATTTGCATTTTATCAGGGTTATTCCTCAGGCCCGTACCAGCCCAGCTACTTGGACGTGCCCGTCGTACCTGCGCTCAGCGCGCCCTCTGAGCCCAGGCACGAGTCCCTGCTGCCCATGGAGCCTTACCAACCGTGGACCATCACCAACGGATGGAGTGGTCAAGTTTACTGCACCAAGGAGCAACCACAGTCAAACCCCCTGTGGAAATCCTCACTACAAGGTATTTTGGCTGTTTTTAATCAACCCTAAAATATAATAATAACTAATGACTAGTTATTAGTTATTATTAACTGCAAAAACATGTCCATGCAGTGAAAATGAAATATTATGGAAGAAGAAACTTGAAATCAAATGAATCCAGAGATGCAGGTGTGTGTGTGTGTTTTTTTTTTTGCCATTTCTGTCCAGTCAGCTAACATTGCATTTCTCTCCACAGACTCTATTTCTGGAGGAGACAGCTCGATCCGCCGTGGGAGAAAAAAGCGTGTGCCATACACAAAGGTGCAGCTCAAAGAACTGGAAAGAGAGTATACCACCAATAAGTTCATCACCAAGGACAAAAGGAGACGGATTTCCGCGCAGACGAACCTGACAGAGAGACAAGTGACAATCTGGTTCCAGAACCGGCGCGTAAAGGAGAAAAAAGTCGTCAATAAATTCAAGGGCTCCAGTTAGCTCTGGAGATACTGTAACCGGAAGTGGAGAGCGCACATGGATGTCCTTTTCATCCAAAAAAATATAAACTCTGCTATAATTTATTACCTTATGAACTATTTCGTTGCCAGCAGAGCGGCTGTTTTATTTTTTGGTTTTTTGTATCCTCACATTTCCCTCCTCACTTTTTAATTGGAACCAGTCGATGGGGCCTGTTTGACAGAAGATCGGAAATGCTTTGGATCGTGCTGATGATTAAGGTTTCTCTGCGTGGGACGCGTTCATTTCCGCTGAACAATAAGATATCCAACTTGTAAACACGAGATCCTCCGATCAGAAGCCAAAATAGAAACGCGAGGATTCGTTTTTCGAAGTGATATCACTGTAAACACGAATGTGTGTCCTCTTTGATTTCTGAAGCACAAAAAGGCCAGGCTAAAATATATATATATATATATATATATAAAAATCTGAATTAATTTAATAATTTCATCAGAAAGATTTAAACTTCCAAATAAACTATATTACTGAGTTTGGAAGCTTGAAATTTAAAGAGTTAACCATTCCATTATTAATAAAAGAGCCTTTTTACCTTCATATCATCAAACTAAACTCTCTCTAACATGAGATTGTTTCTGCATATTGGTCCACACGTTATTTCTTTCTGAATACAGGGTTTTTATATTTGTTCTCGCTCGGACTAACTTCGCCTGCCTTTGCAATTTCTGCCTGTCACTGAAGAAAATTTTTTACAAAATAGTGCTGAAGCTTATATTTAAACGTGTAAATACTACGATTGCATTTATCTATCCTCCAGTTTTTGATTGCAAATAGCCAAAGTTTTTTTTTTCAACAATAAACCTTTGAGAGACGCAGTGTGAGCTTGTCTTTTTCATTCCCTATTTTTCGTTCGAAATTGAACCAAAAAAATGATCGATCGATCTAAAATAGAGTTAATATCTGCCTCAAATGGAAATGTCTTGTAAACTTGTGAGTTGTACATGTTTTATTTAAAGTGAAAATTGTATTTGTGCATATGAGGGCCTGCAGAGGAGTGCTGCAGTCTGCAGCCGTCAGGGGTGTGTCGTCATCTAGTGGTAAGGCTATGGTAGTGCAGTACGTGTGTTTGTGAGAGAGAGAGAGAGAGAGAGAGAGAGAGAGAGAGAGAGAGAGAGAGAGAGAGAGAGAGAGAGAGAGAAAGATTTAGTTTCCTTTTGTTCACTTTGGAAATTATATCTCCCTTTATTAATGTTAAATTATAATGACATTAACAGGTGTTCTTCTCCTCCCTCTTGTTCTTCTTCTTGTTCTTCGTCTTCTTCATATTCTTCCTCTTCTTTTTCTTCTTCCTCGTCTTCTTCTTAATTCTTTACTAATTCCTCTAAGTACAAGAACGAAAATGCATTTATCCTTCTTTTTAACTTTAATTTCTTGCCTAAACCAAGCAAAAATAGATTTAATGAACTTATAAAGGGAATAAAATCGCAAAAACGTTTTTTTAATTGAGGTGCTTGTCCAAATGTATACACGATTTTTTCTAAATAATAACACCTTTTTAAATATAGCCTGTATATTTTAGAATGTATCAACACTCAATCTAAAGTTTTGAATTTGTCACAAAAAAATATATAAGCAGGCTACTATAACTTAGAAGCTTAAAAAAAGACAATATTCCTTTTTATTTCACCTTAGATTAGTTTAGGTCAATAGCTGCAGTAATTTCTTTTATCTTGTTATTTTAGATACAAACTGAAACATTAAGATAACTTGTTCCAAGCGCGTGTGCGCAATCAAGGAGCAGCATGTCAGTTTTTACGCACAGACCTTTGGCTGATGATTTGGCAGTTTAATTTAGTTCAACCAGCTTTCTTATCCACTTAGAAATTTAGAATACTTAGAAATTAGTAATTTCGTGCGTTATTTGGAACTCATCTGTGTCTTGTACCAAATAAATCATGTAATCCAGCTTCAGGCCAAAAACAAAACGTGCCAGTGTAAAAATAAACGCGTCCGTGTGATTACTGTGCTCCGGGCTGAGTTTGAAGGATGAAGCAAGGCCATTAAAGAGGAGCATATTTTCACAGTAACCAGGCAGCACCCTCTGCTGAGCGTCACCCTCTCAGCTCAGGCACAATGTTAAAGCCACCCGACAAACAAACGCAGACAAGTTTATCGTCTTGCTCAAGGCCAGGCTGCTTTAGATGGAGTGGCCTTCTGCGTGGTGTCATTTCGGGAGCGTCACATGGTTTTATCAAGCATTTGAATTGCTTTCCCTGAGGTTGTTTTGGCTCGTAATAGAGTGTTTTCTGCAGTAAATGTTATTCTATCTTGCCATGAAGTCAGAAACCTCTTCATGAATGGGGTCCCCTCTTGTTTTGTGTTATTGCTCCACCTAACAGTCACACTGAAAACTGCATCTTTACTGTCAAATCCATCCTGCAAGCTGCAACTGGCCTGTGCAGCACCGTGGCATCGGGTATTATAATGAAAACATATAAACGCTTCATAAAAATCTATTCCAGGGAATCAACATTTATACTGTTGTTAGATTTAAATGCAAACAGAGTGAGTGAAACCTGTGAAATAACGTCATAAAAAGTCTAAAAACAGAAATAAAACCACTCAAATTAAGATAAATACATAAATAGGAATAATAAGTAAATATATCTGTGAATATTTTACTGTGCATTGATGACAGGTTGCAGTTTTTTGTGTTGTTTGAATTGTAAATGAACTTCAGTGAACTTCAGGCAAGAATAAATGTGTTTATTGCAGGTGGAGATATTAAATATCAGAGTGCACCCACAAATAAACTCACGCACAAACAAACAAATTATTCAGTGGATTTTAAAAAAGACACTTTAACCAGAAAGATGCCAATTTTCTATTTCGTCTTTTAGAGTTTTTAAAGTGTTCCTGCAAACTGCTCATTTCAATCAACACAACAGAAGTGCACATCCATTTGAGCTACAGTTACACTGAAAGTGAAGACAGTCTCTGTTCTACTCCATTAAATTGACTCCAGTGTTTCTGCTTTTATGACACACTCGACTCGGCCTATACCTTCATGGATAAATCAGTGAATCAGTGGATTTATTTTAACGCTTCTCGTTAGGTGATTTTTTACAGCGTGCAGCGTCAGCGGTGACCCCCCACCACCACCACCACCCCACCACCCACCTTCTGAAAAGCGCCCAGTTTCCGGCTCGGCCCCCCCAGATGTTGTAAGACTCCTCCAGCCTGATCACAACGAAGCTGCGGCTTGGTTTGATTTAAGGAGATCTTATTGAATGTTTTAGAGTTTTCTTTGTTATACTTGAGAAGTTTTTTTTTATTTTAGATTGAAGCATGAAAACGAAATGAGATAAAAAAGGTGAATTATCAATACAAAATTATGTATTTTTGTGACTCTTATTTATTTAAATAATTTAAAGATTTTTCAAAAGGGAGAACATTTTGAGAAAAGTGTGTTTTTCTTTTTTTCTAACGATTTTAATAAATGCAAACTATTCAGCTGAGTTAACAAATTTGTAAAACACTGCGTGGAGAATTTTTTTTTTCAATTTTATGAACAAAGCAATGTATTAAATATAGCTTTTTTTTATTATTGTTATTTGAACCACAACATATTTGTCATACATTTAAAGAAACCCCCGCCCCACACACAATTTCTGAATAATTTCTGGATTTACTATAGCTACACATATTTGGGGGATTTTCCCCGACACTTTTTTTTTTTTGCAGAAACATTAGAAAGAGCTCCGTTGTGGAACAAACCCCAGGAGCCAGGAAAAGCAGGAGCTGCAAGCACTTTTTCAGGCTGTTAAAAGTGTATCCACATTCCTCCCGAAGTGTTCGGCCCAAAGTTCTGGGAAACCGAAGAAAACTGTATTTTCAAAACTTTCCCCTCACACTGACCACCAGTGTGTTTTACGAAAATCTGCAAATAATCAGCTTTAAGAAGTTTCTGATAATATTACTTACAATTTATCAATCATCGGAGAGTTTCAATGCCATTTGATCAACAGCTTTAATGTGTCCTAATTTTTTGAAACTGTAGGCTGCACCTGATTATTATCCAAGGCAAAAAAGCGACGTACATGATTTAGTCCACGTGCATCTGAAATAAATATATATCCTATTGTTTTCTGTTACAATTGCGTTTTTATTCACCCTATAGTTTATTCATATATTTTAACATTTATATGAGCAGAGAGAGAGGGTGGTCATTCCTTTGTGCCGCTTACATGCCAACTACTAATACATGGTTCACTCCTCCTACAGTAGAAGTGGGTGACTGGCGGCCCGCGGGCCACATGTGGCCTCCATCTACATTAAATGTGGCCCATTAGCCAATTTAGAAAAATGTGTCATATATTGGTTTCATGGATTATGTGAGTAGAGACGTCATTTTCACAACACTTCGAACTGATGTCCTCTAAAATCAAAACCTCAAAATAAATCAATCTAATATGATCAAAGTGTGTATAAAGGTATATATTCTGTCACAATTGAAGCCTCTAGTGAGTATAGTAGTGTCGTCGCTCTCACAATCATCGAAATGTCCACTTTCTTTCCCGGAAAGTACATTTCTGGGCTTCATAAGCTTTGAATCTATTTTGTGTGGGTGCAATTCCTCAAAAACTGCAAGAAAAAATACATGTGACAACCGGGTGCGCGCATGCTGCTGCTTATATCAAGATTACATAATTCTTTTTTACATATCACCATTCACAACTGCTTTCGTCAATAAAATAATAGTACTTTCACAGTAATAACCCACACAATGAGTGAAGGTCACTCCCTTGAAGTCACAGCAGCAAAGCACTTGGCCAGAGTGAAATATTACAGTCCCCTAATGCTTCCCTGCAGATGACAAATTCCCGGGCTTTGATGTGCAAAACGTGAATTTCGACTAAATTCCACAATTGGCTGCATAACAGGATTAGTGATATGTGACACATGTGCCCACTTACACTCAACGGTGATGACAAATGGAAATGGATTGGACTGTGGGAAATAGCCCGTGTCCAAAGGTTTATATAGGGCGTTGCAAAGAGAGAACAGGCGACACAAAGACACGGAGCCCCTTAGGCAAATACTTCTATTTTTCATAGCTCATGAACAAGCACCTTTACGTCTCCATTAATGCCTGTTTCACCAAGAAACCATCGGCGGATTATCCTCATATGAACTTCATCGACAGTGCCCCTGACCTTCTTCTAATTTTACACTGAAACTTTATTTGAGTATGCAAGGAATCCTGCTGAACGCAACGTCTGAACGTCATTACGCACAAGTTCACACCTTCAAAACAGACGCTTTCTTTGGGTAAACAACAGATAGGTTGGCTTGCATGTGATCATATATATAGGAGTAATGCAACAGTCTCGACCTGGAATGATTGAGTGATCCCCAAAATGCCGATGGAAACAAATGCACAGCAACAATGAGGAGGGGATAAACGAGCCTCACTTTAGAATCTATTGTCTTTTTGTTCCTGGGTACGAACCTGGACTGGTGCCTGACAAAAGTGCAGTATGACTCACATTGCTCCACCACTTGTGCACCAGATTGGTCTATATATAACCCAGTAACTATATTAAATCTTCTTGGTCACATGGCGGATTCATAACCTTTCTGTGGCTGGGCAATTAAAACAATTCTAAATCAAATATCTCGCAAAAACTTTTCCTGTGTATTATGGTGAAACCCCAAGTTTGAAAACGGTTCTGCTCTGGTTGTCATCTGTGCCACAAAGTCTGAAACTTGAATGAAAAGCAAAGTTGTTGCTTTCATGGTGGGGAAAAAAAGTGTCATTCATCTTTAAAAGCGGTCAGATGTGTCCGCGGAGGTTAAGGTGAGAGTTAAGTTTGAGGGTTAGGTCTAAAAACAACTTATCAGCATAAATTCCAGGTTAAGCAGTTTAGAGTGAAATTGAATACGCTTCTCAGCCATTTTCCCACCGTGTAATATGATAATTTTAACAACAACCGTTGCAGACACGGACAGACAGAAAGATCCTGAGAGAAAATCCACATTCAAAGCTGTTTCAAAAACTCTTAAAAATGTTCCTGAGCAAAAGTTGCCTTTCAGTATCCCTGTATACGGGCAAAGGTCTACTTTAAAAACTCTTTAACTCTAGCCTACACGTCGAGACGTAGGCTATCTGTCATTTTGTGCCAGTGGTCACATGGCTTTGGCCCTCAGGAATGGATAGAGATGGATCCCCACGTCAGCTTGTACGTCTAAGGATTTCTGCTCCAGCAGTCTGCCTCAAAGTGACTGGAGCGCAGCGTCGCGGAGGAACTATGCGAGGATTATTACAGTAGGTTCTCACAGCAGAATATGGATTTTGATGAGCGGATTTCTGGCTCCAACATGTATTTACCGAGCTGCACTTACTACGTCTCCGGAGCGGACTTCCCGGGTCTCCCTCATTATTTAACCCAGAGCCAGTCCTCTTGCCCCATGACCTACTCCTACCAGTCCTCCGCGCTGCCACAGGTCCCGTCCGTCAGAGATGTGGCTTTCAGAGACTATGGCATTGATACTTCAAGTAAATGGCACCACAGCAGGGGGAGCCTATCACATTGCTACGCTGAGGACATCGTGCACAGGGACAGCTGGACGAGCCCGACCTCCCGGGGGGGAGAGATCCTGGTGAAAAGCGGCTCCGGCGCCAGCGGATCCTCCAACCCGACGCACGGCTTCTACGGCAGCGTGGGCAGGAACGGGGTCCTTCCGCAGGCGTTCGACCAGTTCTTCGACACGGCATACGGGAGCGCGGAGAACAGCGGCGCAGCAACACCCACAGCACAACCGGCGGCAGACACGGACAGACACGCCAAGGCGAGCCCCGCTGCCGCGCACCCGGGCTCGGACACGGCGGAGAGCTGCAGCCCCAAGTCTTCCTCCGGACACAGCGAGGAGAAGCAGAGCAAGAGCAGCAGTGAGTCGACCTGCTTAATGCACGCAGCAAAAAAAAAAAAAAAAAAAAAAAAATCTCTTAAATCCTTTTATATGCACTTTTATAAGCACGTAAGGTTTATGGAGGGCCTGCAGATTTACCCTATAACAAAACTATGTTATAAACTGCAAGATCACGTGCTTGGGATTGAAATTGGCCGTGAAGACTTTGGCGTTAAGCTTGTCTTGAAGATTTCAAACAGGATCTCCACTTTAAGCTCCATTTGTCTGCATGTATAATGACCCTGTAAAAACGCTGTCGTGTTTGTTTTTAAAAATTTTTTTAACTTAAATGTCAGTAAAACAACAATGTAAACATTTCCATCTCAGCCTCAGTGCGCCACATTTGTATCTGTGGAAATTCGTTTATCACGTCTAATGTGTTTAGTGGTTTTTTTTTTTCATTTAGCTTTTGATTTATTCATTCTGGAGCATTTCCTCCTGCCTTTGGACAAGATTTCAGTTTTACCCCAGCTTCCTAAGATAAATATTTACACATTCACTGGATTTGCAGGGATTTAATCCAACAACTGTTTTTCCGTGACGGAATTTGCTCCACTAAGACTAAAACAACATCTCTTACATCTCGGGCGAAATAAAAAACGGACACTCAAAGCGTATCAGATACATGATCCCCCATGTTTAGGTTAGGCCCACGCCCAAACTCTTAAACCCCAAGTATGGTTTTACAGATATTTTACCAAGTTTTCACAACTTCCGACACGCAATCCCCCATGCCCAACATGTTCCACCATCAAGCCCAGTCTTTGTTTACAAATGTCGGTCCTGTAGGGCCTGAGAGGAGAGGGGGGACACTTGAACTCCAAAGACCACCACTACTGCTTCAAAGCGACAAATGATTTCATGCTACCATACAATGTGTGTGTATATAATATGTGAACTTTGTTTTGCAGATGGCCAGAGGACACGCAAGAAGAGATGTCCATACTCCAAGTATCAGATCAGGGAACTGGAGAGGGAATTCTTTTTCAGCGTTTACATCAACAAGGAGAAGCGTCTGCAGCTCTCACGGATGCTCAATTTGACAGATCGCCAGGTCAAAATTTGGTTTCAGAACAGGAGGATGAAGGAGAAGAAACTGAACAGAGACCGTTTACAGTACTACACCACGAACCCCCTCCTATAAAAGACTGAACAAAGACTGCAGCTCATTGAGACACATCGACACCATTATCATTACCTGGATGAGATGACAGGTTTTAATGTGCCAATCTATTATTATTATTATTATTATTATTATTATTATTATTATTATTATTATTATTATTATTATTATTATACTCTACCCTACATTATTCTACCTGACAGCTATTTTCCACATTTTAAAATGAGTTGTGTGTATGTTGTGTTTACGCAGAAAACCAGATATGTCTTTGAATTTTCTTCATATTATTTAATAACACACAGAAACGTGTGTACTGCCTTCTCAAAAAAAACAAAAAAAAACAACCCACGACTTTCCTCAAAATTAAACTTTACTTCCCAGTTTTGCGCACTTACACGCTTTTCTTGTATTTTTTATGTACAACAATGTCCATCCTCTAATGACACTTTCTTTCTCCAGCTTATACACGCACATGTTTCTTTTCCCGCAAAATTTTTTTACATGAAATGTACGATTGGAAATGTATTTTCTTTGTCATTGCGTAGATACATCTTCGAAGACCTTTATGCGTAATTTGGAGACTCGTCATGATGCTGCAGGCTCGACAACACTGGTCAGAATAGCATAGTTATGAAATGAGTTAAGTTATAATCCCACACAGAGACAGTTTGCTCGTCTCCTGCATTTATATGTAAGACTCTGTGATATTTAACATCTGTGTTTCACCCTCAACCCAAGCGCTTTGTTGAGCTCTTCGCCGTAAAGTTGGATTATTCCCCAACTTCATCCAAAGGGCAAACCGCTGGTAAAAGAACCAAATCCCCAAATGAAACACAATCCCATATTCTGTTTTATATGCCAGCACGTGGATTGTATCAGATGCGTGAGATCTTTGTCTGATGCTTTTTATTCCTTAATGGCTGGAAATAGGATCTGCTGAAGCTATTTTTTGATATCCATTACAAAGGGTTGATTCATTTCTTGGGGGGTTGGGGTGTGCATTGGCTGATTTAAAAAATTTTTTAAACCTAACACGACTGTTGGAGTTTTTACACGCGTTTTACATCCAACAGACACTTCTTCTCAAACAAAATTAATCTGATATGCACTCCCATGAAAGCTGAATCTTGACCCACTGAAATGAATAAAGACAAATGCAGAGCCTTCCATCATTAACTCAGCCACCACAAACTCGTCATTCATTCATCATCTAAAGGGGTTTAATGTAAAAAATATATATCTTACATCAGTCTTATGAGCAAAGCAATAAAGTCACTTTATGAAGAAGTGTGTTAACTTGCAAATGACGGAAACGGGACATTCAAAAAATGCAAAAGTTGGCTTCAGGTGGCTTTATATCCACCATCAGGCTCTTGAGAAGAGCTTGAATGGCCTGTCATAAGCTAATAGGGGTCCTTGTGCCTTCCTTATACTGTGCATCCTGTGAGGCTCCCAGGAATTCCGCTTTGATTGCTGCACATCCTCCCAGTTGCTCCAGTAACTTGGCCATAAAACGCGGATTCGTCTGGAGCATTTGGAGTGTAGTGCAATAAAGCGTCTGAGACCAAGGTTATTAACTGTGACTAAGGGGCTGCAAAACAACGGCTGGAAGCATTGAAAGTTGTGTTCACCGACCCTTCCTGCGTCATTTCTTTCAGCATCTTACAGTGGCAGGGATATTCTTGCCCTGTGTTGTGTTTGCAAGCGTTTGTCTCCCGCCTGTGGCCACTGGGTGGCGCTCCTCAGATCAATGTCATTGCCGTGAATTGAGATATAAAAGAAGTTTGACTCGCCGTTCAAGCTGCTTTAAAATATATCACCATCTCAGGAATTCACAAAGGTAGGCACAGCAATATTGTCGTGTGCAGGATTTGTTTTTTCTTATTTGACTTTTAACACTTTTTTCCCCCCAATCTCCTAATATCCCGGATCATTTTCATCTGTAAATCACTAATCTGAATGTTGCTGTTTCTCATTGTGCTCCATGAAGTCATGAAAGGATTTCTGGAAAATTGCCAGAACAAAACGAGCCAGTTGTTTGCCTTGGACTTCAGATTTAGTTGTGAATTCTCGGGTTGTGCAACTACAGAACTTATAGACTGAGAAATAAACCCTGCATAAAGTCTGCATATCTCAGGTATTTTACAGCCCAATATTTGTTATAGTCATCCAACCGTTTGAAAGGTAGGTTATGCATCATTTATGTGGTCTAATTTTGATTTACGTGGCATGGCTGTGCTGAGAAAAACATAAACATTAAAAATGGAAAGTTGAGCTCATCCTCGAGAGTGTGTGTGTGTGTGTGTGTGTGTGGGTGTGTGTGGATGTGTGTGTGTGTGTGTGTGTGTGTGTGTGTGTGTGTGTGTGTGTGTGTGTGTGTGTGTGTGTGTGTGTGTGTGTGTGTGTGTGTGTGTGTGTGTGTGTGTGTGTGTGTGTGTGTGTGTGTGTGTGACCTTGTGTGTTATTGTGTTTACTCGCTGGTAAACACACATGTAAAACATTTGATAGAACTGTGAGGATTTAAATTCAAATCATGCGTCTTTAGAATAAAATCAAATGTGCAACACTCGATTTATGTGATTAATAATACAATGTGAGAATATTGTTAGGGGGCTGATAATGAAAGGACATCTGACCCATAGCAAACACTGAAACATGACAGGAAATAATCCGGTGGGGTTAATGGTTATTCTGATTCATTGCAGCGAGACTGCTGCAGGTTTGACGCCATATTAAATGGGTGTACATAAACTGCAGCACTGATTTCTAGACTTTATGGCTCCAGACTTAAAGTGAAGATGGACGTAACCGATGTTGTATTTTAGAGCAAACCCCACCTTCAGACACGTTTTAGGCTGACCTAAATCTGTAGGCCAGTGTTACTGTAAACCTCCAGCCCTGACCGTATTTAAAAGAGGCCTTTGCTCGTTTATTTCTTGTTTTTAAATGCCAGTGATTTGTATTTGTCTCTTTGATAAAAAAAAAAAAAAAAGAAGAAGAACAGCTATTGTCTTGTTTGTATTTATTGCTTGTAACGTGTAGTTGTGTGCAAAATTGAAAATAAAAATAGAATAATTGTGCGTAAAATAAGTGTTTTTTTGCACCTCATGCAAGCAAATTGATTTGGATAAATATAGTTTTGTATTTTCATAAAAACAAAGCATTTTTTGAAGTTAAAGAAAATAAATTATGAAAATACACACTATAAAAAGATAGAGGGTGATGCTTTTTCTAATACCATTATTTTTACCCCAAAAAAATCAGTTAAGACTCAATTCAAGATGACGTAAACTAACCGCATACAGCCTCTTAATGGCTGTGTGTTTTCGAAGAAATGCGAGAAGCAAACGTGTAATAGGAATCTCTTTCTGTCCCATGCGGTTCTTCGGGGACAATATAGCAAAATTAACAAGTTCTAATATAATCTAATCAGAAACGAGCTAAGTTCTGTGCAGTCTTGACAAAAATTAGACCATCATTAAGCAAATGTCGCTCCAGGGTATTGTTCAGCCGCAGCGCTTCACTGTGCCTGCGTGTCACCTTTATACTTTCGCAATAAAACTTGTCTGGACGCAATCGTGGCTTTTTGCACCCACAATATTCACGCCGCAATTAGATAAGCTCGATGGCTCTGAGAGAAGTGACTTTGTATTGGCAGGGAGCAGCAATGCGACAAGATGAAATATCGTCGACACTGCTGTTGGACAGTCCATGAGGAATTTTTAAAGTATAGAGGCCAATAATAATCATTAGAGCAGCACAGGAAAGGTTAGCAGTCCCTCGGCAAGAGAGTCACTCAGGACATTTTGGATCTTTTGATGCGCCCCGAGTTTCTCTCTCAGGCTCCTCCAGAACCCTTCATTTTTACAGTGCTGTAAAACTGGCCATAAAGCTATGCATTGTACATAATTGTAAAGGACAGCTTTCAACAACTTGTGTTGTCGAATTGGGGTTGTTGTTGTGGTGAACATTTACATATGGAGCAGCAGACCTGCAGATGGCCGATGGAGAAATATCAAAAGAAGATTTAAATATTTGACTTGAAGACCCTCTGATGCGCCACTTTACCCTCACAGTTTTCTCTTTACTTAGCCTAAAACAAAATATACGGCAGAGTGGAGTATGCCTGCTTGGACTGGGAGGAGTCTGTGGTCGCCTGGTGTTTTAATTGGCTACAGGCTACAGTGAGAAGCGTGAGTATCAGTAATTATTCAGCAATGTTTTGCACAAGAAATGTCAGCCAGAAAGGGCTATCTTCATCCTCCGTCAAATTATACCACAACGATGACATGCCCCAACAACCAGGCTGGAAACTCGTTTTTCGTGGACTCTTTAATCAACGTGAGAACCGACAGTGGTTCTTATTACCAAAGTAACAGCGTGTATCTGCCGCCGGCTTCGGAATATTCATATGGACTCTCCGGAGGCGCCTGTTTCCCGGGGATCGGTAAACGCAACGAGCCGTCCACCCAAAGCGTGATCCCGTCTTCTGCTCCGTATGTGCAAGGGATGGAAACGTGGCTGGAGACGTCGAGATCGTGCCGGGTGGACCAGCAGGGCGCCCAGCATATGGCACAGTGTTCATTCTCGCCGAGCATAAAGGAGGAGAGCGCATATTGCCTCTATGAGTCTGACAAATGTTCCAAAGGAGCCACGGTAGATGACATATCCTACTCGGCTGCATCGTGCCCCGTCACCGGCAGCACCGTGCCGGTTCCCGGCTACTTCCGCCTGTCTCAGACGTACGCATCCTCCCGGCTCTATCATGACGTCCAGCCAAACATGAATCACTTCAGTCTGCAGCGACCCGCCCGCCTGGACAGCCAGCCGCCGGCCGCCGCCGCGGAGCCGGAGCGCGTGGAGAGCCACGAGGAGGCGCCTGTCTCTGCGCCCTGCGCCCCGGCCAGGGACGAGGACAGCCGCCTCTCCTCGGAGGGCTCGTCCTCCCCCGAGCCCGCCGAGACCTGCGGTGCGGAATGTCCAGAAAAGCCCGTTAAAGGTGAAGAGCTCACGGTAGAAAATGTGGTGCGAAGCGGCATTTTCATGCGTCTATTGTTCTGCAAGTAATGATTTCCAACTGTACAATAATGCTTAGGGAAGGCTCAGGGATGGGGCTTTATTTTTTATTTTTTTAGCTCAGCATTTATTCGCACTGCTGTGCGTGTCTGGTATTTACCGGTTTACCGGACACGAGGCGAAATTGAATGTGATTGAACCAATCAGAGGAGAGGATGTGTGCTATTGTGTTGGCACGGTTGTTTTTATATAAGCAATGCGCACCATTTATTGCAAATATAAACAATACGACATTTTACACAGGATAACAAAAAATTATCACACGTCCAAAAAAATAAACAATTGCTCTAACTGTTTTTTGGGTTTTTTTTTTTATTATCAAGGCCGATGTAAGGCCAATCTGTCTACTTGTGTTGTGCACGACTCTGATTTCACGTGTCCAAGCATCAAAGGCAGGCCTTGTTACAGGCTACTTTCAGCAGACTATGCAGCTGTGTTTTATGTCTTAATAAAGGTGCAGTTGGTCTACAGGCAGCCGTGGTTAAAGCAACTTAACGGGGCCAAATCAGTTTCTGGTAAAATGCTGATTTGCCGCAATATAGAGTAGTCACATATGTATTTTTGCTTATGCGTAAAATATAATTTAGGATGAAGTAGGACACAAATAGTTTATAATCTACTGGCCTTATTAGTCTTGCTGGTGTCACCTTCAACATTTGCCGCAAATGGAAATCACTGGATGATAGTTAATTCAGATTTGGTTATTATAAGTTGTATGATTTTATGGGGTTTGAATGTGTTTAGTGTTGAATTTCATGCAAAGCCTGATTTGGTGGTGTTTACCACACCTGTTGCCTAATAACCTGCTCCATTTATATATATGTTTTTCAATTCTAGGAGATGGAAAAATGGAAAGTACGGCCAACTGGCTCACAGCTAAGAGTGGTCGAAAGAAGCGCTGCCCCTACACCAAGCACCAGACTCTGGAGCTGGAGAAGGAGTTTCTCTTCAACATGTACTTGACTAGAGAGCGTCGCCTTGAGATCAGCCGCAGTGTGCACCTCACTGACAGGCAAGTCAAAATCTGGTTCCAGAACAGGAGGATGAAACTGAAAAAAATGAGCCGAGAGAACAGGATCCGGGAGCTCTCCAGCAACTTCAGTTTCTCATGAGACTGTCTGTGTTCTTGGCGCCCTCCTCCATCCATGGCAAGGACGCCTGTGCAGAGCCCCCCTCCACCCACCCCACTCACCCACCCAACTGTGAGAATGTCCATGGAAAATAGGACCCTACTGCTAACTTATTGATTGTTGTTCTTTCGAAAAATGATTTGTTTTTCATGTCTGATTCTTCTTTTTTTAAATTTTTTTGTTGTCGTGGATTTGTATTTATAAATAGTTACATTTGTAACGTTGATCCATTTAAATAATGTTCAGAATGTGACCACAATGTTTCATAGCGTCAGGCTTTGTATATATTGTATATTCAACCTGAGTGAACCATTGGAATTTGCATGCTGGACGAAACCCTTGGTATACTTGTGTTACAGTTCCATGTTAAGGCCTTCACGTGACAGCTAAAGAACCCAAGAGGTCCCATGAATATTTGCACATTTTTCTTTGCTGGTCAAATTAATAAAACGATCCCTGCGACTGCAGACTTCTTATTTCATTCACCCAGACAGACTTAAGAGCTTCGTGGTGTTTAAATCCTGAAGTTGGCACAAGTACAGTGCAAATGCCTTTGAGTTTGGACCGGGTCCGCTCTGCGCACAGTAAATATTGTTGCAGCAGTACAGTGGATTATGTCCTTGATAGTTTCGGGCCACTAATAGATTTGCGGCTGCTGTGCACTCGAAGCTGCTGTTTGTCCTTGACATCAGACATTAATGTAGTACGCAGAAAAAAATGGTGCAGTGTTTTAATTCGCTCTGCTTTCATTTAAATATGATTATATTGTGTCTTGTTGGGGAAAAGCTACAGGGAACACTGGTTAGGCTTTTTAAATGTTAAAACGGATTATTTTGACAAATTGACAAAATTGTATATTTGACAAAAAAAAAACATTATAGAAATTGTTGCGCATGAAATGGATAATGATTTTTGTTCTTTTTAGCCTTATCACTAATGCGAAACGTCGACTCACTGTCTCCTGCACATTTTGCTATAATGGTTTCTATCATTTTTTTTGGGTACCGATTAACGACATAATTTGCACTCCAACAAAACACCTTAAAAAACAACAACCCTGAAGAGGAGATCGGGCTGTTGAGTGGTTTAGGTAGTCTCATGTTGTTGGGCTATATTATTTCTCCCACAACACGAAACTGCCTTGATTACCTCAGTAAAACTCGTCGCATCATGAAAAGTGAATCACTCTTAATTACTGATTGCATTTATTAATAATTAGGCTCAGACTCCTTCAAGCACATAAAAATAAGTATTCCAAAAAGTGCCATAACCTTTTATTGACGTGCGTAAAAAGAATGCTTCTGAGATTTTTTTTATTTATTTTTTTGTCTTTATTTCTAAGTAGTTTTTTTTTTAATTATCAAATGAAGTCATAGTACTCTCTGGACTTACAACGAGTTCAGAGTGTTCTCAATTTAAGATGTGGGGTGCATGTGTGTGATCCCAACTGCAGGAAGTGAGAACGCAGGCTGGGAAATGAAGGGATTAAGACTTGTCCAGGAGGAGAGAGAGAGAGAGAGGGAAGGGCAGACAAGGCCTCGGTTATGATCATTGCAGTCTGCCAGTTGCCTCGAAATGCCGGATGCGTCTGCTTGCGCCAGAGAAAGGACACAAAGGCTGAGCTTTATTGGTGATATTTAGCTGAGACAGCCAGGTTGTAACCTTAAGAAAAACAACCCAATTGCCCGTGATAAAAACGGACTGTTATATAGCACCCAAATAACCTCACCCCACTTTCCGTTAAGGATTGCCTTCAAAGTGGACCCAGGAATCTGTCCCCAGATATTCAGATTGTGTAAAAAAAATACACAATTCAATGACATCTTCGCTACATAAAAGAATAGAAGGTCTAGAAATATTTTTTAACATCAGTCACCACATTTTTTTTCCAAAAGAAAAGAGTTTTATAATTAGAGGTCGTTAAATTATTACAAGCCTTTTTATTTTAGAGGATTAATAACCCCCATTAGGGTTTTATGTAGATACACTTTTAAAGGGAAGATACTGTGTGATGATTTCACAAATGGACGAGTTAAAGTAATATACCCCCCAGCCCCCACCCCCCGAGTCGCAACCGTGTTCGATTGCACTCACATTAGATCGCCTGACAAAAATCATAACGTTTATTGCTTATAAAAACCAAATATTTCCCAATAAAGGCGCGGGGATTTGCTATTAAAATATGGTGGGGAAAATGGTGGCCATTTAGCCGAGGAGTAGGCTGATTTATTATTTATTGTTCTGTCCCACGGTCACGTGTTTGGGGCGCCCTATCCAGTCTTGGGCAAGGTTCAACTTACTGGACGCAGTGAGCTCCTTGCTGGTGAACGAAAGCAGCACCTTATCATGCAATGAAGACGGCGTTTCCAAACACTGCAGGACAGTAACGCATTGTGTGTTGTTGTTTTTTTTTTTAAAAACCTTTGCTTTTTTTTTTTTTTTTTTTTTGCAATGTCGACGTTGGGAACCAGTTATTACGTTGACTCGCGCATTCTTCCCGAGCAGGAAGATATGGCACCGAGGTACTCGTCAGCTGCAGGGGTGGAGCAGGCGATGGTCACTGAATATGGCGGACAGGAGTCTTGCCCTTTGCAGGCGAAATCGTCTATATTTGGTGGATCGTGGAGTACCATCCCTTCCCACCCGCCAAACACGACAGCCCCGACTTACATTCATCACCATTATACAAGCGGAGACAGCGATGGCATGTTTACGCGCTCCTGGGCGTTGGACCCGGTTTCTGCGTCCCTGTGTTTGACGGGATTACCATCGACAACCATGCATTATGAGATCAAACCCGAGCCTCTGATTGGGAGTGCCGAATGTACGACTTTGGATACACACACACCTCTTTTGTCTGACATTGAAAACGGAGCGTCCCTTCCGGAGATTCCCTGCGAAAGCTCAGCCACTAAAGCCACTGAAGAAAACCCAGCAGGAGAGGAGAAGAGGGAGAATGATGCAAGTAGGTTATGAAGTGTTATTTCTTTATGCTCGCGTTTTGGACTGATTTGTGTGGCGTAAGCAGCATGTAATTGCTTGAGGATGAGGTGAAATGGTCTTAAAATAGCATAATTGGTGTTTTTCGCTTTACTATAATAATTATGGCATTACACATTTGGGTTGGAGAGTATTTAGAACCTCTCAACACAATTTGCAATAATGAAATGTGAACATTCTCCATTACGAATGCTGCAGTGCACTGTGGAACAAAACAACATGTTTAGTGTGACTAGTTTTCCCTAATAGCCACATTCCTGAGTGCAGACTACCACCCCCCCACCCCCCCACCCCCCCAAAAAAAAAAAAAAAGAAAGATTTTTAAGACATCAATATTGCCAGGAGTATACAACAAACTGGACTTGTTTTCAATTTCTAATCTCTGAGGGCATTAACTCTCCTGTCTCAACATCTTTTGATCCCCTGTCTCCAGATAACCCGTCATCCAACTGGCTTCACGCAAAACCCTCCAGAAAAAAGCGCTGCCCTTACACAAAACATCAGATCCTCGAACTGGAAAAGGAGTTTCTGTTTAACATGTACCTCCCCCGGGACCGTAGATACGAGGTAGCCAGAGTCCTGAATTTGACCGAGAGACAAGTGAAAATCTGGTTTCAGAACCGCAGGATGAAGATGAAGAAAGAAAACAAAGAGCGGAGGAGAGACAGTTAACTGGGTTTGGACGGATGGTGGATTAGAGAGTGGGGGAGGAGGGGAGGGGGAGAAGGAGGGGAGGGGAGGGGGGGGTGGTGGATCTCCTTAATATTCCTAACCTGTTACACATGTTGTTGTAAAGTTAGTGTTGTTAAAACGATGCTGGATGTTTTTTTTTTCCTATAATATTCAGTGTGTAATGTTTGTGAGAGGACAAAAAAAAGATAAAGAAAATGTCTGGTCAGAATATTAGATGTTGTACTTAGCGCGCACAGATAGTCCAACTTAGGCCATTTGTTATTTGCATGAAATGATCCTTGACTACCTGAATGTCCTTCTGCTACCTATTTGCATTGTTTAAATTATTGTTTTTTGCAACTTTAAATGTTTTCTAACTGTTAGATTTTTTCTTTGATGCATTTGTGGGGGGAAAACCACTGCGCACACGTTAATACCTCGTATAGTTCTTAATTTCAAACGAAAATAAAGTGTAGTTTGTATCGCACAGAAAGACAATGATCGTGTGGTTTCAGTGTTATTATTTTTATTTAAGCTGCAACAATAAAATGTGTCGTTTTATCAGAAAACAAAATGCTAAGATTTTGTTTTTCAACGTTTTGTTTATTCTTAAATATCCCAAACATTTGTTTGAAAAAGGGATAACTGAATTGTTATTGAATTCAATTACATTGCAATTATAGGCTTAATTACAGAAAAATCTGAGAAATTTGAAATGGACAACAACAAAACACTTCCATTATATTTTCTGCTTTGCAGCCATTGAGTTTTATGACACAAACAATTAAACCCCCCCAAATTCTGCAGCTTTGAAAGCATTTGTAAAACCTATAAGACTTTACATTTCATAATTTATCATATATTTGCTTGTTTCTTTTTATTCCGATTACTGTGGTTGTGAGAGAGAACGTTCTCAAGGTGAAGTGCGTCCAATTTCCTTTAGTTTTTTTAATTTTCCAATAGACCGGTGTATGGACGGGTTTGTGGATTCAGCGAAAATGAATCCGGAAATTTGGGGAAAAAACTATCAACAATTACGTCTCATATCCTCAGTATCAACTAAAGCGTTCCAAGACAATGGAAACCGCAGTGTCCGTTAAAAACAACATACCCGAACTATGTTACATTTTATGGTCAGACTCATAAAAAAGTGAGAGCAAACGGAGGCAGAAGCAGAACACATTGGAGGGTTTCTACATAATTTTGTTTTAATTGTTGGACTCACCGCATCTGTATATTTACAGATATTTATGGGAGGTGTTCGGCCTTTGATCGCCCTATAACCAGACTCGATGGCCTCTGCAATGAACCACAATCGTATAGCCTCAGCTGTTTATAAGGTGCGAAAGCTGAAAAGCATGTAGAGGTTCTTTGACAGCAGTAAAGCAGCATTTCTGATGAGGCTCTGGCAAACAGTTAAATATGTGATATTACTTGGAGGACACGCCCGAGGCGCGGGGGCGACGCCACAAGCACATGTGCGCGCCAGGGAGGGGGGGGGGGGGGGGTATGCGGAGGGTTTGGCAGGAGCGCAAATGGGTCTGTCCTTAAAACGTCTAATTACTTTACAACCGTCTAGCAACAATTAAATTGTCTCGGTGCGGAAACATCCCCTTGTTTTGTCGCAGCAAGCAGCTCTGGGGGACAACAGCACAGACGGTCCACAATGGCTTCACTTCCAGACGCATAGCGTCATCATTTCACTCGTTCTATAGTGGGACTGGAAATCTAAAAAACAAACAAAGAAGAAAAACACCTATGTGAATATACATTTTGAGATTGAGACGTTTGACTTGAAGAAGTGTGAATGTGACCCGGGCTTGGTGACCAGGTGGTGGTGTCCAAGCTGTGCGCCTTGCTGCTGCTGCTGCTGCGCTCTGGCCGCCAGCAGGTGGAAGCAGCAGCTCATCTCAAGGAAAACTGCTGTGATGCGTTCGCTGCACGCTGAGACCACGCCCCCTCGCCCACAGCAGGACCTTCAAGCACTTTTTGTGTGGTTTTCATCAACATAGCCCACTAATATCACTGCCTGTTGTGTTCAATCTGCGCTTTTCCCCACATCCAGTCGTTTAATGACGATTCGAGTGATTAATTCCTCTATTTTAAAGTCCACTTAATTAAAGCGAGGCTATGAACTGATGTAGAGGTTCTGTGAGGGTTTTTGTCATAGTCAAGTTAGAAAAATTGTTCCGAGCGTCTTGGGTTTTTTTTCAGTTTGCTCAACTGATCAGAACAGACTCCAATAGAACAGAATAGTATAGAATAGAATAGAATAGAATGGAATAGAATAGAAATCCTTTATTAACCCCAGTGGGAAATTATTTCTGTGCATTGTTTTTTTGTTTTCATCTAATACACTCGAAGACCTAAAAACGGAGAAAACCTCCCATCACTCTTCACACCCACTTGTTCTCCTTTTCCTCACTCCACCTCACCCCTTCCCCTTCTCCCCCCTCACAGAATGGTCACCAACATGTAGGTCTCCCTTTCCTTTGTGGGTGAAAAACCGAAAGGATATTTCAAGAACAACCAACATTCCCTCTGACCCTCAGACATAAACTGTGATTTTATGCCATCAGTGAATTGGCACAGGCACTGCGTTTATTGCATCTCTGCCCACATCTTCCGTGCAAACACAGAGAAAAAACACAGAAAGTTGCCAGGTTTGTTGTGACCTTCCATGACCTCCATACTTCAAACCTCATGACGTCACCATCGTGGCAGAAGAGGCCACGAGTCAGATGTTCGGTAAGAGTAAAGTCATGAGCGCCTGTGTCATCCACTTATCCTCTCTGCAAACACACTGTTGTGTTGGATGAATCCCAGAGCGCATGTGGAAAGTGAGGTTAAACTCCGTAATGTGCGGCTGTGGTCGCAGATACTCAAATATTTAGCACGTATTATTGACCTCTGAAGCACGAGAGACGGTAACGGATTCGTGCACAATTATATTTCTGGGGAAACCCCCCCTTCTCAATTTTCACTTACCTGTTCATTTTACTGTCCGTGTATTCCTTCCATGTTGAAATTCCGCAAACGTTTTATGGATGAGCAATAACACAGTGCGAATGAGACAGAAATCTAATCTGTGAAGGTGATTGCTTGGAGACATGCGTTTTCTTCAGGATCAGTTTTTTCACATTTTATTATGAATAAAGTGTTTTGTCGTTAATGCTATGTATTTTTCTGCAGACCTTGCGCAAATTGTGCTCGGGGTTATTTAAAAAAAAAAAAAAAAAGTACTCTATGGAATAGTTAATATTTCTATATAAATCCAGTTACAACATTGTTTTTTTTTTAGTGTCTGTCAAATCATCCAATAATCCATGCGGCTCTATAAATAAAACCATTATGTGAAAATGATGTCCTTTGTCACACACACACACACACACACACACACACACACACACACACACACACACACACACACACACACACACACACACACACACACACACACACACACACACACACACACACACACAATGTGTTTTCCAGACAAAATACGCCTCAGCTAGTTTATAACTGCATTTTTTTTCCAGCTTTGTGTCTCACTGAGGAAACTACAATAACACTATATTTATGATATGAAGCAAAATAATGTAACAAAAGAAATAAACACATTAGTTATTCCTTTAAATATAGCTAATTAGAAATGCATCACCTCCATTATACCATAAATAATATTATGAATATGATCTATAAAATAAAAATATATGTGAGTAGATTTGATAATGACAGTTTTTCCCATTAAAAAATAAAAACAAATGCACACTGTTTTGTTCAATTCTTTTTTTTATTATTGTTGATTCCGGTTAAATATCTGCGTTGAACTCACCGTATAATAAGACATGTTTGTGCTGGCAGAGGGACTGAAACATTTTCTCTTGTGGTCGTAGGTTTGGCCTGCCTGTTTCCCAGATGTCTCCTGTCGGTGCACAACAGACGGGAAACGAGCCTCTAGTGTTCACAGCTCATCCAGACACCGTCTTCTTGTCTGCTTTGGTGCGCATCGAGCAGGAAAAAGTGGCTTCCTGTCAACACCGAGGAGCATAAATCAAAATTCGTTGCAATGTGTAATGTGAAATATGCTCGACTCCCAGCATGCAGTGCAATATATCAAGTACTTTTGGAATAAGATCTAGTATTCCTCCTTTGTTTCCATCTCGTAACAATCTGAATCCCCTGCGCTCAGACACGTATATATTGTTTGAATATAAACAATTTTTCAATAAATTGTAACGAAACAAATGCGTGAAAATGACAGGAATGAAGACAAAATTACAAAAAGAGCAATAACAGGTTATCTTCGGTTAATTTAATGTGAATAATTCAAATGATAATAATATATCCTCTTTAATGCATCCGATAAAAGAGAATCATCCATTTGCGAGATCTGCTTCATGTGCAGGGAGCATCTTCAACAACACACAACAATGTTTTATGAGCACACATCAAATGTTATGGACTGTGTATTAAAGATAAATATTTTTAGGATCTAAGGATGTCAAAGATTTTCTCTGCGGGGTGTCACACCGAGAGAAAGGTATATATAGACAATGAGACTGAGGAGCTGAATGCCAACACCCACTCACCTCACCAAACAATTGATGCTCTGAAAAATCCCCTCCGTTCGTTTTCTACACAAAAACAGCTCCAGCCTTCTCTTCTTTCAGTTTGTTTTTGCGGCATAGTCCATTTTGCATTCGAAAAAAGGCCACGGATATCAGGCTTGTTCATTTATATTTCAAAATATATGTAAATTTAAAAATTGGCCTTGTGTCTCTGATCTGCTCTCCTGAGGAAATCCAGACATTTCTAAATCAAAAAAAGGCATCCTACAGCCAAACAGAGTGACTGTCCTCTTCCTGGCCATATATGATCTAAGGGAGTGTTGGATGGTTTAAACGTGTTCTTAGGGCAGGGAGCTGTCAGACCTTTTGGCGAGAAAGATTGATCACACCCAGGCTACCAGGGCTCTTTGTTTAGAGCCTGAGCAATAAACAGCCATCAGTTCCCACCTTTCCTAAGCTTCACACTGCAGTGGCAAATCATTGCCGCTCTCCTATATAATATAGCCAATAATGCTGAAGCGTAACGGTGAATGGTGGCTCAGGTCAACGTTATCCCTATAGGTGAGAGCAAATAAATGAAATTTGATGTCTAACATGGGGCTGTAAATAGCAAAATAGTGACAAATGCCCACTAAATTTCCCGGCTGTTTTCTTAGGTTGACGCAAAAAAAAAAAATAATGCCCTTTCTCCAGATTTCCTACAAACATTTCACCTGCAGTGTTATCCATGCAGACGCATTTTACGAGATAATTTAAATAATTAGAGATCAAGCAGTGCCAAAATTTGACGCAAGCCCATTAAAGATACTCCCTCTGTCTAAGAGAATGTGTTGGGGGAGGGGTGGACATGTAGCTGGATGTGTCTGGCGCAGATTTCCCATCCAAGCGAAAACCTCCAAGAAGCTTTCGAGATTAACGCCTCTGCTACTGAGAACGACTCTGGGCGTTGACGTATTTTGAGACACAAAACGTGGCTCTGCAGAAATGATTTGTGGAGAACTGAACGCACGCTGGAAACAGGGGCGCGCACTGGCGCGCACTGGAAAGCCAATCGTACACGCGCAAAAAGAAGGAACTACTTTGGGGTGCTTTCACTGGGGAGGGTGGGGTTCATATAAGGAGTTTGTGTTTTTTTTTTTTAAAACTCCCCCCCAAAAAAAAAAAAAATAGGGGGAGAAAAAATGTGTAAATAAAGCAGCTCCTGCCCCCGGAATGAGGCGTTACCTCTCAGACATTCTCGATCAATCACAGGGGACAGTGGCTTCTTTTGATAAAAGCCCCAAATTGTCATTGGGCAGATGCAATCATGTGACAAGCCACACAGTCTAATTCCGACCATGTCCTCATGGAAGCAATAGTTTATGGCACAGAGGTCTCCCTCCGACTATAACCCGTTAAGTAGTTTATGAAAGTAAACTGCTTATTAATTTTTATGATTTCTGGCCCCTCTGCATTAACTTAGAATCGGTGGTTCGTTCCGAGACCAAGGAGGAGGAGATGAATTACGAATTTGGGCGAGAAAGTGGTTTTATCAACAGCCAGCCGTCGCTCGCCGAGTGCCTGACTTCCTTCACTAACCCTGTCGGTGATGCGTTTCAAAGTTCATCAATCAAGAGCTCGACACTGATTCCTCCTCCTTTTGAGCAGACCATCACCGGCCTCAATCCGAGCGTCCACCCACGCCACAGCCGCTGCAAGCAGGCTCTGAAAGGCTGCAGCCCGCTGCAGGCTGCGTCCCCCCCGGAGTACCCGTGGATGAAGGAGAAGAAAAGCATCAAGAAGACCCCGGCTTCTTCTTCTTCTTCTTCTTCCTCCTCTTCCTCCTCCGCCGCTGCTCCTGCAACGACGGTTGACTCCTCTCCACTCTACTTCTCCCCCCAAGGCAAGACATGATGATTTATAACCTCCATGTAAAAAAAAAAGGGGGCTTCTCATTGTGTGAGGATTCCCCCTCTGCATGCATGCATGGAGCTGCACCCCGGGCCTCGCGCAACGTGGGCGTCCCCTTATAAGCCAGTATAGGATTTTGATTTAAGCATGCGTAATCTCATCAAGTAACGCACTGACTTGTGATGCTGTGTAAGAGTGTTAATGTTTGACAGTAATGGAGAGTGATAGATTATTCTTACACGGGCCAGCAGCTGGCATGTTCATTAATCTTCACCCTGCGTCCTGTCCTGTCCACGCAGACCCATCATATTCTGCCTGGGCGCCATAAATCTCTCAGTCCTGGTGCGCGGCGGCCACAGGTTCCAGCGCCCCGCACACAACTGTGTTATGATGGAAAGCAATGTCGTGATTGAAACATTTGTTGTTTTGTAGGTTCACCTGAAGGAGCAGAGGGTGTTGTTGGTGGAGGTGTGGGGGTCTCCAGGAGGCTAAGGACCGCGTACACGAACACTCAACTTCTGGAGCTGGAGAAGGAGTTCCACTTCAACAAGTACCTGTGCAGACCCAGGCGGGTGGAGATAGCGGCGCTGTTGGATTTAACGGAGAAGCAGGTGAAGGTGTGGTTCCAGAACCGGCGGATGAAGCACAAGAGGCAGACGCACAGCAAAGAGAACCGGGACTGCGAGGGGAAGTACGCGTGTCCGGAGGACGAGTTGGGGCCGGAGGCGGCGGAGGGAGACGCAGGGGCCGGGACGCTCCTGGAGAGGGAGAGGTATTTCCACCAGAATACCTTGACTTCACAGCATTGTCACAACGGGCACAATGCGGGGAACCAAAGCCCGGCTGTTGCTCCTTTGAGCAGCAATGAGAAAAATCTGAAACATTTTGCAAACCCGACACCCACCGCTCCAATGTGCGTGGCAACAATAGGCCCGGACAATGATTCCTCCCCGGGCCTGGACGTCTCTTTGCAGGATTTCCACGTTTTCTCTTCCCCGTCGTCTTTTTCACCCAGTTTGTCAGATACAACACAAAGTCCCCTTCCTCTGTCGTCCGAAACGTTTGACCTTTTCTCAGAAACACTCACAACAATCGACCTGCGAAATCTAAGTTACTAAAATGTTTATTACTGACGCCATGTAATTTTTTTTTATTTTATTTAAATTTCTTATTAGCGTGGGGGCAAAATTATTGTCTCGATCTCAGAAATAAGGTAAGTTGAAAAATAGAACAAACTGTTTGGAAAGCTGCCGGAGGACATTGCGTTTATTTTTATATGGATTTCAACTATAACTGAGCACAATATTTTTCTTGAAATAAAACTTTACATTGCTTGTATTCAGCTGCACTGTCTTATTTCACAAGACTATAAAGCTTATTGATTTTTTTTTCTATGAACACATAAAATATATGCTTTAGAATATCAGTTGTAAAATTAGAAAAACAATCCATTAAGCCAAACGTTTAATATTCAGGACAGTTTAATTGAGATTTCTCTAAAATCATCCAATGAAATGCAAATGAAATACAATTGGAACTAAATGTTTATGTAATTTTTTTTCCACTTTTCATAGCTGAGATTTCTCCAGTTGCCGTGTTTCTGTGTCTCTCTCTGGACAATAAAACGAGAACACGGAAAGAGACAAAGAGAGATTCATTGCCTCTGCATGTTTAAACCCAGAAAAAGAAAATTTGCCGTGAGAATTGCCTGCTAGGAGTCCCAGGCCAAAAGCTACGACTTTTCTTGGCTTTCTAATTAAATTTTATTGCCTATAAAACTCACAGGACCGAGGGTGCTTGTTTATAGCCTGATCCGCAATGTTATACAATCTCTTAGAATTAAGAATCTCACCCTGCCCCATGGTGGATCTCTCAGCTTTTTAAATAATAATTTAAAATCATCTTAAGGCTCATTCAAAGCTATGGGGGTGAAATATTATAGTTATTATTAGAATTTATTTTATCCCAATTTGACACATAAACATAAATCTTTTTTAACTACAATACAACCAATCTTCATTCAAATAATTCAATGCTCATATTTATTGGTCCCATTCATTTGAAGAATATCACAATAAAATTGACATAAATGTAATTTCAAGCTAACTTCATGCATTTTCTTTAGAGGCATTTCCACAAGGACCAGTTGATTCTGGGCTCACCACAGAGATGTGATAGCAGCAGTGTAACAACAGTTGCTTGTGTGAGACACTATGGGTTGATTAAAAAAAAAAAGATTAAGACAATTATTCTGCTGTGGCTGCAGATATCAGTGCATACTGCCAGGACCACACTGCTGGTCTAAAACATTAATGGCATTATTATAATTGTTATGTGAGGTTATAAAATAGTTTCTAAACAGCTTGGTTTCTGGTTGACGATGACTGTGCATTCCTTTGAAATAAGGTGAAAGTATTCAAAGGCTCATAGAAACCCAAAGAAAACAGATTAAGTACTCAATCACATGGTATCCCTTGAACTTTGTCAGCATCACAGGTTAAACTAACAGTAGATATCTGTTTTTATGTCAAATAAATAATTCTGCACAGTTCGACTATTTAAGAAAGAAAACCAATAAATTTAATCCAAACTTTCTTTGAACGGTGGACCTCTCTGTGTGAGACTAACTTCTTTGGTTTGACCTAATGACAGGCAAGTAGATGGTGCTTCAAGAGAAACTAGATCCAGCTCTGTCAGAAGATCCCTCCCTCCACCAAAGCACACACAGAGGTCAGAGGTCAATCCGGCTCTCCTTGCCTCTCCACACTGGGAGGAACTACTGCCAGGTCAGGAGGGGGTCAGTTTTTCAGTGACCAGTGTAGCTGGAGCTTGTGAGGAGTCCAATGGCTGCACAGCTAAAAGGAAGTGACATCAGAATGTTTTCAGAAAGGTTAGCAAGTTAGGTTGAGATTAAACTTCAGTTGTATCATGGAGCAGTGTACTACAGCATACTCAAGTACTGCTGAGTGCTAAGTTCTAATGTGATTTCTAATAAAAACATGACATCTCATTGTTTAGAAAGGACTGAAAATAAAACAGCTTATGGTTTAATTTTGAACCCTGCGCTCTTTAGCCTCGTGGAGCTCTTCAGTTTCTGCAGTGGCTCCTTGACATAAAAAATAGTATTTACATTTTTGTTTAATTTTCAGTCCTTTTACATGCAAACAATGATTCAAAATGACTTTTTTTTTTGTTTAATATGTAAAATGTGGCATTCAAAGCAATTTGTTTCAGTATACACCTCATAAAGAGACGGGCACAACATTTTACTCTGCAGGTGATAAATGTGGAGTTTGTAAATCCAACCATGAAAAAAATCCAAAAAAACCAAGAGTTTTGAAAGAAAAATAGAACATTCATTTCAATGTGGACGGACAAAAGATGCATATCATATGTTCAATATGTGGAGAAAATTAGTCAGACAAAAATAATATTACAGTGCAAAACAGCTAAAAACAGTGATAAAATGTCAGTGTCGCTCTTTTGTTACATGGATGCAAGATAAACTGTGTTGATAAAACGGTTTCCAATAGTTCATTCTTTGAAATACTTATTCATTGGAGATTTAATTCCTTAATCATATAAGATAGTGTAACTATCCATCCATCCATTTTTTTCCGGTTTATTACTTTTCAGGTCGCGGGGGTGGCAGTCTGAGCACTGTCACCCAGATCACATTGCACCGATTAAGAACCTTTCCTGCGGGTGGTGAGCCCACGGGAAGGTGGCGCCCAGTATAGGACATGAACCCACTACCTTGAGATTGCGAGTCTCATGTACTACTGACTGAGCTGGCCGGGGCTATAGTGTAAATATGTGCCACTTAAATCTAATAGAAGAAGAAGAATTTAACACGATTCCCAAATTGTATAGTTCCTGACAAAGAAAATCCCCAAAACTAATTTGGATATGTTTCTCATTGTTTCATTTCAGTAAAAGATTGGCTGAACAGTTTAGGAACCATTTTGTACCATATAATATATACAAAACCAGTTTAATGTGCACAGTGAAGACTGTGTGTTTCTATTGTAATATTTTATAATATATACCAATATATAACATAATTTCAAATTAACCATATGAATCAGGTGCTCTCACAGGGAAAGAAAAGATGCGTTCCCAAAGCAAGATAAAAACAAAAAAATTTGAGAAATATGGTCACCACTTGCCCGATAAAGGTTCAAAAGCTGTTATCTTCAAACTAATGTGTCTTTGCAGATGGCAGCATGGTGATGTAGGGGTTAGCAGTTTGGCTTCAGTGCTGAGTTTGCATGTTCTCCCTGTGGGTGTGTGTGGGTTATACTATGGCTTCTTCCCACAGCAAAAAATATGTCTTTGAGGTTAGTTGGCGAATTGCCTATAGGTGTGAGTGTGTGAAGTTGTTTCTCTGTGTTCGCCCTGTGATGGATTCACAGTCAACTGGGATCCATCCAGCAACCTTAAGTTGAATAAAATGCTATACAAGTTGGATGTTTGGCTTCTTTGAGTTATGCTCTAGTTATTTCTTCTATCACTTTGAATAAAATAAAATAATAAAATAATAAAAATCAACATTTCTGTTTTACTTCCAGTTGTACACTGAACCGTTGCAACACATGCTCCATATCCTCTGAGTGTATCAGGTGTGGACAACACCTGCAGCTCTAGTAAAAATGTGAAACTCTACACAAACGCCTGTCAGCTTTGCTCTGACATCTCCGTCTCATTCCTCCACAATAACAGGCTATACTCTTCAAAGGCTCACTCTTTTAAACTGGATTGGGTGATACTGCCTGTCAAAAGATAATTAATAAATGACTGACATCTTTATAAAACAATGTCGCAAATGTGTTTTTCTCCCTTGAAAACACCTGGAGGTTGACGCCCCTCCTGGTGTAAGGAGGGAGTATTTTAGTTGCCAGCAGGGCTGCAATAAATGAGGTGTAAATTGTGTTTGTCAAATGAATTCAAACGTGCCAAAAAACAACAGAAAATGTGTTGTAGGAGTAAACCAGAGCATCAGAAGATGAAGCACAGACTCTGCTTGACATCCTGACAGTAAAGACTATAAGAAAGCTGGCACAGAAACAGCCAACACGGTATTATATAATTGACTTTTCACCTATTAACGATCCTAGTTTGGATTTAGTGTTGACATATCCATAAACTCCAACTGCTTGCAACAATACATAAAAAGTCTCTAATGTGTGGAGTGAGTCACTCACAGCGGTGCCAAAGAAATATGATGTGAAATCAATCAAAGATATGATCATGGCGATATGCTTGGACTTTAATATTGCGTAAAAGCGCCATTAAAGCGTCAATAAACTGCCTCCGGTGGCAGTCAAAACAAGAACAAGGACCAATAAACGTCAGCGAGTGTGCAAAGCGCGTTTCTGGAGCTGTGTTGATGCAAATAAATAATTAGCAGAATAACTTCCGTGTGTGTGCTCTGGAGCTGCTTCCGTATCAGGCGGACCAGAGTCTCCCTGCTGGCCGCGCGTAACGACGCTCCGGGAGGTCAACTCTGCTCAACCATGCGCGCTATTCCCGACGAGGTAACCACGCTCATCTCAGGTAAAAAAAATATAAATAATACCAACACGGTACAATCTGTTTTGTGTATATCCGTGTACGATTGATGGTTTTGTTACCAGATAGTTTTATAGTTCAAAAGTTCAGATTCAGCTGGAACAGAAGCGTTTTTGTAAAAGAGGAAGCACAGAGTCTCTGTTTGGTCCACTCGAGTCTTCAGCTGTGCAGACTGTTGTTCACGCAGAAACGTTCACACACCTGCACATACATGTTCAACAACTGCAGTTAGACGGGCCTTTGACCCAGGATTTAGACTGAACATTTACAAAACTGCGTTCATAAAGTTTATCTTTGCTTCTCGGAGCAGATTACAAAGTAAGTTAGCAGGATAGAAACCATTATTTAATCAGTTCCCAGCTCACTTGCACTCACGTTTTGAAGGAGCTTCCATAGGGTTTGTTTTTAATCATCTTCAGATTTCATTATGTTAAGATTATGGAAGCCAATCCATCAGTTCCAGGACTTATAGTTCTTCTAAAACACCATCTGTATGTTTGGGGATATTTTCCCCTGCTGCAGAATCAATTTCAAGCCAACCAGACACCTTCCGGTTGGTATTGGATAAATGTCATCCTAGTACATCAACCCCATACTTCATCACAGTACTTTATGGGAACTGTTGTACTTCCAAAAATATAGTGGGCCATTTGGCCAACACACGTGTGAATGTTTAATGCGATGTTTTTGTTTTAGAGCTTGAAAATTTCCTCTCCGATGGCTTGAAGGGAGAAAATCTAAGCAAGAAGGCAAAAGACAAGAGGGAAAACTTCATCAGAAGAATTAAAGATGTCAAGCTTAGGTATTTCTGTCTGCACCACAGGTCAATTCTTCTCTTTAAGGTTCAGTCACTTGATCATAAAAATACATGTTTCTATCTTCCCAACAGTTTCCCGCAAGATTTCAAGGAGAAAAGTGAGTTTTTTCTTTGTTGAATCATCCTAAACTTCAGAGTGTAAAGATGTCGCCCCATTGGCATGGAATGATCCAGAAAAGAATACAATTGAAATATGTTATTAATCCCAGAAGTAAAGTCTTTATAGTGTTGCTCCACACAGTAGAAATTTACTGTAAATAGAAATAAAATAATAGGTAAATGATTGAACTATAAATGAATACAGTATGTACACAGTGGAGAGCTTGATAGTAAAACAAAACAGTATTTACAAGAAGAGTCATAAAGTTTGATGGCCACAGGAAGGATGGATCTCCTGTGGCGCTGTGCAGTATAAAAAAAAACAAAGGCAGCCACTAACATATATCATTAATAACTAGACTGCTTTGTTGAAATTGACATTCAATTGTACATTTAGTGTGTCTGGGTTTTCATCTTCCTTTTCTTGGCTTCAGGGAAGTTGATGTGTATGACCTCCTAATCTCTGTTAATGTTACGTTCAGTTCAACCTCTGGTTCTTCTTGCTCTTCATTCATTCAGCATTCAGTTGTTGTGCAGTGAAATTAAAATTCAATCAGAAACATAAAAAGACTAATCCCACAAGGTCGGTTCACTTTACTCTCAGCTTTAAGGTACAATGATGGTTGAGAAATTTACAAAGTGATTGACATCACTTAAAACAAATGACGTGTGTGTGTGTGTGTGTGTGTGTGTGTGTGTGTGTGTGTGTGTGTGTGTGTGTGTGTGTGTGTGTGTGTGTGTGTGTGTGTGTGTGTGTGTGTGTGTGTGTGTGTGTGTGTGTGTGTGTGTGTGTGTGTGTGTGTGTGTGTGTGTGTGTGTGTGTGTTGAACCCCTCCCCCTTCGCTCCCCACCATCACCATTGAAGCTCCACCTCTGGCCTGTGTATCCAAACTTGAGGGTCAGGACTCAAACTAGAGGTCATGACAAAAGTGTAAGAGGCTACAAGGTGATTAGAAGTGTACTGAACAGAAATCATTCAGACTGTTTGCATGTATTCCTCTCAAAGTACCAAATATCTTTTGCTATTAAGGCCTTCACAACTTACCATCCCATGTAAAGTGGATAAAACCCCCGAACTATCTTCCAACAAACCACTCTTGCAACATGCACGTTGGAAACCATTGCGCCTCAGCGTTGCTCCACTTCTCCTTTCCCCAGTAGGTGGAGACGACTCGGATTATGAGGAAGACGTTGACAGCAACAATGATGGCGGGTCGCTGCAGTCGGAGCGCACAGACAAGGATGAGGAGGCTTGCGACGGTAAGCCAAGATCGCAATTAGCGGTTGTCCAGAACCGAGTCGCTGGCTGCTCGCGAGCTGCGGCGCTGTTATCGTAGTGAAAACCCAGCCTTGGCATGAAAACATACAAATCTTTTTGCGTGTGCTCCTGGGAGAAAGTGACTTTGAGTGGCACAATGAGGGAGGAATTCCAACTGTAACTTGGCAACATACTTGAGAAGCAATTTGGGGGCACAACTGCTACTCCCACCGCCTCCGTCGCCCCAGCTCTTTGACAGCTCGAGCATGCTTTATTGCTCTCCACCAGTCTGGAGAATGAAAATGATTGCCGTGGCTGTAGTTTGAAAAAAATAAAATAAAAAATGAAGGGAACACCCCCCCCCCCCCCCCCCCTTTCCCTCGTGTACAGTAGCTGTAATCCTCTGCGCTCCATCAGAACACCGTATGCAAGATATTGTGTTTGCTTTTTCAAATAGAGTATCAAGGAAATCCTTGTGAAATGGAGATTAGGGGACGGGGGTTTATGGGCTGTAAGCAGCTGCCAGTTTTATGGCTGCTCTTTCACACAAAGCAACTTTGACACAGCATTTGAACATTTGCATTGAATTTGCACGGTGCAAGGGAAAGCCTCCTCCAGTGAGAAGAACAACCGTGCTCAGTAAAGTTTCCGTGGCTTTTGGCCCTGCTTTTTAATGTTGACATTGAAATATACGATCACGAATGTCCAAAAAACCCACATGGATTTCTTTTTTTTGTTTTAATGTTTGCATATTAAAACACTGTGAAATATTTGGTCTACAATGATAATGAATTCAGAGAGAGATGATTCTGCCTTCAGTATTACTAATTTTCTTTGGCTTTCCTCAAACTCTTTTTCCAGGTGCCCAGCAGTCCCCACCTGTGGCGGCTCAGGACCTTACATCTGTCTTTAAAGCAGGATATCTGGAAAAACGCAGAAAGGGTTGGTCTTTCACTAATGAAATGCACTCAAGACGGCTCTCCCTTTTTGGGAGACGGGGGGGGGGCTTTAATTTTAAAAAGAGAAGTTGCCTGAGGAGTGAAATATGCAAGCTCTCCAAAAACATTTATTGATGCACTGTTTAGCCTCACAAGGTCTCTTTCAGCTGTGAATTAACTCGAGGCTACTTAATTTCCAGAAGAAAATTACAGCTACATAGGAGGGGGGTGCAGATTATGTAAAATAACTGAAGAACTTGCAGAAGCATTAGTCCAATTGGGACATGTTTTCTGCAATACACAGCTCAAAACAACCTTCAACGCACAACTTGACTTGTCTTTTAGATTGCCGAATGTGTCTCTCCCTTCACAGATCACAGCTTTTTTGGCACCGAGTGGCAGAAGAGGTGGTGTGCTCTGAGCCATCACATCTTCTACTATTATGGCAGTGAGAAGGGTACGACATAATATTTTCCTAATTTATTCACTCCGGCGCTGTCTGACAAGGCTGGATTGGTTATGTCCCAGTTTTTGACAAGTGTTGTGTCTGAACCAGTTAGGCGTGATGATTTTAATTTTCTGTAACCAGACAAGCAACAGAAGGGAGAGTTCAGTATCGACGGCTACACAGTCAAAATCAACACCACCTTGCGGAAGGACTCAAAGAAAGACTGTTGCTTTGAGATTTCGGCTCCGGACAAGAGAGTCTATCAGGTACGCTCGTCTCTTTATGGCGTCTCCGGTGCTCCTCAGGAGCTCCTGCGCTCGATGTACTCTCTAATTGAAAAACAAACGTGGGCTTGAAATACGCCACGTTCAAAACTTGGCGCAGCATGTGTGTACATGCACTTAAATAAATCATTATTTCATCCATTTTTGACACTGCTGCCTTTGCAATGGCTCACTCCGACGCGCATATTTAATGAGTCTAAATGAGAGTGCCTAACATTCAGGCGCCTCCATGTGGAACATTTTACTATGCATAAATGCAGTATTATTTGTTTATGTTAATTAATATATGTTGGACCACTTATTGCACTGACTGCAGTTCTCACTTCTTTCCTCTCTCATCACAGTTTTGTGCGTCATCAGTCAAAGAGGCGGAGGAATGGGTGAAACAGATAGACTTTGTCTTGAGAGGTTTGAATATTTGAAATCATTAAATCAGTTTGTTATGCTTCTTAATATCATCCGCACACATTTTTCTTTCTTAATCATTGCAAAGCCAAATATCAACAAATATTTCCCAATGAGTTTGAAGAGAAAAATGTGGGGAAGAAAACGGATGAGTCTCTTTGTTTATGCGTGAAAACAAACTTGTTATTCTGTTTGCAGACATGTCGGGCATCATCCCAGAAGACGACGATGAAACGGAGACGTACGATGATGTTGGACAAATAACCGATTCACACGAGCCGATCGATGAAGACATCTATGAAGAGCTCCCTGGTTCGATCACTAATTCTCATATCTGTCAGGCTGCAGATCATGAACAAATGCCACAAATCTCTCTGGTTTCATTTTGTTTACATCTGCATCGGTCCTCTAATTGGAAGGAGCTCTGTTTGTACTCCTAAGCATTCCTCTCCCGACACTCTTCCCTGTACAGATGAAGAACCCCCGACAGTAAAACCTCCTCCAAAGGTCGATCCATCGAGCAAACCCACTCCTCCTCCTGCTCCAGGTACGCTGCAGACTGTTTCTTAAACGAGCGAGCGGCAGATTTAGACTATGAAACACTAAAACATCTCTGCTCTCATTCTTGGTTTTTGTTTCTTCATTGCAAATACATTAAAAAGTCGAAGTGGCAATGAGGAAGATGAAGCAATAGAGGAAGTTCTTGCAACTGAACGTTCGCACAATGCTGGAAATAAACTTAAGAAGGCCAACTTCCTTTTTACAATAAGTTGCATGTTAGAGATACAAAAGTACAAAAATACTGTCACCAAAATCTGCGTCTCAGCTGGTTGTGTGAAAGGTTATGATTATCTAATATCACAGAAAGCCGTCGGAGTGGCTTCTTCTAATGAGAATATTCCCATCACAAAAGAAATACTAAAGTACTCACATTGTTCTAATTTAGTAGTTTTTTTTGGCACAGGTGTTGGTAATTTTACTCATACTTGAGGACAGTTAATAGTCTATTCTACTATTAAAAGCCAAGAGCTCTATTGAGTTCAACAATTTTAAGTTGATATTCAATCCTCCTGATCTGCAATTTTTGTAGACAACAACTTGAGAATTTTCCCAATTTATATCTACATTTATTTACATGACATGTTTTCCAATATACTTTATTGTTTGTGAGAAATGTAACTTGATTATGGGGATATATTATATAGGTGACTTGATTTAAATTGCTATCCATGCCACTTTTGACAAATTAGTAAAAGATTGTATGATTAAACAAGGAACATACCTTATATTATTATTATTATTATTATTATTATTATTGTAGTATTTTTAACAATAGTAACATTCAAGCAATCTAACAGTGAGGACAATGAGGACAAATTTTCAGTACTTCTTTGCTTTTGCTAATTAAACTACATGCGACACACTGATGTTTCTATCATACAGTCAAACACAATGTTTATATTTTCCGAGGTCTTCCTTTGAGGTGTTTCACTACTTAATTCTGTTTACCTATGGGAGCATTTATTTATTCTCAGATTATCAGTTCTTTGGGCGGACATCACCAGCGCCTAAAACCTGCTTCAAACTATTGTTTAGTGGGAAACTGAGAAGAGGCTCAGGATGCCATCAAATATCAGTGGACTTTAGGCTCTCTGTTGCCTCCTGTTGGTTTTGCTCCATACTAACAACTCTGCATCACAAGCGTGTTCTTAACATGTAGCACATCATGTGTCATCACCTCATCACCTGTTTTCTCCATTCAGTTGATAAGAGCACCGACTATCAGAACTACTACCAGGGCTTATGGGATTGCGTGGCGGACCAACCAGACGAGCTGACTTTCAAACGTGGAGACGCCATCTACATCCTGAGCAAGGTACGGGTGAGGGAACCCCGGCTGTCAGTGGGAAGATGTCCATGTGTTTCTCTGTTGTTTTTATTTAGGAGGCATTGTTGGGTCAGAATAAACTCAAACTCAGCTGTAATGCAAAAGTTTGAGATGTGGTTGTGCTGCTCTCAGACCACCTGACGTGAGATCTTTCTCAGGCCTCAGAGGAGCTGATTATTCAGATCCTTTACTGGCAGCATCTGGCTCACCGCCTAGAGGTGTGCGGCTGATGGTAGGAGGCAGACCGCTCGAGGTTCTCTCTGACGGGGATTGGTTGTGTCACAACGGAAACGGTTTTAGTGCCGCGGGCGAAGGCTGGGCTTAGCTGGCACACGGAGCCGTTCCATCACTTCCATCTGGACTGTTTCAGCACGCTGTCGCTGCTGCCATGCCAGGCGGCGAGCAGCCCTCGGGCCACACACCTCTCAGACGTCTCTCTCACCTCGCCAAATAGGAATGTGTGTTCTCAGGAAGCCCGGGGTTAGTCCGCCACTCTGTACCGAGCAGGTGAGGACGTGTAGTGGACGCACAATTTCCGAGGCTTGTCAGTAGGCCCGGGCGGGAGAACTGAGGAGCCGTTCTTCACCTTAATTATGCAACTGAACAGGAGCCCTTTTGTATTTACCTGCTTCCCATGAAGACAGAGTTGGATTTTGTTCTGTATTTTCTTTAAGTCATTTGACACAAAATTTGAAAGGTGATTTTTATACTTGTGCAGGTTCATGTCAAAATCTGTGGTTTTAGTGAAAATCGCACACGAGGAAGAAAACGTGAGATGCTCCTCATCCAGTTTCCTGTCTGATTTGGTTTCTATGGCGCACACCATCAAATGCAACGTGCTGCAGTCAATGGGCCTTTTTCAAATTCAAGTCTGCCATCTAGTGGTGCTTAACTGTATAACATAGAAAATGTTGGTTAAAAGTTTCTGTTTTATATTGTTACGACTTGCAGCAGGAAAACTAACTTCTCTAAATATTCAGAAGTGTTTGGAATGGAAAGAAACTATATATTTTTTGGGTTTGGGAGAGTTCTCATACGACATATCCAATGAAGTCTTTATCTTTTCTACTCTTTGTAGGGTAAGACAAAAGGAGGAAAAATTTCACTTTCAAGGATCTGAAGACTTTTAATCTTTTGCCATTTTATTTTAGAAATCACACAACTGATTTAATACATGATTAGAATGGTGGAAGTCTTTGTGACCAACCAATTGATTGTCCCTTCGGCCTTAATGGAAGGACGCAAATGCACAAAGCAGACAGACCTCTCAATGCTCATTGACCAAATGCCTGTTTATTACTCCTTCTCGGTGTGTGGAAAAGGACCAAGAATCAAGTTGCCCTTTCACTTAGACTGGGAGTGCCATTAGCTGAAACCTTGGTGTTGGGGGTTGTGGCCTGCTGCGAGGGCAATGACCATAAAACCTGTCTGGACTGCAACAGCCAGCTGCAGCTAAAGGGGCAGCCGACTCCTTCCACCCCCCCTCTGCCATCGCTCCCTCCTTCGCCATTCTCCTTTCTCCCTCTTCCGTGCATCCCTCCCCCATTCCCCAGCCCAGAAATAGCTGTAGTCTTACAGCTGCAAGACCCCCCAGTCAGAACCTGTGTGCTGATTAAAAGACCTGAGCGAGGGAGACTGCTATGTTCAGATTTGCCATGCAACCCTCATTACCCGCCCCCCCCAATATACTCACACACCTGTCTTCTCTATAATTGCAAATCTAATCGAGAGATTGAAGGCGGTGCATAATAGAAAACTGAATATTGTTTCTCCTTAAAAGAATTTCTGCAAGTGCGATGCACCAGGAGCCTCTTCAATGTCAGAAGTAATAAGGTTCCATGACAGTGGGTTTAGTTAGTGTAGAGTGTTTGGGTTAATGTGTGTGTGGTGTCATTAGTCATCCACAGCTCCATATATGTGCTCAATGTTGTGTCCAGCATGCGCTCAAGCATGACTTATTTGTCATCCAGCCAACTGCACAATGAGGTGTTGCTCTTTTCAAAGGCTTGTGGCAGGAAGTCATAATGTACACACACACACACACACACACCCCTCTTGTCAGTGTGGTATATTATCCTCGGGGGCCCTGTGATGAAATGTCATTTTCATCATGTGACATTGATAAAATTGATGTGACACTTACTGTTTGCCTCTTGTAGTTATGTACACGTTATAATGCCTAATCTGTGCTTAATAATTCAGATGATTAAATGACGCGGCTCCATTCAAATCATCTGACTGTGGAGTTATGACTTGAGTACCTCTTTATCTGACGTGATGAATGACCCATCACCAGACGACTGTCGGTGTTTTGCCCCGTGCCATTGTTATTGTAATCTTCCCGTGTCCGATGCGACCACACGATCACTTACATCCATTACTGTGTCCTGAGAGTAACTGGACACAGATGTGGCCCCTCGTTGTCCCCGGGTCTGAAACGTTGTGCAGGTTCGTCTTTTCTCAGCCACGCCAGAACGTGATCTCCAGTGTTGATTCATGACCCGGGAGGACTTTGATGTGAGGTCAAGCCCTCGTCCGAGAGAGGGAGAGGGAGAGAGGGAGAACGGGGTTGTTCTCTTGTCTCAGATCTCTCCTCAGTGTCTTCCTCACATCTCAGCATGCTGACAGCCATTTGGAGCTATTACTCGTCGTGCTGTGACAGATTTATGCGTGATGAGCGCTTTGCACACTGAGGGTTTTTTTTTTTTCTTCTCTCCTGTGTGGAGTTTAAGGGTGTGTGTGCAATCTCAAAATTGACACCAGGTAGAAAAGCATGAGAAACAAAGTGTGTAATGGCAAAACTAGATGGGACAGTGCAGAAAATAGCTGAAAATTGCGGTAACTTGTTAAAATAGCAAGTAGAGTGCTGAGAGTAATTTGTTCTGCTCGTTACCAGTGCTAATCCTGGCTGCTAATTGCTGATTACCAGAGGAGAGATAACCCAGCCTTGTTATTTCCTTGTTTTTAACTCTGTTGTTTCCAGGAGTACCAGAGCTTCGGCTGGTGGGTTGGAGAGAAGAATGGAGCAATCGGTATTGTTCCCAAAGAATTTCTGATGGAGCTGTACGCCCTGTAAATACATCTTATGTGCAACGTTAAGACCTCATGACTGCAAGTCTTAATGTACAACTAGAACAGTGAAATATTTAAAGAGTTGTCGTCATTGCAAGAAACTAATAATCTAATTTTGATAGAAACTCACCTGAGTATTTTACTTAACTGCACATTCTACTGTCTGTTTTTATTTATATTCTGTACAAGGTTAATTTTGACACCCTTTCCTTCAACATTTCACTTTTTGACAATTTCGATGTTTGCAAATGTTGAAATTAATAAATATTTCAGCATAGATGTGGTACTTGTGCATGTTTTGTTTTTTTTAATTGTTTAACTTCTTGTAAAACCACAAGGTGGCAATAGAGTCTCTTCAAAGGTCATAGTTGATTTCTGTGACGCTGCATGCAGACTTCACCATATGGCAGTTAAAAAAAAATAAAAAATCATTTTGTATTGCTGCTCAAGGCAAGGCAACTTTATAATAGCATAATTCAACCTGAATCGATTCGAAGTGCTTTGCATTGACTTTTTATATTAATACAGAGTAATATGAAAAAAATAAGACAAAAGCATGAAATAATTCCAAAATTATAACAGACTTTAATAAAAGATTTAAAGTCTTTATTTACTGGAATTCTGCAGTAAAATGTGTCTGAAAGGTTAAAAGAAGGATTTAAAATAACTGTTAGAGCTTTCCAGCATTGTTTCGTGAGGACAGAAAGCAGGTGTCATCCAGAAGATGTCGGAGATCTACGATTTATAAGGCAGCAGAGGATCAGAAGTGTATTTTGGGTATAAACCTTCGCAGTACTCGGTCAACCAATAGTAATCCTTTGAAGTTGTGATTGAAATTTTAGGGCTTGAAATGTCTCATGATGTGAAGAAACCTAAATGAACTGCATTGAACATGAAACTAAAGGAAGATTATCAGGAGGAAAGAATTCAAAAACCTGCATGATGGAGGTTCGGCGAATTGTCTCGTGAGAGGAACAAAGCTTCAAAATGCCTCAACATCCATTCATCTTCTCCGCTGCTTTAACCAACTTAGCTGATCCCATTTGACCGTGAACATCCTGCTCAGGGAGTCACACAATTTCACACACCTATATTCCAAACTATGGGTAATATTATTCACCAGTTGACATCAAATGCAAGCTTCTGGAACAGTGTTCAGTAATATTGTTCAGGGTGGTTATTGTCAAAGGCAGCAAACCAAATATATATACATGATATTTTCATGTAATGGGCAAAACAATTATTTATAATGATGTATATATTTGAAAAAAATGAATTTATTCTTAATTTTTTTGTGACTGGCTTCAAAAGGGACACTTTTATGACACCTGGGAGAGTTTGCTGGGCAAAGGATTGCAGCGTGGCAGATGGTTGGCTTCGCTGCATGCCTGAGGTTCACTAATAAGACAGCAACCCACACAGATAGCAGGGTTGCTTATTGCCCTCTGAGGGGCTGTTTGACAGCAGGCGAGGTGGTGTGAGCCGGGCATATTCCGCTGAGGTTACACACATACTGTACATATCTTTTTACAGTCTCCTTACTGAAATATCAAAGTTGTACCACAATTTTTTTTTTATATCTCGCCGTAATACGCTCATTTTCGGTTGGATAAAGACAAAGTGGCCTTGTCAAGGTTTTTCAAGGTTGTGAGAAAATGGGAAGGAAAATGCATTCATTAACCAATAACTCACTTTATCTTTCTCTCTGTCTTCCCTCCATTTTTTTTTCTTGCTCCTGTCTCTCTGTTTTGTTCCCGTTGAGTGATGAGCTGGTCCTCTGTCCTCTGGGTGACATTCAAAGCCAACATAAATCTTGCTCTTTATGGTATAGTGCAACGATAAAGCTTCTCTACTAATTGGAGATGTAATGAATTACCATAATTAGTTATTGAATATACTACGCTGCATATAGAGAAGAAAGTAGGGAGGATATGTTTACAGTAACAATGTGATTTCCAGGGATGATGAAAGTGAATCTGAATTTGTGCAATCCATTTAGGTGAAAAGAGAAGTTGCATGTTTTTGACTGTAGACTTTCACACATAAATATAAATATTTCTTTAATGCTGACATCGTGTGATATTTCCCCCCTTAGAGCCCTCCTTTTAATGTTTGGCAATGGGTTAGGTTGCCAAAGGCAACTAAGGCTAAATATTGCCTCTCATTTTTATGTGCCAATAAAGGATTTCCTTAATGGATGTCAACTTCACCCCCGTCTCCTGTTAGATTTGGACAGCCATATCCCCAGAATATACAGGTCTTTTTTTTTTTTTTTTATTGCAATTTAACATCAAGATATAATGTTTCAAAGATAAATGCCATCGTGTCATTAATCTACTGAGCACTAAATTACACTAATGATACCCGGATATCACTAATTAATACTTTCAACCATAAAGACATGCTTTTATCAGCCAAATATATATAGATTGAGCTGCTGAGTAACAATAAATATAAAAAAAAATGGACTTGCTGATGAAGATGATCGAAGTATAAAACCAATTTCCCTTCAGGACAAAACACATTTGTCGTCACTTTCTTGCTGATATATTGGAATTTCAAATTAATTATTTCATATGCAGGCTGCCAACCATAGCGTGTGTTAGTCCCTTTAAGTTTCTGCATTGACGAACAACTCTGGGTACAATATGAGCACACAATCGTTGCTGATGGTGTCCCATCACCATCATCCTTGGGCTTGATGAGAAGGCTAACAGCTTGATCTATACCACTTAAAGGGGGTAATCTTGATCAAGCTGTCAGCTGTTTCTCCTGCTCTTTAACCAGGTCACTCTGCAATACATCACACCGCGGCATCATAGAGAGTTTCTGTCAGGAATAACAGAGCCTTATTTATGTGGTTTCCCCTGGCATTTTGCTGGAAATGTATTACCTCTCCAACTGGCCCTATGTCAGCATTCCATTAAAGCCTCTTCCCCTCGGTCTAAATCTTTAAATCTGAAATAGACACGTTTTAAATGTAAGTCACTCTTAATTGAGGTCAGTTTCTGTTAACATAACTCATGGCAGATGACAAATTAAGGTTCCCTCATCTGGTTTTGTGACTTTGCGAGAAGACGTAGAGTATTTTAACTGAAGGCTAACAACAATCATGATGGGCAGCTCTGGAAATTCATATTTTTGGGGGGGAATTTCAGGACTACAATTTATGTTCAATTTGGTGATTTTACTATAATGTGTGATATTATGAGCTGCAGACCGAGGTTTGTGGCAGGCCAGTAAATACGGGTCCAGACGGGTCATTTATTACGAGCACCACGCCCACTTCTCTCACATGTTATCAGCGTCTGCTCTCTCTTCTTGTTAATAGCCTTCTGAGAGCTGCAGACAGTGATGTCGAAGGAGGGCCTGTATATCTCCGGAGAAGGAGTCACAAGTGGCTTCGGGGTCCGAAGGTCAAGTATTCTGGCCGCAGAAACAGCACCATCAGCCACCTTACTACCTTAAGCACCCCCGCACCACATCCATGCTGAGATTTCCAACTAATGAAGCTGTTATTGCCGCGAAGAAGCTTGTCATCTCACTCATATGCTGTCGCCCATTCATTGCCGCTGCAAACAGGGCTCGTGTTTCTGCGTGCGAGCTTTGGCAGTCTTGGCTGTCAGAGAGGGTAGAGCTATGTGCTGGCATGTCACTCAAGATAAATCAGGCTTATTGAAGTGACAGGTGTTTGTCCACCTGCTATAAACATCTCCCACACCTCACTCCCACTCCATCTCTTTTGCAGATTATTTATAAGGCAGCAGCCTCTGTAACCTGGCCCTGTTTACTCTCTCGCCGTGGCTGTAATATCAGGTCAGGGCTCCGGAGTTGATTTACTACACTAGTTAGCGAGGTGAGTAATGTCCCCGGGATGGTTTAGGTGGATAGTTTGTAATCACTGGAGGTCAGGGATGCGAGTCATGCTCTAACTGTAATTACAGCTCCTTGTACCCACTTTTCTCAGCAGCTGACTCCCTGCCAGTCCTGTGAAAGCCGACCGGCCGTACCTCAGCTTCTCTTTCCTCCGACATGCTGGTAGTCGTCTTGACCCCCACAGTCAGACCACATTCAGTATCCATCTCAATGTCAAACTCTTTATATAGCCGCTTTTTGTAAGACGGCCCTCTATCAGAGGAACTAACGGTATGAGTTACAGGAGCTTTGCTGAGCTAACTGAGCTACTGGATGGCAGATTGTTGCCATCACTCCTGTTTAGTGTCAGCCTTGGTATGTATCCAAGCAGAGGTCCTGCCAAGCTAACCTGAGCTAATTTAGAGGCTACACAAGGAGCGTCTTCTCACATTGACATGACCACGCCATTAGGTCCGTGGTGAACAAGCACAGAATCATCATTTGGCCCCATTCTCACATTTATTGCTTCATGAAGCACATCATTACGTGTAGGCAATATCTAGAATAGCTCTGTTGTAGACTTGGTGTGGTTAGCACTCTCACATTATAGCAAGAAGATTTCAGATGTTTTGGATTTGGGGCTTTTCAGTGCGGAGTTTGCATGTTCTCCCTCTGCATGTGTGGGGTCTTCTGTTTTCTATCACTGTGCAAAAACATGCATTTGTAGTTTATTCAAGGCAAAACTGCCCATAGGTGTGAAAGTGTGACGGTCTCTCTGTGTGTTTGCCTCGCTCTTACAGTCGACTGGTATCAGCTCTTGTGACCCGAAAATTGATAAAATACTTTAGAAGAAAGAGCGATTGGAAGAATTATAAAATATAAAGATAACCAAAAAACAAAGTAAGAAAAATACTTTTTCAGGTAAGTTTGATTTCAACATGGAAATTTGAATTAGGGAACCTCAAAGAGACAGAAACTTTCCTGTGGTGTATTGGATAATGCAAAGCATCCTTCTCCTATCTGCTTCTTAGTTCTCACACGGAGAGGTTCTCGGTGTGTTCCGGTCTCTTGCACACAGAAGTATTTATACCACTATAAATTGAAACACGCAGACAAGTCTCCAATTATTTCCCTGCAAGTACAAGACTTCTATAACCAATATGCTGCACCAGTGATAATTCAAACATGTTTAATACTTTGATTTGTCTTTTTTTTTTTTTTTTTTTTTTTTATCATCAGTATCAAAAAGTTGCGTCTATATTTTGATTTGGTAAATGTTCACAAAGCATAATGAATAAAAACGAAGATAAGATATGATATAAACAATTATTTCGTCTTGAGATTAGCTAATTATTTTCTACTTCTAATATACTGAATAATAATCAAACTTTTTTTTACAGTAAATTTTTTACGAGCGTCCCTACTGAGGATCTGCACTCAGACATGAACGGATCCAGTTTGCAGAAGACAGCGGAAGTTCTGATCTCACAGAAATATTGAGGAGATCTTTGCAGGGATTCTTTTTTGCGCCAAAAACATCAAGAGTTCAATTACTTGCTCAGATGGTGCTTCAAGTTTAATACCAAGAGTTTAAACATGTAGGACAAACTTCTGTGTCGGACTTTACGCACAATAACCCCCGAAACTGCAGAATTTCACACTCCTAGTTTAGCCCACATCATTTTACGTGCATATTAATGAATTTTAGATAGCCCTATTAATGCACCATGAATAATAATTATGTGAATTCAGGATACTCATTACATATGTATTACATGAGTAGCAGGTGGGGTAATTTGAGTAATTTGTGGCTATATGCAGACATTGGGATGATGGACGGTGTCTGGAGAAGACAAGCTGAGCCGGTCAGTGGATCTACTGCAGAGTAAGGAGATTTAGACTCATCATAAAAGATTTCTCCTTGCCTCTTATTTCACTCGGACATTTTTATGTTTTTTTTATTTTCTACCTCATTGCAGCCGTGAGCTGCCTGCTGATTTACACACACTGGCAGTGAAGCTCAGAGGCCCCAAGAGATGGTGCCCTCTACCCCTCCGTTCCACCCCCCTCTCCTTGTTTCTCCACCCTCTGTTGTCTTCTCATGGCTACCACCTTGCTGAAGTGGGTCTGACCAAAAAGCTCCCCTTCCACTCATTCCTCATCGCTAACAAGACATTCGTCCGACGCGTGACACTAGATGGATAGATACATAGAACAAGAAGATTCGTATTTTATTAATCCCTTACTCGCTGAACGGACCCATCGGTAGGCAGCCACCTACTGATGGGGGGGGGGGGGGGGGGGGGGGGTGGGGGGGGGGAGTGCTCAGGAACGGTGCATGTTTTTTTTTTTTTGGGGACTGTGGGGGAACCCGGAGTACAGGAAGACACACACACACACACACACACACACACACACACACACACACACACACACACACACACACACACACACACACAGGGAGAACATGCAAACTCCACACAGAAAGGCCCTGGATCTATCTATCTATCTATCTATCTATCTATCTATCTATCTATCTATCTATCTATCTATCTATCTATCTATCTATCTATCTATCTATCTATCTATCTATCTATCTATCTATCTATCTATCTATCTATCTATCTATCTATCTATCTATCTATCTATCTATCTATCTATAGGCTCTCCCATCTGCTTTTGGCTGCACATGCCAACGGAAGCATACCTGATTTCACACACCAGATTTTTTCTGGAAATTTCGAAGTAGTAATCTCAACTTCCTTCTTGCACCCCCGCCCCCCGCTGCCCCTGCCCCCCTTCCTCCCCGGGGCCATGTGTTGAAGAGAGAAGAATGAGTTTCAGCTCTGATTCCAGGAGATGGGAAGCTGTTGCTTGCCTTGGTACAGCGATCATGTGCGTTCCCAGTAATTGCTACAGCCACAAACCAAAAGGAGAGAACATGTGGATGTAGTGGTGGTGGCAGTGGTGGAGGGGGGGTGGGGGCAGTAGCAGCAGGTATTGCTGTGCAACACCGTGGCAGGGTGACGCTGCTAAGTCTGATAAATGATGGATCGCTCTCATGGCAGCTCATTTCAATCCTTAACGTTTGAGCGACAAAGAAAAATGTGCCAGTCTTGTGGAAAACTACTTCTTCACCAGATGGAGTTGGGTATTGATAAGGATTGGATGTTGAGCACATGCACATACAAGGCAGACACGCACAGCTTCAAGGACACATGTACAAAATATAAAAACAAATCTGTTGTATTTGTCAGGTATTTTTGTGGCCGTCCATAAATCAGGGCTCTGCATTGGCAAGAAATGTTCAGAACCTTGAAACCTGTTCAAAAATCAGAGAGTTTCATTTATTAACACAGTTAATGTCTCGCTCATTCATCTGCCTTGGGTGAATGTGGTTGTTTTCCTGCATGACAAGCTGCACGCCAGTACAACCAGCTTGTGTCATTATGACAGCACCAGTGTTGGCATACAATACTGGCATCATTTCTTCGGGTCCCATCCACAATCTACTGGCAGCGCCGCGAGGTTCCTCTGATATCGACTCATCCTGGTTCCACAAAGTTGAAGCCACAAAGATTTAATATCTCAAGTGGTGCTGAGCTCCTATTGCTACTAATGGATTCTGTATAATGTGGCACTTAAAATGCATGAGCAGCCTCTGATTTATCTGTAATTTGCCTTCACTGGAGCATATCCCCCTCAATACTTCCATTCGGTTTCAAGCTCTCTACGAGATCTTGATTGGGATTTCATATTGTTACACGTTTAACAATTTGGTTCATTTCCAATGCATAAAACAGTTTTTTTTTTGTGTGTGTTTTATTTAGCTTTTCAGGATTCTGTTGTAATCACGCGACAGAGAGAAGAGTAAGTGAAGCATGAGAACACGTGCATGAGTTGAGGTTTATTTGAGCTGTTGTTGCAGAAAGACGTGCTGACTTGAGCCGAGGCAGATGGGCATCTCCCAAAGGGACCATTTTCCTTTCTCTGATCTTCCACTGTTTTATGTGTCAAACAATAAGCATACTAATTAGATTAAAACGACCTAAAGCGTTTGAAGAAATACTTGAAAACATCATTTCAATGAGTATCCAGCTAAAACCTGGATGGACTCGCTTTTTGTTTTCACTTCAGCTGACCTCTTTCGGGGGGGGGGGGGGTCACGCAACATGCAGTAGGCTGCTCTTAGCAATTGATCCTGTAGGTTTCAGTGTGTCAGTGTTGTCATGGCAGCAGAGTCCTATTGACAAACCAGGCTACAGCAGCTCAAGGTTAACAGCCAGCGGGCCGGAGTCACAGACCATTGAGAGAGAGGAGTCGATACTCGAGGACAGGCCAGATTAAAACCAACAATGTAAATGTTTCAATCTGCGCGGCTGTGAGCAACAACCGCAGCTTCAAAAAGACCTGTTAGCAATTGCTAATATGTTTTAGGTGATCTAAATGACGAATGGGATTTGCTTAACGTCAATGACGAGCATTATTGGTCTCAGAGCCTGACAAGATTACTGCCTTGCTTGTTCATTTTCAGCAGGTTTAACAACCTCTCACATTTGCTTCCCTGGGGTTGTAATATTGCCAGGATTTTTATTAGTCTTCCAAACACACCCCTCATCACTGTCATAAATGTTTGAACAGAAACCAAAGGTGTCCAAAGTGCTTTAATTACTTGAAATTTATGAATTTTATTAATTCATTAAACTGTTCATGTGCTGTAAATTTTACATAAATTTCTCAAGGAAGGATGATAGATGCGTTTGTCTGTATTTAATAATTTATCCATTCTGTCGCAGGATCAAATTTAATCACACCGTGTAAAATAAGCACATTGTTTGCAGTTTAATTTGACGGATAAAGAAAACTTTTTACGGTACCACAGAAAGACAGCGTAGTCAACAACAAACCCAGACAGATGTGTGTCTATCAAATCTAGGTATTGATTACGGAACATGTTTTTGAGTGTCTTCTTTGATTACAAATTTACATCACGTGAACTGTACTCAACAACATAGAAGTACTGTTGGTAAAAAAGATAAAAATACTGAAGTAGAAGTACTCTTCTAAAACTAATTCCTCAAAGTGGAAATATTACTGATGAGTTTTACTTTATTAGTTACCAATTATTTGAGAAAGTGCTAATATTAAAACAATATTCTTCTCATTTACTCAAAGTAGTAGTCACTTTTTAACCACATTTAATTCGATTGTTATTAGTATTTAGTTGATGTAATGTAAAAGCACTGAATGTTTGTCAATGAACATGAATGTTACATCAATCCATCCATTTGCTTCATCTGGTTCAGGGGTCGCAAGATGCTGAAGCCCACCTACGTTACTTAAATTGCTCTCAGTGACAAGTAAAAATACAGTAACCGAGCGTGAAATTATTGGGTACTTTTCTTATTGTTGTTTTACTGTGTATTCAGTTGTAGACATTCGAATCATCTATATTGAAAGCATATTTCTCAGTCAAACAATAATGACATAATCTGGTTGATGTACAAAAGTAGATGTGATCAAAAGATTAGAATAATAATTCTTGTTGTGGATGTATTTAATACCTATGATTTTAAAAGTGGGAAGGTACATGGTAAATTGTACTAACCTGAAAAATTCTCATAAAAATATAAACACCTGGCAAAACATCTTTAGAAAAGGCTAATATCTCTTTATTGGACATTTCTGTATTAGGTTTGCGTTTCAAACTACCAAATGTAAATTGATGACAATGGAATGGCTACATGAGTAAACAGTTTACTTAAAACATTGAGACAGGCATTGCTGCTGGTACGTTTTGCCCCATTTCACCTGACTGATGCATCAAACTTGAAAAACATTGAACTTTAAATCTAATTTGAAACTTTTTGAATCAAGC